>NC_052323.1:14827693-15440428 GCF_016432855.1 Salvelinus namaycush | reverse complement strand
ATCTTTTGTACGGACACAGTATATTTAAATTAGTTATCTTTTGTTCGTTTTAATATACAGTCCTACTGTACAGGCCCTTTGATAATAAACCACTGGTTGACATGCATATTGTTTGGTGCCATATAGTATACCTGTAATAATTAAATATATTCAAGTACAGGTGTGTGTGTGTGTGTGGCTCTTCTGTAAATCGATGTGTAAGAGCCCCCGGCCGTGGGTTCTCCTGAGCAGGCATGTGGGATGTGAGAAAGCCTCCCCACTCAGTGGGAGAGAGAGACAGACAGACAGAGCTGTTGCAGTGGGCAGCAGTGTGTGCTCACCATGTAGGAGTCTGGGCACAGCTGCGCTGAGGAGAACACACTGAAGCAGCTCTACCACTCACTAGGATAATCTATAATCATCCCTGTTACAGGGACAATGACATACACCTAGAGTTAATGCTAATCAACAGAGCATTCTTCACACAACTGTTGCCGGGGTTTGTTTTTGAGGTTGAGGTATGAAATGATAATGAGCGGTGTGAATAGAGAGCCAGTGTTATTACTGCAGGGTTCCTGTGGTCTTCCATTAAAACAAACTGTGGTCCAACCGAGTGGCACAGCGGTCTAAGGTACTGCCTCGCAGTGCTAGCGGCGATGGGTTCGATACTGGGCTGTGTCGCAGCCGTCCGTGACTGGGAGACCCATGAGGGGGTGGACAATTGGCCCAGCGTCGTCCGGGTTTGGCCGGCCGGGATGTCCTTGTCCCGTCGCGCTCTTTCGACTCCTGTGGCGGCCCGGGCGTATACACTCTGACACGGTCGCCAGGTGTACATTGTTTCCTCCGACACATTGGTGCGGTTGGCTTCCGGGTTAAGCGAGCATTGTGTCAAGAAGCAGTGCGGCTTGGCAGGGTCGTGTTTCGGAGGACGCATGGCTCTCGACCTTCGCCTCTCCCAAGTGTTGCAGCGATGGGGCAAGACTGTAACTACCAATTAGATATCACGAAATTGGGGAGAAAAAGGGGTAAAAAGTACAAACATTTTAAAAAGTATTAATAAAAACTGTGTGCTGGTACCATTGAGGCAAGGCCTGGGATATAAAAGTGTAGTTGGATGCATTATAATCAGTATGAGGGTAGGAGAGTGGGAGTGTTTAGTTTGAGCTACAGTGGACTACAGTTGCTAGCAGAAGAAGGTACGTACTGCTGGAGTAGTCCGGAGGGGCATACATGTCGTTGAGGTGCACGGGTCCGGGCTTGGCCACTTTGAGGTAGACCATGTCAGAGGTGTTCTTCAGCGCCGCCACCGCCTCCTCGTGACGCACGTCCTGCAGGATGATGTTGTTCACCTGGAGCACACAGACCACAGGGAAATCCTCAGGTCCACAACACCGAGGCTTATAGCTACCTCTCTTAGTTTGCCTGAGCCACACCCAAATCAATCATACACTACTGTTGCTGTGTCCTACTAAGATACAGCGTGTGATATGCGAGCATAAGATGGCGCCGACGGAGATGGTCCACATCTTACGTGCTCCAACCCGACTGACTCAGTACTGGTACTCCTTGTATATAGCCTCCGTATTGTTATTTATTGTGTTACTATTTCAGATTTTTATTTGCAAATTTTCGTACTTTTTAACTCTGCATTGTTGGGAAAGTGCTCGTTAGTAAGTATTTCACGGTAAAGTCACCTGTATTCGGAGCATGTGACAAATAACATTGGATTTGATTTGAAAATACTTCAATGGTTTTGAAGAGAGCTGCTCTATATAATAATAGAGATTGTTTACTCCAGGAGCCACCACGTCTGCATCATTGTGTCTACAGATAAAATCATGGATTTGGGAAAACACTTTAATCAAATAGCATAAATGATCAATACGGCCGTCCGCACAGCTCTCCCCCCACAAAGGTTGTAGTGCCTTAATTACTTTGTTTTTATGTATGACAGCCTTAAACACATCTCATATTCTTCAAACAGTGTTGTCAATCATTCAGCCTGGCAGGTGGTCCAATTTATCTTCTGCCAGTGTGGAACAGAATATGCCCGGGGAGCAGCCGGGAAGTTTGAGCCCAGTCTGCAGCACCGTATCAGTCACACACATGGCCATAAACGCTGAAGAGTGTCGCCTGGCTCTCTTGAGAAACAGCCAGGGAAGGACACATAGAGGCATGTGTGCAGGCTATGAATGTAGATCAGTGTCCTGATGTGTGCAGGGTATGAATGTAGATCAGTGTCCTGATGTGTGCAGGGCACGAATGTAGATCAGTTTCCTGATGTGTGCAGGGTATGAATGTAGATCGGTGTCCTGATGTGTGCAGGGTATGAATGTAGATCAGTGTCCTGATGTGTGCAGGGCACGAATGTAGATCAGTGTCCTGATGTGTGCAGGGTATGAATGTAGATCAGTGTCCTGATGTGTGCAGGGTATGAATGTAGATCAGTGTCCTGATGTGTGCAGGGTATGAATGTAGGTGGGGATGGAGAGTAAAGATCACATAAAAAAGAACTCTGGCCCTGCTCTGCAAGTGGCCATGGACACGAGTGCTGCTGCTGCCAAAAGTTGTTTGTTTGTTTTGTCACAAACTGGGTAAAGTAATGCGCATTATTTTGCATTTAACGCATGAGTGACTGGCAAGGATTCCTGGACTACTACTAACATGGCTGATTATTTTCAGCATCACGCAATGTTCCCCTGCTACGACGCCGCACCTGGCACAGGGTGATCGGGTTTCATGGACATACACCAGGAAGGAGCTCCTAGCACTACGCGACTATGGAGATCAATCGCCGGGCGGCCTGCTGAGCGACGTGCCAGAGGAGCTGCTACACCTGTCGGGGAGCAAAGCGATGGCAGCGGCCTCCAACAGCGCTTCCACTTCCTGCGTGGACTCAGGATCTATGGAGTCAACCAGAAGATCATCTCCTCTTCTATAGATCCTCCATTAAGTTAATCCTACACTACAGCATTTTCACATGGTTTGCTAACCTGACAGCTCAAAGCCTAAACCTTGAGAATGACCAAGACAGCAGGGAAGATAATAGGCATGACCTCCAGGACATTATACAGGATACCGTCATCAGACCGGCCAGAAAGGTCAAATGGGACCCCACACCTGCACTGAACACAGAGTTCCAGCTGATGCCATCGAGGAGGCTACAGGGTGTTTATACGCAGGCTGAACAGATATAAACTGTAGGCCTTCATCATGTGGAACTGCCCCTAGTCACAGCCTTGCCTGACATGAACTTATTCATGTTGGGGGAGGGGGGGTCAATTGATTCTATGTACTTATGTGGAAGCAGCAACATACTTGACGAGTCAAATTTCTCCCCGGGGACAATAAAGTACATCATAACATTACAGTAAGAGAATCAAGAGTGTTCTTGGGCATCCATCAAAGTATCTGTGTGATTGACTGGGTATGGAACAAGACTGTGTTAGGCTGCTGAGCTTAAGACAAACCATCTCCGCTACATCAAAGCAGGGCTAAACTCAGTTAATGAAGGAAGGTCCAGAGTAGATGTGTTCTTACAGCTAGCAGGCGGTCTCCGGTCTGCAGCCGTCCGTCTTTCTGTGCGGCCCCACCCTCGATGATCTTTGTGATGTAGATGCTGTTGTCTCCAGGGATGTGCTGGTTGCCGATCCCCCCAGCGATGCTGAAGCCAAGGCCTGGGGGTGAGAAGCACACAGAGGACAGTCAGTACTGGTTCACAGGCTGATCTCTAGGGGTTGGGGTCAATTCCACTTCCTTTTAGACAGCTAAGTGAAGAATAGAAACTTACATTCAGGTTCTCGGAAATAATCTCAATTTATGTTCCAATTTCAGAGTTGAACTGGAATTTCCCAAGGAAACAGGGGTTTAGTTAAGTTATAGGGGCCTAGAAAATCCTGTCCCTCCCAATGAGGATTCATTCATGTACATAGTGTATATTGCTTACCTTTGGGTCCCTTGAGCAGGTTGATCTCCAGGATGGTCTCAGGAGGGGCCTGTCTTCTCCTGACCAGCAGCCTGACCACAGGGCCAGCCTCTTTCAGGGCCTCCACCGCCCGGCTGTGGACCACCTCAGACACATCCACCTCGTTCACACGCAGCACACAGTCATTCACCCTGGGGAGATGAGGGGAAACAAAGTTCATATTTGACAATGCTGTTAGTACTGTAAAAACACATGCATGCTATACATGCAACCCTAGTCAATCCACAGGCTCTACAATACGGACTGAATCAAATACATGCACCCCAGTCAATCCACAGGCTCTACAATATAGACTGAATCAAATACATGCACCCCCAGTCAATCCACAGGCTCTACAATACAGACTGAATCAAATACATGCACCCCAGTCAATCCACAGGCTCTACAATACGGACTGAATCAAATACATGCACCCCAGTCAATCCACAGGCTCTACAATACGGACTGAATCAAATACATGCACCCCAGTCAATCCACAGGCTCTACAATATAGACTGAATCAAATACATGCACCCCCAGTCAATCCACAGGCTCTACAATACAGACTGAATCAAATACATGCACCCCAGTCAATCCACAGGCTCTACAATACGGACTGAATCAAATACATGCACCCCAGTCAATCCACAGGCTCTACAATACGGACTGAATCAAATACATGCACCCCAGTCAATCCACAGGCTCTACAATATAGACTGAATCAAATACATGCACCCCCAGTCAATCCACAGGCTCTACAATACAGACTGAATCAAATACATGCACCCCAGTCAATCCACAGGCTCTACAATACGGACTGAATCAAATACACACACCCCAGTCAATCCACAGGCTCTACAATACGGACTGAATCAAATACATGCACCCCAGTCAATCCACAGGCTCTACAATATAGACTGAATCAAATACATGCACCCGCAGTCAATCCACAGGCTCTACAATACAGACTGAATCAAATACATGCACCCCAGTCAATCCACAGGCTCTACAATACGGACTGAATCAAATACACACACCCCAGTCAATCCACAGGCTCTACAATATGGACTGAATCAAATACATGCACCCCAGTCAATCCACAGGCTCTACAATACAGACTGAATCAAATACATGCACCCCAGTCAATCCACAGGCTCTACAATACAGACTGAATCAAATACATGCACCCCAGTCAATCCACAGGCTCTACAATACGGACTGAATCAAATACATGCACCCCAGTCAATCCACAGGCTCTACAATATGGACTGAATCAAATACATGCACCCCAGTCAATCCACAGGCTCTACAATACAGACTGAATCAAATACATGCACCCCCAGTCAATCCACAGGCTCTACAATACGGACTGAATCAAATACATGCACCCGCAGTCAATCCACAGGCTCTACAATACGGACTAAATCAAATACATGCACCCCCAGTCAATCCACAGGCTCTACAATACGGACTGAATCAAATACATGCACCCCAGTCAATCCACAGGCTCTACAATACGGACTGAATCAAATACATGCACCCCAATCAATCCACAGGCTCTACAATACGGACTGAATCAAATACATGCACCCCAGTCAATCCACAGGCTCTACAATATGGACTGAATCAAATACATGCACCCCAGTCAATCCACAGGCTCTACAATACAGACTGAATCAAATACATGCACCCCCAGTCAATCCATAGGCTCTACAATACAGACTGAATCAAATACATGCACCCCAGTCAATCCACAGGCTCTACAATACAGACTGAATCAACTGTTAGTCAGACTGCTAGTCAAAAATGCACACACACACATACACACACACACACACACACACACACACACACACACACACACACACACACACACACACACACACACACACACACACACACACACACACACACACACACACACACACACACACAGGCCAGCCCCACACCAAAAGCACTCAATATCATATACATTTTTTTAGGCTTTGGTTTCCCAGTGAATCATAACTTAGTGGAAACACAAACAGAGCCCGGTGGCAGAGAGCTGTAGAGACACACATACACATACAAACACACACACACAGAGCTCTGGCTGCCTGGCGGGACATGGTAGAGTGACAGAGAGAGAGAGAAGGAAAGAGAGAGGGGGACTAACTTACCCCAGCCTGCCGTCCATAGCTGCAGCTCCTCCAGGGATGATCTTGGTGATGAAGATCCCTGGGTCATCTGGGATATGTGGATTGTCCATCCCCCCAGCGATGCTGAAGCCCAGGCCAGAGTTACCCTGCAGAAGGGTTATGAGGCAGGGATCTTCTTTTTTATCTTTTGTTTGTTGTGTAGTAAATATTTCAGCTTTTACTTTCATTGTTTTTTATTCGTTTTTTTCCTATGAAGAACATTGCGTTGCGTTCCATTCCATGTCTGAAATGTGCTGTGCAAATAAAGCTTGATTTGATTCGATTACACATACAGTAGAAAGGCACAATAGACACACACACATACACGCACGTGAGCGTTCAGCCGTGCACACGTTCACACACAGACACAGCTCTACTGCATAAGTGATGGGTTGCGTCCCACTCTAGGAGTGTGGACTCAAGGTCAGTGGGATAACGGGCTTCTTAATGGTATAGGAGTCTTAGGGGAACATGAGCTCTATGCAGACCGCTCAGGGGAACATGAGCTCTATGCAGACCGCTCAGGGGAACATGAGCTCTCTGCAGACCGCTCAGGGGAACATGAGATCTATGCAGACCGCTCAGGGGAACATGAGATCTATGCAGACCGCTCAGGGGAACATGAGATCTATGCAGACCGCTCAGGGGAACATGAGCTCTATGCAGACCGCTCAGGGGAACATGAGCTCTATGCAGACCTCTCAGGGGAACATGAGATCTATGCAGACCTCTCAGGGGAACATGAGCTCTATGCAGACCTCTCAGGGGAACATGAGCTCTATGCAGGCCTCTCAGGGGAACATGAGATCTATGCAGACCTCTCAGGGGAACAGGAGCTCTATGCAGACCGCTCAGGGGAACATGAGATCTATGCAGACCTCTCAGGGGAACATGAGATCTATGCAGACCTCTCAGGGGAACATGAGATCTATGCAGACCTCTCAGGGGAACATGAGATCTATGCAGACCTCTCAGGGGAACATGAGATCTATGCAGACCTCTCAGGGGAACATGAGATCTATGCAGACCTCTCAGGGGAATTCAACATTACTGATGACCACGGCACTTTCTCATACATGTGTGTGTGTGCATTTTCCTCCCATTCAGTGAGCTTTATACTATAGTGAACACAAATATAAACACAAAATCTAAAGTGTTGGTCCCATGTTTCATGAGCTGAGGAGTATTTCTTCTGTAATAAAGCCCTTTTGTTGGCAGAAACTAATTCTGATTGGTTGGGCCTGGCTCCTCAGTGGATGGGCCTGGCTGCCTAGTGGGTGGGCTTATGCCTTCCAAGTCCCACCCATGGCTGCACCCCTGCCCAGTCATGTGAAATCCATTGATTAGGGCCTAATGAATTTATTTAAATTGACTGATTTCCTTAAACTGTAACTCAGTAAAATCTTGCATGTTGCGTTTATATTTTTGTTCAGTATACATACTGAGATCAGGTCACTTAATTCTAAATGTAAGACAAAGCAGTCCAAATCTTTTTTTTTTATGGACGGATTCATAAGTGGTTGAGAAGATGAGAGTCAGGGAAGTTTCATTTCTCTAAAGACTTGGCACACAACTTTCCTTTCTTCTCTCCATATATCTATGCACCCCCCTCCCCCCCACCTCTCCCTCAGCAGGACAAAGCACCCATTTGGATCCAGTGGGCCCAGGCATGCTGTTCTATCTGACAGCTGCAGAGACAGGCTCCAAACAAGACAGCTGAGAAAATACTTCGCTTTATTCTTTTCTATAATTAATGAGCAACGGTCGCAACCAATTAGGACAGAGGCCTCCCAGTGCGCTTCTCCCAATCCAAAAGGAGTGCACTGGGCCCGACCATCAACTATTACCCATCCACAGTCCTTTTAAAGTGTGATTTTATCTAGTTTATTTAAGCCTCTGCATGCAGAAATGCCACTCAGAGGGGGAGATGGAGAAAACAGCCCTGCATCTATCTGTGGGTGGAATAACGAGAGTAGGAATATACAGGATGTCTGCCCTCCACTATAGACTGAACTCTGCCACTGACAAGTGCAACTGTCAGTGTTTCTGAGAGTGTGTGTGTATGGGGAGAGGACGTAAGAAATATTTAATATGTGTGCTGTTTAAAGATGCAGTGTGAGGCATATAGGGGTCTGACGATGACGCCGCTGTTCCAAAGACTCATGTATACTGACGTCATAATCTTTATCACTCCTACGTATAGAATTACTATATGTAATATAGTCAAAATGTCATATGTGATAGAGAAATAATTTGCCTTGGTTTTCTATAATATATTATACTGAACAAAAATATAAATGCAACATGTAACAATTTCAAAGATTTTATTGAGTTACAGTTTAAGGAAATCAGTCAATTGAAATTAATTCATTAGGCCCTAATCAATGGATTTCACATGACTGGGCAGGGGTTCAGCCATGGGTGGGCCTTGGAAGGCATAAGCCTACCCACTAGGCAGCCAGGCCCACCCACTGAGGAGCCAGGTTCAGCAACAGAATTCGTTTTTCCCCACAAAAGGGCTTTATTACAGACAGAAATACTCCTCAGCACCCCCCGTTGTTACACATGGTCTGCGGTTGTGAGGCTGGTGGGACGTACTGCCAAATTCTCTAAAATGACATTGGAGGCAGATGATGGTAGAGAAATGAACATTCAATTCTCTGGCAACAGCTCTGGTGGACATTCCTGCAGTCAGCGTGCCAATTGCACTCTTCCTCAAAACTTGAGACATATGTGGCATTGTGTTGTGTGACAAAACTGCACATTTTAAAGTGCCTTTTATTTGTCCCCAGCACAAGGTGCACCTGTGTAATACTCATGCTGTTTGATCAGCTTCTTGATATGCCACACCTGTCAGGTGGATGGATTATCTTGGCAAAGGAGAAATGCTCACTAATAGGAAAGTCAACTAATTTGTGTACAACATTTGAGAGAAATAAGATTTTTGTGCACATGGAACATTTCTGGGATCTTTTATTTCAGCTCATGAAACATGGGACCAACACTTTACATGTTGCGTTTATATTTTTGTTCAGTGTATATGCAACATTTACTGTACTGAGAAACCTTAAAGCCAAAGAGAGCTGCTTACTGCCATCTAGCGGGAAAAGCTGATGTGTTTAACAAAAGGCTTTGAAAAGAACACATCTGATCACAAGACGTGAACATAATAAGTGGTTGTAAAGGTTTTAGTGAACCTCACCCTTTCCAAGATGATCTCGTCATATTTATACATCCCATCACTGCCATTTACCTGTCAACACAGAACACATACATGTAATTTACATCACCATCATCATCATCATCATCATCATCATCATCATCATCCCACATGAAAACATCGTACAAATAATATAAAACAGAAAAGGATAAAAGAACATTGACTGTGATCTTTCAACTCAGTATAATCATTTTTAATTAGCATAGACTTGAACACAGACATACAGGTAACTGCCAAAATAAAGGAAACACTGGCGTAAATGAGGGATACAAAGTATATTGAAAGCAGGTGCTTCCACACAGGTGTGATTCCTGAGTTAATTAAGCAATTAACATCCCATCTTACTTAGGCTCATGTATAAAAATTCTGGGCAGGCCATTATTTTGCCTACCATGGCTAGAAGAAGAGATCTCAGTGACTTTGAAAGAGGGGTCTCAAAGGAGCATAGGGGGTTTAAAGGATGTGTGTCTCAGTCACCAGATCTCAACCCATTTGAACAGTTATGGGAGATTCTGGAGCGGAGTCTGAGACTGCATTTTCCAACACCTTCAACAAAACACCAAATTATGGAATTTCTCATGGAAGAATGGTGTCTCATCCCTCCAATAGAGTTCCAGACACTTGTAGAATCTATGCCAAGGTGGATTGAAGCTTTTCTGGCAGCTTGTGTTGGCCCAACGCCCTACTAAGACACGCTATGTTGGTGTTTCCTTCATTATGGCTGTTACAATGCCTTCAGAAAGTATTCATACCCCTTGACTTAATCCACATTTTGTTGTGTTACAGGCTGGATTCAAAATGTATTAAATGCATTGTTTTTCTCTCACCCATCTACACACAATAACCGATACTGAAACATTCATCAAGCTGTCACAGGAGGTTGGTGGCACCTTCATTGAGGAGGACGGGCTCATAGTAATGGCTGGAACGGAACAAATAGAACGCTATCAAACTCATCAAACATGGTTTCTATGTGTTTGATACCATATACTTGAAAATATGAAGAGTGGTAGTAGTATTGTGTTGTATTGGATTTGCCCCAAACATAACACTTTGTATTCAGGACAAAAAGTGAATTGCTTTGCCACATTTTATGCAGCATTACTTCAGTGCCTTGTTGCAAACAGGATGCATGTTTTGGAATATTTTTATTCTGTACAGGCTTCCTTCTTTTCACTCTGTCAATTAGGTTAGTATGTGGAGTAACTACAATGTTATCGTTCCTCAGTTTTCTCCTATCACAGCCATTAAACTCTGTAACTGTTTCAAAGTCACCACTGGCCTCATGGTGAAATCCTGAACTTATTTAGGCTTGCCATAACAAAGGGGTTGAAAAATGATTAACTCAAGACATTTCAACTTTTAATTTTTAACGAATTTGTAAACATTTATACAAACATAATTCCACTTTGACATTATGGGGTATTGTGTGTAGGCCAGAGACAAAACATCTAAAATGAATCCATTTTAAATTCAGGCTGTAACACAACACAATGTGGAACAGGTAAAGGGGTGTGAATACTTTCTGAAGGCCCTGTACCTGTACATAAAACATAGCATTGCTGGTTTGGGCTAATATATCCATATTTTTACAATGAACACACAAATATGATATCTAAATATGTTGCATTATCATACTAAATGCATAACTGCATCATATTCATGCTGTAGGGGCAGTGTCAATAGAAATCATGAAATAGATCCACATGGTGAACACAGCAGGATGCTGCAACTGTGAGACACATCCATTTACAAAGAGAGAAAAAAAGAATAGATACTCCATCCACACAGAGAGACAACAGAATATATACTCCATCCACACAGAGAGGCAACAGATTATATACTCCATCCACACACATAGACAACAGAATAGATACTCCACAAACACACAGACCGGCAACAGAATAGATACTACATCCACACAGACCGGCAACAGAATACATACTCCATCCACACGGAGAGACAACAGAATAGATACTCCATCCACACAGAGAGACAACAGAATAGATACTCCATCCACACAGAGAGGCAACAGAATATATACTCCATCCGCACAGAGAGACAACAGAATAGATACTCCATCCACACAGAGAGGCAACAGAATAGATACTCCATCCACACAGAGAGACAACAGAATAGATACTCCATCCACACAGAGAGGCAACAGAATATATACTCCATCCACACAGAGGCAACATAATATATACTCCATCCACACACATAGACAACAGAATAGATACTCCACCGACACAGACCGGCAACAGAATAGATACTCCATCCACACAGAGAGACAAAAGAATAGATACTCCATCCACACAGACCGGCAACAGAATAGATACTCCATCCACACAGAGAGGCAACAGAATAGATACTCCATCCACACAGAGGCAACAGAATAGATACTCCATCCACACAGAGAGGCAACAGAATAGATACTCCATCCACACAGAGAGGCAACAGAATAGATACTCCATCCACACAGAGAGACAACAGAATAGATACCCCATCCACACAGAGAGACAACAGAATAGATACTCCATCCACACAGAGAGGCAACAGAATATATACTCCATCCACACAGAGAGACAACAGAATAGATACTCCATCCACACAGAGAGGCAACAGAATATATACTCCATCCACACAGAGGCAACATAATATATACTCCATCCACACACATAGACAACAGAATAGATACTCCACCGACACAGACCGGCAACAGAATAGATACTCCATCCACACAGAGAGACAACAGAATAGATACTCCATCCACACAGAGACAATAGAATAGATACTCCATCCACACAGAGAGACAACAGAATAGATACTCCATCCACGCAGACCATACCGACTATATACTCCATCCACACAGAGAGACAGCCGAATAGATACTCCATCCACACAGACCGGCAACAGAATAGATACTCCATCCACACAGAGAGGCAACAGAATAGATACTCCATCCACACAGAGGCAACAGAATAGATACTCCATCCACACAGAGAGGCAACAGAATAGATACTCCATCCACACAGAGAGGCAACAGAATAGATACTCCATCCACACACAGAGACAACAGAATAGATAATCCATCCACACAGACCGGCAACAGAATAGGTACTCCATCCACACAGACCGGCAACAGAAGAGATACTCCATCCACACAGAGAGACAACAGAATATATACTCCATCCACACAGAGAGACAACAGAATATATACTCCATCCACACAGAGAGACAACAGAATAGATACTCCATCCACACAGAGAGGCAACAGAATATATACTCCATCCACACAGAGGCAACAGAATAGATACTCCATCCACACAGAGAGACAACAGAATAGATACTCCACCCACACTGAGAGACAACAGAATAGATACTCCATCCACACAGAGAGACAGCAGAATAGATACTCCATCCACAGAGAGACAACAGAATAGATACTCCATCCACACAGCGAGACAACAGAATAGATACTCCATCCACACAGAGACAACAGAATAGATACTCCATCCACACAGAGAGACAACAGAATAGATACTTCATCCACACAGAGAGACAACATAATATATACTCCATCCACACAGAGAGGCAAGAGAATAGATACTCCATCCACACAGAGGCAACAGAATAGACACTCTATCCACACAGAGAGACAACAGAATATATACTCCATCCACACAGAGAGACAACAGAATATATACTCCATCCACACAGAGAGACAACAGAATAGATACTCCATCCACACAGAGAGGCAACAGAATAGATACTCCATCCACACAGCGAGACACCAGAATAGATACTCCATCCACACAGCGAGACAACAGAATAGATACTCCATCCACACAGAGAGACAACATAATATATACTCCATCCACACAGAGAGACAACAGAATAGATACTCCATCCACACAGAGAGACAACAAAATAGACACTCTATCCACACAGAGAGACAACAGAATATATACTCCCTCCACACAGAGAGGCAATAGAATATATACTCCATCCACACAGAGAGACAATAGAATAGATACTCCATCCACACAGAGAGGCAACAGAATAGATACTCGATCCAGACAGAGAGACAACAGAATAGATACTCGATCCAGACAGAGAGACAACAGAATAGATACTCCATCCACACAGAGAGACAACATAATATATACTCCATCCACACAGAGAGGCAAGAGAATAGATACTCCATCCACACAGAGGCAACAGAATAGACACTCTATCCACACAGAGAGACAACAGAATAGATACTCCATCCACACAGAGGCAGCATAATAGATACTCCATCCACACAGAGAGGCAACAGAATAGATACTCCATCCACACAGAGAGACAACAGAATGTATAGTTACATAAGGGCCTGCATCCAGTGAGTCTGCGTTGACGATGACAGGGGGAGGGTTCGCCTGCAAAGATAGATGAAGAGATACAACATTACCTCAGTGTGTGTGTGTGGCAGCTAGGAGCCAGTAAGTGAATGCCATGGGAACAGTCTCGTGTGTGTCTCGCTGGGGATGGGTGGATGATGGCTACAGTAGGTGTGAGGACTGAGCATGAGGAGTGGGGAAAAGAGACCAGTGGTGTTATTATTGCCTGTTTCTGTGTTAGACTCCATTTGAACAAACTGTGTGTGTGTTGGGACCATTGGGCCATCACCTAGGATATCACAATCATCTCTTCCTGTCCGCTACTTTCACTACCTGTTGTAAATCGCTGGAAATGACAACTTGAAGTCTGGGATCCAACACTACGTCTATGTTTTGATTGCCACCCATAACGCGGACGACGCTGGGCCAATTGTGCACCGTCCTATGGGAATGAACCCGGGTCTGTAGTAACGCCTCTAGCACTGCGATTTTTTCCAGGGAAAACCAGATGTTTAAGTTATTAGTTATTGTGAAACACGTCAATTCTGGTCTTCATTTTGACAGTTCGTTGCAAAAGTGATATATTTTGGTCTTTTAGTAGTAAATCTAGCTCTTTTGGTAGTTTAACTCTACCATTGACATCATGATGTTTACGTCATCTCGAGGGGTTCGGTATGAAATACACTCCCTTCTAGATGTACACTCCCTTCGTAACAAGAAATAAACGACAACGGTAGTCATGTCAACTCGTATTATTCCCTAATGGCTATGAGTGAATTGTGGTGCAGTCCGTTAAGAAAAGTTGGCTCATAGTTCAATGGTTGCGAATTCTAATCCCACATGGGTTAGTTATCTTTTTTTGTTTCTCAAATCCTTCATTTACAATATTCATCCTGTGCCCACACACTTCTAATTCTGAAAAGTGAAAGCATACCTGTTGTAGGTTTTTATACAGTACCCACGACCAATATGTCAAAAAAAGAGCTACTGCGTAAATACTGCAGTGCAGGTTGGATTGAATTGAGCCCCTAATATTCATTTTCAAGATGATGATGCACTTTTCTTCCCAACACAATACCGCAATAAATGTAAATCCACACTTCAATGTTTTTTTTGCACACTGGGATTCCAACTTACACTGCAAGTGGCAATAGATGGCAGGAACTCGGCGCCTTATCAATGTGAGACGTATATGTTCGCGATGCACATCATTTTATTATCATAGCCTGACAGTGGACTTCTGGTAAGTATGCTTTAGTGAGAAGGTGTTGGGATCTACTACGTTTAACCACACCCAAAATGAATATTTATGAGCAATTCCCCCCACCCACAACCTCTCACTTGAAAGCATTTTTTTGTTGTTGAAGAGGTTGGGCAAGGCTGAAATCGGAGTTAAGAGTTACCCTTTAAAGCTAATTTCCTGCAATTCTAAAAATGTTGCCATGTCTTATGTGTGTTCATATAATACCAGGGGTTGAGATCTGACTGAGTTCATAAAGAAATCGTGACCCGTGGTACGTATTGACCTCACTCTGGGTCTGGATCCGGACCACAGTCCTCCTGTTGAATATGGCTGGTCTATAAGGTCAGTAAGACACAAAAACTGATCCATTCCTGGATTTGATCAGAAATAGATCTCAATCCGACTGTTCAGGCTCCATTACGCCCCCTAGTGGCTGGCGTTCATTTCTCAACATCTCATGCATGTTGTATCAGAGGAGATGTTCTGGTCCTGTGGAGGGGGCACAAGTAAAAACAGAGTGCAGGAGAGGGCACTGCAAAGACATGCCTCTCACAGCAGCAGTTATCAACATAATTTCTTCTTAGAAAACGTCCCCTCGCAAGGATCTGATGTGAATGCTGTTCTCAGTTAAATGTTACAGAAAGACTAGCAGCTCTCAGTAGAGAAGAAGACAGAGGAGGAGCAGGACATAGCACCAGTAGACTGGAATGGACACAGAGCGTAATGGCCTCTCCTTATAAGTCTGGAATGTTGGACCACTGGCTGTTCTCTCTATTGATCTGATTGAGCTGTGGGGGTAAGGGGATGCTGCTTCTGTGGCAGCTAGGGGACCAAGGCTGCCTGAAGTCCAGCAGAAAGGAGCTACTGGTCCCTCACTACCTCCACATCCCCCTGCCTCCCCTCACTGTCTCCCTCCAGTATTCACTATTCACACATTACCAGATTCTTAGGGCTTTTTGATGTGGAGCCACTCCTATTGATCCCAATTGATTCTAATCTTGTTCCTCCAACCTCTATCGCCACACACGATGAGCACACATGCATTCTCCATGTTTTGGCTGCGTGATGTGGCAGCCTATGGCCTGTCATATTACATATACACCTAACTACTTTAAATGCGTCAAGGGGTCGTTGCAGCTACGGGCTGATTGCTTTCATGGCACAGACTCTCGTTCGTTCATTTATTTCCGTAGCATCTCTCCACCTTAGCGACGGCATCGAAGGTTCACTTGAGAGAAGTTTTGAAAAAGTTTTTCCCGTACATACACGGCTCTTGTATTCATACCTGGCACTTCTTTCACACAGGACTCACAGGAGGTGCACGTGCGGTGCAACACTCCAATATAACAGGTCACAGCCTGAGAGAAAAGAACCACACAATTTATTACACAGCTCCAGTTATAAGTCCTTTGATGCTGGGCCATGGTATATAAGTACACAGACATACAATTAGAGGTGTATGTTTGTGCATTTAAGCCTCACTCCCTTTGATTGGCATCATTCATTATCCAACATGCAAGCTGCTAAACCCCAGTTTGTCTCGTTATCGTTCCAGAGCTTCGTTATTTTATTTTCACTCGGTGACTTCTCTTATCACGCAAACGCCTCTTAAAATCCAGCGTAAAAGCTACATACTGTAGACGTGACCTCTTCCTCAGATCTGCAGTATAGTTTCATGGCTCTGGCGAGCTGTGACGTCCCTCACTCGGCACAAACGTCCCTCACTCGGCACAATCATGGCTTGTAACCTGCATATGGATGAACAGATACTCGCGACAGTGCTTGTGTGTGCACGTCTTTCATGTACTGCACACATTTAGGCATTTCCTATTTATCATAAAAATACAGGGCAGAAATGTTCTTATCAGACCTAAACCAAAAGGTTTAAGGTAGCAGCAGCTCCCTTTACATGCTTTTAGAAGTATGTGTGTGTGTTTTAGATATGCACAGTGTGCCACAGCACCATAGACTGTGGGGAGACACCCAGGCCTTTAAGAGGTCTATTCATCCCCCACAGCCAATAGGTCCCAGTGAACAGCCAGTGAACAGTAGAGAGACGGAGCCTGAGGGCCACAGTGGGGACTATTTCTGCTCTGTCACTGTACTGGACTAAACTAGCGAACTGAATCCAGTGCCATAGCCAAGGGACCACAAAAGACAAGCACAACAGCAGGAACAAAATTGTTTATCAAAAGCAGCAGAGAGGTTACTTCCTAGCCGGCTAATCAATGATAATAAAAAAATATATAAACCTCATAGGGTTTCAAGACTGTCCGTCTGAAAATAAAAATGGCATCCTTGTCTGGGATTGAAGCGGGTAATCCCATTATCTGTATCACCCTTAACAAGCAAACAAAAAGAAAGGGGAAAATAATCTCTGTGTGTGTAATCCTAAATCCGCCATAGAGTGGTGTGTAGTCTCTGAAGTGGGAGTTGGGTTGGAGGAGGAGAGGGCTGATGAGCAGCGTGGGGCCGTGGGGCCAGGGCAACACAGCTTTATGACATAGCTACAGAAGCAGACAGCTTGTTCTTTCTGCTGGGACTAAGAGAGCCCTGGACAGGCCACGTCCTTGAGAGAGAGGCTTACACAGTCTGATCTCTAGGCTCACAGAGGTCAAGATAAACACACATTTACAATACCAGGGTACAGTGCCGTGTGTGTGTGTGTAAATATGTGAGTGTGTGTGTGCGTGTGTGTGTGTGTGTGTGTATCAGGGATTGTGGAGGTTAAATGGGGATGGCTGGCGGATGAGGTGAAAGGGCAGAGGGTAACAGGGGAGGACGCCGGTTAAAAAAGTTGGCGACGGTCCAAATGTGGTATAAGGGTGTGACTGAGCTGCATGGGGGGAATTAACCAAATCTGGATAAGATTATCATAAAATCCCTTGATTTCCTTTTAATTCAAATCATTAAATGCTGTTTTCCCAGCCATCTGTCGCTGTTCACTTTTGTCCACCTGCAGCTCAGGACTCAGGGCAGGCTTGGAGAGGACACACACACATAAAGACAAACACATACACACACACCCTGCTCAGGCTGCTCTCCCAACAGGACTGACTGTACAACCATTACAACCAACCAATCCCAAATGACCAACATAACAGACAAAAACACTCATGTCTATCTGTATACATCCATGTGTTCACATTAGTGTCCTCCAAATTGTTATCTATCGATTTATTGATCCATCCATCCATTCCCCCTCCCTCCCTCCCTCCCTCCCTCCCTCCCTCCCTCCATCTCTCGTTCCCTCCATCCACCCATCCTTCCTTCCTTCCCTCCCTCCCTCCCTATTTTCATCCATCCATCATCCTTTGTTCCATCCATCCATCCCTTATTCCATTCATCCCTCCCTCTCTCCATCTCCCCTCCCTCCCTCCCTCCCTCCCTCCCTCCCTCCCTCCCTCCCTCCCTCCCTCCCTCCCTCCCTCCCTCCCTCCCTCCCTCCGTCCATCCCTCCCTCCCTTCATCCCTCCCTCCCTCCTTCCTTCCATCCGTCCATCTATTAATGTATGATTCTTGTTTCCTCATGTATTATCTCAAAACAGCACTGCACCTTACAGCACTGAGTTGGCTCGGGACTGCAAAGCTACAAAGACTCCCACTAAACCTTGGCAAGCGTAGGGCACAGGCTTCGTCCAAATTGTTAAATAATCAATGTGTTCCCATGACAACCAGTGCTCGCCCCGCATTGGCTGCACGGCCCGCTTAGCTGCCTCTCCCTGGTTCACCTCTCAGGACGCTGACTGCAGCTTATGCGTCTCTGTCACACATGCGTGGCCATGGGCTCAGCATCAGCTTGGCTGGCCTGCCTGCACACTGCCTGTCTGTCCACATCGCATTAGGACTGTAGCTACAATCCTCCCCCTGCAATGAATGAATGAAACAGCAGAGGGGCCAGCAGGAATGGTCTGGCTTGGGGAGAGACTGTCATTTACAGATCTCTACTAAATACTGGCAATCAGAGCCCACACGCCCATACACCCTCTGTCTCCACTACCTAGCTAGAGTACAACTTCAAAAAATCTTATTTTGTAAATGAAGTGAGGCTACACCTTTAAATTGTTCATCTGATTAATTTCCGATTTTTCATTACAGTTACGATTCATTCTCTGAATAATTACATGAAAATACCTATTATTATCATATAAACTCCATGTGTATACCAGTGAAAACAGTATCGTAAAATAAAGTACAAACAATATTAGCCTATATATGATGATGTCATATGTTGGCACTGCAATAGATAGCGAGGCCCTGCCTCAAATGAAATCCAAGCTCCTCCTCATGCAGCAGTATTTCTATGGTGTTTTTAACTCCTTGAGTTCCCTGGGGTACAGGAGGGTTTGGCATGTGCATAGCAACGAGATGCTGACAAGACAATAGGTTATTGTTCCTTAGCAGACATCTCCATCCTCCTTTACAGAGCACACTGATACTGTATGGCAGCCCTGTATGGCAGCCTAATGGCAACATCACAGTGAAATATGACAGTGCCTCTGATCCATTACAGGGTAATGGAGGCTGCTCTGTCTGAAGATATGTGTACCATTAGGAGATGCTTTCCCTCTGCCGTCACTCATTCGTGCTGATTACTAATATATAGACATTGTGTGCCCAAGACCAATAGAGTCAATCTTAACCTTCCCTACAGTACCTAGTAGGCTTGGGCGGTATCCAGATTCTCATACCTTCATACCGACCTTGTGCCATACCGGGATATTCGGTAATACCAGCACTGAACACAAGGGGGGCTGTTTTCAAACCTCACTAACACTACGTAATCTAATGTTTAGTAATGCTAACAAGTATATGGAAAAATAGTGAAAAAATGATGAAACTATACTGAATATATTCATGTCACAAATAATTGATTAAAACACACCGTTTTGCATTGAAGGTCTACAGTAGCCTCAACAGCACTCTGTAGGTTAGCACCATGGTGTAGCCAGAGGACAGCTAGTTTCCGTCCTCCTCTAGTACATTGACTTCAATACAAAACCTATGAGACTTGTGATTCCATAGTCTTACTCAGTAATTATGACAACTTCCAGAGGACATCCTCCAACCTATCAGAGCTCTTGCAGCATGAACTGACATGTTGTCCACCCAATTAAAGGATCAGAGAATGAAACTAGCAGTGAAAGCATAAGCTACAGCTAGCAAGCACTGCAGTATTTAAAATGTGGTGAGTAGTTGACTCAAAGAGAGAGAAAGACAATAGTTAAACTGTTTTGAACAAATACATATCATTAAAAAAAAGGAGAAGCAATAGAGAGAGAGAGAGAGAGAAAGAGCTAGATATATTTCATTTCCCCCCCTTTCATTTAGCTAGCAAATACAGCTAGCTAGCTAGTTTAGCCTACTCACCCGGCTGAAACAGAGAGGGATGCTATGTTAGCTAGCTGGCTATGGCTATCCAACACTGGAACTCTTCCAAGTCAAGGTAATCTTTTGGTTTTATTCATTTATTGCCACAGGGGCCCGCCGGTTTAACTGCTAAACTGCGTGCTAACTGTACACTGTACTGCATGATTGTAGAGGGTTTACTAATGCGTTAGTTCTATTAGCTATGTTGTTGACTTGACGTTAGCTAATATGGTGACAACGATGTAAGTGGTGTGTAGCGGTTATGATATGAAGGTTTGGCTTGGAACGGTTTTTCGCCTGGTCACAGACAGCTGATGCATTGTGCACTGAAGTCCACAAGCAAAGGGAAAAGGTGAGCGGAGGAGAGCGAGTAGATGCAAGAAGCAATTATATAATGATCTGGCTGCTTTGAAAGTGAACTGTGTTTGCATGTGATCAAGGGTGTATTCATTCCGCCAATTCTGTTGAAAAAATATCTTAAACAGATGCAAACGGAACATACCTGAATTTGACCAATATAAACTCTTGTTTGAACTGTTGGACTAATGATTACACCTTAGATCAGCTAGATGCAAGCAAGATTGTGCACGGTGGTATTGAATGTGTCAATGTCTGTCACCTTGATTACTCAAATTTATCTCGACCTGTGCATCTATGTTGTAAACTTTCATTCATAGGCTAGGTTGTAGCAACCTCGTGATGGGTATAGAGAAAACGTTTGTATCATGTAGTAAGTAGCCTAAACCTATCAATTTTACATTGAGCTGGGTGAATGGAATATGAATGACAGTCATCCAATATGCTGTAATAGAAATAATGCCATGCTCATACATTTTTTTTAATCCTCCCTCATCTTAAACAGCACCGACCACCACTGGTATACAAGTAACAACAAAATGCTACTCACAGTATTCTGCATGCACAAAACAAATATTAGCCAGCAAGGGTCTTGATCCAGAAGGGGGTTCTCTGCTGTTACCAAGCGAATGCTTGATTTTGGAAGCTAACCACTTAGCAAATCAAATGCCCAACTGCAGAGCATTTAGCACATTTGAAACAGTTAACTTAATAGTTGTAAGATATCTAGCAGGAAAACATATAGTAGTGAATTCCATACTGTAACTAGATCACTTGGCGCATGCTGCACAACAGTGAGTGACAAGGCTCCGGTTTCTTGTTGTTGTGTGCTTGTAAACAAACACCATGTGACACGTGACTGGGGACCACCATGAGCTTCATAATGATGTGACAGGTGACTGGGGACCACCATGAGCTTCATAATGATGTGACAGGTGACTGGGGACCACCATGAGCTTCATAATAATGTGACAGGTGACTGGGGACCACCATGAGCTTCATAATGATGTGACAGGTGACTGAGGACCACCATGAGCTTCATAATGATGTGACAGGTGACTGGGGACCACCATGATCTTCATAATAATGTGACAGGTGACTGGGGACCACCATGAGCTTCATAATAATGTGACACGTGACTGGGGACCACCATGAGCTTCATAATGATGTGACAGGTGACTGGGGACCACCATGATCTTCATAATGATGTGACAGGTGACTGGGGACCACCATGAGCTTCATAATGATGTGACAGGTGACTGGGGACCACCATGATCTTCATAATAATGTGACACGTGACTGGGGACCACCATGAGCTTCATAATAATGTGACAGGTGACTGGGGACCACCATGAGCTTCATAATAATGTGACAGGTGACTGGGGACCACCATGAGCTTCATAATGATGTGACAGGTGACTGGGGACCACCATGAGCTTCATAATGATGTGACAGGTGACTGGGGACCACCATGAGCTTCATAATAATGTGACAGGTGACTGGGGACCACCATGATCTTCATAATAATGTGACAGGTGACTGGGGACCACCATGAGCTTCATAATAATGTGACAGGTGACTGGGGACCACCATGAGCTTCATAATGATGTGACAGGTGACTGGGGACCACCATGAGCTTCATAATAATGTGACAGGTGACTGGGGACCACCATGAGCTTCATAATGATGTGACAGGTGACTGGGGACCACCATGAGCTTCATAATAATGTGACAGGTGACTGGGGACCACCATGAGCTTCATAATGATGTAACAGGTGACTGGGGACCACCATGAGCTTCATAATGATGTGACAGGTGACTGGGGACCACCATGAGCTTCATAATGATGTGACAGGTGACTGGGGACCACCATGAGCTTCATAAAGATGTGACAGGTGACTGGGGACCACCATGAGCTTCATAATGGTGTGACATGTGACTGGGGACCACCATGATTTTGTATTGCACAAGTTGATTGCAGGTATTTCCTTGTAAAGTAGCTACAAATATTCAGATGTATTAAAACATTTCAAATAAATAGTTTGAAGGTATTGAAAAAACATCCCATGGCTATTTCCAAATACCCTGGTATCTGGTATATACGGTATACTGCTCAAGCCTAGTACCTACTGATGCTTACAAAACAATGGTTCCATACACTATATATACAAAAGTATGTGAACACCCCTTCAAATGAGTGGATTCGGCTATTTCAGTCACACCTGTTGCTGACAGGTGTATAAAATCAAGCACACAGCCATGCAATCTTCATAGACAAACATTGGCAGTAGAATGGCCTTACTGAAGAGCTCAGTGACTTTCACTGTGGCACCGTCATAGGATGCCACCTTTCCACCAAGTCAGTTTGTAAAATGTCTGCCCTGCTAGAGCTGCCCCCGTCAACTGTAAGTGCTGTTAGTGTGAAGTGGAAACGTCTAGGAGCAACAATGTCTCAGCTGCAAAGTGGTAGGCCACACAAGCTCACAGAACGGGACCACTGAGTGCTGAAGCTCGTAGCGCGTAAAAATCGTCTGTCCTCAGTTGGGACCACCGAGTTCCAAACTTCCTCTGGAAGAAAAGTAACCACAAGAACTGTTAGTCGTGAGCTTCATGAAATGGGTTTCCATGGCCGAACTGCCGCACACAAGCCTAAGATCACCATGCGCAATGCCAAGTGATGTGAAGCTCAGCGCCATTGGACTCTGGAGCAGTGGAAACGCGTTCTCTGGAGTGATGAATCACACTTCACCATCTGGCAGTCCGACGGACGAATCTGGGTTTGGCGGATGCCAGGAGAAAATTACCTGTCCGAATGCATAGTGCCAACTGTAAAGTTTGGTGGAGGAGAAATAATGGTCTGGGGTTGTTTTTCATGTTTCGGGCTAGGCCCCTTAGTTCCAGTGAAGGGAAATATTAACGCTACAGCATACAATGACATTCTAGACGATACTGTGCTTCCAACTTTGTGGCAACCGTTTAGGGAAGGCCCTTTCCTGGTTCAGCATGACAATGCCGTGCATAAAGCAAGGTCCATACAGAAATGGTTTGTCGAGATCGGTGTGGAAGAACTTGACTGACCTGCACAGAGCCCTGACCTCAACCCCATCGAACACCCTTGGGATGATTTGGAAGCCCGACTGTGGGCCATGCCTAATTGCCCAACATCAGTGCCTGACCTCAGTGCCCGACCTCACTGATGCTCTTGTGGCTGAATGTAAGCAAGTCCCTGCAGCAATGTTCCAACATCTAGTGGAAAGCCTTCCCAGAAGACTGGAGGCTGTTAAAGCAGTTAAAGGGGGACCACTCCATATTAATGACCATGATTTTGGAATTAGACGTTCGACGAGCAGGTGTCCACATACTTTTGGTGATGTAGCGTATCAATACAACGTCATCTACAATTACTTGTCTCGGTGAGCTGGTCAGTGTGTTGTAAGCCGTGCTGGGTTTGTGTGTTTCCTGCAGAAGGTGGGATGAGAGGCACAGTCAGTTGGTCGGTGGTGCCTCATTCTGTTCCTCGGGTCTTCATTGGCCTCTTGTATGCCACGCTGCAGTGCAATCAATACCTATTCAATTACCATGCACCCAACATCTTATTCACGCTGAGCTGATGCCCCGCTCACTATCAGAAGGACCAGGGGAGAGGAGAGGAGGAGAGAAGGAGATAGAAGGGAGAGGAGGAAGGGAGCGAGAGAAGGAGAGAAGGAGAGAGAGAAGGGACAGACAGATGGACAGTATATAGAACCTGCTCTTGTTGAACCTTAGTGTTGTATTCTCCATTAGTGTTCCATTCTCCCTTAGTGTTCCATTCTCCCTAAGTGTTCCATTCTCCCCTTAGTGTTCCATTCTCCCTGAGTGTTCTATTCCCCCTTAGTGTTCCATTGTCTCTTACTGTTCCATTCTCCCTAAGTGTTCCATTCTCCCTTAGTGTTCCATTCTCCCCTTAGTGTTCCATTCTCCCCGTAGCGTATCCATTCTCCCTTAGTGTTCCATTCTCCCTAAGTGTTCCATTCTCCCCTTAGTGTTTCATTCTCCCCTTAGTGTTCCATTCTCCCCGTAGCGTTCCATTCTCCCTTAGTGTTCCATTCTCCCTAAGTGTTCCGATCCTCATTCTCCCTTAGTGTTCCATTCTTCTCATAGCGTTCCATTCTCCCTTAGTGGTCCATTCTCCCTAAGTGTTCCATTCTCCCCTAGTGTTCCATTCTCCCTAAGTGTTCCATTCTCCCTAAGTGTTCCATTCCCCCTTATTGTTCCATTCTCCCTTAGTGTTGGAGGGCCAGTAGGAGGCACTATTTTCTATGGTCAAAAGGGTGCTGTTAAATGGGTGTCCTGACTCTCTGTGGTCACTAAAGATCTCATGGCACTTATCATAAGAGTAGGGATGTTAACCCCAGTGTCCTGGATAAATTCCCAATCTGGCCCTCATACCATCATGGCCACCTAATCATCCCCAGCTTCCAATTGTCTAATTTCTCGCCCCTCCTCTCCCCTGTAGCTATTCCACAGGTTTTTGCTGTAAATGAGAATGTGTTCTCAGTCAACTAACCTGGTAAAATACTGTATATTTATTTATTTTTAAACAAGGAAATTAATTACTTCACTCATAAAGCAGGTCTATTAAACAACATGGTTTGCATGGGAAGAACAGATTTGATGCGAATGATTGGGCATTGTGACACGCAAACAGGCATGATGCTCTTTCGCTTTCTCACAGAGCGAGAATAACACGCACACACAGTCACAGTTTTAGGAAAGGATAATTAATAGGCGGTCACAGCTGTCAGCAGCATTCCCTCCTCATCTTGATGTAATATTACTAAAGTGTGCTCAGGCTTAGCTTCCTGTTTGGTCACGGTGAACGGCTCCAAATGAGCCTCAGAGAGGTGGCTAGTCTGACCTTCAGCCCAGCAGACACAGCCACACTTTGAAATTGTATTACTTATCACATGCCCCCCACACTTCACCACTCCCAGTGGATGCTTCAGAATTCATGATCCTGTTATTACGTGGTAATCAAGTTGGGGCATGGGAATGTGTGTCTGATGACTCCATGTACTGTATCTAGGCTGGTATATAGAGTAGGTGTGTATTGTATATGAATGGACTGTGTGTGTGTGTGTGTGTGTGTGTGTGTGTGTGTGTGTGTGTGTGTGTGTGTGTGTGTGTGTGTGTGTGTGTGTGTGTGTGTGTACTAAGCCTTACATCTGAGTGTGTGTTTGGGTGTGTCAAATCAAATCCAATCTTTTTTGCCACATGCTTGGTAAACAACAGGTGTCGACTAACGGTGAAATGCTTACTGACGGGCCCTTCCCAACAATGCAGTGTATGTATGCGTGAATGTGTATGTGTTGATACGTTCATGTACGCTCGTATTTAAACGTGTGTTGTATTGTGGTTGTCCATGTGTTGTATTGTGGTTGTCCATGTGTTGTATGAGGCTTGTCCATGTGTTGTATTGTGGTTGTCCATGTGTTGTATTAGGCTTGTCCATGTGTTGTATTGTGGTTGTCCATGTGTTGTATTGTGGTTGTCCATGTGTTGTATTGTGGTTGTCCATGTGTTGTATTGTGGTTGTCCATGTGTTGTATTAGGCTTGTCCATGTGTTGTATTGTGGTTGTCCATGTGTTGTATTGTGGTTGTCCATGTGTTGTATTGTGGTTGTCCATGTGTTGTATGAGGTTTGTCCATGTGTTGTATTGTGGTTGTCCATGTGTTGTATTGTGGTTGTCCATGTGTTGTATTGTGGTTGTCCATGTGTTGTATGAGGCTTGTCCATGTGTTGTATTGTGGTTGTCCATGTGTTGTATTGTGGTTGTCCATGTGTTGTATTAGGCTTGTCCATGTGTTGTATTGTGGTTGTCCATGTGTTGTATTAGGCTTGTCCATGTGTTGTATTGTGGTTGTCCATGTGTTGTATTAGGCTTGTCCATGTGTTGTATTGTGGTTGTCCATGTGTTGTATTAGGCTTGTCCATGTGTTGTATTGTGGTTGTCCATGTGTTGTATTAGGCTTGTCCATGTGTTGTATTGTGGTTGTCCATGTGTTGTATTAGTCTTGTCCATGTGTTGTATTAGGCTTGTCCATGTGTTGTGTTAGGCTTGTCAATGTGTTGTATTAGGGTTGTCCATGTGTTGTATTAGGCTTGTCCATGTGTTGTATTAGGGTTGTCCATGTGTTGTATTGTGGTTGTCCATGTGTTATATTAGGCTTGTCCATGTGTTGTATTAAGCTTGCCCATGTGTTGTATTAGGCTTGTCCATGTGTTGTATTAGGCTTGTCCATGTGTTGTATTGTGGTTGTCCATGTGTTATATTAGGCTTGTCCATGTGTTGTATTAGGCTTGTCCATGTGTTGTATTAGGCTTGTCCATGTGTTGTATTAGGCTTGTCCATGTGTTGTATTAGGGTTGTCCATGTGTTGTATTAGGCTTGTCCATGTGTTATATTAGGCTTGTCCATGTGTTGTATTAGGCTTGTCCATGTATTGTATTAGGCTTGTCCATGTGTTGTATTAGGCTTGTCCATGTGTTGTATGAGGCTTGTCCATGTGTTGTATTAGGCTTGTCCATGTGTTGTATTAGGCTTGTCCATGTGTTGTATTAGGCTTGTCCATGTGTTGTATTAGGGTTGTCCATGTGTTGTATTAGGCTTGTCCATGTGTTGTATTAGGCTTGTCCATGTGTTGTATTAGGCTTGTCCATGTGTTGTATTAGGCTTGTCCATGTGTTGTATTAGGCTTGTCCATGTGTTGTATTAGGGTTGTCCATGTGTTGTATTGTGGTTGTCTATGTATTGTATTTAGGTTGTCCATGTCTTGTAATAGGGTTTTCCATGTGTTGTATTGTGGTTGTCTATGTGTTGTCAGTGTTTATTTTGTGGGATGCCCAGGGCAGTGGCAGCTGCTGCCTGGTCTGTGGATTACGCTGTGTGGTAAGAGAATCAGCAGAATCTGGGTTAATAATTTAATCTACCCCCACCCCACACCTCACTGTCCGCCTGATGCCTCTGGTGCCAGGTTACTTGACCCACCGCCATCCGTCCACACTACTCTAATCATTTCCACTCGCTATTACACGGAACCTGTCGGAATTGGCACACTATTCCCTATGTAGTGCACTACTTTTGACCACAGCCGGACTGCAACAGGCTCTGTCACTCCTTGATTGACAGGTTGCTTAAAATGACCACAAAAAGATGTTCGTCATTACATCGTTACGGGAAATTATGAAAAATACATAGAATTAATACACATTATTATTGCTAGAAATTCGGAGAGAACGGTGGATGCCCTTTCAAATCCATTAACATGGCCCACTGATCTGGAGGGGAGAAAACGTGTCATATGTACGCATCATCCTCAGTTTGCTTGGTATGATCCCGCCCCCACTGCTCCGTCTACATCAGAGGTCTCTGCAGATTGCTAGCTCGCAGGCAGCCCTCTCTCGGCTGGTTGCTACCCCTTGTTGCTAAGCTGAGAGCAACACGTGTTCCTCTGTGCTGTTTGGGATTCTGCCTGTACTGAGTGAGAGCCAGCGACAGTGTACAGCCCTACGCTGCCATTTTGAAGCTATCTGACGATTATAGTGTTATAATATTGTTTTGCCATCCATAGTCAATTACATTACCAAATAAAGGACTTTGTGTTCTGGTCATTGAACATAGGGGCTGTTTCTCTGGGATGCTAAGCGTCTCGTGATGTTATAGCCTTATTTTGGCAGCTTATTTTGGCACCACAGTGTGACCTTTGACCTTTGATTGTGTTGGTGTGCTGCTTTCGGGGCATTAGCTGAGCTGACAGCTTCCAAGCCATCCCTGCCTGAGCACCAACATACACAGTACCACCTATTTAAACACAAAAAAAACCTTGCCTCCAAAAAAAAACCCACCAAAACAAATGATTAATTTGTTTCTTTAAAAAAAATACCATAATTTCAATTATTAAGCTGAACCTGCGAGCCATGGGGAGATGGGGAGGGAAACAGAGAGAGGCAGTTGTTCGGTAGGGAGAAGTACACTGTACAGGAGAGGCTTAAAGGTGCTGGATGGTCAATCCGAAGTCTGCACTGGCCGTGCAGTATTTACGGTGATATGGCATCTGCAGAAGTCAGGGCATTCATACTTCTTGCGCTTCGCGGAGCAGTGCAGAGCTGTTGTGAAGGAAGTTGTCAAGGAAGTGAGTTTGTGTTTATACAGGACCTCCCGCCACCACCTACTGTCAACCAATCAGAGCTATACGCATTGTTACAAAACTTGGGAGGCGCACGGCGATGCGGTACAGAGCTCAAATTGGCTTCTGTACACCCTCCGTACGGAGCTTCCAACCACATTTTCAGTTTAAACATAAATTGGTCAGCACATACACCACAGATCCCCCCTGGAGAGCCACTGTTAAAACAACCAACGCCGATGACAGAGCCACATATGACCCTGGTCAGGATAGAGAGAGGATGGAGGGGCTGGTTCCAGGCAGTACCCCGTGGTACTAGAAACAGCCCAGCAGCCCTCTTCCCCATCCCCTTCCTCCCCTCCAGTCATCATGGCCCACAGAGCTCAGCAAGTCGACTGTGGAACACCCACACGCAGCTCCATTCACCGCCTGCCCCCCCGAGCTCTGCCCGCGTTCACTTTGGCTGGCAAAGCGTGTAGGTGTTGAAAGTGATGAAGAATTCCAGTAAAGTAGGACAATGGCGAGGCAACAAAAAGTGTGACACTACTTTCTACTGCGCAATTATGAATACATTCATGAGCACGTTTGTCCATATGCTGGTGTATTTACTGCCAAATGAAAAAATAAATGTCCTTTTGTTTCAAACGTTTGTATTACTTTGGGGATTGCCAAGCCAATCTGCCTCCTGTTGAGGTTCCAGACTTCCCTGTCTCTTCTTCTCCTGTAGAACACCTCAGGTTGGATCACGACACACAGGCTTCATGGAAGACCGTGTCACAGCACAGATCAGAGCACACTCAGAGTAGCCATCATTTGGGCATGGACACATGACACAAACACTGATCAGAGCAGACAGACAAGAGGCTTAAAAGTTGAAACATTTCAACATCTAGGCCTCAGATCTGATGATAAGGCATTTGTTCATAGAGTCCTTCAGTCAGACCAAGGGAAACGACATTGGAGCATGGGGCAAAAGTAAAATATTCAAATTCAATAATATTCTAAGCTTTAAATCAAGATTTTAATATACACTGAATGTACAAAAAATGTGGAACATAGACTGGCCAGGGGAATGCAGGTGAAAGCTATGATCCCTTATTGATGTCGCTTGTTAAATCCACTTCAATCAGTTAAGATGAAGGGGAGAAGACATGTTAAATAAGGATTTTTAAGCCTTGAGACAATTGAGACATGGATTGTGTATGTGTGCCAGTCAGAGGGTGAAGGGGCAAGACAAAAGATTGAAGTGCCTTTGAATGGGGTATGGTAGTAGGTGCCAGGAGCACTGGTTTCAGTGTGTCAAGAACTGCAACTGGGTTTTTCACGCTCAACAGTTTCCCGGGTGTATCAAGAATGATCCACCTAACTTGACACAACCGTGGAAAGCATTGGAGTCAACATCCCTGTGGAACACTTTTGACACCTTGTAGAGTCCACGCCCCGACGAATTGAGGCTGTTCTGGCAAAAAGGGGGTGCAAGAAATTATAATTAAGGTGGACCTAATGTTTGGTACACTCAGTGTACACACAAGAAGGTTACGATAAACAAGATAATTCCTTTAGTGTGCTAAGATCAAAGAAGCCTATCGTGGTAATTTAATATCTCCCATGAAGCAACTCTGTGGTAATTACATACGGTACATGACTCCAGCAGCTCATCGCTACCTAGTTCTCTCTTGAGGACGCTTAGAGGCGAGAGGAATAAGTGGATGTTTATAATTCTTTATATTGGCACAACACAGAGGAGGGTCATGACCTAAACATGAATAACAATACTTTGATGTATTCAATTGTAGTAGAAACATAATATGGATCTGTTATAACAGACATGAAAAGATGGCTAATACTATACTCCCTATGGCCATTCTAGCTGGGATGAGAGTTTTCGAACAGCTTTTCATCTCCTGGGCACAAGTGAGAGCAATCTGGCGTTGCGGTGTCATTGGCTTCCTTTTGATAATGCGCTGTAAATAGCAGCGCAACCACATGTAACCATGGCATTACCTTGTCAGCCTGCCTAGCGGAAACAGCATCCACAGGAGATGACATTCCAGGGTTCAAAGTGCACGGCCTGATTTTGCATCATTCCTCTCACTTCCAAGCTCCCCTCTCTCTCTCTCTCTCTCTCTCTCTCTCTCTCTCTCTCTCTCTCTCTCTCTCTCTCTCTCTCTCTCTCTCTCTCTCTCTCTCTCTCTCTCTCTCTCTCTCTCTCTCTCTCTCTCTCTCTCTCTCTCTCTCTCTCTCTCTCTCTCTCTCTCTCTCTCTCTCTCTCTCTCTCTCTCTCTCTCTCTCTCTCTCTCTCTCTCTCTCTCTCTCTGCCCATCCCTGCCAGGCACGTCATCAGGCTCAGAGATATTCCAATGAGCATATGCCTCGCTTGGATTTGTTTGATTACATCATTTGAATTTTAAATGGGGAATATTAATCCACATGAGCCCATATTGGGTTTTCTAAACTGTCTGATCATGATCTGCAGCCTCTCCAGCAGCCTATTCACAGCAAGGCTCTGGGGCTTGGCTGCCTGGAAGACCTCTCTGTGTTACACAAGTGGGACGCTAGGTAACACAGGAGAGGTGTAACGTCCTGACCAGAGTTCGTATGTGTTTTGCTTGTTTAGTGTTGGTCAGGACGTGAGCTGGGTGGGAATTCTATGTTGTGTGTCTAGTTCGTCTGTTTCTGTGTTCAGCCTAATATGGTTCTCAATCAGAGACAGCTGTCAATCGTTGTCCCTGATTGAGAATCATATATAGGTGGCTTGTTTTGTGTTGGGGATTGTGGGTGGTTGTTTCCTGTCTCTGTGTTTTTTGTCTGTACCAGATAGGTCTGTCTCGGTTTTTTCACATTTGTTATTTTGTATGTTGTTTGTAGTGTTCCACTTGTTCTTTAATTAAACATGTTGAACACTAGCCGCGCTGCACTTTGGTCCTCTCCTTCACCCCTGGAAGAAAGCCGTTACAAGAGGAGAGGGAAGCAGCACCACGACTAGAACCAGAATGGCTCCTCATTCCTCCGCTATCTGCCTCTACCTAAAACAGCATCCTTCTCTGCCTGTGCAATAGTAGTGGGAGCCTATAGGATTTATACTCTACATCTTAATTTTACATGTTTGTGAAATATTTATTTTAATGAAAACATGTATGTGTGTTTACTAGCTACATGTACTCCATATCTACAGTGGCATGAAAACATCCTTTGCTAAAAAAGGCCCTTTGCCCTGCTGTCTGCCTGCCTGCCTGCATTACTGCCTGCCTTACTGCCTGCCTGCCTTACTGCCTGCCTGCCTTAATGCCTGTCTGCCTGCCTTACTGCCTGCCTTACTGCCTGTCTGCCTACCTTACTGCCTGTCTTACTACCTGTCTGTTTGCCTGTCTTACTGCTTGCCTGTCTGCCTGCCTTACTCCCTGCCTACTTGCCTGCCTTACTGCCTGCCTTGCTGCCTGCCTTGCTGCCTGCACATAAACATTGCAGTCTCTCTCCATAATTAACTGAGCAGCAGAGCTTATGTACAGCTCTGGTTAAGATTGCACCATGGCAACACACTGGCTCCCCTCCTCTCCCCTCCCCTATTCTTTCTTCTCAACTCCCCTCTTCTTCCCTCTCCTCCCCTCCTCTCCTCAACTCCTCTCTTCTCCTCTTCCCTCCCCCTGCCCTCCCCTCCTCAAATGCTATCCCCTCCCCTCAGCTCCTCTCGTCTCATCTCTCTCTCCCTTCCTCACCTCTCCTCAAGCTCCTCCGCCCCAGCTTAAGACACCTTATGGCTTCACGTGTGGGAAGGCAGCGCTCAACATACTGTCTTACTTATTCTAACACAGGAATATATATGTACTAGGATATTATGTCATTCAGTTCAACTACAAATTAGGGCCATCTCCAAGATACAGTGCCTAACATCAGTGCTTAGACATCACGCAGTTGCCCTCAGTGAATCTTTGTTTGTAAAAGACTGGCAAGAGTGATATTGAGACACATGAATGATCAGGCCATTCAACTGATCGTTGATCATTTTCTGGGATTCATTGACACGAATAGCCCTGCACATTCAGAGACCAACGCTAGGAGCCTGAGCTCTGTGACATTACCATGGGCCAATAGACAGACTGAAATGACTGAGAGCAGGCAACCAACCCCAGGTTGAAGCCCATCCAGCCCTGGCTTTGCTGCTCCGAGTGTAAATGTAGCGAGCAGGCTGAGGCATCTTGCTATTTCGAAGGTTTAACGGGAGTTCACGTCTTTTTTCCTGTTTCCCGAAGCAGCCCTTCTGAAAATAGTAATCACTAACGTCACATAATAAACTGCTCTTCTTCTTTTATTCTGTTTATGCCAGATGCAATATGAAACACGAAGCAAATATCTTTTTTGTGCTTCTTCAAGCATCACAGCCCTTTCCTCACTTGTCACGAGTTTTGGGGGACTCAGGTTTCAAGAGGACACCATCAGCCTGAGGTTAAAGAGTCCACAGTTAAGCCTCAATACCCAACAGACAACAGGCCTGTACTGCATTCACTAGTGGTGGGCACCAATATCGATAATTTGATATGATATTGATATCGTTTGAGGGATATCAGTTTATCCTTTCTGCATGCAGGAACATGACTGTTCCTGCATGCACAAAACCCTCTCAACTTAGCAAACTTAAAAGGTTAGTGTGACATTTTAGCAACTAAGCCTTTTTTCCCTACTTATCCAGAGTCAGATGAACTCAAGGATACCATTTTGGATACTAGCATGCTAGTTGTTCCTGTAGACTTCCAGTCATTGTACTAACGCTAGTTAGCAATGGCTCCAGAAACTACCTTCAACTTCCTTCAAATTGCATGCAGAAACATACAAATGGTATCCATGAGTACATCTGACTCCGGGTAAGTAGAAAAAATTAATTGCCAAATGTCACACCGTCCCTTTAATTGCCTGCTCATAGTGCATTGATTGATGGCCATTGCATTCAGACTGGTTGGGTAGGTCTTAGGCTCCCAGAACATTCACACCTGGCCTAATGGCCAACAAGTGAACATTCACACAGTGGCAATGTTTTATTGAGGAGGGGGGGGGTATGATATCGATAATGGAAACATTTTACTGATCTCAATATGGACTTTCTATTCGGTGTCCATCACTAGTACTTACGAACAGCCGTATGGTTACACACCGTCTCCACGTCAAGGATTTTCCCCTGCAGTCTCTGAAATATCTGCCTCCAGAGAAAAACCCAAGGCTACTGCTTAAGTGAGGTTCAATTCGAGAGAGAAAAGACAGAATAAAGGTAACATTTCCACAAATTCCATCCGCATGTCACGTGCCCATGCATACCGCACGATCCCACCAACGTATTGGTAGGAGACTCACAAAAGCCAGTATTGGAAAGGGAGACGACATACTTGTGGTGTTTCCAGGTGGTAGTCGTGTATAAGCCCATAAAGATCTGAGGCATGGCTATCTAGTCCAGCAAAGTCATCCTAGTCACAACTCCTCTCCGTGCTACGTCTCATTAAACTAGGTCTTTATACTAGTCACCATTCAAACAGGCAAACATACATAGAATATATATGCAGTCTCTCCTAAAACCAGCTCTTCAGACCAACTCTATAACAGTAAAAAAAGACAGTCTAATCAACACTGGGATTTAGAATAATCCATGTTCACACCTCAACTACAATCCCCGACGTATTTATTTGGAAAGTGAAGCTAAAACTTTTAATTTGACTCCAGCATTTTGGATATGAGATCATATTTTTTATATGAGGCGACAGTACATAAGTCACCTTTTATTTGAGGGTATTTTCATGCTGTTAATGCATCTCTTCCCATGTGTAGCGTAGTCGCACTGAGTGCCATCCCCATAATGCATTATCCAAGCAGCCCTTCAGCCATTTGGTCTGCTGGCCTCTCCATTTTTTTCCTTCAGTTTTTCTTTATTTCTGTCATCCTCCTCCTCTGCCGTCTGTCTTTCTTATATATTGTCAGAATCAAAAGTTCCATTTTAGGGTGTCGACTAGCTACATAGTGAGGGTATGTTGCAGCAGGCTGCTTCAGCTCTGTGCTTCTGTATAATTAGCACAGCTTTTCTCTGCCATTTTAAGAGGATGTGCTCAAGCTGCCGTTTCATTAAAATACAGCCGCTATGCCTTTAAAACAATCACGTCTTTAATCTTTGAATACAGCTTTTTTTTACTTTCAAAATGAGGCCTTGACCAAATGTAATACATTAAAGGAAATGTTGAAGGTTGATCCGTGGTTGAAATCCGTGGATTACTTTTGACAAATCTAACAATGAAACTGTGGATAGATCTTTCTGAACCTGCTGTTCATTGCACATCTGTTTAACATAGCGCAATTGTTCTGGAATTATTCATGTTTTCAACGCCATTCCTGTAGTCTGTCTTATTCGTTTACATTGCCCTTTCTATTGGTCTTAGTCCATGTGTCTCTGCAAAATCAGTCGGCTCCTAAAGGGATGGACACAGTACAAGCACCATATAGCCACATATAGATGCATATGTTTTTCTGCCACTGCATTCTCCCTCCATCCCTCTCTCCCTTCTCCTCCCCAGTGAAAAGACAGGATGAGTGAGAGGGTGACTGACGTTATCCAAACATTTGTCTATGCTAGAGCACAGACCACATAATATCCTTTAACAGGCCCTTGGTTCATTATCAGTCATTATTACCTAGTGGATATATACTGTGTCTACCCATTGACCTTAATGTGCTCAAGATAGTGTCTCTCTCCCCTCCTCGCTCGCTCTCCCTCTCTCCCCTCCTCTCGCTCGCTCTCTCTCCCCTCCTCTCTCTCTCTATCTCTCCCCTCCTCTCTCTCTCTCTCTCCCTCCTCTCTCTCTCCCCTCCTCGCTCTCTCTCTCTTTCTCTGGGAAATGGAAACAGATATCCCAGCCTAGAGACAGAGAGGGTGAGAGAGATAAAGACAGAAAGAGAGAGCACAACCCTACCCGTTCCTGGTTACAAACAATACAAACAATCCCATCTTAATATCCTACGTCTCATAGCACTGTAGATGGGGTACACCGGCCTTGACATAGCTTATTCTGGATGTATTACATCTCTCCCTCTGTTCATCTAGGGTGTCTGTGAATATGCCATATTTGAGTGGAGGTTGGATGTCTGTCTGTGTCTTGTCTACACTGTATGATTGTATTGTTGTCCCTGAGGTACGCAGCTCTCTCCCTCATATTTCCTTTCCTCCCCTGGATTTGCATTAGTTCTGTAGTATGGGTGTATTTTACGGTGTTCATTAAGACCCCTAAGACACTGGCCTGCCCAATGTCTCAGGACTACAGAGCTGTACTATGCCTACGTAATATTTCCCTGTACTGTGTGGGCCTAAGTGTCATCTCTGCATCTCTCCGTCCCCTGACTGTACTGTATTTCAGATTTAGCCAAATTAAAAGTTTCAACTTCACTGTCCAAATAAACACGTAGGGGAGTATATATCCATGGTTGACGTTGAGGATTGGCAGTAGACCACATTGTTTTGATATTGAACAATAAACATCAACATTGAAGTAATGGCTCCAAAATGGATGCTGTTCTGTTAGTATAAAGATGGCATGATAATGTTACACTGAGTCATGGTGCCAACGCTCTATACTTCCAATGCTTAGAAATCAACCACACACCCAATTACCCACGAGTGCCGTGCCTCGGCCGCCAGTCATGAAGAAGATCACAATAGCAGTGAGCAGCAGAGGTGCTACACTGATGCATAAAGACAATTACATCAGTGCCCAATGAAGTTCTTATTGTTTTGCTGTGTCTGGCCCGCTGAGCCCAGCCAGCTCCAACATTGGGCTGCTGCCTGCTGACCATGTACTACTTAGAAACTTTGATAACATACCATGGTAATCCAGCACGTAATCTGGACAGACTCTGCTTGTGTTAAATCTGAAATACAGTACAGTCAGGGGACGGAGAGATGCAGAGATGACACTTAGGCCCACACAGTACAGGGAAATATTACGTAGACATAGTACAGCTCTGTAGTCCTGAGACATTGGGCAGGCCAGTGTCTTAGGGGTCTTAATGAACACCGTAAAATACACCCATACTACAGAACTAATGCAAATCCAGGGGAGGAAAGGAAATATGAGGGAGAGAGCTGCGTACCTCAGGGACAACAATACAATCATACAGTGTAGACAAGACACAGACAGACATCCAACCTCCACTCAAATATGGCATATTCACAGACACCCTAGATGAACAGAGGGAGAGATGTAATACATCCAGAATAAGCTATGTCAAGGCCGGTGTACCCCATCTACAGTGCTATGAGACGTAGGATATTAAGATGGGATTGTTTGTATTGTTTGTAACCAGGAACGGGTAGGGTTGTGCTCTCTCTTTCTGTCTTTATCTCTCTCGCCCTCTCTGTCTCTAGGCTGGGATATCTGTCTCCATTTCCCAGAGAGAGAGAGCGAGGAGGGGAGAGAGAGAGACACTATCTTGAGCACATTAAGATCAATGGGTAGACACAGTATATATCCACTAGGCAATAATGACTGATAATGAACCAAGGGCCTGTTAAAGGATATTATGTGGTCTGTGCTCTAGCATAGACAAATGTTTGGATAACGTCAGTCACCCTCTCACTCATCCTGTCTTTTCACTGGGGAGGAGAAGGGAGAGAGGGATGGAGGGAGAATGCAGTGGCAGAAAAACATATGCATCTATATGTGGCTATATGGTGCTTGTACTGTGTCCATCCCTTTAGGAGCCGACTGATTTTGCAGAGACACATGGACTAAGACCAATAGAAAGGGCAATGTAAACGAATAAGACAGACTACAGGAATGGCGTTGAAAACATGAATAATTCCAGACCAATTGCGCTATGTTAAACAGATGTGCAATGAACAGCAGGTTCAGAAAGATCTATCCACAGTTTCATTGTTAGATTTGTCAAAAGTAATCCACGGATTTCAACCACGGATCAACCTTCAACATTTCCTTTAATGTATTACATTTGGTCAAGGCCTCATTTCGAAAGAAAAAAAAGCTGTATTCAGTTGCTACTTCAAAGATTAAAGACGTGATTGTTTTAAAGGCATAGCGGCTGTATTTTAATGAAACGGCAGCTTGAGCACATCCTCTTAAAATGGCAGAGAAAAGCTGTGCTAATTATACAGAAGCACAGAGCTGAAGCAGCCTGCTGCAACATACCCTCACTATGTAGCTAGTCGACACCCTAAAATGGAACTTTTGATTCTGACAATGTATAAGAAAGACAGACGGCAGAGGAGGAGGATGACAGAAATAAAGAAAAACTGAAGGAAAAAAATGGAGAGGCCAGCAGACCAAATGGCTGAAGGGCTGCTTGGATAATGCATTATCGAGATGGCACTCAGTGTGACTACGCTACACATGGGAAGAGACGCATTGTCTGCTTCGCCAAATGTCCTCCTCACAAGACACAACTCTCCAGAAAATGGAAGACATCTAAATCTGTGCATTTCAGCTCTTCATCTTTAGCATCTAGTTTTCATTCAGCAGCTAAACGCCTCACGTTGCTGCATGAATAACAGCATCCCGTCAATGCTCAGATGAACCAAGCGACACCGTACTGCTACAACATTCTAGACGTGCAGGCCCTGGTCCACGCCGCTACAACACAGTACATGCATCCACTGGAGCCAGAGCTGCGTTTCTAAAATTGCGAGCCATGGAACAATAGCGCGGGGGCTGTTGAAAGCACCCACGGACACCCACAAAAAAAGAATTGGAGTCAGAAGGCTTGGGGATAGGCGCACTCTTCAGCGTTATCGATTGTGATGCATGCAGATTCTGTGGCAGCGTGGGGGTGTTCTAGTACGCTCTGGCCAGGATGTTAGTGCTGCGATCTGAAGCATACCCAGCCAAGAGCAATAGGAAAAGACTGTAGAAGCACCCTACATAAATCCTACAGCACTGTTTTCTGTACATATCCTTTAGTATTCATCATAGATTACAGCAGTAGGGGGCGTGACCATGTCCCCCATCATCACCCAATAAAAGGCCTATTCCTTCTCTTTTGTCTTCCTGTCAGAACAAGGGAACGATGGTTCCATTGCTGAATCAGGAAGTACAGTCCCGTTTTCTAGGCCAGTCGCTACTGTGATCAGCAAAAACAGCGAAACAAAACAAAGCAGGCAAGCAAACAAACAGCCCTTCCCCTCGCTCCTATCGTCCCTGGCTGATTGGCTGGCTGGCTGGGAGAGGCAGAGGGTTGGGCCCAGGCAGGTGCTCTGACAAACAGCATAGAAAGCAGACACAGCTGTATACACATACTGTACAAACAGCCCAATAAACACGTTACTCAAATTCTGCAGTATATGTTTTTATAAAGGACTCCACAAGATCGCTATGTTTTCATGATGGTTTGATTGCATCTGAGAAGCATATTTGTATTATATGCTGAGTACAATATGTATATTTACAGTAAGCCAAACGTTGAAACAAAGCAGGTCCACCTCTCTGTGAATGATGTGAAAAAGCAGCAGGTTTTACAGGAGGTATGGGAGGTGAGGTTATACCGCTCCAGTCCAGGGTCATAGTTAGACCAACACACCTGGCCGCCGTTCAGAAAAATGTTGAAAAAGTTTGACTTTTGTAAAAGTGCACATTAATATTGCAGCACACCTTCTGCCCTCTGTTTCATAGTGCATTTGCAGTGATTCACAGTGCTGCTCTCCTTTATGTGTCTTGTTGGTACATTTGGTTTTAGGCAAAGGTGTGTTTTATGGAGGGGTGTGTGTGTGTGTTTGTGTGTGTGGGAGAGATTGAAAGAGACAAAGAAGGGAGACATATTGATGGATAAATACAGTATTGGACAGGCAGTATCCACAGGCAATAAGTCCTTGTAAAATGACAATTGATACTGCAAGTGAGCATCAGTGTGCAGCCAGCCGCTGACAGGCAAGTCAGACAACATAGCAATTACTTACAGGGGAGAAAGTCTCGTGGCTGTTAACCAGACTAGCAGATTGTCAGAGCTAATACGATTATGGCGTAACTGTGTTACACTGGACCACATCAGCTAGCTGAACGACTCCTCTCCCATCCCCTCCTCTCCCCTCCTCTCCCCTCCTCTCCTCTCCCCCATCTCACAGGGCAGGGCCACTGCTGGCCATCTTAGCATGGAGGTTATACAATACCAATTTGTTTACCCAAATCCAGCTTTATGTGCATAAAGACAAACCGACAGACCTACTGTTCTTTGTTGTATCACATCAAAATGTTCAAGGCTGAGATCCCATGAGTCTCATCTATAACGTAGCACTATGTAGCAATTGCATTTCGTAAAAGCTACGATTAACACAAAAGTGTGTAGGCCTACAGTACATGTATTCCAATAACTATCAAACCAAAGGCCCCTCTGGGATCTACCCCAACCCCATCTCTGTCTGGGGCGGCCTGTGATTAACACTCTCTGTCTGCCACCCCTGTCTCTGTCAAAAGGAGAGGCAGCACCTCACCAATCCACTCCACTCACTGACAGACAGGCTTTACCACCAGGAACCTAGCTGCTCCTGATTCTTACGGCTCTCAGTAACCTTCCAGATGTACTGTTAGAAAGCTATGCATTATTACTGACTTTACATGTCCCAGGGGTGACATCTCAGGACAGACAAATAGCGAAAACCAACTAACCAACCCCCTCTTCTCCTCTGCTCTCCTCTTCCCTCCCATCATCTCCCTTCCATCCTACCCCATCCTCTTCTTTCTCTCCTCCCCTCTCCTCCCCTCTGCTCTCTTCTCCTCTGCTCTCCTCTTCCCTCCCATCATCTCCCTTCCATCCTATCCCATCATCTTTCTCTCCTCTCCTTTCCTATCATCTCCTCTTTCCTCTCCTCCCCTCCTCTCCTTTCCTCTCCTCCATGGAGACCAGCCCTGAGAGCAGCCCACTGCCGAGGCCCCAGTGACAACATGGTACTCTGGATATCTGCTGACATATGTCATATAGATGGGACATATCTTCCCCGTCTGAGAGAGGAATAATAGCCGGCGTGTAACGTTACACGCTATATATGTAAATGACCCCTCCACCTTGATAAAGACACTTAAAAGACAACCATGAAGGAATCATCTGTAACAATGGCCAGGGTGTACGGATCTCAGCATATATGTAATGAAAGGCCATACAGTTAGTACTTATTGCGTGTTCCTGTTATAAGGATGCTACAATGCTCCAGTCCCAGTCTAGTGTAGCCGTAGTCTATCGAGCCAACATCACCTCCTCCTTGCTCCCCATTTTGAGATCAGCTCAGAGATAAATCCCTCTTGAGCTGATGAGAATATTGGTGCGTTCAGATGGAGGCTGTCTAAGTCACGGTAGGGGTCTGAGCTTAAGACATTTGGGTAAAAAAAGGCCTTTGGAAATCCTCTCCTGTAATACCCCCTGGGCTGGGCCCCCTGTTATAGGCCTGGCAAATGACATCAAAAACGGACCAAATCTTCACATGGATGTACAAACACAACAACACACAAAATCAAATTGCTTTATCTACACATACTGCATTAAATGTGGTATCATACAAACACACAGATATGTGGATTTAATAAGTATCAAAGAAAGACGATCAAAAGCACAAACATTGGACCATCTGTTAATTACTGTTCCTTTCCTATTCAACTAGACGCAGCTGGTGGTTGGATAGTCTAAAATGGAGATATTGAAGAGTGATCCAAACACTTCGGTGAGTGACAATAACAGCCAAGACCACCCAGCGATAGACAGAACTATCGAGGCAAAGGGACATTTCTGATCCGACCCTAAAGGCTCTCGACAGGAGACCACCTATGGGAGTGTTAATGAGGTAAGCCCACCCAATACCCATGCATTACAATGATCCTGTACATCCACAGAGCACCAATCATCCGGTAAACAATAGACCCACAACGGAGCATGAGGGATTTGGAGAGCAGTTTGGAAAATATTTAATATCTTGCTCGTAATAAATAAAGTAAAATCCAATTAACATTTAAAGCTAATCATAGCCACAGAGCTGGAGAGCACACACAGACAGATTGGAGCCTGAGGGGGGGACGGAGCGTTCTGAGTGAAGCCCCCCCATTAGGCCAGAGTCTCCTCATCTCTCAGATGGAAATTTAACTGCTCTTGTTTAAAGGAAATGCTCCTTTTAATCCCAACTGGCTTCATGAACATCCATCCATAATTAACCTAACCAACCCCCTGACAATAGACCATTATCTTGCTTTAAAGGAGATATGGTGGGGAGGGAGGTGAACACAGACATGCGGTTAAATGGAAGGTAATATACTGTACTTTGGTTAGTTTGGAACAAGATCTTGGCCATTTTCGGGGAACACTTGTGTCTATCGAAATCCTTTGGAACAAATATATGATATGAAAATAGGTTACCCGACTGTAATCATGTATTACTTTTGAGAGATTATGTCAGATGACTACTAATGACTATTTCAGTCTCCCAAAAGTCTTCAAAGAAATGCATGTATCAGAAAGATCAGTGTGGTTGAGTGGCTGTGTCTAATATGAGCATTACACATGTCCATGACCTGGTCTCTGGCCTCTTGTGAGTTCTGCAAAGGTGGTGGGGGAGGGGGAATATTCCCGCCCATAGATGTCCAGTGGGGACCGAAGAGAACAGAGGCTACAGGGTCCATCCAAGGCTATGCTCTGTGTTGTGGGCGGCCACAACAAGCAGGGAGGACGGTGCTACTGTATGTTGATGCTCGACTAGAGACAAAGGGGGGGTAAAACCTGACCATGTAGAGGGCCTGTTAGGAGGCTGAGGTCTCTCTCTCTCTCTCTCTCTCTCTCTCTCTCTCTCTCTCTCTCTCTCTCTCTCTCTCTCTCTCTCTCTCTCTCTCTCTCTTTCAGCACCTCTTACATAACCCCTCCCCCTTTCCACGCCGGCCGCCTTTTTTGGCTTATTTCTCTCTTTTTCACGACATCCGTTTTTTCACCTCTACTATCACCACTTATTCAGTCTCTGTGTTTCCGGTTCTGTTGTGCCGGTTACATGGCAGATTATCACTGTTTGGATTCGTATGCTGTATTTGACACACGTTTAAACGTTTCTATGTACACCCAGACTACCTCCTAACAAAGATGTGTGATAATGTGTAACTGCCTGAGCTACAGTATGTGCAGTATGAACCATCCCAAAGATCCTCTGACAGGATGACAGAAGAGGAGCAGGACCAATCATTTTTACCTCCAACGATTTCATCTATCAAAGGCTGTGGCTAAAATGTGATGATGCATGCTGTAAATAACCCACCCTCCTTTACATGAATTAACAAGCCGCCACATAAATGAACGAGCGACCGAAAAACATCTCACATGAGATACTGGCTCCAATTAATTTGAAATCGGGACATTCAATATACGCTGGGAACGAGCAGTTGGCAGGAGGACATTTGTACTGATGATGGTAAATAAATAGTAGCCACGACAAAATGCTTACGTAATCAAAACTGCTGTGAGGTTTTAAACGTGTGAGAAGTGAAATCTGTCTGATTGGATGAGGACTGGTTAGAATACTGTAGATTATTATCACGGTACTATTATGTCAAGGGTGCAGCAAATCCTGGACTACTTCACTGTTTCTGTTACAATTCAAACCTCTCCCTCCATGGTTGTTGTAGAGCAGGGATGGGCATCTTTCACCCCTAAAAAATGTATCAGGGTGGGACTCAGTCGGGATGTCATTTTACTGTTGCGAGATAGAATAGTAGAATACACCAAGAGCAATTTCGGTTACGGGTCAGCAGTTTTTCTCTTGTTATGTCAGTCACTGATAATCACTTAATTAGCCCATGTCAGCTAGATTTTTATAGATTGGTAAATTAGTCTAGCGGACAGCTATCTAAACTTGTAGTAATGTCGAATTTGAGCCTGGGGGGCCCCCATTGATTTTGTTAGTCAGTCTCATTCAGATATCATAGTAAAAACTGCAAACATGTCTCTCCACCCTATGGCAAAATGTGTAGAATTGCAAGAAATTAGCTGTAAAACTGCAAATTTTTCTCCCCACCCCATGGCAAAATGAGTAGAATTGCAGGAACTAAAAAATGTGCATGAAAGTAGTTATAAAATTGCTAAATATTCTCTCTGCTCCATGACAAAATGTGTAACATTTCAGCAAACTAGCTTAAAAAAAATACGAATTGCGGCACCTCATCATCGGATTCAGATATTTTTTGTGACCCCCATCCCTGCTGTAGAGGAAGGCTAGCTAGTGATATCAGTCAGGTTGCTGTTCATCTGTGCTCTGTGTTCAGTAGAATTTCTCCAACATTGCCAGTGAGATTTCAGCCTCCATTTTACCCCCATGATGTTTCTCACTCTCTCACTCTCCTGCCATTCTATGCTCTTTGCTCAAATACACAAAGAAACACACACTGACTTCCTAGCTTAAGTCAAAAGAGATATGTCTAGACTGAGATGATAGAGGCCCCATGAAAATGAAGGAAATGTTAAATGGAGAATATGAAACGTGCCGGTTTAGATGGTCCTAGTTACGTATCATATTCACCCAGTAGGATGGATGCTTCTTCCCTTTCGTCAGTCAGCTTTTATCCAACCCTCCATCTCAGGACAAATGAACATTTTATAAGGAATAACTAGCCGCATACAGACATAAGACATCTTAATGGAGCTCTTCCTTCTCTCCTCTCTCCTCCCTCCCTCTCCCCTCTCTCATCTCCATCTCCTCTCCCTCTTTCTACTGAAAATCTGCCTGATGAGAGACAACCCTTTCATTAGTTCATCTGTGAGAAACATGCATCACATATGGGGTGTTCGTGTCAGGCAAAATGTTGTTTTTTTTGGAACGGGCCGATAGAGGAGACAAATGTCTGTCTACATTTCAGTGTAATGAGCCGGCTTTAGCATCATTTAGCTTTCAACGCATATCTCCCTATCGCCTCTACACTGTGGCTGTAGGATGAAAACCAATGCAGGGCTGTTTTACTCTGTAATGTTAACGTAGGCCTTAGATGAAATAATCTAAATAAGCAATTTCAATCCCATCTGACCTTTATGTAAGGCATTGCATTCTTATGATGAAGTGAATGGAGAATAGTCGGCCTGTTCTGTATAGTTGAACAATGTATAGGAAACAGCCCACTACTCCCTAAATGAATGAATGAGAATGACCAGATGAACAGAGAATCTGTATTAGAGCAGAAGGCTGGGATGAAGGAGTGAATATGAGGCATCAGCGCCGGCTGCTCTCTACCACACCACAGCACAACAGGCTCCACCAAGACAGATGAGCACCTCTAAAGATGTACACACTCGTGTCTGTTCCAACCCAGCAACCTCGTATCAAATCCCATTCACCCACTGCCCATCTGCCTAATCCCTACGCTCCCAGAGGCGTGGGACAGAAGGCCATGAGGCCAGCTGAGGAAGTTGAGGTAGTTACCTGGTCGTACCACTCCCGGTTGGAACAGGTGCACTCCGGCCACCAACCTGCTTGACCACCAGAATTGTTGCCATTCACCTTGGTGCCGCCCTTGGATTGGCCCTTGGGGTTTGGGCCTCCGGGACCCCCAGCAGACGTCATCTTGCCTTTACTTCTCCCCAGAGTGCCCCCTCCTCCTCCCATGCCTCCTCCTCCTCCTCCCCCTGAGACTGGAGGCTGGGGTAAGGTCTGCCCGCCTCCGGGCCCGTACCCGGCCGGGTATCCATAGGGCTCGGCCTGCCATTCTTGGTACTGAGGGGCGTCCATCCTGCGCAGGGCGGCCATGCGGGTCACCTCGTAACATTCTGGGCACTTGCAGCAGTGGTGGTGTTTGTGCATGCTGGCTGGGCTGGTGCTGGGCTGGCGCTGGGCTGGCGCTGAGCGGCGTGGTGTGGCACTTTCTCTCTGCTGCCTCCTCAGATCACACGCAGCACACTGCGATCGGCTCGCAGAGCGCTAATACCGACGAAAATAACACTAATCACAGCAATTCGACAGATTTTCCCTTTTTCTCCAAATCTTGTTACTCTCCTCTCTTCATTCCCCTCAAATGACAAAAAAAAGAGCGAGGAGGGGGAAGTAGCAACAGGAAAACAAAAAATGAGTACGTAGTCTTCCTTCCTCTTGACGTAGAAGATAAAAGAAAATAATATTGAAAATATTGTATACGATCACACAATCAGAGACCAGCCCCGATGGTACATTTTCCTCTCGCCGCTCTTGTTTCACAGTGATATGTATAGAAATTCATAGATATATTAATTTGTTTATATATATTTACACACACACACACACAAATACATATAAAAATATTAGTATAAACAGACAAGCACAAATACACAGATATATACAGAGATATATGTATATAAATATCTATATGCGTGTGTACAAATATATATATAAACAATATGTACAGGTATAAATGATATCCTCAGATGAAATCTTCCTCGGTATTTCTCTTCCCTTTTTCCAAACCCGTTTTCTTCCTCCTGTTTTTCCTCCTGCGTTGAGAAGCAGCGTTTCTATGTCTTTCTCTCTCTCTTTTCTCAGCCTGCAGAGAGGAGCTGAGCACTGGACTGGCTCTCAATCAGCTTGCCCTAGATGTGGATTATACAGAGGGAGGCGCGCAAGCGAGATGGAGAGAAAGAGAGCGAGAGGGAGAGAGAAAAGAGCGAGAGGCGGAGAGGGGGAGACAGAGCATCCCTCCACAACCTCAGCCCTGACAACCACAGCCAATCAACTGGCAGCACTGCCATCATCAGCAGCAGCAGCAACAGGACTGAGCGCTTCACTGGCTGCTCTTAAAGGGGCCACGCCACCTACAGTACCAGTCTAAAGTTTGGACACACCTATTCATTCAATGTTTTTTCTTTACCTTTACTATTTTCTACATTGTAGAATAATAGTGAAGACATCCAAACTATGAAATAACACATATGGAATCATGTAGTAAAAGTGTTAAACAAATCAAAATATATTCTTCAAAGTAGCCACCCTTTGCCTTGATGACAGCTTTGCACACTTTGGAATTCTCTCAACCAGCTTCATGAGGTAGTCACCTGGAATGCACTTCAATTAACTTGTGTGCCTTGTTAATTTGTGGAATTTCTTTCCTTCTTAATGCGTTGGAGCCAATCAGTTGTGTTGTGACAAGGTAGGTGTGGTATACAGAAGATAGCCCTATTCGGTAAAAGACCAAGTCCATATTATGGCAAGAAAAGCTCAAATAAGCAAAGAGAAATGACAATCCATCATTACTTTAAGACATGAAGGTCAGTCAATCCGTAAAATTTCAAGAACTTTTAAAGTTTCTTCAAGTGCAGTCGCAAAAACCATCAAGCACTATGATGAAACTGGCTCTCATGTGGACCGCCACAGGAAACGAAGACCCAGAGTTAACTGTGCTGCAGAGGATAAGTTCATTAGAGTTAACTGCACCTCAGATTGCAGCCCAAATAAATGCTTCACAGAGTTCATGTAACAGACACATCTCAACATCAACTGTTCAGAGGAGACTGCGTGAATCAGGCCTTCATGGTCAAATTTCTGCAAAGAAACCACTACTAAAGGACACCAACAAGACGAAGAGACTTGCTTGGGCAAAGAAACATGAGCAATGGACATTAGACCGGTGGAAATCTGTCCTTTGGTATGATGAGTCCAAATATGACATTTTTGGTTCCAACCTCCGTGTCTTTGTGAGACGCAGAGTAGGTGAACGCTCAGCGCTTAGCGGGACTATCATTTATTTTTCAACAGGACAATGACCCAACACACCTCCAGGCTGTGTACGGGCTATTTGACCAAGAAGGAGAGTGATGGAGTGCTGCATCAGATGACCTGGCCTCCACAATCACCCGACTTCAACCCAATTGAGATGGTTTGGGATGAGTTGGACCGCAGAGTGAAGGAAAAGCAACCAACAAGTGCTCAGCATATGTGGGAACTCCTTCAAGACTGTTGGAAAAGCATTCCAGGTGAAGCTGGTTGAGAGAATGCCAAGAGTGTGCAACACTGTCATCAAGGCAAAGGGTGGCTACTTTGAAGAATCTAAAATCAAAAATATATTTTGATTTGTTTTACAATTATTTGGTTACTACATGATTCCATATGTGTTATTTCATATTTTTGATGGCTTCACTATTATTCTATAATGTAGAAAATAATAAAAAGTAAAGAAAAACCCTTGAATGAGTAGGTGTCCAAACTTTTGACTAGTAAACCACACCGTTCACTGCATAGGGAGGAAAGACACTCCCTCACACACGAAAGGGCTATTACCTAGTCACATGTGTCTCCTTCATATGTGTGAACTGTGTTTTGGGGGTAAAAGATAGGCCAGATCATAACCTCTGCTATTCGAAATCCATGTATTCCCTGGTTCCAATGCAGCCAAAATCCAACAGACAGCCTCCAATTTACAGCCCTGTTCCTGGGACCGGTCCCTGGGCATCTACGGTCATCTCTGGTTCAATGATAGGAGCTTTGTTGTCTTGGGCCATTGATTGACACCCTCAGGGCTAATGTCATGCTGTGGTGCTGAACATCTAGACGTGATGTAACAATGAAACAGGTGTTGTTGCGCCTCACATTCACATGACAATCCTGTTACAAATGGTATATTATCAAAAAAATACTAGGGGTTATGATACAAAAATCTATTACCATTATAGGGCTTTGCCTTGTAATAAAGGGTGCCTCTAAATCACTATATTATAGATCCCTCCCTCTTCTACCTATACCAATGTATTCCATTTTCAGCAAGCCTGGGACAATATTGAATCACGTATTACTAAACACCGAGATCAAACATAGTATGATGACCAGAGCCCTGTACTGACAGGGAGAGACTAGTATATCTATTAGAAAACAATGCTGTTCCGTGCATCTAAGACTCCATGGTACACTGAAGAACCATTGGGGAAATATCTCACATGTTCACAATGATGACATCAACACATATGTACGCAACCAACAAGATTACACGCTTGGGCTTTCGAGTGGGTGGAGGAAGAGAGAGAGTGAGAGAGGGAGTGAGAATGTGGAAGAGAGACGTCGAGGAAGAGAGAGTATGGATGGACATGTATTTATGTGTGTGGTTACGTTTTTTAGTCAGTGATGACTGCCAGTGTACTATTTATGCAAGCTTATAAGTGTAAGTGTTGATAAGAGCTCCATCTAACAGACACCACGGCTCATGGTCTTTTGGATAACTGGAGTGTGTGTGTGTGTGTGTGTGTTTGTGTGTGTGTGTGTGTGTGTGTGTTACAGTATCTGCATTAAAGACCTGTATATGTACATTATTCATTCAATGTGGTGGTGAGATGGAACTGGGTGTGTGGGGGAAGAGAGTATATTTACAGTGTCTGAGTTGTGAGAAAGAGAGAAACTATCTATGAAGAGAGTACCTTAGAGCACTGGTTCCCAAACTGGGCTACTTGGACCCCTGGAGGTACTTGGCCTATCCACAGGGGGCACTGGGGGTACCTTGGAGGAACTTGGCCTATCCACAGGGGGTACTGGGGGTACCCTGGAGGAACTTGGCCTATCCACAGGAGGTACTGGGGGTACCCTGGAGGTACTTGGCCAATCCACAGGGGGTACTTGAGAAGACTCATGAGACCATAAGCCTACTGGTAAGGTGCACATGAGGGGGTACTTTGTGGGATTTACGGATAGAGCAAAATGTGATTCGGGGTACAATAACCAAAAAAGGTTGGGAATCACTGTCTTAGTGTGTACATGAAGAATATGTAAATATGAGAATATGTATGCACCTTGGTGTGTGTCCGGGGACATATCTTAAGAGTAGACGTGTGTATGTGTATGTGTATGTGTATGTGTGTGTGTGTGTGTGTTTGTGTGTGTGTATCTAAGTGAGTGCTTACAGCCAGTACACAGCTACTGCAGCCCTACCCGGAGGCACAAACAGCAGGCTCAGCCACACTTAATTACATGCAACAGTAACTCACTTCATTATCATGATATTCTATTCCTGTAACTTCTGGAGATTCTGCAAGAGGAGCAGAAAGAAGGGGGAACATTTACATTTTTAACGGAGAGAGCGGTGCCACTGAGAGTGCCCATCTCGGTTACGAAGACGCAGTCACAACTTCTGTCCAAGCCAATCACTGCTTGAAGGCGCTGCTTGAAGGAGGTGCTTGAAGGCGCTGCTTGAAGTCGCTGCTTGAAGGAGGTGCTTGAAGGCGCTGCTTGAAGGCGCTGCTTGAAGGCGCTGCTTGAAGGAGGTGCTTGAAGGAGGTGCTTGAAGGCGCTGCTTGAAGGCGCTGCTTGAAGGCGCTGCTTGAAGGCGCTGCTTGAAGGAGGTGCTTGAAGGAGGTGCTTGAAGGTGCTGCTTGAAGGCACTGCTTGAAGGCGCTGCTTGAAGGAGCTGCTTGAAGGAGCTGCTTGAAGGCGGTGCAAGCATATCCATCACGGCACACATGACCGAGCACATGTTGGAACCATTCTCCCTCTGCCTCTCTTGTCTCTATATCTCTCTTACCCATCGCCTGCATCATATTTACTGTCCAGCGGTATGCAGCGAGGGCGTTTGAAGTATAAAAGGCACAATATGACAGAGGGAATGAAAATAGATGGATACAGTACAGGCAGGAGAGATGGAGGAGAGCAGCAAAGAAACAGAGATTGCCTGCACTCTATGAACACAGATATGTTGTGTGTGTGTGTGTGTGTGTGTGTGTGTGTGTGTGTGTGTGTGTGTGTGTGTGTGTGTGTGTGTGTGTGTGTGTGTGTGTGTGTGTGTGTGTGTGTGTGTGTGTGTGTGTGTGTGTATGCGAGTGCATGTGGGCGTTTGTAGTACCTCTGGGGAAAAGAATCCTATTCCTTTAAAGATTATATAATATGAAATATAAAACATTTTGCTAGTTCTCCTTAGAACCAATCAATGACCAGTACTCTCTGTGTAAGCAGGACAGGGAGATGGAATGAGAGAGAGAGAGAGGGAAAGAAGGAGAGGAAGGAAGAGGGGAACAGGGATACAGGAGGTTACCAATGGCAAATCAGACCAGAGGTTCTATGAAATAGTCTCCAACTCGGCATAGTGTGCATTATATTAGCTTATACGGTAGCAAGGATGTGCCTTTAAGATTATTATTACTGACTGACATGGATGCATTGTATATACAGTCATTCTGATCAAATGCTTTACTGGTCCTTGAAGCTTGGGAATAGTGCGTATAGCAGTATACTATCCTAACAGTGGGTCCATATCCCAGTGCAGTCACACTCACACGCTGAGGGCTCAGATGCGTCTAGGAACAGATGCCTCTGCTCAGAGGGTAATTTCTAAAAGCTAAATGTGTTCACTGTGTTGTTACCACAGCTGCACTGTCAAACCAGTGGTCAGGATTCTCCTTAGTTTACAGGAGTCAAGTAGGATGTCTACAAAACACTTACACAGAGGAGCGTTTCTACTGAGATGGAACACATCTATAAAGATTGTTTACAGTATGTCATGTTTCATGCTGAGAGGGATATCATAAACTGGATTTAAATCCAATTGGCAACAGATTTTAATATCAGCATAAAAACTACATGCACATTTTCCCACCAGAGATGTGTTTCCATCAAATTGACTTGAGACCGTGCGTGATGACGTAGGGCACATAAGAAAATACCTTTTTTGCGGTGAAAAAGTTAAACGGGTTTCCATGGCATTTTCAACTCTACTGATGCTTTTCTCACAAAAAATGTTGCGTTATATAGTGAGTGTGCCCACTCTGGTATGGGCACGTGCGCTCTAGCAACAGCCTGCTGTTGGCCAAAGCGCACGTATAGTCTACACGATCAGATTATTATGGACTAAAGAGAGAGATTATTTTTACTTGTCAAACGGCAGCCAAGCATCGATCATCACGTCACCAGAATAAGACCCTTGATATTTATTGAAAGGAGCATCAAGCTCATCACCGTGCGTTTTCACCACCCTGTGAAGTTCATCATAATTTATTTAATCTGTAGTCTAATAAACCACTTGCTTTCCTGACGAGTCGTAGTGGGAGGACCACAAAACGTCATCACGTGACTCCAAGTTTACTTTGATTAGATGTTCATTATATCAATATCAACATCAAATCAAATCCAATTGTATTTGTCACATACACATGGTTAGCAGATGTTAATGCGAGTGTAGCGAAATGCTTGTGCTTCTAGTTCCGACAGTGCAGTAATATCTAACAAGTAATCCACCGATCCCCAACAACTACCTAATACACACAAATCTAAAGGGGTGAATGAGAATATCTAAATGTAAGTATATGGATGAGCGATGGCCGAGCAGCATAGGCAAGGTGCAATAGATGATATAAAATACAGTATATACATGTGATATGAGTAATGTAAGATATGTAAACATTATAAATAAAATACAGTATATACTTGTGATATGAGTAATGTAAGATATGTAAACATTATAAATAAAATAGAGTATATACATGTGATATATACATGCGTAATGTAAGATATGTCAATACTATTAAAGTGGCATTATTTAGAGTGGCATTGTATAAAGTAACTAGTGATCCATTTATTAAAGTGGCCAGTGATTGGGTCTCAATGTAGGCAGCAGCCTCTCTGAGTTAGTGACTGCAGTTTAGCAGTCTGCTGACCTTGAGAAAGAAGCTGTTTTTCAGTCTCTCGGTCCCAGCTTTAATGCACCTGCACTGACCTCACCTTCTGGATGGTAGCGGTCAGAACAGGCAGTGGTTCGGGTGGTTGATGTCCTTGATGATCTTTTTGGCCTTCCTGTGACATCGGGTGCTGTAGGTGTCATGGAGGGCAGGTAGTTTGCCCCCGGTGATGCGTTGTGCAGACTGCACCACCCTCTGGAGAGCCTTGCGGTTGAGGGCGGTGCAGTTGCCGTACCAGGCTGTGATACAGCCCGACAGGATGCTCTCGATTGTCCATCTGTAAAAGTTTGTCAGGGTTTGGGTGACAAGCCAAATTTCTTCAGTCTCCCGAGGTTGAAGAGGCGCTGTTGCTCCTTTTTCACCACACTGTCTGTGTGGGTGGACCATTTCAGTTTGTCTGTGATGTGTACACTGAGGAACTTAAAACTTTCCACCTTCTCCACTACTGTCCCTTCGATGTGGATAGGGGGATGCTCCCTCTGCTGTTTCCTGAAGTCCACGATCATCTTCTTTGTTTTGTTGACGTTGAGTGAGAGGTTGTTTTCCTGACACCACACTCCGTCTGTCTTCACTTCCTCCCTGTAGGCTGTCTTGTCGTTGTTGGTAATCAAGCCCACTACTGTTGTGTTGTCTGGAAACTTGATGATTGAGTTGGAGGCGTGCATGGCAGGGAGTACAGGAGGGGGTTGAGCACACACCCTTGTGGGGCCCCAGTGTTGAGAGTCAGCAATGTGGAGATGTTGTTTCCTGTTTCCTACCTTCACCACCTGGGGGCAGCCCGTCAGAAAGTCCAGGACCCAATTGCACAGGGCGGGGTTGAGACCCAGGGCCTCCAGCTTGATGATGAGCTTGGAGGGTACTATGGTGTTGTATGCTGAGCTGTAGTCAATGAACAGCATTCTTACATTGGTATTGCTTTTGTACAGATGGGATATGGCAGTGTGCAGTGTGATGGCAATTGCGTCGCCTGTGGACCTGTTGGGGCGGTACGCAAACTGAAGTGGGTCTAGGGTGGCCGGTAAGGTGGAGGTGATATGATCCTTGACTAGTCTCTCAAAGCACTTCATGATGACAGAAGTGAGTGCTACGGGGCAGTAGTCATTTAGTTCAGTTATCTTTGCCTTCTTGGGTACAGGAACAATGGTAGCTATCTTGAAGCATGTGGGGACAACAGACTGGGATATGGAGCTATTGAATATGTCCATAAACACACCAGCCAGCTGGTCTGCGCATGCTCTGAGGACACGGCTAGGGATGCCGTCTGGGCCAGCAGCCTTGCGATGGTTAACACATTTAAATGTTTTACTCACTTCAGCCACAGCGAAGGAGAGGGGGGGGGGGGGAAGTCCTTGTTAGCGAGACGCGACGGTGGCACTGTATTATCCTCAAAGCGGGCAAAGAAGGTGTTTAGTTTGTCTGGAAGTGTGACGTCAGTGTCCGTGACGTGGCTGATTTTCTTTTTGTAGTCCGTGATTTCCTGTAGACCCTGCCACATACGTCTCGTGTCTGAGCCGTTGCATTGCGACTCCACCTTGTCCCTGTACTGGCATTTCGCTTGTTTGATTGCCTTGCGGAGGGAATAACTACACTGTTTATATTCAGTCATATTCCCAGACCTCTTTCCATGGTTAAATGCGGTGGATCACGCTATCGGTTTTTCGCGAATGTCGCCATCCATCAACGGTTTCTGGCTAGGGTAGGTTTTAAGTCACCGTACAACATCTCCAATCCACTTCTTTATAAACTCACTCCCCGAGTCAGCGTATAGGTCGATATTGTTCTCTGAGGCTGACAGGAACATATTCCAGTCCGCGTGATTGATCAAAACAATCTTGAAGCGTAGCTTCCGATTGGTCGGACCAGCGTTGAATGGTTCTCGTCACTGGTACATCCTGTTTAAGTTTCTGCCTATAAGACGGTAGGAGCAAGATGGCATTGTGGTCGGATTTGCCGAAGGGTGGGCGGGGGATGGCTTTGTATATATCACGGAAGTTAGAGTAGCAGTGGTCGAGGGTATTGCCCATGCGTGTAACGCAATCAATATGCTGGTAGAATTTAGGTAGCCTTGTTCTCAAATTTGCTCTGTTAAAATCCACAGCCACAATAAATGCAGCCTCAGGATATATGGTTCCAGTTTGCATAGAGTCCAGTGAAGTTCCTTGATGGCCGTCTTGGTGTCTGCTTGAGGGGGAATGTACACAGCTGTGACTATAACTGACGAGAATTCTCTTGGTAGGTAAAATGGCCGGCATTTGATTGTGAGGAATTCTAGGTCGAGTGAGCAGAAGGACTTGAGTTCCTGTAAGTTGTTATGATTACACCATGAGTCGTTAATCATGAAGCATACACCCCCGCCCTTCCTCTTCCCAGAGAGGTGTTTATCTCTGTCGGCGCGATGCATGGAGAAGCCCGGTGGCTGAACCAATTCCGACAACATATCCCGAGATTTGCGTATAATAGCATTTCCATCGACATTTCTTGCATAATTATTTTTACTGACACAAAAAGATCCCACCTTTTGTTTTATCGACATTTGGAAAGTTTACCGAAAAAAAATTCTGTTTCCATCAGGTCTGTTATGACATTTTTATCCGACATGTACTTTACCCGCATAAAAATGTTGGATGGAAACCTGGTTATAGAAATAACCAATATCCAAAATGACAATGAATTTCTCTTTTATCCTTAAAGCAGGGTCAATATCAGGTAATAGAAATGTCTAGAAGCGAATAATGAAGACATACTAATTTACCTCGCACCTGACCAACATGTGTTTGTGTTTGTTTAGGTAAACACTGTGTCTAATTAAAGGCTTGGGGACTGCTGGGAAGATTTGTATCAACAATATATGGTGATTTATCTTCTGAAATTAAATCGGTAACCCTTGACCCTCCCTTGACAAATGAAAAGGGGAGACCTGTGATTTACGGTGTCAAGGAAGGACCTTTCCTTTGGCTTATGGGAGGGCTACAGCATATCCCACCTCACAGCCTCACAGCACATCTGCCTGTCAGCGTACTGTCACCTAGCGCTCACATCCCCCATTATATAAACCCACCTGGAAGAACAAACACACTCACACTCACACACACACCCATTATCACCATAGCAACACCCCCACCCCCTGCACACACAGCATGTGTAATGTGTAGAGAGCATTTCGGTCATTTCTATGCACTCTCTGAGAAGCAATGTGACTACTCCCTGGTCACCTGACAGGATGCATGCCCATGTAAGGAGAGAGGACGTCGAGGCAGTCTTAAAGGAGCAGTCACACCATAACCCATCCTGACCCTCTCCTGTTGTCTTAAAGGAGCAGTCACACCAAAACCCATCCGTAGCCTCTCCTGTTGTCTTAAAGGAGCAGTCACACCAAAACCCATCCTTATCCTCTCCTGTTGTCTTAAAGGAGCAGTCACACCAAAACCCATCCTGATCCTCTCCTGCTGTCCTAAAGGAGCAGTCACACCAAAACCCATCCATATCCTCTCCTGTTGTCTTAAAGTAGCAGTCATACCAAAACCCATCCTGATCCTCTCCTGCTGTCTTAACCTGTTTGGCGTGCAAGCCCGACGTCGGTACACTTATGACAACAGCCAGCTCAAAGTGCAGGGCGCGAAATTCAAAAGATATTTTTTTTAAATATTTAACTTTCACACATTAACAAGTCCAAGACACCAGATGAAAGGTACACATCTTGTGAATCAAGCCAACATGTCCGATTTTTAAAATGTTTTACAGGGAAGACACAATATGTAAATCTATTAGCTAACCACGTTAGCAAAAGACACCACTTTTCTTACTCCATCAGTTTTTTACTCCATCAGTAGCTATCACAAATTCGACCAAATAAAGATATAAATAGCCACTAACCAAGAAACAACTTCATCAGATGACAGTCTGATAACATATTTATTGTATAGCATATGTTTTGTTAGAAAAATGTGCATATTTCAGGTATAAATCCTAGTTTACATTGCAGCTACAGTCAGAAATTGCACCGAAAGCAGACAGAAAAATTACAGACACCAACGCCAAATAACTAAATACTCATCATAAAACATTTCTGAAAAATACATAGTGTACAGCAATTGAAAGACAGGCATCTTGTGATTCCAGACAATATTTCCGATTTATCAAGTGTTTTACAGCGAAAACACAATATAGCGTTATATTAGCGTAGCCACAATAGCCAGAAACACTTGGGCGCCGACGACCAGTTCACATGCACGACAGATATTAGAAATAGCATCATAAAATGTTTCTTACTTTTGGTGATCTTCCGTCAGAATGTTGGACAAGGTGTCCTTTGTCCAGAACAGTCGTTGTTTGGATCTGGAATGGCAAATTTCCCTCTTGATTTAGCATGGGCACTTGCCAAGTGGCACGGATCTCTCCAACGTCAACAAAGTCAGAGAACGGAACATGGCAAAACTCCCGAAAAAATTTCAATAATCTGATTAAACTATATTGAAAAAACATACTTTACGATGATATGGTCACATGTATCAAATAAAATCTAAACCGGAGATGTTAGTCGTCCATAACGACAGCTAAACAGAAGGCAAATCCATGTCCCCTTTCGCGCGCTCCAGAAACAGGAAATGGACGGTCACGTCATACAAAGAGCTTTAATTCCACCTCAGACCAAGATAAACACGAAATTTCTTCTCTCACCGCCTCTTGACAACCAGGGGAAGGTGTATGAAGTGTACGTAGACTCTTACGTGTCATGCCCATGTATAGGCAGGAAGTTGAACAGAGCATCGATTTCTGACATTCCACTTCCTGGTCAGGAAATGTGCTGCAGAATGAGTTCTGTTTCACTCAGAGAAATAATTCAAACGGTTTTAGAAACTAGAGAGTGTTTTCTATCCAATAGTAATAATAATATGCATATTGTACGAGCAAGAATTGAGTACGAGGCCGTTTGAAATGGGCACGATTTAACTGGCTACTCAATACTGCCCCTTGCAGCCATAAGAAGTTAACTTCTCTAGGGTAGGGGGCAGCATTTTCACGTTTGGATGAAAAGCATACCCAAATTCAACTGCCAGCTACTCATCCCCAGAAGATAATATATGCATATTGTTAGTAGATTTGGATAGAAAACACTCTGAAGTTTCTAAAACTGTTTGAATCATGTCTGTGAGTATAACAGAACTTATTTAGCAGGCGAAACCCAGAGGACAAACCATTCAGATTTTCTTTATTTTTAGGTCACTCTCTTTTCAATGAGTTTTCATTGGGAAACCAGATTTCTAAGCGACCTGCTTGCAGTTCCTACGGCTTCCACTGGATGTCAACAGTCCTGAGAAATTGGTTGAGGTTATTCCTTTGTGTAATGAAGAAGTACAGCCATCTTGACCTGTCACTCGACGTGTCAGGTTTGTTAGAGGCACGAGACCAGAAAGCTAGCTACAGTTGGTTTTAATCCTGTATTGAACACAGATCATCCCGTCTTCAATTGTATCGATTATTAACGTTAAAAAATACCTAAAGTTGTATTACAAAAGTAGTTTGACATTTTTTGGCAAAGTTTACAGGTGACCTTTGAGATATTTTGTCGTCACGTTTGAGCAAGTTGGAACCTGTGTTTTTCTGGATCAAACACGCCAAATAAATGGACATTTTGGATATATATCGACAGAATTAATCGAACAAAAGGACCATTGGTGATGTTTATGGGACATATTGGAGTGCCAACAACAGAAGCTCGTCAAAGGTAAGGCATGAATTATATTTTTATTTCTGCGTTTTGTGTCGCGCCTGCAGGGTTGAAATATGCGTATCTCTCTTTGTTTACAATGGTGCTTTCCTCAGATAATAGCATCGTATGCTTTCGCCAAAAACCCTATTTGAATTCTGACATGTTGGCTGGATTCACAACCAGTGTAGCTTTAATTTGGTATCTTTCATGTGTGATTTAATGAAAGTTTGATTTTATAGTAATTATCATAGTAATTTAATCATAGTAATAGTAATTTAATTTGGCGCTCTGCATTTTCTCAGGCTTTTTGCCAAGTGAGACAGTAGCGTCCCGTCTAAACTCAGATTTTTGGATATAAATATGAACTTTACCAAACAAAACATACATGTATTGTGTAACATGAAGTCCTATGAGTGTCATCTGATGAAGATCATCAAAGGTTAGTGATTAATTTTATCTCTATTTCTGCTTTTTGTTACTGCTCTCTTTCGCTGAAAAAATGGCTGTCTTTTTCTGTGACTTGGTTCATACCTAACATAATCGTTTGGTGTGCTTTCGTCGTAAAACCTTTTTGAAATCGGACACTTTGGCTGGATTTACAACAAGTTTATCTTTAAAATGGTGTAAAATACTTGTATGCTTGAGGAATTTAAATTATGGGATTTCTGTTGCTTTGAATTTGGTGCCCTGCAGTTTCACTGGCTGTTGACGAGGTGGGACGCTACCGTCCCACATACCCTAGAGAAGTTAAAGGAGCAGTCACACCATAACCCATCCGTATCCTCTCTTGTTATCTTAAAGGGGAATTTCACCATGGGGAATCTGGGCTTGTTTGAGGCATTTCTAGGACAGTGAGATGTGTTTCACACATAGTTGCCCAGGAGGAAGGCAGTTCAGGGCTTCGTGCACTGAATGATACACCCTAAAATCTAAAAATAAATCTAAAATCAAAAAATACATGTAGTCCTGCTTTGTGGCATTTCGCGATGGCTCTATGTTCTACTGATCGTACTAAACATTTTTGTGGGTGTCGATATGGTTGTCCTTGTTCGATAGAGCCATTGGACTTCTTTCATCGATGTTGCTATCGGCGGATTCATTGCTAAATATACAAGCAGACACAATTTTCCAGTTGCTGAAAGACTACAACTTGTGTTGCTCTGGCCCCCGTCCCTCCCTCAAGGCAGGCTTTATTTAAAAGGAGGCAGACACTAACAACAATCCTTTGGGCACAACTGAAATTGGTGATATTCGACCATACATGTTTCAACCGGAATATAGCAAATAGGATTCGAAACAAAAGGTTGGATTTAGCTAACGTTAGAAGCTCAGCTACAGCCAATGCCAGCACCAAGAGGGCAGATAACAAATACGATGCCTAGCTAAGTAAGTTATGTGTCCTGCAAAGCACCGAGCTAACTTTAGTTTATCTACTGAAACCCATATTGTGTATTGCTGTTACAGTGGGGTGAAATTAAATTATTTTTCTGTTTGCTAATTTAGCTAGCTAAACAACTACCAGTAGCCATATATATGACACAAATATATATTTTGTATCAATTGTAAAACCTATTCTCTTTTTAGTCATAGGTATGGCTAGCTACTAAACAGCAAGCTACAACTTTACAACCAGCCACCTAAAGCTAGGTTTACCAGCAAACATTAGTACATGACTGCAGTTGGCTAGCTATTTAGCCTGGTGCCTGCTAACTTGTTATTTTTTATATATTTTTTTATTTAAACTTTATTTAACTAGGCAAGTCAGTTAAGAACAAATTCTTATTTACAATGACGGCCTACACCGCTCAAACCCAGACGACGCTGGGCCAATTGTGCACTGCCCTATGGGACTCCCAATCACGGCCAGTTGTGATACAGCCTGGATTCGAACCAGGGTGTCTGTAGTGATGCCTCTAGCACTAAGATGCAGTGCCTTAGACTGCTGCGCCACTTGCCTCGCATTTGTAACTTGTTAGCAAACGTGTCGCATCAGCAACTGTAAGTAATTTACTAGTTGGCTATGTAACAAAATTGACGAGGGTTGACATTGGTTATGATTATGACCTTGGATGCATTTCAATCAAAAAATTATAGGCATGATGCAAGATACGATTCCAAACAGATATTGCATAGTATTGCATAGCCATATATAGCTAAGTTTACAAGCAAACAGTGAGGAGAAACAATAATACAACAATTTACTATTGTAAATCTCTAAAACTGAAGCTGGTTTTACTTAAAAAAATTACAAATATTTGCCTAAGCATGCCTGATAGACATGGCTGTAGGTAGATACTGTCTAAAGGTTGAAGGTTATGCCCTATTTATTTTTATTAGGCTAGATATTGTTGTATGTTCAACTAGTCTACCCTAATGTTGATGTTATGCTGGCATGGTTCAACTGTTGTTCAAAGTATAATTTTGCTTGTTTTTTGTCTTACACATAATACCGTGTGGTGCCTGGGCTTCTTCCTGGACTGGATTATAGATACAGAAACAAAATTCCTTTGCCTGCGTGTGCCATTGTAGCATAATAAACTGAACCAGGTTAGTTACAACTGGGGTTGGAGCAAAAACATACAGGAGGATAGCTCTCCGGGAACAGGGTTGGAGACCCCATGTTGTACATGGTCTTAGGCCAGGAATTCCCAAACTCGGTCCTGGGGATCCCAAGGGGTGCACGTTTAGATTTTTGCCATAGCACTACACAGCTGATCATCAAGCTTTGATTATTTGAGTCAGCTGTGTAGTGCTAGGGCAAAAACTAAAATGTGTACCCCTTGGGGTCTCTAGGACCGAGTTTGGGAATCACTGTCTTATGTTGAGCCACACTGGCTGCGTTTACACAGTCAGCCCAATTCTGATCTTTTTTCCACTAATTGGTCTTAATCACATCAGATCTTTTCCAATTTGTGAAAAAATATCAGAATTGGGCTGCCTGTGTAAACGCAGAATAAGTCCTTTATCCGGCTTCGGTACACTGGCAATGGTGGGCTGGGGAAGCTGGGACTCTTTATGCTTATGGCGATGGTCTTTTCCGGTCTGCAGTGAACGGCCAGCTGGATAGGACTCGGACGAAAGTGTTGTAGGGCTTCTTAACCACCAACTGTTTTGTCCTCTTGCAGAATATTTGCTGGTACTGCATGTCTCCTGGAAAGACATGGTTGTGTTCTTAGCATTTTACACTTTTTGCGGAAGGGACGTAGGGCAACACGCCTTTGTTGGTAAAGGTGTCAACCGAATGGGACCGAATAGCGTATTGTTTAGGGACAATGTGGGGGACATTGGGAGCTGCTTTTGAGAGGAAAGATCAGTCAACAAAGTGAATGGGCTAAAGAAGGTGTGAACAGTCTTAGGAAGACAGCTCTTACACAGTATGAATGGTTGTGTATGGGAGATTGAGGAGAAATGGCACCCCAATCCCTCTCATACACAACAATGCATGTACTGTCTAAGCACAACCCTGCACAACCAAAAAAACCTTCCTCATCTCAAAGTACTGTCTGTAAACCTTCCCCAGCCCATTGACTTTGACATATCATTCTTGTCAATAGCAGTCAGCTTGTGTTTTATAGATAAGGGTGGAATAGATAGCTACCAAATTGAGACTCGTATTTGGTAACATTAGCTAGTTTACGTTAGCTAACATCAGTCGGAGATAGAACATGTTTACTCTGCTGAAGGTAGCTAGCAGTCTAACAGTGACTACCATGGCATAGGCGAAATTGATTGACAGTGTGTATACCAAAAGATAGCTCCATGATTTAGCTAATGGCTTTCAGTGTTCAATACAGGACTGTAACGTTAGCTTGCTAACTTACCCATCTAGGCTAGCAAGCTAGCTAACGCTAGGTTAACTCTAATTGAGAATCTTTTGTTTTGACAGAATTTTTTTTATGGTATCGCATCACTTCTCCGCTGTCGTCGAAATGGATTTCCCATCATTTCAGCCTGAAAATTCCTCTGATAATCTTTGGTCACTGCATCATTCGTGATAGGCGCAACGCAAGCAACTGGCAGAATCTCTGTTAATTGGGAGTGAATCTCTGGAAAGTTCATTTCCGCGCTTGTTTGTAATTAGCACAGAACACCACACAGGCATGATGACAACCATTAGTGAGAAACAAATGTTTTCAAAAATATCTTGCCTAGAGAAGTTCTGAGATTACTGTGTGTTGGTCGTTCTAAGTAAACAACGCCATTATTCAAGTTTGTGGACACGCCCCCTCTAACTACCGGGTGGTGTCAGGATTTGCTATGAATGCCAGACTTAGTGGTTCACTATGAGCAGACGAATACACAGGGGCACTTCCTGATTCTATCAGTGAAATGAAAATGTGCTAGTTGTAGCTTGTGGTTTGGATAATGTTGATGTTTATGATAAAACATAATGTTGTTAATATAGTAATGACTATATGCCATGGCAGAGCCAGGGTGAAACTCCCCTTTAATTAACTGCAGGGAACCTTGGAGATGGCTAGAGGCACAGGTCTGTCTCTCTCAGGATGAATCTCTACATCAGCACACTATCCACCTGTTTCCTCAGAAGAAGAAAAAGGATATAGCAAGACATCATATCTCAATATAGCAAGACATCATTTTCCCAGCAATATGAAAAAGAACAACCATACAGCAAATATTATCAACATGGTCAATAGGAATGTATCCAGAGGAATTGACATAAGACATACAATTGATCAATGGTCAAAACTCTGACCTGTGGAGGTATGACACACACACACACACACACACACACACACACACACACACACACACACACACACACACACACACACACACACACACACACACACACACACACACACACACACACACACTCTGCACTGAACCAGAATATAACCTGCCAAGGAGCCTACAGTTTGCTCTACCAGAAACACAGAGACAGGAAACAAAGGCTCCACGGCTGTGACTCCTATTAATAGGCCCCAGTGGCAGAGAACAGCTGCTCCACCAACACAGCACATCCAACTGATAGAATAATGATAGAGGGAGAGAGAGAGCAAGTGAAAAGGAGGGGATAAGAGAAAGAGAGAGAGGGGGATAAGAATAAGAGCGAGAGAGAGAGAGATGGAAGAAAACATGAGGAAAAGGGCAAGTCAAAAGAATAGTGTAGGTAAGGTATAGTGGTGGAGGGGTGTTGGATAGATAAGGTGTAGTGGTGGAGGGGTGTTGGATAGGTAAGGTATAGTGGTGGAGGGGTGTTGGATAGGTAAGGTGTAGTGGTGGAGGGGTGTTGGATAGGTAAGGTATAGTGGTGGAGGGGTGTTGGATAGGTAAGGTATAGTGGTGGAGGGGTGTTGGATAGGTAAGGTGTAGTGGTGGAGGGGTGTTGGATAGGTAAGGTATAGTGGTGGAGGGGTGTTGGATAGGTAAGGTGTAGTGGTGGAGGGGTGATGGATAGGTAAGGTATAGTGGTGGAGGGGTGTTGGATAGGGTAAGGTATAGTGGTGGAGGGGTGTTGGATAGGTAAGGTGTAGTGGTGGAGGGGTGTTGGATAGATAAGGTGTAGTGGTGGAGGGGTGTTGGATAGGTAAGGTATAGTGGTGGAGGGGTGTTGGATAGGTAAGGTATAGTGGTGGAGGGGTGTTGGATAGATAAGGTGTAGTGGTGGAGGGGTGTTGGATAGGGTAAGGTATAGTGGTGGAGGGGTGTTGGATAGGTAAGGTGTAGTGGTGGAAGGGGTGTTGGATAGATAAGGTGTAGTGGTGGAGGGGTGTTGGATAGGTAAGGTATAGTGGTGGAGGGGTGTTGGATAGGGTAAGGTATAGTGGTGGAGGGGTGTTGGATAGGTAAGGTATAGTGGTGGAGGGGTGTTGGATAGGGTAAGGTGTAGTGGTGGAGGGGTGTTGGATAGGTAAGGTGTAGTGGTGGAGGGGTGTTGGATAGGGTAAGGTATAGTGGTGGAGGGGTGTTGGATAGGTAAGGTGTAGTGGTAGACAGAGAGAAAGAGAGAGAGAGAGACAGAGAGCGGGAGAGAGAGATAGAGAGAGAATAAAGACAAGTGTGTGCATGAGACTGCATAATCACGTCCGTATATTTACACATTTAATTCCTGCAGTGAAGCAATGTATTTAAATCACATGATCCATGCTAAATACAGCATCATTTGAGGATGTACGGATGCGTGTGTGTATAGTATGGCTGGAAATGTGACTGGGAATAAAAGAGAGATGCAAAAGAAGGAATGAAAAATGGAGAGAAAGAGAGCGAGAGAGAGAGGCAGAATTATCTGTAGGGATGCAGGCAGGGGGAGGAATGTGGTGACCATGGCAACCCAATGAAGGCTGAGCTCTGGGTGTCCGTTCCAGCTCTGACTGCGCGTTGCACTGCACCGGCCCTCGCTTCTCTGCCGCCTAACTCTCTCCATCCTCCCCCACGCTCCCTTTCTCCCTCTATTTCTCCCTCGCTCAGTCATCCCTCCCCCGGCGCCTCCTCGGCTCCCTCCCTCCATGAGAGAGAGAGGAACTCAGCACTACCCACCCAGCTCCATATTATCCAGCCCAGCTATTCACTGAGCACCATTGAGTCAAACTGTACTGTCACTGTGCTTTTATGCTGATATTACATTACCATAGAGCACAGTGATCCTGTACCACCGTGCCTCAACCCAGGCAGCAGCGACCTACCCTCTACCCCCCGAACCTCTCTCCTCACGCCCCCGCCCCATGCACTAGTTCTCGGCTCAGCTGAAAAGCCAGAGCCTGTGGGTATTATGCTGCCGTGTGCCGCTGGGCGTGTTGTTATTGGGAAGGCATGTGAAAACAAGGCCTTCCATGGTACTGTACTGTTGTACTAGGGTACATGGACAGGAGGCCTCCCTCCCCCTCCCTGACAGACGGACGGACGGACGGACGGGAGGGCGGACGGACGGACGGACGGACGGACGGACGGACGGACGGACGGACGGACGGACGGACGGACGGACGGACGGACAGACAGACAGACAGACAGACAGACAGACAGACAGACAGACAGACAGACAGACACAGGGGCTGTGTGACAGCAGGTGAGTCACACCCCTCCATTCTGAGGTAACGTGACCTGCTACAGATTACTCTAACATACAGTAGAGAGCATTGGAGGCTGCTGAGGGGAGGGCGGCTCACAATAATGGCTGGAACAGAGCGAATGGAATGGCATCAAACACATGGAAACCATGTTTGATGTATTTGATACCGTTCCACTAACTCCGCTCCAGCCATTACCACGAGCCCGTCCTCCCCAATTAAGGTGCCACCAACCTCCTGTGGTATAGACATATTTTCGATCTTTGATGATTCATCATACAATCATGATTTACATCATTTACATATTGTCTCAAAACATATATATTTTTAAAGATATTCGAAAGTATGACAGTTTACCAAATTAGAAGAGATACCATGAACTACCAGGCCCCATCATCTGCCCAGTGTTTACATATGAAGTTGAAACGGCTGTCAACATGCTTGCCACTTCCTTATTTGACATAATACCCAAACTGAGCAATTTTGCAGCCTCCATCTCCACAAATATCTAAATGCAAAATAGAGGTGGAATTTCAGAAACCCGCACCATCAAAATCTACAACAATTGAAAATATTCTCATATCAACAATATGATGAATTGTACTAAAGGCTGTGGTCATGACAACTGATATCACTGATTTGAGTCTCTGGGATTTTTCTGTGATTCCGTGTGATGCAGGAGCTGTGACATCCTTCTCTGATTATTAAAATGTTCAAAAAGGTCATTGAGCTTAATGAAAAAAAAAACGAAAGGGCACCCATGTGACGCTTCAATGAGCAAGCTGGGACAGGAGTGTGAGAGAGACACTGATTGGGTGAGTGAAACTTTTTGTGCTCCTTTACGTTATGGAGCGTTCATTTGACCCATGGGTGACCCTGGGTGACTGACCTTAGGCGTCTCGATGTGGTAGCGGCTCACCAGCCCCAACACATGCTCCACCTTCTGAGGGTTCCTCCTGCTGGTCACTCGTACCCGCGACACTCCCTCCTCCTCAGAGTTCTGTAGGAAGGACAGGACGGAATGGATCAATACCTGATTAATATAGCAACACGCATGCCCCGCCCACCCGAGGAGCTGTCATTTTCAGCAATCTATTTCCTGTGTTTGAGGGGTGAAAAATCAATCTGTCACTTAAATGGTCGCTGGATTGATTGCTTTCATTTGACTCCTGTGACTCTTTTATACTTGCTTGTGCCTGACGTTTTTTCCAATTAACGTTATGACCGTGGAAATGTTTGTAATGACCTGTCAAGCACATCCCGGTAATGGTGGAAATGGGATCAATGGAATACATTGTCTTATCGTTGAATCTACGCTAAACCTTCGTCAGGGATTTAACGCACCGTCACAACACTTACATCACAAGAAAGATAACTTTATTTTGATGGTAGTTCATTTTGTGTGGAATTGAAATAGAGTATTCATTTAATAAAGTTGAAATGCTTACAAAATTTGATTCTGAAAATGAACACTCGGATAGTGATATTATGTCTGCTCTCGCAAATAATGTAAAGTATGTATAGCTCTGTTTAATCTAGAGCCAAGCGTGTTGATCATTAAACCGAGGGTATCCTGCTATTTACACACTTTAATTAATGAGGCAGTCTAGACAGAGCAGGTGAGTGCAGGTAGGCCTAGACAGAGCAGATGAGTGCAGGTGGGCCTACACAGAGCAGGTGAGTGCAGGTAGGCCTAGGCAGAGCAGTGGAGTGCAGGTAGGCCTAGACAGAGCAGATCAGTACAGGCAGGCCTAGACAGAGCAGGTGAGTGCAGGTAGGCCAGACAGAGCAAGTGAGTGCAGGAAGGCCAGACAGAGCAGGTGAGTGCAGGTAGGCCTAGACAGAGCAGGTGAGTGCAGGTAGGCCTAGACAGAGCAGGTGAGTGCAGGTAGGCCTAGACAAAGCAGGTGAGTGCAGGTAGGCCTAGACAAAGCAGGTGAGTGCAGGTAGGTCTAGACAGAGCAGGTGAGTGCAGGTAGGTCTATACAGAGCAGGTGAGTGCAGGTAGGCCAGGAAGAGCAGGTGAGTGCAGGTAGGCCAGGAAGAGCAGGTGAGTGCAGGTAGGTCTAGACAGAGCAGGTGAGTGCAGGTAGGTCTAGACAGAGCAGGTGAGTGCAGGTAGGCCAGACAGAGCAGGTGAGTACAGGTAGGTCTAGACAGAGCAGGTGAGTGCAGGTAGGCCAGAGAAGGTGAGTGCAGGTAGGCCTAGACAGAGCAGGTGAGTACAGGTAGGCCAGACATAGCAGGTGAGTGCAGGTAGGCCTAGACAGAGCAGGTGAGTGCAGGTAGGTCTAGACAGAGCAGGTCAGTACAGGCAGGCCTAGACAGAGCAGGTGAGTGCAGGTAGGTCTAGACAGAGCAGGTGAGTGCAGGTAGATCTAGACAGAGCAGGTGAGTGCAGGTAAGCCTAGACAGAGCAGGTGAGTACAGGTAGGTCTAGACAGAGCAGGTGAGTGCAGGTAAGCCTAGACAGAGCAGGTGAGTGTAGGTAGGCAGACAGAGCAGGTGAGTGCAGGTAGGTCTAGACAGAGCAGGTGAGTGCAGGTAGGCCTAGACAGAGCAGGTGAGTGCAGGTAGGCAGACAGAGCAGGTGAGTACAGGTAGGCCTAGGAAGAGCAGGTGAGTGCAGGTAGGTCTAGACAGAGCAGGTGAGTGCAGGAAGGTCTAGACAGAGCAGCTGAGTGCAGGTAGGCATAGACAGAGCAGGTGAGTGCAGGTAGGCCTAGACAGAGCAGGTGAGTGCAGGTAGGTCTAGACAGAGCAGGTGAGTGCAGGTAGGCCAGACAGAGCAGGTGAGTACAGGTAGGTCTAGACAGAGCAGGTGAGTGCAGGTAGGCCAGAGAAGGTGAGTGCAGGTAGGCCTAGACAGAGCAGGTGAGTACAGGTAGGCCAGACATAGCAGGTGAGTGCAGGTAGGCCTAGACAGAGCAGGTGAGTGCAGGTAGGTCTAGACAGAGCAGGTCAGTACAGGCAGGCCTAGACAGAGCAGGTGAGTGCAGGTAGGTCTAGACAGAGCAGGTGAGTGCAGGTAGATCTAGACAGAGCAGGTGAGTGCAGGTAAGCCTAGACAGAGCAGGTGAGTACAGGTAGGTCTAGACAGAGCAGGTGAGTGCAGGTAAGCCTAGACAGAGCAGGTGAGTGTAGGTAGGCAGACAGAGCAGGTGAGTGCAGGTAGGTCTAGACAGAGCAGGTGAGTGCAGGTAGGCCTAGACAGAGCAGGTGAGTGCAGGTAGGCAGACAGAGCAGGTGAGTACAGGTAGGCCTAGGAAGAGCAGGTGAGTGCAGGTAGGTCTAGACAGAGCAGGTGAGTGCAGGAAGGTCTAGACAGAGCAGCTGAGTGCAGGTAGGCATAGACAGAGCAGGTGAGTGCAGGTAGGCCTAGACAGAGCAGGTGAGTGCAGGTAGGTCTAGACAGAGCAGGTGAGTGCAGGTAGACATAGACAGAGCAGGTGAGTGCAGGTAGGTCTAGACAGAGCAGGTGAGTGCAGGAAGGTCTAGACAGAGCAGGTGAGTGCAGGTAGGCCTAGACAGAGCAGGTGAGTGCAGGTAGGTCTAGACAGAGCAGGTGAGTGCAGGTAGACATAGACAGAGCAGGTGAGTGCAGGTAGGTCTAGACAGAGCAGCTGAGTGCAGGAAGGTCTAGACAGAGCAGCTGAGTGCAGGTAGGCCTAGACAGACCAGGTGAGTGCAGGTAGGCCTAGACAGAGCAGGTGAGTGCAGGTAGGTCTAGACAGAGCAGGTGAGTGCAGGTAGACATAGACAGAGCAGGTGAGTACAGGTAGGCCTAGACAGAGCAGGTGAGTACAGGTAGGTCTAGACAGAGCAGGTGAGTACAGGTAGGTCTAGACAGTGCAGGTGAGAACAGGTAGGTCCAGACAGAGCAGGTGAGGACAGGTAGGGTGGACAGTGCAGGTGAGTGCAGGTAGGGTTGACAGAGCAGGTGAGTACAGGTAGGTCTAGACAGAGCAGGTGAGTACAGGTCGGTTTGGACAGAGCAGGTGAGTACAGGTCGGTGTAGACAGAGCAGGCTGAGTACAGGTAGGTCTAGACAGAGCAGGTGAGTACAGGTAGGTCTAGACAGAGCAGGTGAGTACAGGTCGGTCTAGACAGAGCAGGTGAGTACAGGTCGGTCTAGACAGAGCTGGTGAGTACAGGTAGGTCTAGACAGAGCGGGTGAGTACAGGTAGGTCTAGACAGAGCAGGTGAGTACAGGTAGGTCTAGACAGAGCAGGTGAGTACAGGTCGGTGTAGACAGAGCAGGTGAGTACAGGTAGGTCTAGACAGAGCAGGTGAGTACAGGTAGGTCTAGACAGAGCAGGTGAGTACAGGTAGGTCTAGACAGAGCAGGTGAGTACAGGTAGGTCTAGACAGAGCAGGTGAGTACAGGTAGGTCTAGACAGAGCAGGTGAGTACAGGTAGGCTAGACAGAGCAGGTGAGTACAGGTAGGCTAGACAGAGCAGGTGAGTACAGGTAGGCTAGACAGAGCAGGTGAGTACAGGTAGGCTAGACAGAGCAGGTGAGTACAGGTAGGCTAGACAGAGCAGGTGAGTACAGGTAGGCTAGACAGAGCAGGTGAGTACAGGTAGGCTAGACAGAGCAGGTGAGTACAGGTAGGTCTAGACAGAGCGGGTGAGTACAGGTAGGTCTAGACAGAGCAGGCGAGTACAGGTAGGTCTAGACAGAGCAGGTGAGTACAGGTATGTCTAGACAAAGCAGGTGAGTACAGGTAGGTCTAGACAGAGCAGGTGTTTGGTGGTTGTAGCCCTGTTCCACTCATTTCTGTTACTTTATTCATATATGTAAATACAGCTGGCATGTTTATGCAAATGAGGTACATATCATTTTCTTTATTTTGACACAAAATGTATATTTTTAAATACCTGATACAATAAGCACATGTATATATGAGTGAAATCAACAACAACAAAAAAGGTGTCTTGGACAATAAATTAAATACCCGAATTCCCACCAAAATCCCTGACCTCTGTGCCAGTAAAATGTTTTATCTGCTATAATTAAGCTAATATCTGAATACAACAATTCAAAACGTTTGGAGTATCTTCATCCAATATCCAACTGCTGCATTTATTAGAATAGTTTTTAAAACCTTTGAACAATTTGGATGAGCGTTGCTAGATGGATATTCACACAGTGTACACTGCCAGAGAAGAGTCCAATACAGTAGAACCAGTAAAGAGTCAACGTTTATGGACCTTTTTATGGACAACTTTTATGAGTAGCTATGAGTAATATAGCGGGTGGGCACTCTTTCCGCCTGCCTCTCTGCTAACGACCATTGACTGACTGATATTTGTTGTGCAAACAGTCACCGGGGCCCCGTAGAACAAATAGAGTAAAGCCAGAGTATAAACTGGACTGGACGGACCAGTCTGTCAAAGATCTGTTGAACATGACAAACATGACAGGAGTAATTCCTACACACTAAAAACAAATGGTTCTATATAGTGTCAAATAAGGGTTATTTGGATTGTGACCATATCGGATCCCTTTTTGATGCTGTACTGAACCCTTTTTTGAAGGTTCTATAAAGAACCATGCTCATATGGTTCTAAATGGAACCGTTATGGTGCTACAATAAAGCCCTTTCCTAAGGTTCTATAAAGAACTATTACAACAGATTCTATATGGCTCCAAAAAGGGCTCCACTATCATTAAAACCCTTTTAATGGTTCTTTATAGAACCTTAATGGAGAAAGGTTCTGTATAAAAACATTCTCAATCTCAAAGATTCTACAAAGAACATTTTGAAGAATGAGACAGGCTTTCTCCTGGTTAGCAATAGTATAGTGTTTAAAATTCCATAGGTTTTATTATTGTGTTAATTGACAAGTTAAATCTGACACAGAGGCTTTGCCTACCTGTGAGCTGCTGTGGCTACTGCCACAGCTTAACCCGCACAGACCCTTAACAGACAGCAGAGGGCAGCCTTCAGACTAGGCCAAGGTCACAAAAGGCTCGGGACAAAATTGGATTGATTACTATCCGGATGATCAAGGCTCCAGCGCTTCTTTGTCCTCCCAGCAGAATTGAAAGCGTGTCCTGATCTTACCCTTAACACGAGGCTGATGTGTGTAATATAGACACCACACTAACAGAAGCATGCAGGCTACTTGACCCCAACCACACCCACTTGAGCAAGAGCTTGAGTTAAACACATCCCTCATCCCGTAAAAAGCATGACATACAGACAGTTGTATCATATTTCAAATGAATGCTTGTAGACTGTCATTGCGGTTCGGTACTTTAACAAAACATGTAGCTGAGTCGCTGCACGCTTCTGAATATGTTATCGGTGAGATGATAAGTGAGCTTTGCTGTGACGGCTCTGTTCCCATATGGCAGTGCTGACAGGCAGGTCAACTGACACCAGCAGGGTCAAGGGTGCCCCCTGCCCTCTCAGTCCAATGGTGGCAGCTAGGAGGACGGCCTCAGCAGCACTAGCAGGTCACTCATCACACACAGGCAAACGCACACACACACACACACACACACTCACACACAAATGCAGGCACACACACACACACTTATGTAGTGTGCCCAGAGACAAGCACACATGAACACACTGCACGCACACGCACGGTCGAAAGACGAGTCTATGAGTTACTTATCATGAGTCAACAAACAGCATGCAGTGTTCACTAGAAACATTCCTATGAACAGTCATGGTAACGAAATAGACCAATCACACAAGTATGACATTCCATATTTACAGTATCAGGAATCACATTTTTAGGTCCGAACTAGATTCAAATCTTTGTGCTCTCTGTCACCTGGGGCTGCATGGCAAACAGCCAAGGAACACAAGGAAGACACAAAGGACAATGATTTAAGGGCCAGTACTCACTTCCCCCCTCTGAGGGGCCAAAATGTATCGTTCTCTCTCTCCAACAGTAACCAGAGAATTGACTACAGAGATTTGTGTTAGAATAACACTATTGCTGCCATGTCTGGTATCTATCTGAAACCTGTTCTCTGAGGATAACTTTGATGTCATCTATATGGATGGGTGATCTCTGTGTTTACCTGTAGTTCTTCAGAGTGAACTCTGATGATACTGTATGCAATTGTCTTCTCAGGAATGCTGTCTTGTCTCTATGGTAACCAGCCTACCCTGCCAGGTCATCACAAATAGACGTGACCCCTTCCTAGAGGATGTTGGCTTGTTCGATATATTCGTTTTACTACTTTTGGTTTGGTCTGTGGACTGGTCACCAGTTGATTTTGTATACAAACAAGTCAGATCTGGTAGAAATGGAATGGTCTGTTGTCCTCTCTTACCCTGTATCCAGTCCATTAGAGAATGGTCTGTTGTCCTCTCTTACCCTGTATCCAGTCCATTAGAGAATGGTCTGTTGTCCTCTCTTACCCTGTATCCAGTCCATTAGAGAATGGTCTGTTGTCCTCTCTTACCCTGTATCCAGTCCATTAGAGAATGGTCTGTTGTCCTCTCTTACCCTGTATCCAGTCCATTAGAGAATGGTCTGTTGTCCTCTCTTATCCTGTATCCAGTCCATTAGAGAATGGTCTGTTGTCCTCTCTTACCCTGTATCCAGTCCATTAGAGAATGGTCTGTTGTCCTCTCTTACCCTGTATCCAGTCCATTAGAGAATGGTCTGTTGTCCTCTCTTACCCTGTATCCAATCCATTAGAGAATGATCTGTTGTCCTCTCTTACCCTGTATCCAGTCCATTAGAGAATGGTATGTTGTCCTCTCTTATCCTGTATCCAGTCCATTAGAGAATGGTCTGTTGTCCTCTCTTACCCTGTATCCAGTCCATTAGAGAATGGTCTGTTGTCCTCTCTCTTATCCTGTATCCAGTCCATTAGAGAATGGTCTGTTGTCCTCTCTGTATCCTGTATCCAATCCATTAGAGAATGGTCTGTTGTCCTCTCTTACCCTGTATCCAGTCCATTAGAGAATGGTCTGTTGTCCTCTCTTACCCTGTATCCAGTCCATTAGAGAATGGTCTGTTGTCCTCTCTTACCCTGTATCCAGTCCATTAGAGAATGGTCTGTTGTCCTCTCTTACCCTGTATCCAATCCATTAGAGAATGGTCTGTTGTCCTCTCTCTTATCCTGTATCCAGTCCATTAGAGAATGGTCTGTTGTCCTCTCTCTTATCCTGTATCCAGTCCATTAGAGAATGGTCTGTTGTCCTCTCTGTATCCTGTATCCTGTATCCAATCCATTAGAGAATGGTCTGTTGTCCTCTCTCGTATCCTGTATCCAATCCATTAGAGAATGATCTGTTGTCCTCTCTCTTACCCTGTATCCAATCCATTAGAGAATGGTCTGTTGTCCTCTCTCTTATCCTGTATCCAGTCCATTAGAGAATGGTCTGTTGTCCTCTCTTACCCTGTATCCAATCCATTAGAGAATGGTCGGTTGTCCTCTCTCTTATCCTGTATCCAGTCCATTAGAGAATGGTCTGTTGTCCTCTCTCTTATCCTGTATCCAGTCCATTAGAGAATGGTCTGTTGTCCTCTCTGTATCCTGTATCCTGTATCCAATCCATTAGAGAATGGTCTGTTGTCCTCTCTTACCCTGTATCCAGTCCATTAGAGAATGGTCTGTTGTCCTCTCTTACCCTGTATCCAGTCCATTAGAGAATGGTCTGTTGTCCTCTCTCTTATCCTGTATCCAGTCCATTAGAGAATGGTCTGTTGTCCTCTCTCTTATCCTGTATCCAGTCCATTAGAGAATGGTCTGTTGTCCTCTCTCTTATCCTGTATCCAGTCCATTAGAGAATGGTCTGTTGTCCTCTCTCTTATCCTGTATCCAATCCATTAGAGAATGGTCTGTTGTCCTCTCTCTTATCCTGTATCCAGTCCATTAGAGAATGGTCTGTTGTCCTCTCTCTTATCCTGTATCCAGTCCATTAGAGAATGGTCTGTTGTCCTCTCTCTTATCCTGTACCCAGTCCATTAGAGAATGGTCTGTTGTCCTCTCTCTTATCCTGTATCCAGTCCATTAGAGAATGGTCTGTTGTCCTCTCTCTTATCCTGTATCCAGTCCATTAGAGAATGGTCTGTTGTCCTCTCTCTTATCCTGTATCCAGTCCATTAGAGAATGGTCTGTTGTCCTCTCTGTATCCTGTATCCTGTATCCAATCCATTAGAGAATGGTCTGTTGTCCTCTCTCGTATCCTGTATCCAATCCATTAGAGAATGATCTGTTGTCCTCTCTCTTATCCTGTATCCAATCCATTAGAGAATGGTCTGTTGTCCTCTCTGTATCCTGTATCCTGTATCCAATCCATTAGAGAATGGTCTGTTGTCCTCTCTCTTGTCCTGTATCCAGTCCATTAGAGAATGGTCTGTTGTCCTCTCTCTTATCCTGTATCCAGTCCATTAGAGAATGGTCTGTTGTCCTCTCTCTTATCCTGTATCCAGTCCATTAGAGAATGGTCTGTTGTCCTCTCTCTTATCCTGTATCCAATCCATTAGAGAATGGTCTGTTGTCCTCTCTCTTATCCTGTATCCAGTCCATTAGAGAATGGTCTGTTGTCCTCTCTCTTATCCTGTATCCAGTCCATTAGAGAATGGTCTGTTGTCCTCTCTCTTATCCTGTATCCAGTCCATTAGAGAATGGTCTGTTGTCCTCTCTGTATCCTGTATCCTGTATCCAATCCATTAGAGAATGGTCTGTTGTCCTCTCTTACCCTGTATCCAGTCCATTAGAGAATGGTCTGTTGTCCTCTCTTACCCTGTATCCAGTCCATTAGAGAATGGTCTGTTGTCCTCTCTCTTATCCTGTATCCAGTCCATTAGAGAATGGTCTGTTGTCCTCTCTCTTATCCTGTATCCAGTCCATTAGAGAATGGTCTGTTGTCCTCTCTCTTATCCTGTATCCAGTCCATTAGGGAATGGTCTGTTGTCCTCTCTCTTGTCCTGTATCCAGTCCATTAGAGAATGGTCTGTTGTCCTCTCTCTTATCCTGTATCCAGTCCATTAGAGAATGGTCTGTTGTCCTCTCTCTTATCCTGTATCCAGTCCATTAGAGAATGGTCTGTTGTCCTCTCTCTTATCCTGTATCCAATCCATTAGAGAATGGTCTGTTGTCCTCTCTCTTATCCTGTATCCAGTCCATTAGAGAATGGTCTGTTGTCCTCTCTCTTATCCTGTATCCAGTCCATTAGAGAATGGTCTGTTGTCCTCTCTCTTATCCTGTATCCAGTCCATTAGAGAATGGTCTGTTGTCCTCTCTTACCCTGTATCCAATCCATTAGAGAATGGTCTGTTGTCCTCTCTCTTATCCTGTATCCAGTCCATTAGAGAATGGTCTGTTGTCCTCTCTCTTATCCTGTATCCAGTCCATTAGAGAATGGTCTGTTGTCCTCTCTGTATCCTGTATCCTGTATCCAATCCATTAGAGAATGGTCTGTTGTCCTCTCTTACCCTGTATCCAGTCCATTAGAGAATGGTCTGTTGTCCTCTCTTACCCTGTATCCAGTCCATTAGAGAATGGTCTGTTGTCCTCTCTCTTATCCTGTATCCAGTCCATTAGAGAATGGTCTGTTGTCCTCTCTCTTATCCTGTATCCAGTCCATTAGAGAATGGTCTGTTGTCCTCTCTCTTATCCTGTATCCAGTCCATTAGGGAATGGTCTGTTGTCCTCTCTCTTATCCTGTATCCAATCCATTAGAGAATGGTCTGTTGTCCTCTCTCTTATCCTGTATCCAGTCCATTAGAGAATGGTCTGTTGTCCTCTCTCTTATCCTGTATCCAGTCCATTAGAGAATGGTCTGTTGTCCTCTCTCTTATCCTGTACCCAGTCCATTAGAGAATGGTCTGTTGTCCTCTCTCTTATCCTGTATCCAGTCCATTAGAGAATGGTCTGTTGTCCTCTCTCTTATCCTGTATCCAGTCCATTAGAGAATGGTCTGTTGTCCTCTCTGTATCCTGTATCCTGTATCCAATCCATTAGAGAATGGTCTGTTGTCCTCTCTCGTATCCTGTATCCAATCCATTAGAGAATGATCTGTTGTCCTCCCTCTTATTCTGTATCCAATCCATTAGAGAATGGTCTGTTGTCCTCTCTGTATCCTGTATCCTGTATCCAATCCATTAGAGAATGGTCTGTTGTCCTCTCTCTTATCCTGTATCCAGTCCATTAGAGAATGGTATGTTGTCCTCTCTCTTATCCTGTATCCAGTCCATTAGAGAATGGTCTGTTGTCCTCTCTCTTATCCTGTATCCAGTCCATTAGAGAATGGTCTGTTGTCCTCTCTCTTATCCTGTATCCAGTCCATTAGAGAATGGTCTGTTGTCCTCTCTCTTATCCTGTATCCAATCCATTAGAGAATGGTCTGTTGTCCTCTCTCTTATCCTGTATCCAGTCCATTAGAGAATGGTCTGTTGTCCTCTCTCTTATCCTGTATCCAATCCATTAGAGAATGGTCTGTTGTCCTCTCTCTTATCCTGTATCCAGTCCATTAGAGAATGGTCTGTTGTCCTCTCTCTTATCCTGTATCCAGTCCATTAGAGAATGGTCTGTTGTCCTCTCTCTTATCCTGTATCCATCCAGTCCATTAGAGAATGGTCTGTTGTCCTCTCTCTTATCCTGTACCCAGTCCATTAGAGAATGGTCTGTTGTCCTCTCTCTTATCCTGTATCCAGTCCATTAGAGAATGGTCTGTTGTCCTCTCTCTTATCCTGTACCCAGTCCATTAGAGAATGGTCTGTTGTCCTCTCTCTTATCCTGTATCCAGTCCATTAGAGAATGGTCTGTTGTCCTCTCTCTTATCCTGTACCCAGTCCATTAGAGAATGGTCTGTTGTCCTCTCTCTTATCCTGTATCCAGTCCATTAGAGAATGGTTGTATGATATTTTTTCATTTCCTAGGCTTCTAGGCCTCTTTGTCCTGTAAGTTAACCTTAGGATCTATATGCCTAGAATGAAGCTTTGTTAATGTCAGTATTACCTTGTAACTTAAGATCTATTCCTTGTATGCGAATCCATTCATTTTACACATTTATTAAATAATACTTGTGTTTTGCATTCACTTCTCATGATCATGTATTGCTCTTAGTCAGCTAAATGCATAATACTTGATTCCACATGGTATTACTATGATATTAAATGTAGTCAGATAACCTAATATATTCCATTCTTACATCAGGCCTCTCTTTAGCCAGCTTCCTTCATTCCATCTCTACAGAAGCTATTCTCCCCCTAACCTGCCTCACTGCACCAAATCAGTGAATTTGCAGACTCATTTAATGTCCCTCCCATCCTCCACTCAGGTGACAGCATGCCTGGAATGCTGATGAGGGCCTCCTCACTGGCCAACCACTGAGCTGAGCTGTCCCATTAACTGGCCCCCACTGCAAGGGCTTCCTCAATGACTAGCCACTGAGCTGAGCTGTCCCATTCACTAGCCCCCACTGCAAGGGCCTCCTCACTGACCAACCACTGAGCTGAGCTGTCCCATTCACTAGCCCCCACTGCTAGGGCCTCCTCACTGACCAGCCACTGAGCTGAGCTGTCCCATTCACTAGCCCCCACTGCTAGGGCCTCCTCACTGACCAGCCACTGAGCTGAGCTGTCCCATTCACTAGCCCTCACTGCTAGGGCCTCCTCACTGGCCAACCACTGAGCTGAGCTGTCCCATTCACTAGCCCCCACTGCTAGGGCCTCCTCACTGACCAACCACTGAGCTGAGCTGTCCCATTCACTAGCCCCCACTGCTAGGGCCTCCTCACTGACCAGCCACTGAGCTGAGCTGTCCCATTCACTAGCCCCCACTGCTAGGGCCTCCTCACTGACCAGCCACTGAGCTGAGCTGTCCCATTCACTAGCCCCCACTGCTAGGGCCTCCTCACTGACCAACCACTGAGCTGAGCTGTCCCATTAACTGGCCCCCACTGCTAGGGCCTCCTCACTGACCAGCCACTGAGCTGAGCTGTCCCATTAACTGGCCCCCACTGCTAGGGCCTCCTCACTGACCAGCCACTGAGCTGAGCTGTCCCATTCACTAGCCCCCACTGCTAGGGCCTCCTCACTGACCAGCCACTGAGCTGAGCTGTCCCATTCACTAGCCCCCACTGCTAGGGCCTCCTCACTGACCAGCCACTGAGCTGAGCTGTCCCATTCACTAGTCCCCACTGCTACTTCTACTGCTGCTGCCTCCCTATATAGCCCACACTGGCCAGGCCTGAGGTTAGGGATGGGGCTGAGGCTAGGGTTGGGGCTGAGGGATGGGGCTGAGGATTGGGCTGATGCTAGGGATGGGGCTGAGAGATGGGGCTGAGAGATGGGGCTGAGGGATGGGATGGGGCTGAGGCTAGGGATTGGGCTGAGGGATGGGGCTGAGGCTGGGGATTGAGCTGAGGGATTGGGCTGAGGCTAGGGATTGGGCTGAGGGATGGGGCTGAGGCTGGGGATTGGGCTGAGGGATTGGGCTGATGGATGGGTCTGAGGCTGGGGATTGGGCTGAGGGATGGGTCTGAGGCTAGGGATGGGTCTGAGGCTGAGGCTAGGGATGGGGCTGAGGCTAGGGATGAGGCTGGTGTTGAGTATGGGCCGGGGTTAGGCATGGTGACCAGCTGTAATGCAGGGAGGGAGGGCTGGGGAGGGAGGGAGGGCTGGGGCCTTTGTGTGGCTGATGTAGTTGTAAGCAGCACCGGGGTGTATCAGAGGAAAGGTGGGTGGGGCACTAGGTATTTGGTTTTAGCCTTTGACGTGATGTGACGCGTGACCACAGTGTGTGTTTGACATGGGTCAATAAGATGAGGGATTTGCAAAATGATATCTGTCACGTGAGCATTAAATCTGACTGTAATTCATTGAATGAATGAAAATCTGATTATGTCAGGGAAATGATTGGTTCATGACAGTGCAATACTACTAAGGTTGAATAGTTTAAACTAGAAGGTACATATAGGAATCCCTAGAGCCAACAAATACATTGATGTACTGCGACTGGAATCTTTCTAGAAGCATTCACACCTTCAACAAAGGAATCAGGTTCCTCTCTCCAGGCTTGGCTCCTAGTTATGTAATGTCACACACTAAGATATGTGTAGCAGCCATGAACTGTACAACACAATCTTCTGCGTTAACCCGTCCATTCAATTCAATATGGTAAGCGATTACTGACATGTTTATTGCACATTCCCTATTTGACTGACCATACGTAATGCTATTAATGCATGGATTTAAAAAACACATTGCCATTACTTGATTGTTTTGGGGGCTGGTTAAATCATGACGGGATATAAGACCCAATTTTGGCAGAATGAACATGCCAGGTAAACGAGATTTCTATCGGATGTCCTGGATTGATTTATTATGGACTATCAATATTACATTAAAAACCACTTCACTTAAAGCAGGTGAAAAAGAGGTTGTAGCGGATGCACGAGCACTCGTGCACACACACACACACACACACACACACACACACACACACACACACACACACACACATTGTGTAATACGAGGCCGTAGTATTTCATAATCCCAGTGCTAAAGCCAGGCCAAAAAGTGTTCCCTTAATGGGCCATAGAAATCAGCCAAGGATCAATTTCATTAACATTTTGACTTAGCTGGAACAAAGTTATGAGGCAATATTAAATCATTCAGGTGATATGAAATCAGGCGTCACCTCCCATTCAGGGACCATTACAACATCAATCACAACAAGGTACTACTTTAGAGCAGATACATAGGAACCTGATTCACAGGCGGCTGTCAAGAGTAAATGGCCTGTACTTACTGTAGTGTACACCCTACTAGAAAGCTTGTGTTTTATGCTCTCCTGCTTTGAATTGAATTACTTTCTACCAAACTTCTCGGTGTTTATTTTTCCTGAGCTTGTCTATAAATATTACCGGTGGTGACCATGTGACACAATTGCAAACACTTGTAATGAAAGGTCTGTGTGACATCGTCATCGTGTGACATCGTCATCAGCAGCCCACTGATGAGCACATGGTGTTACCACTGTTGAACTGACTAATGCTGTGATGTCTGTCTTCCTCTATCACTCCCAGACAACCACTACTTTCTCTCGCTCTCTCTCTGCATACCACTCAGTCACTCTCTCTCTCTACATATCACTCAGTCACTCTCTCTCTCTGCATATCACTCAGTCACTTTCTCTCTCTGCATATCACTCAGTCGCTCACTCTCTCTCTCTTTCTCTATATATAGTATCACTCACCCTCTGCAGGGTGAATATGTGGTCTGTCGTATGATAATTTCTCTCTCTCGCTCTCTCTCTCTGCATATCACTCAGTCACTCTCTCTCTCTGCATATCACTCAGTCACTCTCTCTTTCTCTCTCTCTGTCTCTCTGTCGCTCTTTCTCTCTCTCTGGATATCACTCAGTCACTCTCTCTTTCTCTCTCTCTGGATATCACTCAGTCACTCTCTCTTTCTCTCTCTCTGTATATCATTCAGTCACTTTCTCTGTCTGTCTGTCTGTCTGTCTGTCTGTCTGTCTGTCTGTCTGTCTGTCTGTCTGTCTGTCTGTCTGTCTGTCTGTCTGTCTGTCTGTCTGTCTGTCTGTCTGTCTGTCTGTCTGTCTGTCGTCTGTCTGGATATCACTCAGTCACTCTCTCTCTCTCTTTCTGTCTCTCTCTCTCTGTCTGTCTGTCTCTCTCTGCCTCTCTCTGTCTGTCTCTCTCCCAGACAACTACTACTTTGTCTCTCTCTCCACTTGTGACACCAGTGTAGCAAATGGCGTGACAGGGGAGCGAATCTGGGTTGCTGGAGTGAAAGGTAAACACCCTACGCATAGCACCAATAGAGTTGGCTCATATTAGCAAGGATCGCTACAATCTTTTGTGCATTATGCAAGATGTGTAGAGTATTTTTAAAGGGATTTAAAAAAAAATCTTGTTTACAGATTTTTACATTGTGTACAAGTTGACTGAGAAAGTGAAGCAGGACTTTCTCAAAGTTTCTCACCTCCCCCGCATCCTCAGCACTGGCCTCCTTCACTGCGTTCTGGGTTGTGTTCAGTTGCAGGGTCACCTCGTAACATTCTTGGATATCTGCAAGGAATTTAATAAACACCAAGTTATAGAAATAAAGGCCATTGTCCCCTCAGATGTGAGTACTTGAATGACAATCCACAACAAAAATGTGCTTGTTTCCTTCAGTGTGGTTCTCTGTATGGGTGGGACATCTCTTCACTATTTCTCATTTCTGTTTTTGTCTATAACTTTTCTAAATGTTGTTGTATGACTCAAATCCTGTCTGCTCAATGTCCAAACTGCCCCAACTTCAACAACAAGTCATCCTTTGTATGGTCTAATAAAGATCAGCACTCTGCCTCCTACGGAATTGAGTTTAGACTAAATTAGATGGGAGAGGTAGAGATTTCTCCACAAATACCCCATCTGCACGAATGGTATGGCATGAAGATGTTGGACTGTCTGTGATGTCCATAGACCCCCTGAGGTCTTTCGTGCCTATACCTAGATGTATGTCAGATCAGGAAAAACTCCTGTTCTGTGTCACTTCCTCTCACTCCATCACCACTAGGCCATGCTGTGTTCCACTGTGGCCAGCTCTGTACAGCAGGCCTCCCTCACTGCCAGCCCAAAACTTCTCACCCTCCCAAATCCTGCTTACTCTCCTACCATGACCATTGCCTTCATTGCCTCAACTCATCCACCTTCGTTAATTGAGTTTCTAAAACACTCCCCCTTCCTCTCCTCCCTCTTCCCTCTCCTCCTTTCTCCCTCCTCCCTTCTCCCTCTCCTCCCCCCTTCCTCCTCCCTCTCCTCCTTCTCCTCCCTTCCCCTCTCCTCCCCTTTCCTCTCCTTCCTCCTCTCTCTCCTCCCTTCCCCTCTCTATCTTCTCCCTCTCCTCCCCCTTCCTCTCCTTCCTCCTCCCTCTCCTCCTTCTCCTCCCTTCCCCTCTCCTCCCCCTTCCTCTCCTTCCTCCTCCCTCTCCTCCTTCTCCTCCCTTCCCCTCTCCTCCCCCTTCCTCTCCTTCCTCCTCTCTCTCATCCCTTCCCCTCTCTACCTTCTCCCTCTCCTCCCCCTTCCTCCTCCCTCTCCTCCTTCTCCTCCCTTCCCCTCTCCTCCCCCTTCCTCTCCTTTCTCCTCTCTCTCCTCCCTTCCCCTCTCCTCCTTCTCCTCCCTTCCCCTCTGCTACCACCTCTCTCTCCTCCCTCTCCTCTCCCTTCATCAGCTTTCGGGTCATTAAGCTGCTGTGTCCTGTGGTCACCTATTGACTGGCAGCCGCTTGATGAGAATGCGGGGAGACATTGTTGCTGATGTCACACACTGGCCCCCTGTTGACATAAAGAGATCACTGTTCTCATAAGAGCTCCTGCTACAACTTTGTTAGCTTCAATGTCAGGACACATGGACAGAAACAATGTGTAGAAAGAAGATCAACAATGTATAAGATCAAATGTATAAATATGTATTTCTGTATAAATATGTATTGTGTACAAATATGTATGTGATTTCTGTGAACTAGAGCTAAAGGAGTGAAGGCACTGTATGTACCAATGTGTGTGTGTGTGTGTGTGTGTGTGTGTGTGTGTGTGTGTGTGTGTGTGTGTGTGTGTGTGTGTGTGTGTGTGTGTGTGTGTGTGTGTGTGTGTGTGTGTTGTCGGTGTATCCCAACAGTGGGAACAAAAGTGGAAGAAGGGGGCATGTGAATCATCACTGTCTAAGAGTGTCTGACTGTGTAGGAGTAGAAGCAGAGATTTTTGCTGCCCAGCTGGTTTGAGAGGCACGAACACACACACACACACACACACACACACACACACACACACACACACACACACACACACACACACACACACACACACACACACACACACACACACACACACACACACACACACACTATTATTTAGTCCTATGATTTTACAATGTAGTATTTAGCTTTGTTGTAAACATTGTACAAACAATGCAAACGCATAACTTGCCCTGATAGTAAAACAAAATAATTGAGATAAATATATTACTGCATATCGCTTGTGTAAATTGTTCAATTTATGTGAAATTACTTGGCACTAACCACCACTTATATGAAACCATTATCACACGGCAAACAAAGGTGCATTATCAACAGAGAACAGTGTGTTCAGAGCTGTGAAGAGGTGCAATGTTTTCCCAAAACCCACAGTCAGATGAAACCTCAGAGACTGCAGCTTCCTCTTTCTCCAGCTTTCCAAAACATTTTCCAACCCTCGAAGACCACATCAATTCCTGGCCACGAAACAGAAAATACCAACCCTGTTTTATCCCGGTTACCTCTTTCACAGGCCGTCTCTCACAGATCTCTGTTCAGCACTGTGGACCCGTTTTGGGATGTCCTGGTGAGAATGTGTGCCTCAGTCAGTCTAGAATGTCTCCAGCTGTTCCTCCTCTCTGTTCTACAAACGACACCGTGGGCTTTGTATGTGTGTGTGTGTGTGTGTGTGTGTGTGTGTGTGTGTGTGTGCGTGTGCGTGCGTGCGTGCGTGCGTGCGTGCGTGCGTGCGTGCGTGCGTGCGTGCGTGCGTGCGTGCGTGTGCATACACCCATGTTAGACCCGCCTCTACGTATTTCCAGTAGACCTATTCAAGTGTAGTGGAGACATCTCTCCACTCATAGCCAGCTCTGGGTGAATCAGCCTGAAAATAATGTGGCCCTGAGTGCTTTCCATGGGAGGACAATGAGCAACAGACAGACAGACACTCTGCTCATTAGAATCTAACAAAATTGGGTCAGAAGTAAAGGGGCGTACAATTCCAACCTCCCTCCTCTCCTACCCTACGATAATATCCTGCTCCACTACTTATGGACTAAGTTGTGGGAGTGTTGTGTGTGGGTGTGTGTGCGTGGGTGGGTGTTTGTGTGTGCCCAAACTCCCAACTCCCCACCACCCCCCCCTCTAGCCACGACCTCTTCCTGCATGTTTGCATGTCGGGGAACAAAGAGATGAGTCCGCAGTTAAGGCGACCTTTGTTCATGATTGTGCAACCATGCAAAACATCCAATCAAGCTCTCAGTGCTCCAACTTCCCACAGTGCATCACAAGCAAGGGCACTCCCATTCATTCACACATCAAATACTCAAATACTGTACAATGCTGCCCACAACACTTCTTTACACCAGTCATGCCAGTTTTCATTCACTTTCATAATACCTTGTTTGACACAGTGCCAATACTGTTCATTTACACATTTTCCCACTGTGACAGAGCATACCGCTAGCAATACATTGGCAACAACAAAAATACAGCCAGTGCAAAAATACCTTCACCACTACAACAATCCCACTACAACAAGTAGCCAAAACAAAGCCCATCTACCTCTATTTAAATAGGTACTGTACAAATGTACAGTAGTGACAGTAGCAAACAAACCTCGGCCCTGAAGGAAAACAGCAGAGAGCATCTGGGAGGCTAATGCGATGAGTAATGTTTGAATAACCCCGTATTCCCGTTAGCTGTGTAAACGTTCAGCACCTCCCCTGTGCCTGGGCTGATGATTAAAACCACATGTTGAGTAGAAAACCCAGGCCTTATTTGACCCCGCTATGCCCCTGCGTCTAAGACTCTCTCTCTCACCCACAGACGCTCTCGGCTGTATCCTCAGGCTGAACTCAGGCCAGGAGACACAGAGGGTGAGAATGGCACGGGCAAAGGCAGCCATGAGCTGTTTTTTCTACAGTACTCTACTCTACCGTACCTCCAGCCCCAGACTATGGCTGCACATTCCTGCCCCGGGATCCAGACTCTTTGGAGTGGAATGCTTGGAATCCTGATTCGGAATCCTAAACCCCCTCGCTGTACCCCAGCCTGCTCTTTTGATGTGGAGGCAACATCTTTAATAAATCACACATAAACTGTTGGGATAGTCATATGTGGTTTACAAAGCCATCCTTTGAATACTGGAGATATTGACCACACGAACGGGCTGACAGATAGATCAATATATCTGGTCTTTTCTGTGTTGGGATTAACACATCGTTTTCTAGTTAGACCGCAGCAACAGTTTCGCTAATAGCACATTATCATCACTGTATCTGTTCAGCGAGTTTGGACAGGCAGGCATCCACGTATGGAGAGACCACTGGTCATGGTGGACAGCCTCCTCAGTCTACCCTCTTCTCCAGTCCTCCCCCCTGCTCCATGGACCCCCATCCCCCATGGAGGCTCCAGATTTCTGGGTAGAGCAGCCGTAGCAGCAGACCCACAGGGTAGCATCATTCGGGCATGGCCATGATAATTAGAGGGGCCACTCAGCCATTGGTTAAATGGAACTAATTTGTCTCCTTTGCAGGGTAAAAAGATTAAAGTGAAATATAGTTTCACAGGAGCTGATTTGGTGCCGTAACTGCTTATTAAGGTATCGTTGCAATACACTCAAGAGTCAGTTTAGTTCATGGTTCCAGTTAAGCAATGATACTGTCGAGGTGGTGAGGTCATGCACATTCATGGTATTGCAAAAATCTATTCTGGACTGGTAACACCCTGTTATTACAGCTCATACAGCAGTGTTTTGGCTGTTGCGAATTAACCATATCTAGGAAGTCTTTCTATGAGATGATCCTGACCAAGTCAGGATAAGATGGCACAGTGCAAATACTGATTGATGTTTAAGTTGAGAAAATATGTGTAATTCTTTCACAAGGTAAAGAAATGTGAGCCTCTGGTAAAACGTTGAGCTCTCTGAGAGGGCCGGCTTGTGATCAGCCCATAGATAGTGTCACGGGCATGTTTAATAGGATTTCATTACCATCCGAGTACATTCGAGAGAGGGGGGGGGGGAGGGGGGTATACAGCAAAACCTTTTGTGAGTTGAACTGAAAGGCCTCTTTCATGGGACTTGACTGAAAAACGTTTAGGCTCTTCCCACAAAAATGAATATAACCTGACCCTGCCATCTACGTCCTTTAGCTCTGGTCCAGAACAACCCTCCACACAAAAACAACTAGTGAGTCGTCGCTCATTTTGTTGAAACTAAACGCACTAGTTGAGTGTTTCCCAACTCTGGTCCTCCAGTACCCCCAACAGCACATATTTTTATTGTAACCCTGGACAAACACACCTGATTCAACTTGTCAACGAATCGTCAAGCCCTCAATGAGTTGAATGAGGTGTGCTTGTCCAGGGCTGTAATGAAAAAGGTGTACTGTTGGGGGTACTGGAGGACCAGAGTTGGGAAACACTGCACTAGCTGATTTGAAAATGAATGTGCTTGTATTGTTGTGGGGTTGGACTGAGACTTCTTTATTCATAAAATAATAATAGTGAAAGCATGTGTGTATTTTCCTCGTCTTACCAAGTAGGGCGTGAAACAGTTGGCTGCCGAAGATGGCGGAGACCTTCCCCACGCTGGTCTTCAGGGCTTGTTCCTCTGGCCTGGTCAGACTGTCCTGGTACTGTCTCAGCAGACCCACTGCCCTCTCTGTGTCTGACAACATGGATGCTTCATGTTAACACCCTCACAGAGCCAGTCGTAGTGATAAAAAGTTAAGAAATTGATCAGATGTGCAGTGCAGTGCACATTATCATTATGGTCCTTCAAACATTTGGCAATATTATTCCACCATTAGCATAACACAAGTCTAAGTGTACGTGAAACGGTAGGAAATTTCTAGAATTAGGGTTTATCGGCAAACTTGTGATAGGCTACTATACAATTTAGAATCGAGTTGGTTTTGTTCATTGCCCAAGAGTTTGTCTGACTTTTGGTGCTGCTATGGGCAGGAAAGGGGAGTACTATCAGAACTAGAGTATAGTATGCCTACTCTATACTGTATATTAGCCATACCCTATACTGTATAGCAGCCATACTCTATACTGTATATTAGCCATACCCTATACTGTATATTAGCCCTACCCTATACTGTATAGCAGCCATACTCTATACTGTATAGCAGCCATACTCTATACTGTATAGCAGCCATACTCTATACTGTATATTAGCCATACCCTATACTGTATAGCAGCCATACTCTATACTGTATAGCAGCCATACCCTATACTGTATAGCAGCCATACCCTATACTGTATATTAGCCATACCCTATACTGTATAGCAGCCATACTCTATACTGTATATTAGCCATACCCTATACTGTATAGCAGCCATACCCTATACTGTATAGCAGCCATACCCTATACTGTATAGCAGCCATACTCTATACTGTATATTAGCCATACTCTATACTGTATAGCAGCCATACCCTATAATGTATAGCAGCCATACTCTATACTGTATAGCAGCCATACCCTATACTGTATAGCAGCCATACCCTATACTGTATATTAGCCATACCCTATACTGTATAGCAGCTATACTCTATACTGTATATTAGCCATACCCTATACTGTATATTAGCCATACCCTATACTGTATAGCAGCCATACTCTATACTGTATAGCAGCCATACTCTATACTGTATATTAGCCATACCCTATACTGTATAGCAGCCATACTATATACTGTATAGCAGCCATACCCTATACTGTATAGCAGCCATACTCTATACTGTATAGCAGTCATACTCTATACTGTATATTAGCCATACTCTATACTGTATAGCAGCCATACCCTATACTGTATAGCAGCCATACCCTATACTGTATAGCAGCCATACTCTATACTGTATAGCAGCCATACTCTATACTGTATAGCAGCCATACTCTATACTGTATAGCAGCCATACTCTATACTGTATAGCAGCCATACTCTATACTGTATAGCAGCCATACCTTATACTGTATAGCAGCCATACCCTATACTGTATAGCAGCCATACCCTATACTGTATAGCAGCCATACCCTATACTGTATAGCAGCCATACTCTATACTGTATAGCAGCCATACCCTATACTGTATAGCAGCCATACCCTATACTGTATAGCAGCCATACCCTATACTGTATAGCAGCTATACTCAATAGGTGGGTCAATATATATTGATATTTGGGGAATTTGGTCGGGATTCGACTCCTGGTATCATATGAAGAAACATAGGACATGGAAAATGTGTAGAAATGCAGGAAATTAGCTTAAATACTGCACATTTTTCTCTCGGCCAACAAGAGGGATGTGAACAGTTTGAGGTCGCATGGGTTGCAAGCTGGGGGTTTGTTACTACGCCGATAAATGACATTAGCTACTTAAGAAATTTGTGTGACCGGACCTTCTCAAATATACTGAACAAAAATATAAACGCAACATGCAATAACTTCCACGATTTTACTGAGTTCCAGTTACAGTTCATATAAGGAAATCAGTCAATTGAAATAAATTCCTTAGGCCCTAATTTATGGATTTCACATGACTGAGCAAGGGCGCACTGGGGAGCCAGGCCCAGCCAATCAGAATTCGTTTTTGCCCACAAAAGGGCTTTATTACAGACAGAAATATTCCTCGGTTTCATCAGGTGTCCGGGTGGCTGGTCTCAGACGATCCCGCAGGTGAAGAAGCCGGATATGGAGGTCCTGGACTGGGGTGGTTACACATGGTCTGTGGTTATGAGGCCGGTTGAACGTACTGCCAAATTCTCCAAAATGACATTGGAGGTGGTTTATGGTAGAGAAATTAACATTCAATTCTCTGGCAACAGCTCTGGCGGACATACCTGCAGTCAGCATGCCAATTGCACGCTCCCTCAAAACTTGAGACATCTGTGTCATTGTGTTGTGTGACAAAACTGCACATTTTAGAGTGGCCTTTTATTGCTCCAGCACAAGGTGCATCTTTGTAATGATCATGCTGTTTAATCAGATTCTTGATATGCCACACCTGTCAGGTGGATGGATTTTTTTTGCCAAAGGAGAAATGCTCACTAACAGAGATCTAAACAAATTTGTGCACAAAATGTAAAATAAATAAGCTTTTTGGGCATATGGAACATTTCTGGGATCTTTTATTTCAGCTCATGAAACATAGGACCAACACTTTACACGTTGCGTTCTGAATTTTGTTCAGTATAGTATTTGAGTACCCCTGCTGTATACATTGCATGAGGGTCCACAGCTGTTTGCTGAAGCCAGGTGGGAGGTGTAGGTAGCCTAATTAACAGCCTTGACAGATGATCCATTAACAGATGATCCACCCTCACTTATTACTACAATCACATAAAGTTTATTATGAGTAAACTGAATTACTTCCCTTGGCATTGTGAAAGTGCTCCATGGCAGTAGCCTATAAATGATTTCATGGAAACATACTTCCTGTTTTCGCTTAGAAGATTTCAAGTTTCTTCCAAAAATGCACTAGTTCATTCGGTTCAGGCTTCATAGTTGGCAACACAGTGGCAAAACCACGGAAAACCTACATTGTAGTTGCTATTTTCGACGTGTCATTAGTTTAACAACTATAACAGCGAATAAGCCTAAAAACTGTCTCGAATAAACTTTTAGTTTAAAACTTTTCCTCTAAACTCCTGAGAAACATTATGTAGGCACTTACCATACTTGTGGACCATGGTGTGTAGAAAATATTTTGAGAACTACTAAATCATTCGAGGCAAGCCGAAAACTAATCCACAAACCAGAAGTAACAAATTGAAATTCGGCGTTGAATGTTGTACCGTTACTCTTCACCAAAACAACTGTAATCCCGCAGTTATAAACGCAACCTCCAAAACAGACACTCCCAAATTCGCTCTACACTGAACTGTTACTTTAACCGTAGCAGCAGCAGGGCACTCGGCACGAGAAGGATTTCTTTCATGTGAAGTTCCCGGGAATTCTGTTGAAATAGTGAAAGTGTTTATGCGTCACTGTCGCGGCCTCGGCCCCTCGCCTAAACATGTGATCACTGTATATGAATGAGTCTGTAGCCCACCCATGGGGGTGTGGGTCTATAGACAGCCCAGCACCGACAAATTCCTTGTCATTCAAAAATACATGCAGGTTTTTGTGGGATCATTTTTCTAGACTAAAATCATAATTTCCATCATCTTCATCATTCATCTCTGCTAATTCAGTTCTCCGGATCTGATGACACCTGTAAATAGCTTTGTTTGTTGCCTGTGTTCTATGTTCTGGATTGTTTTTATAATTTGTATTAATATTTCAAAAAAATAAATTGTTGTTGCCCCTTGGTGTGAGAAAAGTGCTTTACAAATGAACTGAATTACTATTATGAATGATTATTATCATCATAATCATCATCTTCATATCCATCACCACCAACCCGATTACTATCATCAGTATCACCTAGGAACAATTACTTTAAGTTCCCACTTTTTAAAATAGCCAACCAAAAATATTCAATAGTTTGACAATTGACCATCGCACAAAAATGTGGTTCCTCCTGCCATCTAACGGTTGTAGAAGAGACTTTCATATTGCCAAGGAGCAGAATCTGCAGCAACTGAACCCAACACATTTCTTTTTTTTTATTCACACAGACAAATAAATCATTACATGTTTTTTTCTGAAACACACGCTCTGTCTCTCACGCACACAACTACTCACTCACGCACGGGCGCGTACACACACATGGGCGCGCGCACACGTTCTCTGCGGCGTTCACACACACACAGGTGTCAAATCCAGATACGATTTTATAAAAAATATGATATAAGATGATTTGTGATCATTTGGTAAATCTCTCATTCAGAGTGTAAGCCCCAGTGGAAGTAGTGCTGACATTTATCAGTGAACCCAAAACCAGTTTCCAAATAAAGTCTAAACTTAATGTATACAGTGAACCAATAATTTTTTTTTTTTTTTACAAATACAGTGTCACACAAACATTTTCTATAGGAAAACACTATTTACAAATGGTCACAAAAAGCATCTAAAATATATTGAAATAAAATGACAATGAAATGACATCTTGAATGGCCATCCTTGTGGCAACACATGGACGTGGTATTTACACCTTTGTTCATAAATTCTCATAATGAATGTAAAATGTACTTTACGCATGTGATCCACACATTTTTTAGATACTGTCTTTTCAATTAGCCTAAATACTTCCTGATTCAAGGCTGAGCCATTCAGACAGTAGGGTGGGGTGGGATGGATTTCGATTTCTGGATCCAGGCTGAACTATTCAGGTGGTAAGAAGGAGCGTAAGCTCTCTTGATTCCAAAGCAGACCATGTGTGATTCTCTCTCCTTCTAGAGACAATCAGACACAAACCATTATTCCACTTCCTCATTATAGAATGTCTCTTTATATGATGCCCTTGTGTCCTAGCTTATAAGATCATAAGCACAAATACAGCAGTTATTTTCTTTGCATTTCATTAATGCAACCGAAACACTACAAATTAAATGATTTACACCATCAACACAAGAATGAAATGTATTATGGTAAGAGAGCATGGTATAATCCTTATTTATCAGTCGCATTTCAAAGTTAACAATAGCTATTGTAAAGATTCATCATTCAAGATACATACAGTGCCTTCAGAAAGTATTCACACCCCTTACATTTTTCCACATTTTGTTGTGTTACAGCCTGAATTTAAAATTGATTACATTTAGATTTTTTTATCACTTTTTTATCACATATCCCATAATGTCAAAGTGGATTTTTTTTTGTTTTTTGTTTTTACAAATTAATAATTTCAAGCTGAAATGTCTTGAGTCAATAAGTATTCAAAATGTAAAAATGTACTTAACCAGTTTCATAATAAGTTGCATGCACTCAATCTGTGTTCAATAATAGTGTTTAAAATTATTTTTGAATGACTACCTCATCTCTGTACCCCACACATACAGATAATTGTAAGGTCCCTCAGTCAAGCAGTGAATTACAAACAAAGATTCAACCACAAAGATCAGGGAGGTTTTCCAATGACTCACATCGAAGGGCACCTATTGATAGATGGGAAATTAAAAATAAAAGCAGACCCTGAATATCCCCTTTGAGCATGGTGAAGTTAATAATTACACCTAACTCAGTTGCCTGAGAGGAAGGAAACCTCTCAGGTATTTCACCATGAGGCCAATGGTGACTTTAAAACAGTGATAGGAGAAAATTGAGGATGGATCAACAACATTGTAGTTACTCCACATACTAACCTAATTGGCAGAGTGAAAAGAAGGAAGCCTGTACATAATAAAAAATATTCCAAAACATGCATCCTGTTTGCAACAAGGCACTAAAGTAATACTGCAAAAATGTGTCAAAGCAATTCACATTTTGTCCTGAATACAAAGTGTTATGTTTGGGGCAAATCCAATACAACATATTATTGATTACCACTCTACATATTTTCAAGCATAGTGGTGGCTGCATCATGTTATGGGTATGCTTGTAATCTTTAAGTACTGAGGAGTTTCAGGATAAAAAATCAACTGAATGGAGCTAAGTACAGGCAAAATCCTACAGGAAAACCTGGTTCAGTCTGCTTTACACCAGACACTGGGAGATGAATTCACCATTCAGCATAACAATAACCTAAAACACAAGGACACATCTACACTGGAGTTGCTTACCAAGAACAAAGTTAATTTTGGCCGAGTTAAAGTTTTGACTTAAATCTACTGGCAAGACCTGAAAATTGTTGTCTAGCAATGATCAACAACCAATTTGACAGAGCTTGAAGAAATTTGAAAGGAATAATGGGCAAATGTTGCACAATCCAGGTGTGGAAAGCTTACCTAGAAAGACTCACAGCTGTAATCACTGCCAAAGGTGCTTCTACAAAGTATTGACTCAGGGGTGTGAATACTTATGTAAATTAGATATTTCTGTATTTCAGTTTCTATAAATGTGCAAACATGAAAAAAAAAACATGTTTTGTCATTATGGGCTATTGTGTGTAGATGGATGATAAAAATATATATTTAATCAAATTCAGGCTGTAACACAACAAAATGTGGAATAAATCAAGGGCTATGAATACTTTCTGAAGGCATTGTAGATAGCAATTATCTTAGTAGTTAGTACCGTACAGAATTACTGTAAACATTGCTAAAAAGGGAAATCAATTGTAATTTTTTCATATTGATTATATTGATCATCAATGTCTACTAGCAAAACCCATCTTTAGCATGACTGAGACAGCAGCTTTTTCAAAGCAGAAAACTAAAGGGAACAAATAAACTCCTAAAATTCCAGACTGTTTCCATTGTCTTTTACAAACAATACTAGTGTGCTACTCACCTCTTTAAGATGAAGAGTGCGAACATTATGAGCAATGACCCCAGGTCCACTGTGATCCATATACATCTGTATGTACTAGGTCCCTGAAACACACACAGACACACATATAATAAGTACCAGCAAACTGAATAGGTACATTTATACGACCCATAGATGGCGCACAAGATGAAAGACATGTAAGAAAATGTCAAGTTCAATGCTACACATGGATACCATGATACAGTTGAAGTCGGAAGTTTACATATACATTTCAGCTTTTATTTATTTCATCACATTCCCAGTGGGTGAGAAGTTTACATACACTGAATTAGTATTTGGTAGCATTACCTTTAAATTGTTTAACTAGGGTCAAACGTTTCGGGTAGCCTTCCACAAGCTTCCCACAATAAGTTGGGTGAATTTTGGCCCATTCTTCCTGACAGTTGGTGTAACTGAATCAGGTTTGTAGGCCTCCTTGCTCGCACACAATTTTTCAGTTCTGCCCACAAATTTTCTATAGGATTGAGGTCAGGGCTTTGTGATGGCTACTCCAATACTTTGAGTTTGTTGTCCTTAAGCCATTTTGCCACGACTTTGGAAGTAATGCTTGGGGTCATTGTCCATTTGGAAGACCCATTTACGACCAAGCTTTAACTTCCTGACTGATGTCTTGAGATGTTGCTTCAATATATCCACATAATTTCCTCCCTCATGATGCCATCTATTTTGTGAAGTGCCCCAGTCCCTCCTGCAGCAAAGCACCCCCACAACATGATGCTGCCACCCCCGTGCTTCACGGTTGGGATGGTGTTCTTCTGCTTGCAAGCTTCCCCCTTTTTCCTCCAAACATAACGATGGTCATTATGGCCAAACAGTTCTATTTTTGTTTCATCAGACCAGAGGACATTTCTCCAAAGAGTACGATCTTTGTCCCCATGTGCAGTTGCAAACCGTAGTCTGCCTTTTTTATGGTGGTTTTGGAGCAGTGGCTTCTTCCTTGCTGAGCGGCCTTTCAGGTTATGTCGATATAGGACACGTTTTACTGTGGATATCTCTAGGAGACAGAATGTGTCTCCTTCCTGAGCGGTATGATGGCTGCGTGGTCCGATGGTGTTTATACTTGCGTACTATTGTTTGTACAGATGAACGTGGTACCTTCAGGCGTTTGGAAATTGCTCCCAAGGATGAACCAGATTTGTGGAGGTCTAAATCTTGGCTGATTTATTTGGATTTTCCCATAATGTCAAGCAAAGAGGCAGTGAGTTGGAAGGTAAGCCTTGAAATACATCCACAGGTACACCTCCAATTGACTCAAATTATGTCAATTTGCCTACACAGGAAACAACCACCCACAAAACACAAAGGAAAACAGGCTACCTAAATATGGCTCCCAATCAGAGACAACGACTGACACCTGCCTCTGATTGAGAACCATACTAGGCCAAACACATAGAAATAGAACAAAACATAGAAAAACAACATAGAATGCCCACCCCAACTCACGCTCTGACCAAACTAAAATAAAGACATAAAAAAGGAACTAAGGTCAGAACGTGACAGTACCCCCCCCCCCCCCAAAGGTGCGGACTCCGGCCGCAAAATCTGAACCTATAGGGGAGGGTCTGGGTGGGCATTTACCGCGGTGGCGGCTCTGGAGCGGGACGAGGACCCCACTCCACCATAGTCTCGGCCCACTTCTGTGACACCTTAGGAGAGGCGACCCTCGCCACCGACCCCGGATTGGAGACCCTAGTAGAGGGCGCCTCTGGACTGACGGGCGCCTCTGGACTGACGGGCGCCTCTGGACTGGAGGGAGACTCTGGCGGATCCGGACTGGAGGGAGACTCTGGCGGCTCAGGACAGACGAGCGGCTCAGGACAGACGGCGACTCCCGTGGCGACTCAGGACAGACGGGCGGCTCAGGCGGCTCAGGACAGACGGGCGGCTCAGGCGGCTCAGGACAGACGGGCGGCTCTGGACTGGAGGGAGACTCTGACGAATCCGGACTGGAGGGAGACTCTGGCGGCTCAGGACAGACGAGCGGCTCAGGACAGACGGCGACTCCCGTGGCGACTCAGGACAGACGGGCGGCTCAGGCGGCTCAGGACAGACGGGCGGCTCAGGCGGCTCAGGACAGACGGGCGGCTCAGGCGGCTCAGGACAGACGGGCGGCTCTGGCGGCTCAGGACAGACGGGCGGCTCTGGCGGCTCAGGACAGACGGGCGGCTCTGGAGGGTCCGGACTGGAGGGAGGCTCTGGAGCATCCGGACTGGAGGAGCACACAGGAGACTTGGTTCTTAGAACAGGCACAGTACTCACCAGGCTGGAGAGATCTACTGGAGGCCTGGTCCTTGGAGGAGGCACAGGATAGACCGGTCCGTGGAGGCCCACTGGAGGTCTCGAACTAGGGGCCTGAACAACCCGTCCTGGCTGGATGTTGATTTTAGCCCGGCACTTGCGGGGCGCAGGCACAGGACGCACTGGGCTGTGCAGACCCACGGGAGACACAGTGCGTAGGGCTGGTGCCATATAACACGGACCGAGGAGACGCACTGGAGACCAGATGCGCTGAACCGGCTTCATTACTCCTGGCTCGATGCCCACTCTAGCCCGACCGATACGAGGAGCGTATGCACACTGGGGACACCGTGCGTTTCACCGCATAACACGGTGCCTGCCCAGTCACTCTCTCTCCACGGTAAGCACAGGGAGTTGGCTCAGGTCTCCTACCTGACTTAGCCACACCCCCCGTGTGCCCCCCCAATACATTTTTGGGGCTGCCTCTCGTCCCAGCCGCGCTGCCGTGCTGCCTCCTCATACCACCGCCGCTCAGCTTTCGCTGCCTCCAGCTCTGCCTTGGGACGGCGATATTCCCCAGCCTGTGCCCAGGGTCCTTCTCTGTCCAGAATCTCCTCCCATGTCCATGAGTCCAGAGATTTCTGCTGCTGCCCAATACCACGCTGCTTGGTCCTTTTTTGGTGGGTGGTTCTTTAACAACTTTCCTCTTCTTCTGACGAGGAGTAAGAGATATCGGACCAATGTGCAGCGTGGTAAGTGTCCATTTTAATATATAAAAACTGAACACTACAAAATACAAAATAACAAAGTGAAATGAACAAACTAAAATCGAAACAGTCCCGTATGGTACAGACACAGGAAACAACCACCCACAAAACACAAAGGAAAACAGGCTACCTAAATATGGCTCCCAATCAGAGACAACGACTGACACCTGCCTCTGATTGAGAACCATACTAGGCCAAACACATAACAATAGAACAAAACATAGAAAAACAACATAGAATGCCCACCCCAACTCACTGACCAAACTAAAATAAAGACATAAAAAAGGAACTAAGGTCAGAACGTGACAGTGACTATGGGAGAGTGAAGAAGATGGGGTTTGATGCGAGTCCCTCACCATTGTCCAGTCAGGCTGGTTCTTGTCCTGTAGGACGGAGCAGGCGTTGGTGGTCACAGAGCTGGCCCCCGAGCACCACATTAAAGAGAAGAGCCATGGTTCATTCACCACCCACAGGTTCACCGACACGTTCCTTTTCCGAAGCTCCCTGTCTCACACAAACACACACAAACACAAATTCAGTAGCGAATTAAAAGATTAGGTGAAAGAGCTGGCTCAGATTAGCAACATATAATCAGTAGTAGGAGTTCAGCGTAGACAGAGTTACTTCAGCAAACATGACACCTGTTAAAGACTACAGACAGGAGTGGTTAATCATACTGTAAGATGTCATACTATTAAAGGAAACATCATGCTTGTTCAGACAACACTTTCCCATTAATTTCACTAAATCAACAGAAACTATCGTCCTATGAGGAACTTTCACTACTGGGCTCTCAGCCATTAAAAATCCACCTGTGCGAAAACATGATTTGAATCTCATTCCCCCCCGAGGCATTGTGTGTGTCTCAGTCTAAGATAGTGCCATTTCCTTGTCTCAGCACGCCAACATAAACACTTGTAATTATGAAACCAGTACACCTGCAGCTGTCAGCGCAGACAGGTAGAATGTGGTTTTGGAATGAAGGTTTATTTGGCCACAGCTCTGAGAAAAGCGTGGGCGCTTTGAGGTAGGCTACTCACCCGATCTCTGCGGCGCTCAACGCACTGTACTTGACATTTAGATGATCTGCTCCGTCAATGTTCATAGCAGACACATTGTCGTAAACCTGTTTGAACCCTGGTGCGACCTTCTTCACATCCTCCCTATGTGTGGGGGGAAGCCAGAGGATCTAAAGAGAGAAAACACACTGTCAAACAGCTGTAATAAGAGTAGAACTACACAGAACTGGTGAAGTAGTGACACTGATTCCCCTAACCTTGTCGTGGGGGATGCCAGAGTTGAGGATGGTTTTCACAATGTCATTAGTGTCATTGTTGTCGTCATTCTTCAAGTCAAAGATGACAGAGGTGTTATGAGTCTTGGCCAGGTCAAGCAGCTGCAGAAGGGAGGGAACACTCTGGTTCCTAGCTGTCTTCTTCTCCTGTTCTGAGAGCTGGGACACTGAACAGAATGGATCTGTCTGAAAGGGAGATATCCATAGTATTTTTGTCATTATGTCAATTATTTTTTAATTTAACCTTTATTTAACTAGGCAGGTCAGTTAAGAACAAATTCTTATTTACAATGACAGCCTAGGAACAGTGGGTTAACTGCCTTGTTCAGGGGCAGAACAACAGATTTTTACCTTGTCAGCTCGGGGATTTGATCGAGCAACCTTTTGGTTACTGGCCCAACGCTCTAACCACTAGGCTACCTGACGCCCGTAGTCAATGAGTTGGTATAGTTCAACTAAACTGAAATGATTTCCAACTAATAATCATTTGGGGGGTGCTTATACTGTGTAATAGAAATGTGTTTCTTTAATATCCCAACTCCCCCCTGAGACATCTGCAGGGATTGGGGTCACAGCCAGGGTCACCATTGTACAGCACCCCTGGAGCAATTAGTGTAACTGCCTTGCTCAAGGGCACAGCGGCATATTTCTCATCCTGTAGGCTCCGGTATTCAAACCAGCGACCTCTCGGTTACTGGCCCAATGCTTTAACCTCGAGGCTACCTGCCACCCCACTACAACATACAAGGGAGGCTGGAGAAATTGGATATCACCCTTACATTCAGGAACCAATCACCAGCGTTTAATTCCTGTAGCTCCTCCCAGGTGAGGTTTGTGCTGTGGTTCAAGTCTTTCCGAGGGAACTTCTGTAGAACATCTGTAGTCCTCCTCAGGAAATGGCTGCCGTGGTCGTGCATCAGGTAAGGAACTCTGTCCTTACTGGAGGAGAAAGAAACGTTAATAATCTGCCTCTTTGGGTCTTTGAAAAGCGCTATATAAATCCCATGCATCCGTATTATTAAACTGAAAACAATTTGAAACAGCAGTGCACTTTTGATCCGTCTTTGCCACGTCTATGTATACAGGAAGCCGCCCTAGTCCCTAGGGTACCTGAGCTGCACGTCCGTCTCAAAGGCGGTCACGTTGCACCCCACACTCCTCCTGAACGACATCATGGTGTTCTCAGGGGCCAGCTGAAAACACAGAGAGAGAGGACAGATGGGTGAGAAACACTCCGGTGACTACCCTGACGCTGAGTGAACACTGAGCCATGCTGCATATGTCACAGCTGAGCTGAGTGGGCCTACGTTGGCGATAGTGGAGAGGACTGGAGCAACGTAATGGGGGCAGAGCAACATGCCGTGTGATGCCATCACATGACTGGACAGCAATTCAAGCTTCAGCCCTCTGGTTCATATATATACTGAATCATAAGGGATGATTATAGAATTTATGTCAACAGTAAAAGTGTAACACATAAGCCATTTTTGGATGGTCTTATAGCTCTGTAATCAAGTCGTATCCACTGTATGACTACGGTAGCCAATCACCTTTAGGTGCTTAGCATTTCCCAGCTTAGCACTTTAATATTGAGACCATAGAACCAATGTACAGTATAATAAATAAAGTGGGCACTTCCTCACCATTGGTGCTCCGCGATGACCAAAGAGGGCAGGTTTAGGGGGCAGCTGTTTCTCGTCCACCAGACAAGGGGATTGGATGAGGAGTGGGCTGAGGAACATTGCCACTGACACGCCAGCAAACACTACCATGATGAGGATCTTAGAGGCTGACAGACACAGGTTAACAAACAAATCAGTCATACTTTAACTATTGTTGTGAATACAAAAAGGCAAGGAAAGAAGATAGTCAACTGATTTGAAATCGTTCCAGGGTTCACAGAACTCAATTATATTCTATCAATATTGAATTCATATCTATAGGTGTGTACTGTACATCTCATATTATTGATGTCACGGTGAGTATTTGTGTATTTTCATTGGACATGTTCAGCACTGACCTACTCTGCGGGACCTATGGAAGCCCTGGAACACCAGCCAGCTGACCAGGGTCAGGGCTCCAACCCCTCCCATCTGTAGGAATGGAGCCGTGGCCTGAGGGAGATCAATGTTACATACAGTGTATTACACACAGCAGGGAGCTGCATACTGCTGCCCAAGCACTGACCCAAAACACACATGCTTACTCCACACCTCACTCTAGCTCCAACATTCTCACACACACACACATACACACACACACACACACACACACACACACACACACACACACACACACACACACACACACACACACACACACACACACACACACACACATAGACAAACACATAGACAAACACATAGACACACACATACACACACACACACACACACACACACACACACACACACACACACACACACACAGACAAACACATAGACAAACACATAGACACACACACACACACACACACACACACACACACACACACACACACACACACACACACACACACACACACACACACACACACACACACACACACACACACATACACACACACATAGACACACACACATACACACACACACACATACACATACACACACACACACACACACACACACACACACACACACACACACACACACACACACACACACACACAAACACAAACACATAGACAAACACATAGACAAACACATAGACACACACACACATACACACACACACACACACACAAACACACACACACACACACACACACATAAACACACACACACACACACACACACACACACACACACACACACACACACACACACACACACACACACACACACACACACACACACACACACACACACACACACACACACACACACACACACACACACACAGACAAACACATAGACACACACACACAAACGCATAGACACACACACCTAACAGACAGTTCCATGGTGCTGTACATTGGCCCTACTATACCTGCAGTGACAGAAGAACAGTGTGCCACTCTTCTTTCCAATGTCGACTTATTCCAGCGATGCCCAGGGCGATGAAGACCACACCTAAAAACAGGAAGAACTGGGCAGAGCAAACCACAACACAATATAATGCAGTCAACACATGTCAATACTTAAGCTACACCTGAAGTGACTTACTATTGTTAATCAGCCATGCTATTGCCATTCATGTTATGCCACTATAGCTGTGCACTTCTTCAATAACATGTAAAGGGAAACATTCTAGGAAACAAAGAATGTTCCTAATACCTTGTGCAGACAGTGTAAGTCCAAAGGCTCTTTCAAGGCAAGTTGGAACAGTGCAAAGACCTGCAATTGAACAGTCATTACAACTCAGCTGATGTCAACGACATACTGTAAATACATTGACAGGTGTGTGAATTGTGTCTCTCACCAGTAATAGGGTGCAGTAGATGGTCAATACAGCAGAGATGATGATTAGCACCATGAACCAGTTCACCCACAGTTTCAGAATGGAAAAGCCCTTCCTGGTAGGGGACAATAGAGGGCAGATCACGGGGTTTGAGTCCATCGCTGTCAATGTGTGCGTGTGTGTGTTTGTTTGCGTTTGTGTCTGCAGCTGTATGTGCACACATGCACACACAGAGTGTATGACCAAGCTCACCAGTTAACATCCTCGCGGTCATTGAAGGCCATCAGACAGACGTACATCCAGAACAGAGTGAGGAGGGACACAGCGGTAAGGACTGACAACCTGCAGCGGGAGCACTATAGCAAGGAGAGTCAACAATTACTCCTGGAGCCCTAAACCTGTTCTCATTTCTACTGACATCGGAAGATCTCATTACTAAACTTCTTTGTCAGGAAGACATTTAACTTCCAGGATGAAATAAAAAGTATGCAAGCAGGTTGTTTCAACAGTCAGAAACTGTTTGCAGGACTTGCATCCAATGAATTTGATTGATCTCAGGGGTTCATTTGAAAATAATAAAAATAATCGTGTATATATAACCCCTAGCTATGGTTTACAAATACATATTCTCTGAGTGCTATTGCTGGTCAACAAGTGTGTGTGTGTGTGTTGTGTGTGCATGTGCATATGCGTGTGTGTGTGTGTGTGTGTGTGCGTGTGTGTGTGCGTGTGTGTGTGTGTGTGTGTGTGTGTGTGTGTGTGTGTGTGTGTGTGTGTGTGTGTGTGTGTGTGTGTGTGTGTGTGTGTGTGTGTGTGTGTGTGTGTGTGGTGAGTCTGAAGGGCTCGGTGGTTAGCTCCCTCAGGGCTTTTGGAGCCTCTCCAATGCCTCTTCATGTTTGGTTTCGCCTGCTATTCCATTCATCCATAAAAGGAATCAAAAACACCAGCATCCACCATCCACCCACCCTTAATTGTGTCCAAACAACCCCCCCCCCCCCCCCACACACACACACCTTAGACACTAATGGTTTGTCCCCTTTTTACTTCTGTCCAGTGGTGTAAAGTACTTAAGTAAAAATACTTTAAAGAATGACTTAAGTACATTTTTGGGGGTATCTGTACTTTATTATATATATTTTTGCCAACTTTTACTTTTAATTCATTACATTCCTAAAGAAAATGATGTACTTTTTACTCCATACATTTCCCCTGACACCCAAAGGTACTCGTTACATTTTGACTGGAAAATGGTCCAATTCAGGCACTTATCAAGAGAACATCCCCGGTCATCCCTATTGCCTCTGATGTGGCGGACTCAATAAACACAAATGCTTCGTTTTTAAATTATATCTGAGTGTTGGAGTGTGCCCCGAGATATCCGTACATTTTAAAAGAAAAAGTAAACGGTGCTGTCTGGTTTGCTTAATATAAGGAATGTGAAATGATTTATACTTTTACTTTTGATACTTACGTATACTTTAGCAATTACATTTACTTTTAGACTTTTACTCAAGTAGTATTTTACTGGGTGACTTCAACTTTTACTAAGTCATTTTCTATTAAGGTATCTTTAATTTTATTCCAGTATGACATTTGGGTACTTTTTTCAGCACTTGATCTATCCCAGCCAGATAAGCTTTTACCCAGCCTGTAGGAGCTTGTTTGTTCAGTTCAGAAAGTAGTCCTGGCACACATGCACATGCTCTACTCTGCATCGCAATCTCCCTCCCAATTATCCTGCTCTTATTTACACAACAGGTCTGAATGAATGGATGCCTCTCCAATAACATCCATCCACATCTCACTGGCCTAGGAATAAAGGCTTCCTATTATACAACCACGATGAGTTTATAAAGGGGAAAAATCCTCACGCTTCCACTGAATGCTGTCCAATGGAATGTTAATCTATTATAATCTCGGTAATGCAGGTACAAGAAATTGAACTGCAGAGAAGGCGCAAGCAAATTCAAAGCTGAATTCCCTTGGCAATGTCTCAGTGACTGATGCTGATGGGTGACAATGACGATGATGATTTTTATTGCAACACATACCAAAGCCGTGTGAACATTTCCTTGTAGAACAACTGTAGCTCTGACCTGAGAGAAGTCACTAAAACAACATTTGAGCTACATGGAATTACAGTACATAGTAATACACTGATTATAGGTCGCTCTGGATAAGAGTATCTGCTAAATTACTCAAATGTAAATGTCAAATGTACATAAACGAAAGGTGAGGATAGTGAGAAGTTGGTGCCAAAAATCGTAATTGTCTTAATGAGTGTCCTATAGTTACAGTATATTCTACACACAATACAATTCTAGGCATACGGTACTCACTTTTCGTATCCTCTCACTGGGGTGCCTCCAGTAGCAGCTATACACCCCCCTGCAGCATATTCGGCAACAGCTGTCCTCTGACATCATCCCCTTATCGCTTCATTCACAGTAAACAAAAATGAGGTCCTGTCCAGAGGAGTGTGGATCCTGTCTGTCCTAGAGGGTCTGGATAGAGCGGTGGGGTGTGTGGGGGTGGGCAACACTCCTGGAGAACACCTTGTCTGGCAGCTCTGTGCTCTGTATGTGAGGAGAGGGGTTCCGCTCTGCTGAGGGCTGACTCACCACCCTAAACCTACATAGTGTAGGAGGAGAGAGAGACGAAAAGAGTAAGGACGGGAGAGTGAGCGATAAAGAGGGAATATCTGTGAGTATTAGGGCCATCCCTGTTCAATACATTCCTGAATAGAGCTTCTATGTTGGGGGCCGGCCTGGCTGGCTGCTGACAGAGCTGACAATGGCCGACCCTGTGGGGTTCTGTAAGAGGCCTCAGAGTGAAGTCACGCCATAAGACCCTCCGTTCCAATACAATATGGGAGAACTGACAGTGACAGGCACATCCATACACAGGGTGGGAGCAGTGACGGAGAGGGAGGAGGAGGAGGGGGTTCATTGCCACTAGGGGGTTGCAGTGGGGAGACTTCAACCGGGGGTTTAGTATGGGGGACTGGCATCCTGGTCTTACCAAACCAAGACATAAAGCTTCACAATATTAAAATGTTACTTTATAAAGACGGTTAAAAGGTTGAACAGGATGAGGCAGATCCATGCTGTTATTCTCTTTACTGGGGTGTTGATAAGAAACTAGGGCAGGGTGCCCTGTTCCCAAAGAACAACAAAATGGTGAAATACACATTTCAAGTTACAGACTCATAGCTATTTTACCTGAGGCAGTGAATTTCTAAATCGTTCTACAACATTGTAAAGCAAATTGACATTAGACCATCTATTGATCAACAAAAAAAATGTAAAGCATGAGCTGTTAATCCATGAAGTTAGCCATTATAGAGAGGGGCACATGCAGTGTGAAGGTATTCTGTGCTGTGGAAAGCCCTCCGGTCAAAGTCATGTGAACCTTATGATCACACAGGAGCATGTCTGAGCAGGTCGGCAATAAGTGAAACTCCAAGAAATCTGAATAGATTTTACCGCATGAAACCAGATGCCTTGCCATTGTGAAATGTAAGATGACTAGGTTACAACTGAAGAGACTAAAAATGTATGTACAGAATTGAATTTCAGGATGGTGGGGGGAACTCCCTTAAATCAACAACCTCTTGCCCAGGGCTCTCTTGAAAAAGAGACGTTGTCAGCTGCTACAGAATCACAGTGTTCACAGAATGTCATCAATACAACACAACAGTGAATAATCCATGTGTCCTTGTACATCCAGTCTGGCATCAATCACTATCAACAGATATGAGAATAATCCATAACATTCAGCTTCAAGTCGAGTGACCATCAACTCACACCTTAGCTGTGTTTACACCGGCCGTCCAATTCGGATCTTTTTTCACTAATTAGTATTTTGAACAATCAGATCAGCTCTGAAAAAGATCAGATGTGATTGGTCAAAAGACAAATTAGTGGGAAAAAAGATCAGAATTCGTCTGCCTGTCTAAACACAGCCATTGAGTGTTACAAATAGAACACTTTATGTTTATTAGAGAAAATCTGAATATGCTAAACATTGTGTTGATCAGTCTAAACTAAATGCGAACTTTAGTGATGTTAAATTACCCCATTACAATAAGAATACATAAAAACATAGAATACAAAACATCCGACAATGAACAGGAAGATGGCAACAGCATCAAAAACATTCCTTTAAACGTGTGTGGTCCTAAAACAATATCCATATTTGTTAGAAGAAACATCTCATTTACATTTACTCCTAACAATATTAAGTTATGTTGTCAGCAGTGTTACCAGTGTGAGAAAGCATGATGTACACCTTGCCACACATCAAGCACTGGGACTTGGCAGTTACATAGTAAACATTCATTGTTTCGTGCACAGGTAAACAAGCAGACACGGAAATAAGGGAGGCTTACTGATCAGAACAGATAAGGGGAAGATTATTTTATTTGAGCCAAGATTCCAACATGTTTCATCAACTACCTGTCTACAAAGACTGTTGCAATTTAATCATGGTTGTCCTTTTTCACTTCAACATTTATAATGTGGTCATGATCCATAAGATCCTGGTCATGACAATAGATGTCATGTTTTGAGAGTTCTCATCATATTCAGTAATGACTTCCTCAAGCCACGATGTTGGATCTAAACCTGATTGTTGCCCTTTTAAATATGAGCACTTGAAATCAAATGAAATGTGCCTTGACTGTCCTGGATTTTAACATTTGGAATGCTTTAAAAATACTCAATTAAACCCACTCATGATGACATAAAAACGGTAATAAAATGCCATACAAAATTAAGTGACAGAAATCACTTAGCCTACTATTTAGCTATTTCTGTGGTGAACCCTGCAATGAGTAATGTGATTTAGAAGTTTTTTTAATGTGCTAGTTAGAATGTGACCTACTGCATCACAACCACAGTCTACACAACACATTTCACATGTTCTCCTCAACTGACCAAAGTTTAAAAACAACAGATAACTATCTCAGTTCAATACTGATACAGACTGAATGTGTTGAATTCAACATTTAGTTGAAATAGATAGATCTATTAGTCAATTTGAGTTAATTTGACAACGTATTCAAATGCAGTAGGCTAGAAAAAGCTGGAGGCATGAGATGCACCATACCTTTAGATCATAGAATGTGTGCATCTCTATTGCAACACCGTAACAGCCGGTGATGTTCTGTTCATCAACTTGTTCTAGTCCAGTCCACTATATTTCGTTACCTCTTTTCTGTGCCTGTTGTTCTGTCGCCCACTCCGGTTCTTTGTGGAAATCTGTGGCAGGAATGTTAATGAATCAGAATGAATGGGTGCAAGTTCCTAAAGTAGCAAGGGGGAGGGGTATGCCTATTCGGAGGGAGGCACTCAAACGCAGGTAGCCTACAACTGCAGAGAAAGCATTGTCAGGTCTGTCAAATTAGAATGAACATGTGTAGGGGTAGAGGCAGGGATGTTTTTCAAGCACCTCATCAATGTACTAAATATATGCCATTAACTACATAATTTGAGCGTCAGAAATCCAGGGCTTCTGTCTGAGGATGTCTACAGCTGTGCTACTGCATTTCAATGAACTCTGAGGAAACCAAGCATACTTGAGTCAGCTATTACAGTAAATTAAAAGTGAAACTAAATCTAAAACTATGTAATTTAGAAAACGATTCAATAAACTGAAATAAAATTATGAATAAACCCGTTAGAAAAACAAAAACTATACTGAAACTATACTGAACAAAAATATAAACGCAACACGCAACAATTACAAAGACTTTTCTGAGTTACAGTTCAAATAAGGAAATCAGTCAATTGAAATATATTCATTAGGCCCTAATCTATGTATTTTTGGTATTTTTAAATTTTTTATTAAAATTTTTATTTTTTATCTATGGATTTCACATGACTGGTAATACAGATATGCATCTGTTGGTCACTGATACTGTGCCTTTAAAAAAAAGTAGGGGTGTGGATCAGAAAACGAGTCAGTATCTGGTGTGACTACCATTTGGCTCATGTTTGTGGAACAGGGAGAGTAAGGGAAGATACCTGTATAAGATCCAGGAAAAGGTGACGGCAGGGAGGTCCTCAGGCCGAGAAAGAAGGGAGGAAATTGTAGACACAAGGCTGAGACTGGGACACACAAGGCTAAATAGTACATTGGAAGTGGTGGGGAAACATCTGACTGGGAGGTGTGATCATTGTCAGGAGGTGATGGAGACAGTGGAACATGTTATTTTTCAGTGCCAGAAATATGTGGGAGAAAGGTAGCGATTGTTATTAGATTTGAGGAGTAATGGGGTTGACGAGCCAGGATTAAATGAACTGCTGGAGAAATCTTCAGGGGATGTAGTATTTATTTACATAGTTTCTTTAGGGAGACAAAATTATTGGGTAGGATTTAGACCTTCCCTGTCTCTGGTCCACACTCCAGTCCAGTTGGTGACGGTAATGCACCTTAAAGTTGGTTGCCAACCGCAATATAAAATCCACAGAAGTAGAAGAAGAATGTGCCTCGTGCAGTGCGACAAATCTCCATCGCATAGAGTTGATCAGGCTGTTGATTGTGGCCTGTGGAATGTTGTCCCACTCCTCTTCATTGGATGTACGAAGTTGCTGGATATTGGCGGGAACTGGAACAAGCTGTCATACAGGTTGATCTGGAGCATCCCAAACATGCTCAATGGGTGACATGTCTGGTGATTATGCAGGCCATGGAAGAATCTGTACACAACGTTGACATCAGCAAACCGTTTGCCCACACAACGCCATACATGCTGTCTGCCATCTGCCCGGTACAGTTGAAACAGGGATTAATCTGTGAAGAGCACACTTCTCCAGCATGCCAGTGGACATCGAATGTGAGCATTTGCCCACTGAAGTCGGTTATGATGCCGAACTGCAGTCAAGACCCCGGTGAGGACGAGCACGCAGATGAGCTTCCCTGAGACGGTTTCTGACAGTTTGTGGAGAAATTCTTTGGTTATGCAAGCCAACAGTTTCATGTTGGAGGAGAGAGAAACAAAGAGTAAGAAAGGGAGATTTAGGGATAAAGAGGGAATATCTGTGAGTATGCCACGAGCAGCACCGCACGTCATCGACTTTACCGTCGGACACCAGATTGCTATAACATATGATGTGGTTAGGGAGGGGAACGTTATTTATAATAAGGGTTACATGGAGAAATTCGGACCTCTCTGAAATGAAAATGGATGGCCCTCCCTTCAACAAAATGCATTTGACCTTACCCTCCCACGCTTGAATAAAAACAAGTGACCCTCCCATTTAAGTGGACAGCAGAGGTCTACCATTTACCCTCACTTCTTGGACAGACCAGAGCCTTAGATATGCAGTTTTCGAAACTGTTCTTGACCCTGTAAGCATTACATGGCAAACTAAATACATGTGATGACGCACAGGGCTGCGAGCCAGAAGGTTGAGGGTTCGCAGACCACTGTGGACAAAAGTAGGAGTGGAGATATCTCCTTTAGAGTAAAAGTATTGCATGAATCTATCCTCGTATTTGCAGAAAAATTGCCTTTCATAAAAATGTCATGCAATTCAACAAAATTTTACATTTTAACAGAATCCTTTTTAATACCACACAAATGACCAAAATGGCAGACTAAGAATGGACAGAGAGATATGCCTACCTGTAAATCATCACATTTATCCAATGCCAAATCAGTGTCTTGTTTGCAATGAAACTCTTCCTGTTTGTAAATGATTAAATCTGAGACTTCATTAGGAATCTGAGCATGATACTTTCAAAAGTTAGGCCTACATTTCATTCCCAGACAGAATAGGCCTTACAACACAGAAACTGTAAGCTTTAACTGCTGGCAACTCTTCTCTGAATGTCAAAGAAACTAAACAATGATCTTCCCATATGCAGCTTGTTTCATTGCCATGGGAAGTAGGTGTGCTGAGGGTGCTGCAACCACTGAAAAATCTGAATTGAAAAAAAAAATATATATATATATATATTGTATATACAATACCAGTCAAAAGTATGGACACACCTACTCATTCAAGGATTTGTCTTTAATTGTACTATTTTCTACATTGTAGAGTAACAGTGGAGACATGAAAACTATAAAATAACACATGAAATCATGTAGTAACCAAAAAAGTGTTAAACAAATCAAAATATATGTTATATTTGAGATTCTTCAATGTAGCCACCCTTTGCCTTGATGACAGCTTTGCACACTCTTGGCATTCTCCCAACCAGCTTCACGAGGAATGCTTTTCCAACCGTCTTGAAGGTGTTCCCACATGCTGAGCACTTGTTGGTTGCTTTTCCTTCACTCTGAGGTCCAACTCATCCTAAACCATCTCAACTGGGTTGAAGTCAGGGGATTGTGGAGCCCAGGTCATATGATGCAGCACTCCATCACTCTCCTTGGTCAAATAGCCCTTACACAGCCTGGAGGTGTGTTTTGGGTCACTGTCCTGTCTAGCACAGACTGGAATATGTTCCTGGTTGCACATTTAACATGCTGATAGAAGTTTGGTAAAACGGATTTAAGTTTCCCTGCATTAAGGTCCCCGGCTACTAGGAGTGCTGCCTCTGGGTGAGCGGTTTCTTGTTTGCTTATGGCGGAATACAGCTCATTCAATGCTATCTTTAGTGCCAGCCTCTGACTGTGGTGGTATGTAAACAGCTACGAAAAATACAAATGAAAACCCTCTAGGTAATTACCTACCTGTGAATGTACACTCTTTAAAATCTCCACTCAATGTTGTTGCTAGCACTTGCCGCCCAAAAGTGTACCACCTGGGTTCATTTGGTTGAGTTTACAAAAACAGATCAGCTTTAGATCAACCTCACTGACTGGGGTCTACCATATTTTAAAATGTATTTTATATTTCACCTTTATTTAACCAGGTAGGCTAGTTGAGAACAAGTTCTCATTTACAACTGCGACCTGGCCAAGATAAAGCAAAGCAGTGCGACACAAACAACAACACAGAGTTACACATGGAATAAACAAACATACAGTCAATAACACAATAGAGAAAAAAGTATATACAGTGTGTGCAGATGAGGTAAGATAAGGGAGGTAAAGCAAAAAAGAGTCCATAGTGGCGAAATAATTACAATTTATCAATTAAACACTGGAGTGATAGATGTGCAGAAGATGAATGTGCAAGTAGAGATACTGGGGTGCAAAGGAGCACAAAAAAAAATAACAGTATGGGGATGAGGTAGTTGGATGGGCTATTTACAGATGGGCTATGTCCACGTGCAGTGAACTGTAAGCTGCTCTGACAGCTGGTGCTCAAATATGGTGAGGGAAATATGGGTCTCCAGTTTCAGTGATTTTTGCAATTCATTCCAGTCATTGGCAGCAGAGAACTGGAAGGAAAGGCGGCCAAACGAGGAATTGGCTTTGGGGGTGACCAGTGAAATATACCTGCTGGAGCGCGTGCTGCGGGTGGGTGCTGCTATGGTGACCAGTGAGCTGAGATAAGGTGGGGATTTACCTAGCAAAGACTTATAGATGACCTGGAGCCAGTGGGTTTGGCGATGAATATGAAGCGAGGGCCAGCCAACGAGAGCATAAAGGTCGCAATGGTGGGTAGTATATGGGGCTTTGGTGACAAAACGGATGGCACTGTGATAGACTGCATCCAATTTGCTGAGTAGAGTGTTGGAGGCTATTTTGTAAATGACATCGCCGAAGTCAAGGATCGGCAGGATGGTCAGTTTTACGAGGGTATGTTTGGCAGCATGAGTGAAGGATGCTTTGTTGCGAAATAGGAAGCCAATTCTAGATGTAATTTTGGATTGGAGATGATTAATGTGAGTCTGGAAGGAGAGTTTACAGTCTAACCAGACATCTAGGTATTTGTAGTTGTCCACATATTATGAGTCAGGACCGTCCAGAGTAGTGATGCTGGACGGGCAGGCAGGTGTGGTCAGCGATCAGTTGAAGAGCATGCATTTAGTTTTACTTGCATTTAAGAGCTGTTGGAGACAACGGAAGGAGAGTTGTAATGGCATTGAAGCTGGTCTGGAGGTTAGTTAACACAGTGTCCAAAGAAGGGCCAGAAGTATACAGAATGGTGTCATCTGCTGAGAGGTAGATCAGAGAATGACCAGCAGCAAGAGCGACATCATTGTTGTATACAGAGAAAAGAGTCGGCCCCGAGAATTGAACCCTGTGGCACCCCCATAGAGACTGCCAGCGGTCCGGACAACAGGCCCTCCGATTTGACACACTGAACTCTGCCTGAGAAGTAGTTGGTGAACCAGGCGAGGCAGTCATTTGAGAAACCAAGGCTGTTGAGTCTGCCGATAAGAATGTGGTGATTGACAGAGTCGAAAGCCTTGGCCAGGTCGATGAATACGGCTGCACAGTATTGTCTTTATCGATGGCGGTTATGATATCCTTTAGGACCTTGAGCGTGGCTGAGGTGCACCCATGACCAGCTCGAAAACCGGATTGCATAGCGGAGAAGGTACGGTGGGATTCGAAATGGTCGGTGATCTGTTTGTTAACTTGGCTTTCGAAGTCCTTCGAAAGGCAGGGTAGGATAGATATAGGTCTGTAGCAGTTTGGGTCTAGAGTGTCTCCCCCTTTGAAGAGGGGGATGACTGCGGCAGCTTTCCAATCTTTGGAGATCTCAGACGATACGAAAGAGAGGTTGAACAGGCTAGTAATAGGGGTTGCAACAATTTTGGCTGATAATTTTAGAAAGATAGGGTCCAGATTGTCTAGCCCTGCTGATGTGTAGGGGTCCAGATTTTGCAGCGCTTTCAGAACATCAGCTATCTGGATTTGGGTGAAGGAGAAATGGGGGAGGCTTGGGCAAGTTGCTGTGGGGGGTGCAGGGCTGTTGACCAGGGTAGGGGTGGCCAGGTGGAAAGCATGGCCAGCCGTAGAAAAATTCTTATTGAAATTCTCAATTTTTGTGGATTTATCGGTGGTGACAGTGTTTCCTAGCCTCAGTGCAGTGGGCAGCTTTGAGGAGGTGCTCTTATTCTCCATGGACTTTACAGTGTCCCAGAACTTTTTGGAGTTTGTGCTGCAGGATGCAAATTTCTGTTTGAAAAAGTAGCCTTAGCTTTCCTAACTGCCTGTGTATATTGGTTCCTGACTTCCATGAAAAGTTGCATATCACGGGGGCTATATGATGCTAATGCCGTCCGCCACAGGATGTTTTGTGCTGGTCAAGGGCAGTCAGGTCTGGAGTGAACCACGGGCTATATCTGTTTCTGTTTCTACATTTTTTGAATGGGGCATGCTTAGTTAAGATTGTGAGGAAAGCACTTTTAAAGAATAACCAGGCATCTTCTACTGACGGAATGAGGTCAATATCCTTCCAGGATACCCGGGCCAGGTCGATTAGAAAGGCCTGCTCGCTGAAGTGTTTTAGGGAGCGTTTGACAGTGATGAGGGGTGGTCGTTTGTCCGCAGACCCATTACGGACACAAGCAATGAGGCAGTGATCGCTGAGATCCTGGTTGAAGAGAGCAGAGGTGTATTTGGAGGGCAGGTTGGTTAGGATGATATCTATGAGGGTGCCTGTGTTTACGGATTTGGGGTTGTACCTGGTAGGGTCATTGATAATTTGTGTGAGATTGAGGGCATCAAGCTTAGATTGTAGGATGGCCGGGGTGTTAAACATGTCCCAGTTTAGGTCACCTAACAGCATGAGCTCTGATGATAGATGGGAGCAATCAATTCACATATGGTGTCCAGGGCACAGCTGGGGGCAGAAGATGGTCTATAGCAAGCGGCAACGGTGACAGACTTGTGAGAGACTTGTTTCTGGAAATGTGGATTTTTAAAAGTAGAAGCTCAAATTGTTTGGGCACAGACCTGGATAGTAAGACAGAACTCTGCAGGCTATCTCTGCAGTAGATTGCAACTCCGCCCCCTTTGGCAGTTCTATCTTGTCGGAAAATGTTATAGTTAGGGATGGAAATTTCAGGATTTTTGATGGCCTTCCAAAGCCAGGATTCAGACACAGCTAGGACATCCGGGTTGGCAGAGTGTGCTAACTCAGTGAATAAAACAAACTTAGGGAGGAGGCTTCTAATGTTAACATGCATGAAACCAAGGCTTTTACGGTTACAGAAGTCAACAAATGAGAGGGCCTGGGGATTGGGAGTGGAGCAAGGCACTGCAGGGCCTGGATTAACCTCTACATCACCAGAGGAACAGAGGAGGAGTAGGATAAGGGTACGGCTAACGGCTATAAGAACTGGCCGTCTAGTACGTTCGGATCAGAGAGTAAAGGGAGCAGGTTTCTGGGAGCGGTAGAATAGATTAAATGCATAATGTACAGACAAAGGTATGGTAGGATGTGAATACAGTTGAGGTAAACCTAGGCATTGAGTGACGATGAGAGAGGTATTGTCTCTAGAGACATCAATTAAACCAGGTGAGGTCAACACGTGTGGGAGGTGGGACAAGAGGGCTAGCTGAGGCATATTGAGCAGGGCTGGAGGCTCTACAGTGAAATAAGACAATAATCACTAACCAAAACAGCAATGGACAAGGCATATTGAGCAGGGCTGGAGGCTCTACAGTGAAATAAGACAATAATCCCTAACCAAAACAGCAATGGATAAGGCATATTGACATTAGGGAGAGGCATGCGTAGCTGAGTGACCATATGGGTGTTATCCATAAAACATTTACTCATAATTAATGTGCAGGTTACCCATTATGACAACCTGAACCTCCTTGCCATCCAAGTGAGAGCATAAACCCACAAGTACGCCACAGATTACATGTAATATCTACATAAGTACAATGTAATTACTAGGTGTTAAACAGGATTTAGCTACTTAAATGAAGTGTATCTTGAGAGGTACTTACTTGTCATTTAAAACACAAGGCCAAATATACACTGGAGTTGCTTACCAGGATGACGTTGAATGTTCTTGAGTGGCCTAGTTATAGTTTTGACTTCAATCTACTTGAAAATCTAGCCTTAGAGATTTAGCCAGAAAGAGTCACAGCTGTAATCACTGACAAAGGTGCTTCTTTAAAGTATTGATTCAGTGGTGTGTATACTTATGTAAATGAGATATTTCTGTATTTCATTTTCAATAAATTTGCAAACATTTCTAAAAACATGTTTTCACTTTTTCATTATGGGGTATGGTGTGAGAAACAAAAATATTTAATCAATTTTGAATTCAGGCTGAAACACAACAAAATGTGGAATAAGTGAAGGGGTATGAATACTTTTTGAAGGCAATGTAGCAAACCAGGCTCTGGGCCTAGCTAGCTACCTAGCTAGTTGTTGTGTTATCCAGCTAGAAATAATTGCTAAGATTTTTATAACTAACCCAAGATAGACCACAGCTAGTTGTTTCCAATGGGAACAAATGAGTCATGGGCAGAACAAGCAAGGAGGGTGGCAGAGCCAAACACGAGCTAGTGAGATCCTATTGGCGCGTTCTAGCATGATTTGCATATTTCCTTTAGGGAACGCCTGCTCTGTGAAGTGCATGTGTGCAATAACTCAATTTGCCCTTGCACTCCTAAACAACCCAATTTTGTAAAACTTTGACAAAGGGTAAAAGCTACAAAACTTAGTCCACTCTGTTCGTAACAGATTATAGTTTTGGAAACAGAAAACTGCATTGAGATCAAATATTTCATCAATGAGAAAATTAGCATAATGTCAGTCAAACTCCATCTCGCTCCATCTTCTCCCACTACCGGCCAATGGGGTTCCTCACATTACCATATTTGGTATTGAGTGGAAACGCCAACCGGATGCTTCACAATTATAGATCAGGTGAAATATCTGGCTCATTGTTCTATCTGTGATAATAGCGCTTGCTAACACTAATAAGTTAATTAACAAGTGTTTAGTTACATTGAAAAGGATCTAACGTTACTCATGGGGCTTTATTTTCCGCTGGCGTTAACCTTTCAGTGATACCCATCCCGGATCCGGGAGCATCCTCATCAAAAAAGCTGACTAGCATAGCCTAGCCTAACGGGACAGGGATATCATATAATATAATTTTCATGAAATCACAAGTCCAATACAGCAAATGAAAGATAAACATCTTGTGAATCCAGCCATCATTTCCGATTTTTAAAATGTTTTACAGCGAAAACACAATATGTATTTATATTAGCTAACCACAATAGCCAAAGACTCAACTGCATATTTTCACCATGTTTCTACCGCATAGGTAGCTATCACAAAACCGACCAAATAGAGATATAATTAGTCACTAACCAAGAAACAACTTCATCAGATGACAGTCTTATAACATGTTATACAATACATTTATGTTTTGTTCGAAAAATGTGCATATTTGAGGTATAAATCATAGTTTTACATTGCAGCTACCATCACAAATAGCACCGAAGCAGCCAGAATAATTACAGAGAGCAACGTGAAATAAATAAATACTCATCATAAAACATTTATGAAAAATACATGGTGTACAGCAAATGAAAGATAAACATCTTGTGAATCCAGCCAAAATTTCCGATTTTTTAAGTGTTTTACAGCGAAAACACAATATAGAATTATATTAGCTGACCACAATAGCCAAACACACAAATGCATTTATTCACCGCAAAGGTAGCTATCGCAAAAACCAGCAAAAGATATACAATTAATCACTAACCTTGAACAACTTCATCAGATGACAGTCTTATAACATCAGGTTATACAATACACTTATGTTTTGTTCGAAAATGTGCATATTTAGAGCTGCAAACCGTGGTTATACATTGTGAATATGTAGCAACATTTCCCCAGAATGTCCGGAGCTATTTTGGACACTCACCTAATCTGACCAAAGAACTCATCATAAACTTTACATAAAAATACTTGTTGTATGGCAAATGAAAGATACACTGGTTCTTAATGCAACCGCCGTGTTAGATTTAAAAAAATAACTTTACCATAACGTACAGCTTGCGTTATTGTGAGACAGCACTCACCAAAACGGCGGAGAATAGGACTCAACAATTTACACAGAAATACGAAATAACATCATAAATTGTTCTTACTTTTGCTGAGCTTCCATCAGAATCTTGTACAAGGAGTCCTTGGTCCAGAATAAATCGTTGTTTGGTTTTAGAATGTCTTTTTCTTCTGTCGAATTCGCGCCACAATGCTAGCCAATGTTGATAACGCAAAGAATGGAAAACTCCAAAAGTCCCAATAAACGTTGAATAAACTGATAAAACTCGGTTGAAAAAACCTACTTTACGATGTTATTATCACATGTATCAAATAAAATCAGAGCCGGAGATATTCGCCGTGTAAACCGAAAGCTTTTCAGAAGCTACCTTGGTAGACAAAGGAAATTCCTGACCTGTCACTCCAAAAGCTCTTGTTCGACCTCAGATCAAGCTAGACACCCCATTCCACCTTCCACTGCCTGTTGACATCTAGTGGAAGGCGTATGAAGTGCATGCATATCGATAAATATAAGGCAATTGAATAGGCAGGCCCTGAAACAGAGCCCCATTTTCAGAATTTTCACTTCCTGTCTGGAAGTTTGCTGCCAAATGAGTTCTGTTTTACTCACAGATATAATTCAAACAGTTTTAGAAACTTGAGAGTGTTTTCTATCCAATAGTAATAATAATATGCATATTGTATGATCTAGAATAGAGTACGAGGCCGTTTAAATTGGGCACGATTTTTTCCAAAGTGAAAATAGCGCCCCCCTATTGACAAGAAGTTTTAAGGCGGCGCTAGCATCAAACATGTTAGTTTGCAATTTCTTCATGTAAAAACTGGTGCACTGGCATTTTCCATCCCTAACGCAAGGTTCGGAAAGTTACCTGTCTTATAAAAGCTTCTTGCGCTCAGATGGGCGGGGTAGACTTTTTTTAGTTGTGTCCTTAAAAACATTATCCAAAGTGCACATTTTGGACAGCGCTGATAGGGATATTTAAGACCAACCTAAAGCTGGTTATAGCAGTAACGCAGTTGGTTATGGCATGAATTTTGACAGCGGAAACGCAGCCTATCTGTCACGTTCTGACCTTAGTTCCTTTGTTATGTCTTTATTTTAGTTTGGTCAGGGCGTGAGTTGGGGTGGGCATTCTATGTTTTGTTCTATTGTCCTTTTCTATGTGTTTGGCCTAGTATGGTTCTCAATCAGAGGCAGATGTCAGTCGTTTTCTCTGATTGGGAGCCATATTTAGGTAGCCTGTTTTTCATTGTGTTTTGTGGGTGATTATTTTCTGTTTGCTGTTTCACCGTACAGGACTTTTTGTTTTGTCGTTTTATTGTTTTTGTTCAGTGTTCAGTTTCTTATTAAAACATTATGGACACTTACCACGCTGCACATTGGTCCTCCTCTTCTTCCACCCACGGCAAGCGTTACAGAGTCACCCACCAACCAAGGACCAAGCAGCGTGGTAAATTGGAGCAGTGCAATCTGGACTATGTAACAACCTGTGAGGAAATAGAGAGGTGGTCGATCGATCCAGGGAGAGTGCCGGAGCCCACCTGGGATTCTCTGGAACAGTGCGAGGAGGGATACAGGAGAATGGAGTTGGTGACAAGAACACGGCAGCGCAACAGGCACGAGAGGCACATGGGGAGTGTGGCAGAGTCAGGTTGGAGACCTGAGCCCACTCCTCGTGCTTATTGTAAGCAGCGAGTTACTGGTCAGGCACCGTGTTATGCGGTTAAGCGCACGGTGTCGCCAGTACACGTCCATAGCCCTGTGCGCTATAGGACAGCCCCCCGAAAGTGTCATGCGAGTGTGGGCATCCAGCCAGGGCGTATTGTGCCTGCTCAGCGTGTCTGGTCTCCGGTACGCCGTTTCGGTCCAGGGTATCCTGCGTCTCCGGGGCGCTGGGAGGGTGCAGTGCGTCCTATGCCTGCGCTCCGCTCGTGCCGGGCGACTGTGGGAGTTGAGCCTAAGGGAGAGGTGCGCGTAGTATGCACTAGATCTCCCGTGCTCACCCACAGCCCGGTTCAACCTGTGCCTGTACTCTGGAGGGTCCGGGCTAGAGTAGTCATCCAGCCTGGGGGAGTGGTGCCAAGGCTGCGCACCAGAGCTCCAGTGCTCCCCCACAGCCCGGTCCTTCCGGTGCCTCCTCCAAGCAGCAGGCCTCCTGTAGGTCTCCCCAGCCTGGTGGGTCCTGTGGCAGCCCCACGCACCAGGTTGTCTCTCCGTCTCCTCCCTCCAGGTTCTCTCTCCAGGCCAGAGCCGCCTGTCTGTCCTGAGCCGCCTGAGCCGCCCGTCTGTCCTGAGCCGCCCGTCTGTCCTGAGCCGCCCGTCTGTCCTGAGCCGCCCGTCTGTCCTGAGCCGCCCGTCTGTCCTGAGCCGCCCGTCTGTCCGGAGCCGCCTGAGCCGCCCGTCTGTCCGGAGCCGCCTGAGCCGCCCTTCAGTCAGGGGCCGCTGGAGCCGTCCTTCAGTCAGGAGCCGCCTGAGCCGCCCTTCAGTCAGGAGCCGCCTGAGCCGCCCGTCAGTCAGGAGCCGCCTGAGCCGCCCGTCAGTCAGGAGCCGCCTGAGCCGCCCGTCAGTCAGGAGCCGCCCGTCAGTCCAGAGGCGCCCCTCAGTCCAGTGGTGCCCTTTACTAGGGTCTACAATCCAGGGTCGGTGACGAGAGTCGCCGCTCCTAAGGTGTCACAGAAGTGAGCTGAGACTATGGTGGAGTGGGGTCCTCGTCCCGCTTCAGAGCCGCCACCGCGGTAAATGCCCACCCAGACCCTCCCCTATAGGTTCAGGTTTTGCGGCCGGAGTCCGCACCTTTGGGGGAGGGGTACTGTCACGTTCTGACCTTAGTTCCTTTGTTATGTCTTTATTTTAGTTTGGTCAGGGCGTGAGTTGGGGTGGGCAATCTATGTTGTTTTTCTATGTTTTGTTCTGTTGTCCTTTTCTATGTGTTTGGCCTGGTATGGTTCTCAATCAGAGGCAGGTGTCAGTCGTTGTCTCTGATTGGGAGCCATATTTAGGTAGCCTGTTTTTCATTGTGTTTTGTGGGTGATTATTTTCTTTTTGCTGTTTCACCGTACAGGACTGTTTGTTTTGTCGTTTTATTGTTTTTGTTCAGTGTTCAGTTTCTTATTAAAACATTATGGACACTTACCACGCTGCACATTGGTCCTCCTCTTCTTCCACCCACGACAAGCGTTACACTATCCAGTCATGACGCACACTGCCAATATATATGCGCATGGAACAGTAGTAGCCTAATGTGCTTTTGGTGCCTGTATACTTCGTATTTATGAAATATTTTAAAAAACTGTTTTGAAACTGAATGTTTTTTCCCATTTTGTTTTATTTTATTTATTTATTAAAAACCAAGCATAGCCTCCCCTTCACTCAATGAAGGCTTTTTTTGTCTGCCCAATGCAATCGGAAAGTAGTCAAGACTGTCGATAAAAGGTTTGGCTCCTGAGACCGCTTGGAAATAAATCTTAATCACTAAATCTTTATTAAAATATTAAGTTTGAGAGGAGTAAAACAGTGAGCTGACATTCCCTTTTTATCTCTGCATTGTAGGCAGGCCCATATTATTTTAGCCATGCAGGTCCTGTTTTGGATGTGCGTAAAACCCTCCAGTGTCTGCGTTGTTCAAATATTACATGCCCACAGGGGGAAATGTTCAATTTTTTTATTTAACCTTTATTTAACCAGGAAAAGTCCTTTGAGACCCAGAGTGTCATTTTCAAGGGAGACCTGGCCAAGAAGGCAGCAACAATCAATACATTACAGAATTAAAACATACAACAATACACTACAATACAATAACATGATCCAGCCTAAAAAAAAAACTTTTACACTCCTCTGTAAAGGTCTCCCATCAACATTTTAAATTAATTCAGTGGCACTAACATATCTAGATGAATCATGGATTGTAGACTATTCCACGCCTCTGGTGCACAAGAGGAGAAGGCAGTCTTGCCTTATACTGTAAATGTCGTGGGGACTTTAAGTAGAAACCACCTAGCGGACCGGGTATGGTAACTGCTGGTGGTGAAGGAGACCAGACTACAGAGGTAAAAAGGGAGTTTACCCAAAAGGGCTTTGAAGATGAACACATACAAATGTAGCTTTCTGCGCATTTAAAGTGAGGTCCAACTCACCATAGTGGGTGAGTGACTTGGCATTTGTAATAAAGCGCAATGATGCATGATGAACAGAGTCCAGTCTCTGTAAGACAGAGGAGGCTGCATGCACATACAACAAGTCACAATAATCAATTGCAGCGAGAAAAGTGGCCTGAACAAGCTTCTTTCTAGCCATAAGCGGGAAGCAAGCCTTATTACGAAAATAAAAACCCAATTTCAATTTAAGCTTTGTCACAAGATTATCCACATGAACTTTAAAGGACAACTTGTTATCCAACCATATACCTAGGTATTTTCAATGGATAAGCCACCAGATGTGACAATGCTAACATTCTCTGACTGAGTGCGAGCTCTGGTAAAGGTCATGAATTTTGTTTTTATGTACATTCAAGACCAGTTTGAGACCATAAAGGGAGGCCTGCGGTGACTGGAGCTCTTCAACAGCCTGAACCAGACAAGGAGCACATGCATATGATTGTATCATCTGCATATAGATGTAACTTTGCTGGTTGCATCCCATTTCCCAAATCTTTAATAAAAATTGAGAACAACACAAGAGCTAAAATGGAACCCTGGGGCACACCTCTATTAATCTCTAGAAAGCTAGACTTGTGATTGTCAGTATATACACATTTCGTTCTGTCAGAAAGATAGTTCCTAAACCAATTTACTGCCCCTTCTCTGAGACCAATGTTACTAGCTAGCAACAATTCATGGTCAACTGAATCAAATGCCTTGCTTTTTATCAAGTGCATTTATGATGTCATTTGCCACTGCTATAGCTGCAGTTGTGGTGCTGTGCCACTGATCTAAAGCCAGACTGAACCCTGCTCAGTATGTTCTTTTCAAATAAGAAGTGTTTTAACTGAGTTCACTACGGAGTCATAGACTTTGGCCAGGATAGGGAGATTAGAGACAGGACGATAGTTATTAGTATCTGAGGGATCTCCACCCTTTAGCAGTGGGAGGACATAAACTGATTTCCAAATGCTGGGTATGGAATTGGTCAAGAGACTCAAGTTGAAAATATGAGCCACAGGCTCAGTAATAATACCAGCTGGTATATTTAAGAGGTAGGGATCCAGATTATCTGGACCGGCAGACTTTTTAGTATCTATTGCCTTTAGTGCTTTATAGACCTCAGCATAAGACACAGGCTCAAAGTTAAAATGGTTCACATAAGGGCCTATCAATCATGTATATTTGTTTCTTAGCGCTCTGAAGGAGGCCCAGTCAACAGGAGCATTTGTATGTCTAGCTTGAGCCCAAGAGACATTTCTCTTTCTAATTCGTTTTCTGAAAACCAAGGATTGTCCCTTCCACTGATTCTAAATGTCTTCACAGGGGCATTCACAGGGGCACCTTATAGCTGTGATCAGTGTGAGAAGAGTTTTTCTCAAGATTAGGGGCATTCACAGGGGCACCTTATAGCTGTGATCAGTGTGAGAAGAGTTTTTCTCAAGATTAACTACATCAAAAGCATAGAGCTTTCAGCTCCATACACAGTCATAAGAGAAGCAGCTCTGCGGTGAATTCATTCTTTACTAAAATAAACAAACAGAATTCACTACATTAGAGCTGGTTTTAATCCACTATTGAAGCGTATCTCCCCAACGCTGGTGGGGTCAACAACACAAGCTCTATTTAGAATATAATAGTCTGTCAGTCAGGACCCTCTACCTCTACCCTACAAATAATAATTCATATATTTTGGAACTTGTATAGTGCTTTACAAAGAATCTCAAAGCGCATAAAAAGTAAAACAGACAAAAAATAGAAATGGAGACAAAGTATTAGGTCTGAAAAACGCATGAAAACAGAGATCCTTTAAAAAAAAGAAATTCATGTTCAATGAGGAACGGATCAATCAACTTCACAAGTGAAGAAACTGCCAGAATTTAACAAAGAGCTGAGACACAATTTCTCAAAACCTGTCTTCACAAATATCTTCCCATATACTGACCCCAGTGGTCTGGTTATGGTTGTGGTTTATATATTATAATTCAGAAATGTTCACAAGTTGTTCACTGTTTTCACAAGAAACAGACTGACACACATTTTCTGTTTTGACTGAGTTTAATCCGATCTGAAACACGCATCCCTCTCCGCAACGCCACAAAACAAAAGTCCTGTTCTGAAGCAGTCTGCAATGTTACAAAATAAAAGTCCTGTTCTGTAGTCTCTTAACAAGGAACTTTTTGGTCGTTACGTTACAAACACCATGTCCCGATCTGAAACACGCATCCCTCTCCGCAACGCCACAAAACAAAAGTCCTGTTCTGAAGCAGTCTGCAATGTTACAAAATAAAAGTCCTGTTCTGTAGTCTCTTAACAAGGAACTTTGGTCCCAAATGAGGACCCAGCCGAGAAGAGATCAACATCCGACGAGCTTCTCCTTCACGTCTCTATGGATTAAAATGACCTTTTTTCTCTCTTAACTCAGTCAAAACAGAAAATGTGTGTCAGTCTGTTTCTTGTGAAAACAGTGAACAACTTGTGAACATTTATTGATGTATTAATGCTATTTAATCTCTCCTCAGACTAATATTATTCTGTTTGTTCTGTGGGTATCTTTGCCACTGTTCCACCCCTTGTGTATTGCGCTGTCATGGTGTATTTGTTAAGTAATACAGGATTAGTCAAATAAAAAAATTGATAGTGGGGAGCAACATGTCAAGTCAGATGTCAACAAATACACCATGACAGCGCAATACACAAGGGGTGGAACAGTGGCAAAGGTACCCACAGGACAAACAGAATAATATTAGTCTGAGGAGAGATTAAATAGCATTAATACAACAAAAATAATTCTAAACACACCTTTAGTTTACAAAGTTAAACAGATGTATTTTTTCTTCATAATAAGCATAGTTTTGTGCTGAGTCGCTGGTTTTTAAAAAGCAATATTTTTTACATTGTGATATGAAATACTCTGGGATTTGTACACACAAACGTACACACAAACGGACACAAATTTCATATAAAAATAGTCCCAGGCAGCGGTCAACATCGGGAATCAGACTTAACTGTGTCAATATTATAGTACAGATCATGTAAGCACGCTTGCTCACCAAACTGTCTAAAATGTATTTAAAAAATATAATGGGGTTTGACTTTGGTATTTATTTATTTTCTAACACAAGCAATTGCACAGTGATCACTGACATCATTACAGAATATCCCAGTCGAGGTGTATTTGTGAGGGGTATTCGTTAGAATAATGTCCAATAGTGTTGATTTGTTAGGTGCTCTGGGATTCGGTCTTGTAGGCACATTAATTAAATTAGCGAGATTCAGAGAGTCACACAGATCTTTAAAAGAGTCCGATACAGATGTAAGCATGTCCCAGTTCAAATCTAAAATAATGAATTCAGAGTCATTTAACCTGTGCAGGACATCAGAAAGAGTTAAGTGCGTCTCCCGAAGCCGAAGGGGTCTGTAGCAGCCGACTACAGTGATGTGGGAGTCTTTATATACGTTCACTTTAACCGCAACCAATTCAAAACGTTTGGCTTTGGTAATCGAGAGAATTTCAGAGGTGTTAAACTTGGATTTCACATAGATTGCAACCCCGCCTCCTTTACTCATCTGATCTGTTCTAAAAACCGCGGACCCATCAATAGAAATCAAGTTATTTGACACAGATTTCTTTAGCCAAGTTTCTGATAAAACCATTATGTCTGCATTTGTCATATTGGCCCATATTCTCATCATGTCTATTTTTGGAAATAAGACTTCTGACATTAACATGCAAGAGGCCAACACAACGCTATGTTTATAAAATCGGCCGCCCATAGGGTCGAACCCGGGTCTGTAGTGACGTCTCTAGCACTGCGATGCTTGTAGACCGCTGCACCACTCAGGATCCATGAGGAAAGTGTCTCTCTCTGTTGTGGCTTGGGATTTGAAGCAATGTCAAATTAGCAATAAATGGGTTTTCATAAAGATACACAATTAGTAGTTATTTTACTCACATACATACAAGTTTGATTACACGACAAAGAGCAGGCACAGTAACAGATACATAATGCCTGTTATTAGAGGTCTTTCAGCACAGGTGTGCAACGAACAGTCGACGTCGAACAGTCAACCGCTTCTCACCCATGCTTCGAACACACCGACAGCCTCACTGTATTGGTACACCAGAATTACATTAATTTCCAAAGAAACGCTGCGTTTGCCTTGCAGCATTGCGTTGCAGAGGCAGTTGCAGTGCGTTCGGTGTGGTGTATACATAGGATTTATCGAAAGTATGCGTCAAACTGTATGTGTAGACGGCTTGACAGAAATGGTAGCAGAAGGTGAATGTTGAACTTAATTGCGTGCAGACAGACGTTCCTGACTCGGACGCGCTCCAACTCCAAAAAGGTGTAGGCTACAATTTACGAGCGACCCGAGGCAGAAAAATTTTTTTCAATCAGATGTATTTGTACAATCAAATTTCGTAAAATAGAAACTTAGACCTAAAAAGCATGTTGTTATAAACAGCATCAACCTTCACATCAAAAGTGTTTGCTTCTGTAGACAGTATCAAGGTCATTAAAACATAAACAATGTCTGATACAGTTTGGAAAATCTAGTCTCCATTGTGGTCCTATGTAGTAAACCTCCCATAAATGCCCCATGTTATAATTGTGATGTTTGTATATTTTTTATGACTGCATTTTTGTATGTTTTGTTCTACCCTAATTAATTTTATTGTACTTGGCCTGTGTGTCACACACTCAGCTAACGTTAGCTAGCTAGATAGGTACAGTATCTAGCGAGTAGCGACCATAGCATATTTGCCAGTTTTAGCTAGCTAGCTAGCCAAGATTAGAAAACTAGCTAGCTAGCTAGCTAGCCTTTCGAACTAATCCAAAACAACTCCACAGATTGCATAGAAAGTCTATTCTAAACTAGCTAGCTAGCCTAGTTGGTAGGCCCAACAAAAACAACAGCTAATCTTAGCTACCAATGCTAAATCGTCCAGCAGAATTCATGTATGCAGAATTCATGTATCCAAAAACGCTTAACAAATTGCATGGAAAACGTACTTTCTCTCTCCTATTTTGACATTTTTGACCTACAACACTTAGTTTTTTTAGTGGCAATCTTTAATGTCTGGATTTTGCACACTGAACTTCTTGACCCAGTTCTTTGCACACTGTTACATTATTTCAATGTCAACATGTGGGCACATTCAAGGTTGTCATTATTTCGTGCCTTTTGTGCAGATTGTCAAGATCTTGACGTGATGTGATAAATAAATAATTGCACCAATGCATCACATCCAATTGTGAGAATGTTCCTCAATAGTGAAACTCTTGCAGGGTTTGTCTTATGACCATTTTAAGTGCATTTATAAAACATTATTCAACCAAGCTTATTACAATTTGGCCAACACAAATTACTATCTCACAATTTTAACCATAATTCGGTGCTATCCCGGGATCCTTGGGACGCCCTACCCTAAACCCTAACCGTAACCCTTACCGTAACCATTTGAAATGTCAACGTCAATGGGGTAGAGACATCCCAAGGATCCAGAATTTCACAAACCTTTAGTGCAGAGTTGGTCAATGAGGTGGTCAATTTTCAATTGGCTAACACTTATCACATGGTTTTTGCAGGCTGAATATGGTGCATTGGGATGTTATCGGAAACTTTAACATTTGTAACAACCATGGTAACAAGTATTTATTGTTACACCCCTGTAATTACAGACTGCAGTTTTTCTTTCTTTAAAAAAAAATACAAATATTTTTATTATAAACACAACAAATACAAAAAAAACTGAAATATACAAAGAAGAGTACATAAACCTAACAGTATTACATATCAAGATTCATTTTCAATTTGTTAAATACTTTCATGGTGTGTATTGGTTTTTTGTTTTTACATTTACTGATAATTTCAAAATAATATTTCAATTCTATCTTAAATAATGTGAAAAGGGGTTTGTTCTCTGCCCACTTCATTTTATGGACAAAGAATCATGAAAGATAAACAAATGAACAATGAAAGTTAAATCAGGGTCCATATCATATCATTTCAAATTAACATTAATAGTTGTTTCTTTTAAAATAAAATCTTCTAACTCACACCAAAATCTTCTGACATAAGAGCAGTCCCAAAATAAATGGCCAAGAGTCTCTGGGTCACAATCACAAAATACACATTTGTTATCAATAGCTATTTTAAATCTGTGTATAATAAAGGTCTTTACAGGGTAGATTCTATGAATGAGTTTGTATGATACTTCTTTCACCTTATTAGATACACAATATTTACCAGATAACAACGAAACTTTGTTCCAGGTCACTTGTCCTAGGGCTGTAATTCCAGTACATTTTAGCAGAGTGAATAGTAACATATTGACAATGTTTTCTTATATATACATGTTATTACATTTACAATTTTAAAATGTCAATTCCTTCTAGTTGTATTGAGGCTATAAAATCCTCAACAGTTGCACTTGGAGTATTGTTATATTCTCCTAAAAGAAGAATAGCACCTTTAGGGACAGCTCTAACAACAACTTGATACTCCTCAGGAGTGAATGTAACATTGTGTGTTCTCATAAATTCTGGATAATCATATAGTTGTCCATCATTACTCAATAATTGTTTAACCCAAATAATGTTGTCAAACCAGTTCTGGAAAAACAAAGACTTGTTTTTGTATTTTATGTCTTTATTATTCCAGATTGTATACCTATGAGGGGAAAAATTGTGTTTGTACATGAGTTTCCAAGTTAGAAGTACTTGTTTATGAAAGTTTGCAAGCTTAATAGGGATTTTACCCATATCAAATACAGACTGCAGTTACCACCAGTTAGTTACAGTACATGTTGTTATTACAGTGTAACTATGAATTATTACAATACTTGCCTCATGTTTCAAAGCTATATGGTTGTTACGGAAATTGACCCACTACTACTGTTGAATCTGTCTACCTTTAAACCTAACCTACCTGAGCCATCACCTTATGCATTACTGCCCCACAGTGGCAAGACATGACATCTCCAAAAACACAAACGCTACACAACACATACTGTGTATGGCTCCAAGACTCCCACACATAGGATACTTTCTGTTCTTTAACACCAAAACTAAAACTGAAACTAAATAAAATAAAAACAACATTGGGATAAAAATCTAACTAGTAAATCGGATCTGAAACCTAACTGAAATAAAAACTCAAGCATAGGCTACTTTCTGTTCTTTAACACCAAAACTAAAACTAAATAATGTAAAAACAACTGTGATAAAATTCCAACTAGTAAATGGGATCTGAAATATAACTGAAATGAAAACACAAAACTATAATAACCCTGGAGGGAACTGACCTGACGTGAGAGTTGTTAATGAGACTTAAAGTCCTTTCAACAACATTACCTACACTTCTAATCTCTAAAAGCTCAACAGAATACATTTAAAACTTTGTTTCTGTTGGAAATGGTCTCACAAATTATTTTCTCCTGTGCTCTTGGCCAAGATGAACATGTAAGCTACAAAGGCAAAAAGCACAGAAGGTATGAAAGGATGATAGGCCTAATGCATTTCTTTCATCTAGCTGATCTTTGGAGTTTAGCCTAATTTATCTATTTTCAATGTGGGTGTCATCTGCCTACTGGGGACCACCCCTATACCAACTTTATTAATTAACCCATCTAGGCATAATACATGTGTAACGGATTTCCTCTTCGTCTGAGGAGGAGTAGCAAGGATCGGACCAATGTGCAGCGTGATAAGTGTCCACAATGAGATATTTAATAAATCAACAGAACACTGAACAAAATAACAAAAGTACAAACAAACAACCGGAAACACAGGAAACAACCACCCACAAAACACAATAGAAAACAGGCTACCTAAATGTGGCTCCCAATCAGAGACAACGACTGACACCTGCCTCTGATTGAGAACCATACTAGGCCAAACACAGAAATATAACAACAGAACAAAACATAGAAAAACAACATAGAATGCCCACCCCAACTCACGCCCTGACCAACTATAATAAAGACATAAAAAAGGAACTAAGGTCAGAACGTGACAGTACCCCTCCCCAAAGGTGCGGACTCCGGCCGCAAAACCTGAACCTATAGGGGAGGGTCTGGGTGGGCATTTCACCGCGGTGGCGGCTCTAGTACGGGACGTGGACCCCACTCCACCATAGTCTCGGCCCACTTATGTGGCGCCTTTGGAGCGGCGACCCTCGCCGCCGACCTCGGACTGGGGACCCTTTCAGCGGGCCCCGAATAGACGGGAGACTCCGGCAGCGCCGGAGTGAAAGGCGGCTCCGGCAGCGCCAGAGTGACGGGCAGCTCCTGACTGACGGGCGGCTCTGGCTGCTCCGGACAGGAGGGAGACTCTGGCTGCTCCGGACTAGAGGGAGACTCTGACTGCTCCGGACTAGAGGGAGACTCTGACTGCTCCGGACTAGAGGGAGACTCTGGCTGCTCCGGACTAGAGGGAAACTCTGGCTGCTCCGGACTAGAGGTAGACTCTGGCTGCTCCGGACTAGAGGGAGACTCTGGCTGCTCCGGACTAGAGGGAGACTCTGGCTGCTCCGGACTAGAGGGAGACTCTGGCTGCTCCGGACTATAGGGAGACTCTGGCTGCTCCGGACTAGAGGGAGACTCTGGCTGCTCCGGACTAGAGGGAGACTCTGGCTGCTCCGGACTAGAGGGAGACTCTGGCTGCTCCGGACTAGAGGGAGACTCTGGCTGCTCCGGACTAGAGGGAGACTCTGGCTGCTCCGGACTAGAGGGAGACTCTGGCTGCTCCGGACTAGAGGGAGACTCTGGAGGCTCCGGACTAGAGGGCGACGCTGGAGGCTCCGGACTAGAGGGCGACGCTGGATGCTCCGGACTAGAGGGCGACGCTGGAGGCTCCGGACTAGAGGGCAACGCTGGAGGCTCCGGACTAGAGGGAGACTCTGGCTGCTCCGGACTAGAGGGAGACTCTGGCTGCTCCGGACTAGAGGGAGACTCTGGCTGCTCCGGACTAGAGGGAGACTCTGGCTGCTCCGGACTAGAGGGAGACTCTGGCTGCTCCGGACTAGAGGGAGACTCTGGCTGCTCCGGACTAGAGGGAGACTCTGGCTGCTCCGGACGAGAGGGAGACTCTGGCTGCTCCGGACTAGAGGGAGACTCTGGCTGCTCCGGACTAGAGGGAGACTCTGGCTGCTCCGGACTAGAGGGAGACTCTGGAGGCTCCGGACTAGAGGGCGACGCTGGAGGCTCCGGACTAGAGGGCGACGCTGGATGCTCCGGACTAGAGGGCAACGCTGGAGGCTCCGGACTAGAGGGCGACGCTGGAGGCTCCGGACTAGAGGGAGACTCTGGCTGCTCCGGACTAGAGGGAGACTCTGGCTGCTCCGGACTAGAGGGAGACTCTGGCTGCTCCGGACTAGAGGGAGACTCTGGCTGCTCCGGACTAGAGGGAGACTCTGGCTGCTCCGGACTAGAGGGAGACTCTGGCTGCTCCGGACTAGAGGGAGACTCTGGCTGCTCCGGACTAGAGGGAGACTCTGGCTGCTCCGGACTAGAGGGAGACTGGCTGCTCCGGACTAGAGGGAGACTCTGGAGGCTCCGGACTAGAGGGCGACGCTGGATGCTCTGGACTAGAGGGCGACGCTGGAGGCTCCGGACTAGAGGGCGACGCTGGAGGCTCCGGACTAGAGGGAGACTCTGGCTGCTCCGGACCAGAGGGAGACTCTGGAGGCTCCGGACTAGAGGGAGACTCTGGAGGCTCCGGACTAGAGGGAGACTCTATAGGCTCCGGACTAGAGGGTGACTCTGGCTGCTCCGGACTATAGGGAGACTCTGGCTGCTCCGGACTAGAGGGAGACTCTGGCTGCTCCGGACTAGAGGGAGACTCTGGCTGCTCCGGACTAGAGGGAGACTGGCTGCTCCGGACTAGAGGGAGACTCTGGAGGCTCCGGACTAGAGGGCGACGCTGGATGCTCCGGACTAGAGGGCGACGCTGGAGGCTCCGGACTAGAGGGCGACGCTGGAGGCTCCGGACTAGAGGGAGACTGGCTGCTCCGGACTAGAGGGAGACTCTGGAGGCTCCGGACTAGAGGGAGACTCTGGAGGCTCCGGACTAGAGGGAGACTCTGGAGGCTCCGGACTAGAATGCGACGCTGGATGCTCCGGACTAGAGGGCGACGCTGGAGGCTCCGGACTAGAGGGCGACGCTGGAGGCTCCGGACTAGAGGGCGACGTTGGAGGCCTCATGCCATGGATCCTCACCGGAGGCTTTGTGCCATGGATGACGAGGAGAGGGTCTCTCTTCTGGCCGAGGCGGTGACAGCGGTCCATACCCTGGTCCTCTGTTGCTGGGTTCCAGGCTGGGTCCATGAGGAAGGGGGGGGGGGCACACGGGTAGATTGGCGGACTCAGGTAGGAGACCTGAGCCAACTCCCCGTGCTTACCGTGGCGAGAGAGTGACTGGGCAGGCACCGTGTTATGCGGGGGAGCGCACGATGTCCGCAGTGCGCACGCATAGCCAGGTGCGTTACATCGCAGCTCCTCGAATCGGCCGGGCTAGAGTGGGCATCGAGCCAGGAGGGATGATGCCGGCTCAGAGCATCTGGTCTCCAGTGCGTCTCCTCAGGTCCGATTGGCTCACGGTCTTAAGTGAAAACAAATCTTCCAATTAGCTGATTCACTTGCTACACGCCGTTCTGTTGACTCGCCCACTTCCAGGCACTCAACTGACCAGAATAGTAAACACAGTCAGCAAAGTAATTGGTCGACCATAGGCAGGTTTGAGCAGTCTGTTACACAAGGCAACCAAAAAGAAGGCACTGGCTGTCATTGGCGACCGCTTCCACCCTCAGTTCGAGAGGCTTCCCTCTGGCCAGCGCTTCAGAATGCCCATGGCCAAGAAGAATGTGTTCAAACATTAATTTGTTCCTTGTGCTGTTGGCCTGTGAAATGCAAACTAAATTGTATCAGTATATGTACTTATCTATCCAGTGCAGTTGGGACAGCGGTCGGTTGTGAGTGAATGTATCAATGTTTTTGGTGTATGCAAAATTATGGACTGACTGGTTTAAATGTGTATGCGTATGTGACCCTTTTAATGGAAGGTGATTCTAAAGAAACAATTCCATCCTTGATGGACAATAAAGTTTTATTATTTTCTATGCAGTTACCCATGACTCATCAGTAGGGCGTGGCTTGAAGGGGAAGTTGTCTTTTTTGCCTGGTAAGATTGTTTGTTGCTATTTGTAGCTAGCTAACAGTAGATTACATTAATAAAATAACGGTGTTTATATTTTGGATTCATTGTAACATTTAAAGTAATCTGTAGTTTACTTGCTACACTTGCGTTATTTTGTCAGAATGACGATGGTGCAGCTTGTAATCACCGCCTAAGCTAGCTAGCTAACTGGTGATAGCTAACGTTAGCGAACAACAAATGTCAGGACACGCTTCCCAGCTGGCATGAGAGGAATATTGACTTTGTTCTTGATATTTTCGACAACAAGGGTAATATTCTCACATATGAACAATTTATAACATTGAAAGAGTTTCCAATACCTTTCAGAAAGTTTATTTCTGTGATCAAAGCCGTTCCCAGTGGTCTAACTACACTAATGAAAACTCATCTTAGTTATGGGAATGATCACAACGTTTTTCCAGAACTCAGATTGGAAGGCGTGAACTTACTTGAGAGAACTTGTTGTAATACATTTATAAGAGAAATTCTTCATTCACAAAACCAATTTACACCGAGAGGAAGTTATTCTGGAACATGCTTATTCCTGACATTGTCTTGAAAAATGCATGGTTAAGGCCTTACAAATACAGTATACCAAACAAAGTTAAGGAAGTGCACTTCAAAATTTTACATAAGATATATCCATGTAATTCTATGATATCCAAATTTGTGGCTATTGATGATATCTGCGTTTTCTGTGAAAAAGAAGGTGAGAATCTGTCTCACTTGTTCTTTGAATGTAAATTTGTGTCAGAATTTTGGGAAAACCTTACAAAATACTTATTTACCATTATGAACACTGCCTATGTTTTTGACATGAAAGATATATGTTACTATTGCAATGATAACAAGACCACTGAAATGATTGTTAATTTTTTTATTTTTTTTTGCCAAATACTTCATACACAAACAAAAATTCCAAAATTCTATACCAAAATTACAATTGTTTTTGATTGAATTTAACTATTTTATTAAAACATTAACCCTAGTGAATAACAACAAGAATAACATTTTCCTGAATCATTATAATAAGATTTTTTCAGAGTGAATACAATGGCACTGAATTTTTTAATTTTTTGTATTATTTTATTGATCTTTTTTGTATGTTTGAGTATTTTCTTGTTAATACCTGTGTTTTGTTTTGTTAGACATGTTTGATGTAGCAATGTAAGTTTTTTTGTATTATGAATAAATAAATAAAAAATGTCAGGACATGTTGCGAACATGAAAAATGCAGGTACTAATGGCTGAGCCAGTAGCGTTTATGGAATTTGATTTGAGTCCCTGTTCAATAAGTTATTGTCTCGCTTATACTGTTATTGCAGAGGCAAACCTCCTGTGATTATTTATTGCCTTATTTTATTTAGCCAAATTGCCTGTACATCTGTGATTTTGCCAGCGCAGAATAAGGTCTCTGAATTCCTCTCGCCTGTCCATGACCAAATTAACCCCTCCCTTTTTGAAAAAAAAGTAAGTTGCACCCCAGCAAAATCGTGAATCGATAATTAAGCATTGACGCAAAACAACGCAGCACACTTGACCGGTAGAATTGTTCCTCATTGAAATCGCTAAGAGCCAATTTATGCTTGATCTGGAGGTACGCAGAGGCCAAATTTAGCTCTGTATCGCATCGCCGTGCGCTTCTCAAATGTTTTAACAGTGCAGCGACGCATTGTAACAATGCCAAATTGAGCACTGCATCTCAGTGCAAGAGGCATCACTGCAGTCCCTGGTTCGAATCCAGGTTGCATCACATCCGGCTGTGATTGGGAGTCCCATAGGGCGGCGCACAATTGGCACAGCATCGTCAGGGTTTGGCCGGGGTAGGCCGTCATTGTAAATATAAATTGTTCTTAACTGACATGCCTAGTTAAATAAAGGTAAATATATATATATATATAATTAAATTGGTTGACAGTAGATGAAGGCGGGAGGTCCTGTATAAACACAAACTCACTTTCTTGACAACATCTTTCACAACAGCTCTGCGCTGCTCCGCAAAGTGCAAGAAGTATGAATGCCCTGACTTCTGCATAGGTCGTATCACCGTAAATGCTGCATGGCCAATGCAGACATTCAGATTGACCATGCAGCGCCATTTAGTGTCCCACAGCCTCCAAACAGACATAACATATTGTTTTGGAGAGACTATTGCGTGCTGTAATGATCATTGCCTATGCTTTTTTTAACCAATAGGTTTTGAAACCATGGACCAAAAGATCCCATATGATGACTACCAACTCCCAGTTGTCTTTTTGCCTTCCTACGAGAGTCCCCCAGCATGGATAGCCCCGCAGGAGGTATGAGCCTGACATGACATCCATACCCTGTCATAACACTGGCAACATTCAGTCTAGGGCGCCGCCACCACAGATCTTCAACGATGTTCCCTCTGTGTCTGTCTGTGTAGCGTATCCACCATCCTGACTACAACAATGAGCTGACCCAGTTCCTGCCACGCACCATCGTGTTGAAGAAACCTCCAGGGGCACAGTTAGGCTTCAACATCCGTGGGGGCAAGGCCTCTCAGCTGGGCATCTTCATCTCCAAGGTGTGTGTGTGTGTGAGAGAGAGGATGTAGCTGTGTGTGTGAGAGGATGAGGCTGGTGCTACTGCCCAATCAGGGCTGATCTACCTAGCCTACACTTCTAAGGATCTGAAATGTTGGCATCTCTGTTGGCATCTCTGTTTTCTCCTATCTCCTTCATCTCTCTCTGTGTGTATGATAGGTGGTCCCAGATTCGGACGCCCACAGAGCAGAGCTCCAGGAGGGAGATCAGGTGCTGTCTGTCAATGAGGTGGACTTCCAGGACATAGAGCACTCGAGGGTCAGTGATGTACTGTAGAATGTACACACCAGTGGAGGCTGGTGGGAAGGACTATGGCTGGAATGGAATCAATGTAATGGTACCAAACACATGGAAACAATGTGTTTGACTCTGTTCCATTGATACCATTCCAGCCATTACAATGAGCTCATCCTCCTATAGCTTCTCCCACCAGCCTCCTCTGGTACACACCACACTATACCTCTTGATAAATCTCATTACTTAATTTTGTACCGCAGCACTAACTTATGTTTATAAAAATGTTCACACTTCGGGCATACATTTGTCACTCATAGAAAACGTTTCTTCTCCTCTCAGGCTGTTGAGATTCTGAAGACTGCCAGAGAGATTCTGATGAGGGTGCGCTTCTTTCCCTACAGTAAGTGTTGCCATCACCTGCTCCGCCATCTAATATTTTAGAAGGTGCCTAAATTGTATCTGACGCCATTATTGCCTCAGTTTCTCCTCTCCAACCTGTGAAGTTTTAATAACGGTTGTTATATAACTTCCTGTTTCCCATAGACTACCAGAGACAGAAGGAAAGGACTGTGCATTAGGTGGCAGAAGAGTTCCCCGGGAGAGAGTGTGTGAGTGTCCGTCTTGTAGGAGTTGATGTCCTTGGTGGATAGACCTGCACTTCACTAGTGTCCTCCTCCCACAGACTACAGCCCCCGTCCTCCGTTTCAACCTAAGGATGGACAACCGCATGACTAACTGGATCCATTCACATTTACACCCCAGGACCACATAAAGACATTGCATTCCCCCTCTGCATACTAAACGATGCACACTGCTTCAGATGCTGAAAGGATGTTGTTATATCAGGTGTTCACTCACTTACATAGTGAGTCATGTACTGAAGACACTACATAGAGTAATGTATACTATTTACATACCATAATGCTCCAGGTCCCCTGCATATAAAAGAAGCACTAAGCATCAACACCAGAGAAAACAAACTACGTCAACTGCAGTGCATGTCAAAGGGACACATTCTTAAGGGAAGTTATCACTGAATATGCCATCGAGGGATTGAGTGATGACAGGAATAAAAGCTTGCAGCCCTTTTGTTAACCAACCTGCTTTCACTCACCTCTGACCCGGAGCGTTGTGAATACTAGGTTTTAAACTGGTTACCCAAATTGTGTGTGTGTAGTGTGTGTGTATATATATATATATATATATATATTATATATATATATAACTCAGCAAAAAAAGAAACGTCCTCTCACTGTCACCTGTGTTAATTTTCAGTAAACTTAACGTGTAAATATTTGTATGAACATAACAAGATACATAAACTGAACAAGTTCCACAGACATGTGACTAACAGAAATGGAATGTGTCCCTGAACAAAGGGGAGGGTCAAAATGAAAAGTAACAGTCAGTATCTGGTGTGGCCACCAGCTGCATTAAGTACTGCACTGCATCTCCTCCTCATGGACTGCACCAGATTTGCCAGTTCTTGCTGAGATGTTACCCCACTCTTTCACCAAGGCACCTGCAAGTTCCTGGACATTTCTGGGGGGAATGGCCCTAGACCTCACCCTCTGATCCAACAGGACCCAGATGTGCTCAATGGGATTGAGATCTGGGCTCTTTGCTGGCCATGGCAGAACACTGACATTCCTGAGCAGTATGGCTGGTGGCATTGTCATGCTGGAGGGTCATGTCAGGATGAGCAATGCAGGAAGGGTACCACATGAGGGAGGAGGATGTCTTCCCTGTAACGCACAGTGTTGATATTGCCTGCAATGACAACAAGATCAGTCCGATGATGCTGTGACACACCGCCCCAGACCATGACGGACCCTCCACCTCCAAATCGATCCCGCTCCAGAGTACAGGCCTCGGTGTAACGCTCATTCCTTCGACGATAAACACGAATCCGACCATCACCCCTGGTGAGACAAAACCGCGACTCGTCAGTGAAGAGCACTTTTTGCCAGTCCTGTCTGGTCCTGCGATGGTGGGTTTGTGCCCATAGGCGACGTTGTTGCCGGTGATGTCTTGTGAGGACCTGCCTTACAACAGGCCTACAAGTCCCCAGTCCAGCCTCTTAGCCTATTGCGGACAGTCTGAACACTGATGGAGGGATTCTGCGTTCCTGGTGTAACTCGAGCAGTTGTTGCTGCCATCCTGTACCTGTCCCGCTGGTGTGATGTTCGGATGTACCGATCCGGTGCAGGTGTTGTTACACGTGGTCTGTCACTGCGAGGACGATCAGCTGTCCGTCCTGTCTCCCTGTCTTAGGCATCTCACAGTACGGACATTGCAATTTATTGCCCTGGCCACATCTGCAGTCCTCATGCCTCCTTGCAGCATGCCTAAGGCACGTTCATGCAGATGAGCAGGGACCCTGGGCATCTTTATTTTGGTGTTTATCAGAGTCAGTAGAAAGGCCTCTTTAGTGTCCTAAGTTTTCATAATTGAGACCTTAATTGCCTACCGTCTGTAAGCTGTTAGTGTCTTAACGACCGTTCCACAGGTGCATGGTCATTAATTGTTCATGGTTCATTGAACAAGCGTGGAAAATAGTATTTAAACCCTTTACAATGAAGATCTGTGAAGTTATTTGGATTTTTACGATTATCTTTGAAAGACAGGGTCCTGAAAAAGGGACGTTTCTTTTTTTGCTGAGTTTATAGACATACACACGCTTCAAAGTATTCAGACCCCTTGACTTTTTCCACATTTTACATTAGCCTTATTCTAAAATTACATTGTTTAAAAAAAATTGTTGCATGTTGCATTTATAATTTTGTTCAGTATATATACATTTATACACAGTTGAATGATATTCCAAAAAATGTTATAATGGACCGAGGCCTTGATAATGCCTTGATACTGTGTAAAAGATTAAGTACATTTAATATGAAATGTTTCGATTATCTAAGATAACATTTTTCCAGACTTACTATTACACAAAAAAACAATGTAGAACTATTATTAACTAACTTAAATTATATTTGACATAACGTGTCGACTATTAAGGTGCCAACATCCTTCATTCAACTATGGCAACACCATAATCTCAAATAAATTAATACTTGCCTTGTATGAAGCTCAATACATTAAACAAAATCACATTGTTTCCTGTGCCGTAGTTTATGGTCCATCACTTATAAAATGTCAGCACGGAATGAGTTCCATTTCTGTTTTAACATGTCAAAATAGATTAGATAGTGTAAATAAATCACTTGTCCATTAAATCACTCGTCCATTAATGACCCTAAAGATGGAGTCAGGATAGTAGAACCTGTTTTCACTGTCACTCTATCTTCTGTCCTGTGACCCACTTCACAGATCATGCTCTCGTAAAACACTAAATAAAACACGTCTAAACTCTCAAGCCTTGCTATAACTTTATTTGGTCTTCTGTGACACATTTGGTTTCCTCTTTCAATGAAAGAATCATTACATGGTTACAGAAGCTTAATCTGGGCTAAATCAGGTTATGTAGGTTAAATCAGGTAGCCTAGTGGTTAGAGCGTTGGGCCAGTAACCGGAAGGTTGCTAGATCGAATCCCCGAGCTGACAAGGTAAAAAAAAAAAAGTAATGTAGGCTAAATCAGGTCATATAGGTTAAATCAGGTAATGTAGGCTAAATCAGGTCATGTAGGTTAAATCAGGTCATGTACGTTAAATCAGGTCATGTAGGTTAATGCAACTACAATATGTTCCCTGAAACACAAACACCCTCCCTTCCTGTGAAAAACAGGTCTCCCTGTATTGCTCCAGTGACACCACAGTAGATTAACTTGTTGCTCCACTTTGAGTTTCTGTTGGGGGGGTTGACTGACTGTCACAGCAAAACACTGTAATTACACACACATACACGTGAACCTTATCTGAGGTTTATAAAAAAACATTTGTCTTCAAAGTCATGTTCAAGAGCTGTATGCAAGGCTAACTTCAGGATCCTTGCTTGCTCTGTCATGACATTACTTATCAGTAACTTCATGAAAATAAATACACTTTAAAAGGGGTAAGATCTATGATGGTGATTCTTCAGGTAATAACACAAAAAAAATCATACAATTCACTGTATATTTGTTAAAATACTATGTGTGATATTTTGCTAAAAATATTTCCATTTAATTAAGTCACCATTGGTTCCTATATTCAGTGCCTACAGTAAGACCAAAGCATACATACCAAGCATATATACCAAGGGTATATAACCAGCAATGGAATGAATTCCACTGTCTCCCTCCCAGATTGCACAAACCTTCAATAAATACCAATATGGGAACCTACAGAATGACAAGGCACTTTCTGTCTATCCATACTCATGGTTTCCAGTCATGAAGACAATAGTGAAATACAATGTAGCTCAAGAAACAAGTATTCCATCAAATAAAAAAATAAAAAAACATCATACACAAATACATCTTGTCACTTTAATTTATACTCAGGAAATCAAAACAGCCAATCCTGGCTTTTCTTTAACTTGGTTCTGAATTATTCCAAACCTCATATCAAATTGTATAAAAAACTATGAAGCATTGCTGGTAATATAAAATACCTGATGCTGCCGTTTCTAAAAGTAGCTGTACGTAACAATCAACAACCAAGTCCTTCTAGCACCTCTGCCAGTGCATTGTCTGGAGTTGGCACAGTTCGTTGGCAAAAACTGGCTGTATTATCAGTTCAGGCGGAGGGGAAGAACCAGAATTTCCACTCGTTGGTATGTTGTTCAGCTCCATAAGGCCAAACAGATGTAAACAGTTTATTCTCTCGTCCTCCATAGAGGCATAAATAGTGGTTTATAAGGCAAAAACTGGATAAGTACAAAATAAATTGGGGGTGGATCTTAAAACTTTAAAGATTGGGATCATGTGCCATGGAGAGGTTGAGGACTTGAGTCTTTAGGTCTGCCTGAGCTTGTCCATCCATCCTCTCTTGTCTAGGCTGCATCCCCTCTGACAGATGTGCTCAGCTGCTGTCCTCTGCTTTGTTACTCTCCTGAACATCCAGCTGGGAGCTCTCGTCTACGTTCTCCAGAGAGTCTGCCCGCTGGATGGTCAGCTCAGCTGGGTCCATCATGGGCAGGGTGCTTTGCTCTGGGTACAACCAGGGCTTCTGATCTGGAGAGTTCTGCTCTTTCCACTCTGGGTAACTCTGGCCCGCCTTGTGCACACACTTCAGTACCTACAAGGAGAGAGGAGTGCGTCAGAACGAGAGCTGAGTCTCAGCCTAGTTTTTCCCCTTCACTTCATTTTTTTTTTACAGTTCTGCCCTGAGTCATATGCATGTACAGTCCTTCAGAAAATATTCACACCTCCCAAACCCTTGACTTTTTCCACTTGTTGTGTTACAGGCTGAATTTAAAATGGATTCAATTGAGATTTTGTGTCACTAGCCTACAGACAAAATACCCCATAATGTAAAAGTGGAATTATGTTTTTAGAAATGTTTACAAATGAATTCAAAGTGAAAAGCTGAATTGTCTTGAGTCAATAAGTATTCAATTGTTATGGAGGATGGATCAACAGCATTGTAGTTACTCCACAATACTAATGTAATTGACAGAGTGAAAAGAAGGAAACCTGTACAGAATACAAATACTCCAAACATGCATCCTGTTTGCAATAAGCCACTAAAGTAAAACTGCTAAAAAACGTGGCAAAGAAATTAACGTCATGTCCTGAATACAAAGCATTATGGGTGGGGCAAATCCAACAACATATCAACTGAGTACCACTCTTAAAAAATGTCAATTTAATCAATTTTCAAATTAGACTAACACATCAAAATGTGTGGAAAAAGCCAAGGGGTGTGAATACTTTCTGAAGGCACTATACATAATGTAATGATATTACAATGAGCGTAAGTGGGGTGCAATTTAAGATGAGCAGCTAGCTGTTAATCATTAATCATCAGGTTTCCATTCAATCACAGCTATGAGCCACACACACAGTCTTGGTTTCGCACACAAAGACGCACCTTGCCCTGAATAGTTTCACGCTGCTATGAAACCAGAAGAACAAGTTTTACAGGGCTGCTGAGAGTCATTTTCTCTTCCTGAGAGACTTAAATGTCAAAAAAACAAACAGAGCTGGACTGGGCCTTCCAGTGGGTTTTTTATGGTTACCATGGTAATTTAAGAGACTTGAAACCCACACTCAATATTCTTAGATGGCAAGCTTTTACTACCTAGTTCAGGACAAGAGTTACCACCGTAACACGCACAAACACACAGAGGTATTGGCTGATTGTTGCTTTGGAACCAAATTAAAAACCAGTTATAACTCTGTCGTCAAACAGAATTTAGCTAAAGAATTTAGCTGAAGGAAGATTAGTAACAATGTTGGCTGATATTATTCATACCCTGGGAGCCAGAACCTGAGACGCTTTGTTCACCACCCACTTTGGAAGAGAACCTGAAATACAGAATAAACCAAATAATCAATATTCACAGCACCTCTTGGTACCTGTAGTGTAACATACCCTGTATCAAATATCTTTCAATAAAGAAAAGACAACTGAAGCATAGGATCTGAAGAAGGTCAGTGGACTGTGGGTCTCACCTTTGGGGTCAGAATGTGAGAGGTAGGTAAAAGAGCAGCTATTGGGTCCTGTGGCCTTCACCAGGTAGCCAGTCAGGAGGGAGATGGCTCTCACAAGGTCCTTTTTGGGAGGATATTTCTGTGACGGAAGAAATAAGAACCAAATCAGCTGAGATTTTGGGCGTATGTAGACCGATGTAACATTCAGTACCTATTAGTAACAATGTTACATTGCAATAAAAACATAATTTCTTCATCCACATTAGAACCACCTCATCTTGTTAAATATACACAAGGTGGTTCTGTTATATGACTCATCTACAGTGTCTTTCAAAATAATTCAGACCCTTTGGATTTCTTCACATTTTATTGTGTTACAAAGTAGGATTTACAATGAATTTAATTAGCTTTTTTTCTGGCAACAATCTACACAAGATACTCTGTAATGTCAAAGTGGAAGAACAATTTATATATTTTTGTTAAGATTCATAAAAATTTAATAAATAATATATAGTCTTTGCATAAGTTTTCAGCTCCTGAGTCCATACATGTTGGCAATAATTACAACTGTGAGTCTTCTTGGGTAAGTCTAAGAGCTTTGCACACCTGGATTGTGCAATATTTGCCCATTAATGTTTTCAAAATTCTTCATGCTCTGTCAAGATGTTGGGGATCATTGCTAGACAGCAATTTTGATGTCTTGCCATAGTATTTCAAGCAGATTTAACCCTATCAGTCCCGAGACCCCAGCGAAATTCAGCTTTTCATTTTTTCTGACTTTCATTTATCTGCATGTCCAGCCCTTATATTTAGCTTCACATTGAAGTGTTTTACCATTTTCTTTTCAGGACAACCAGGTCTACAGGTAGAACACAAAACTATTTGACATTAACAGTTGCATTCAAAAAAAGCAAAAATTGGATAAAAATGATGAATGTTAAAAATGAAAAATGTATGTGAATGTTGTAAGTACAGAAATTGTTTGCTCATTGGGAAATTAATATCCAACTAGTCAGTGACAACTGTGTTGAGTTTGTGACAGCAACTATGTGAGCTTATTACAGTATTATAGACACTATGTCCTGGGATTTCCTATGATCTTCTATGTAGAAGAACCCCTTAGCTTCTAACGACTTGTGTAGCTTGTGAGGGTCATAGAGCAAAACATGCGTGTCTCAGCTTTTCAGAAATACTGTAGCTATAATACTTTGTAGCTCAAACCATTCTGACTCTACAGACATTTTTGTAAAAAAGACCCAGCCCCGGGCCCCTTCGAGATCCGCCCTTGTCTCACACAGACTAATGGTTGGTACCACCATTTTTAAAAGGGGTTAGAAGTCCTAAATCACACCGGTGGGACTCATTGGGTTAAGTCAAAACTGTAGCTTGGCCACTCAGGAACATTCACTGTCTTCTTGGTAAGCAAGTCCAGTGTAGCTTTGGCCTTGTGTTCTAGGTTATTGTCCTGCTGAATGGTGAATTCATCTCCCAGTGTCCTGTGGAAAGCAGACTGAGCCAGGTTGCCTGTGCTTAGCCCGATCCCGTTTCTTTTTATTCTGATAGCCCCCCAGTATTTGCCAATGTCATGCATACCCATACCATGATGCAGCCACCACCAAGCTTGAAAATAAGGAGGCTGTCTTCTTTGTAAGTGATGTGTTGGATTTGCCCCAAACATAAAGCTTTGCATTTAGGCCAAAAAGTGTATTTCTTTGCCATGTTTTTTTCCATCAGTATTACTTAAGTGCCTTGTTGCATACAATATGCATGTTTTGGAATATTTAGTATATTTGTCTTCTTTTCACTCTGTCATTTAGTTCATTATTGTGGAGTCATTACAATGCTGTTGATCCATCCTCAGTTTTCTCCCATCACAGCCATTGAACTCTGTAGCTGTTTTAAAATCCCCAATGGCCTCATGGTGACATCCCTGAGCAGTTTCCTTCCTGTGCTGCAGCTCAGTTCAGAAGGACGACTGTATCTTTGTTGTGTCTGGGTGGTTTAATACATCATCCACAGCATAATTATTAACCACATCATGCTTTAAGACATATTCAATGTCTGATTTGTTATTGTTACCCATCTACCATTCACTGCCCTTCTTAATGATGCTTTCGAAAAGCTCCCTGGTCTTTGTACTTGAATCTATGCTCGAAATTCAATACTTGACTGAGGGACCTTACAGATGTTGTATGTATGGGGGCAGAGGAATGCTTAATCATTTAAAAATCATGTCAACCCCTATTATTTCACAAAGTGAGTCCATGTAACTGTTTATGTGATTTGTTAAGCCAAATTTGACTCCTGACCTAATTGAGGCTTGCCTAAACAAAGAGGCTGAACACTTATGCAATGACTATATTCTAGTCTTTTTTTTTCAAATGTTTCTTCAACTTTGACATTAAAGTATTTTATGTATATTGTCGACAACAACAAAAAAGACAATTAAATCCATTTGAATCCCACTTTGTAACACAATAAAATGTGAAGAAATCCAAGGGGTCTGAATACTTTTTCAAGGGCCTGTATGAGGACAATAACTGCCACTGAACTATAGGAATGGTAGAGCGGAGACAGACTGGTGTATGTACTGGATGGTTGCTAAGAGCCAGAGAGTCTACAGACCGAGGAGGTGAAGGTGCATAGCATACGTACCAGGTGTTTGACTGAGTAGTTAACGATCACATACTCGTCGTCCGTCACCTGCCAGGAACGCAGCGTCACCACATCTCTGTTCATTAGTGGCTTCGGACATAGCCCTGAAAACCAAAAGGGACAACAACAAATGAAAAACTACTTGAGGAGAGCTTTCCTACAAACACCCCCCCCCCCCCTGTCATGGTAACCAAAGATTCCGAAGACCTACAATGGCAGCAACTGCACTCTCGTGTTGACTACAAATACACTCCAAAACCAGCTCCCTCATGCCTTATCTGAACTCCTGAGGGCAGAATAAAAAGTACACTACAACTGCTGATGGAACCAATGCAATATAGTGTAATGGAAGTCAGTGAGAGAGGAGGCAATGGAAACAGAGACGCAGTGGAGGGGCACCATGGAAAAATGGGTACCTCAAAGCAATGGGACAGTGGAAGGAATGTAAATAAAATACTTTACACCAGATTTACTGCACATTTTCACCTGTGGTCATCTTTGAACCACAAACGTTTAGTAAATTTGACCCGTCAGGTTTTTGCACTGTAAAGAAAGAGACAATAACAGAGGAATGTGGAATAACACTTTTAACTCAAGCAAATAAGAGGCACGCACATGAGTAGTAGCCCACATCAGCGTTAGGGGAGAGACGGGCAATGTCAAAGCTCTCCAACATGGTGGGGTCCCACTTTTTGCGATACAGGCCATCATGAAGGACGTCGTACATGGTGGCGGCTGACACATCTTTTATGGTCATTCTGCACTGAAATCCAAACAGCAAAAGAGAGCATTGAAGTAAATTGATTATTGAAGTAATACAATAAATTAATTCCATCTCAAGATCAGGTCTTATCTGTTGAGTACTCACTACAATAAAATATGACACCAGATAAACCAATGGTCATGGAAAACTGGAAACCCCTAGGTGTTCTTGTAACAATGCTGCCACACAAAAACAAAAGGGTTGTGGTGGAAATGTGTAACAGAAAACCTGTGTTACGCTGTCTCCAAGGGACATTGAAATGTCAAAAGACTACTTAGCGCAGGGCTCTTCAACCCTGTTTCTGGAGAGCTACCCTCCTGAAAGGTTTTCGCTCCAACCCCAGCTGTAACTAACCGTATTCAGCTCATCAACCGGCTAATTATTAGAATCAGGTGCGCTAGATTAGGGTTGGATCAAAAACCTACAAGACGGCAGCTCTCCAGGAACAGGGGTGGAGCGCCCCGATAGAGATACATTGGAAAAAGTTAGACAAAGGACAGGAATGGGTAAAAGTTAGTCCTTTAATGCAATGTCTATTGCTCTATTCAGACTATGGGATTCATAATAGAAAACAGGATATTGTTAATATAGTTGACTATATATAGTTGACTATATATAGTTGACTGGAATGAATTGCAAAAATCACTGAAGTTGGAGACTTATATCTCCCCCACTAACTTTAAGCGTCAGCTGTCAGAGCAGCTTACCGATCGCTGCAGCTGTACACAGCCCATCTGTAAATTGCCCATCCAACCAACTACCTACCTCATCCCCATATTTGTTTTTCTACTCTTTTGAACACCAGTATTTCTACTTGCACATCCTCATCTGCACATATATCACTCCAGTGTAAATTGTAATAAATTGTAATTACTTCGCCACTATTGGCCTATTTATTGCCTTACCTCCTTACTTCATTTGCACAAACTGTATACAGATTTGCCTTACCTCCTTACTTCATTTGCACAAACTGTATACAGATTTTTCTATTGTGTTATTGACTGTACTTTGTTTATCCCATGTGTAACTCTGTGTTGCTGTTTTTGTGCACTGCTTTGCTTTATCTTGGCCAGGTCGCAGTTGTAAATGAGAACTTGTTCTCAACTGGCCTACCTGGTTAAATAAAGGTGAAAAAAAATAATAATAATATATATATATATAGAACATATTTTAGTCAAACAACTCAACTCATCCATGATCATATACTGTTTAGTGTTAGTGCTAAAACATTAGGCTAAACTACTGTGTATCAAATCGACAGATAAGTCAAGCCAAAGTGTCCTCACCTTTATCTTGTGAACTTTAGGGATGTTTTTGTTTCCTTGAGGGGATGATGCTATAGGGGCCACCTCGACCCAGACCTCCATTCCGTTCTTGTCATATTTACTGTACCAGTTGTCCGTTGACAAGGCTTGTCTTCTGAAGTCTGTGAAGACTGCCTCGTCTGGTATAATTCCCGAAAGAATTCGAGACATAATAACGTTCTGAATGAACGGGGAAAATGGTAGCTACTTAACAAGTAGTAAAACAAGTGCGAAAGGCAATGCTAGTAAAGTCACTGAATTAATGTTGTGTATCCAGTCCGATCCTCCTGCCTCCAAAATGCAGTTCTATTATGACAGTGAGATCAATCCAGATATACTCACTAATTATCATATCAAGTTAGACTGGATTTTTGTGTTGGATTCCTGACCCACCCAGCGTCCAGCCGAAAATAATGCAGAACAACTCCTCACGTCACTGCTTCCGGAATGCACACAGGTAGTATACTGTAATCTTTTCTTGTCACACACAGTGCACACATAGGTTTGGAATGAGAACTACTCCTAGCTTGTGTTAGCTCAACTTGGCTGACATTGGGAATGATGGTATCCCTAGATTTAAATATAAATAGGCCATAGTTTAGGCTAAATAGACCTATATATTTCAATTATATTTAAATCAGACTCATGCTAATTCAATTGAGTTTTATTTAGCTATTTGTACACTGTCAAATTTTTGCCTCGATATATTATTATTCATGATGTGTAACGTGCGCAATATGACAAATCTTAATTAATTATTGTTGGGTATTAGAATAAGACACCTCAATAGTTGTAGCCATAGGTGATATCTCGGAATAATTATAACGTTCAGGTAAATTCGAAAACAGAGAACGTTGATCCTATCAGTCATAAATAGTTTATGCTTGGCCAATAAGTCACTCTCAAAGTCTAAATACTGTATATTGTAAATGCACAATATCTTATGCAAAAATAAAATGTCCTCCTGGCACAGAAACGGTCACATTGTTGGTTACAATTATCACTAATGCATTGTGGATTACATGACAAGGCACATACATCTATTGATCAGCACTGTAGTGACAAAAGGCAACATTCCATTCATTAGGGCCAATAACCTTTGACCTGTAATACTATATTACACGGATAAAAAAGAAAGAGGTAAAATAAGATATTTTAAAGACCACACTGATAAATAACAAATCTGACATTCTTCATTTTGTAGGAACGAAGTTAAATGAACATTTCTAAAGTAATGTGTATGTAAAGGTAGGCTTATCCTATTAATAATATTCAAAAAATAATTTGCGAGAAGCTTGAAACAATTTTGGTGAAATACCTTTACTTCGTGTGATACACTTGTGTTCTTTAACTATACTTTTTATTTTTTAACAGCAGAGTAATACTAACAGTACATTATTATTCACAGAAACATTGCTAAAAACTAGTAGACATATTTCAACTGGACAGACACTTCAGAAAAGCACAGAGCTGAGTATTCAGTCAGCGACAGGTAATAGAATTAGCTATAAAGCTAAAGGTTGTTCGATGTAATTAAATACGTATCTACATTTGTTTAAACATTTTAAAAATGTTTACATTTCCAAACAATCTACAGCTATTGGTGTGTGGTGGTGGGGTTGGTACATTTTTGACTGTGGTTATTTGGTTTGTGTGTATGCCACCGTGTGTACGTGGTAAAGGACAGGGGTGAAGTGAAGCCTTTTCTGTACCTAAACCAATCCACTGACTATACACACTGCAGGGAGTCATCAGTGTGACCGTGGTGACTTGAGACGAAACAACCAGGCCTGGCTTTTGCGTTGAAATTCAGCATCCAAGCAGAGACACGGAAATAAAACACTAACTTCCACGTGCGTGCCAGCAACTGTTATTTTTGTCAAGCATACAATGCGATTTTACAGTTGCTTGTGTTAAATAAAAAAACAGTCATACACAGGCAATAGCAATAAAAATTATCTTCACTGCACTTGTTTTTTACAGCAAGGGTGTTAGTTGATCCTCAGATACAGCTAACGCTTCCTATCTAAACTGCTCTACAAAACAACTACTGAAGCCAGAGGCCCGGCAGCAGGCCTCTCGATCTTTACAATATTGGGACTCGATTCAGTGCACACCGTTGGTGAACAAACAAGCAAGAAATCTGTGTTCTTAACCGTCTATAAATCCTGCATGATGAGCACGCTGTTCCTGCAAGTGTGACGAAAACAAGACAATATATATATATATCAATTGGAGGGTGAGCAGGAGACATTGCATGGACCAAGTGACATGTTTCCATTTAGTGTGTAAAAGGGTTGACACCCGCTCACTCCATAACCCCACACATGGACTTTAAACACCTTTTCTCCTCAGACACAAGATGTTTGTATGCGTGTAGATGACTGAGGAAAGTTCCTCTGACAGAGCGGCTATAGTTTTAAAGTGTACATCAGTAGATTTAAGTTAGTATTTTCCAGTACAATGAATTTGGGATTATGTCCCTTTTCTAAAAATGTATACTCGTTTCCTATCGGATTGGCTACACGTACTTTCTGAAGCATCCCCTTGGACAACCTGCCAAATTAACAAACCAGCCGCCATTGAAATCTTCAGTCGACGAACTACAGTAATCCTAAATGAAGTTATTTGGCTGTTCTTGCCCTTAAAAATATCCCCTATTCATTAGGCTTAAATTAATAGATTTGAGCCAACAATGATTCAAAATAATATTTTTGCAACAAAATATTTAAACAATCATGGTAATCAGTAACAGACACTTTGTTGATCACGTATATAGAATACTGTAGCTGACCCACTCCAGACTCTCCATTGGAAATAAAAGCAAAGAACCAAAAAGGGACTGAGACCTTTCATAGTCACTTAAATAATCTCAAACAATATCACTTTACAACAATGACAAGTGTGATAGCACTGATGCTCCAAAAAGTGCAATAACCCAGGAGCAGTTAGTTATGTCAGTCTGCAATCCTAGATAATGCCATGCAGTTGGATGACAATCTGATCATATTCAGCATTTAACCTATTCTGTGTTTTTGACAGTTTTACTTTTTACCTTTAATATTATCTTTAGATGATCTGTTTAAATACAGAGTAATAGCACATCCACACAGTTACTCTGAAAAATCACTGAGTCGAAAGACGTTCTGCAGCCGATTGCAGTGAGCCATGGGTGGGGAGAGTGGCCACTGAGACACAAGCTGTTGGTGGGGAGGAGGCAGGTCAGGTGGGGGTTTAGGTGTTTACTAGCAGGAGCAGCTGCTCTCCGTCACAGCCATCTCCGGCGGCTTCTCCAGTTTGATATCGATCACTGAGAGAGGAGGTGCTTAAGGAATATTCTTCATTAGTCATTTCATGCATCAAACATTTGGGGGAGAATTTGAAGAATATTATGCAAGTTTAACTAAATTAAATCCATAAGCAACAGATAACATTACAACAGACACTGACGCATTTCTGGAGTGTTGATTACATGTTGAGTTCAAACACACTACAAACCATTCTGCCTCGGGGATAACCCCTTTGTGAAAAGATACTGTCCTCTTTGCTCTTCTCTGGTGTGCTGTCCATCCCAGGTAGGGCTGCGGCAACACGGCGAAACAGCTGAGGAATCACAAGGAATCAGTGGAGCAAAACAGCCGTACCACACAGTGCATCAATAATGTAATGTTGGCCACAAGTGTGGCCAACATATTTATAAGCGATCATTTCACGTATTTAAAAAAAAATCTACAGTATATTTGTACATGGGGCTACATGCATCTGACGAAATTGATCCTGATATTTATTACACATTCATCTTGGAAGATGTCCCAATAACACGTTAAGAGTCGTTAACTTGCGTCAAAAATGGTCATGTGATTATTTCGATTCTATGCCTATTCAATAAGCCTGTTGATGGCTCCATGCCAAACAGTGAGAAACACAAGCAGACATTTTGTGGAACGAGGCAAAATAAAGAAAAAAAACACGGCGCCAGACAGCACAATACAATTGATGCCGAAGCGTTCTAAAGCAATGGACGTGAACGTCAACACAACACCTGAGCACTGAGGTGAATCACAACGTAGAGAGGGCAAGGAGGACAGGCCATGAGGATTCAAGTGAAAAGAGAAGGGAAAACTAGAAGTTGTGAAAGTAGGCTAGGAGGGCAGATTGGGCTGGACTATCCTGAGTGAACAGAAGCTCTACCTGTTTGACATTGTAGCCAGTCTTTGCGCTGGTTTCAATGAACATGACATTCAGTTCCTTAGCTCTCTGCTCGCCCTCTTCCGTGGTGATCTGTCTGCTCAGGCCACAGCCGAGAGGTGGAGAGATGGAGGGATAGACAGACATGAAAGAGGACAGGCCGAGAGGGAAAGGGGGAGATGGAGAGAAAACGGAGAGCTCAGAGTTTCTGGTTAGAAAGAGAGATAGGGTTAGTTTGGTCATGCCTCAGAGACAAACGGATAGGAGGGAGCAGCTTTGCTGAGAAAAGATGAAACAGCTTGACACGCTATAGAGAGAATCCAAAGTCACTCACAGCACAGTCACTTGGTCCACATTAAACATCTAATCCACGTAGTACATGACAAATTACTCTTCCTAAGGGGGAGCATAATGAGCAGTTCTGGAGGCTGTTTGAACACCTGCTGGTGGTAACTGGACACCCACCTGTTTGACGTTATAGCCAGCCTTGGCACTGGTCTCTATGTACATCACATTGAGTTCACGAGCTTTCCTTTCTGCAGTCTCTACAGACACTTGTCTGCCATGGTCCCAGGGGGAGGGACAGGAGGGGAAGGTGGTGTCAGGGGGTTGGGAGTGGACACCAAATCAAAGTGACATGGGGAGACACCGGGGAGAGGGAACAAAAAAATGTTGATAAAACCAAAATTTGACCTCCCCAAAAAAGTTTAACCAAATAGTAAGCAGGGTGAACATGGAGTAAAGTTCAATAGATCAAAAACAGAAAACACTTGAAAATGAATGTTGTGCCCAATATACTCATTAAAATCTAAATAAGATGGGATGCCAAATACAGTCGAGGGAGGAGGAGAAACCAGGCTTTGAGACAAAGTGTTCACACATACAACGGTTGTCAAATACGTCAATATCCAGTTCAGGGACCACATTGCCGTTTACCACCCCACCAACTACTCTCCACACACACACACCACCATGTACCTTTTATCAGCCAGGTCTGTTTTGTTTCCCACAAGCATGATAATGACATCACTTCCTCTCTCTGTTCTGACATCATCAATCCACTTTGAGGTTTGCTGGAATGAATTGAGGTCTGAGGGGAAGAACAGTAGCAATTCAGAATGCATACAGAGTGAGCATGATCACTTTAAATATCTTATGAGGTTTGAACTCCGGGTGAAGGGGATATGAACACGTTACATACATTTGCAAATCAGAACAGTCATTGCTCCTCATTGACAGTACAGTTGATTTCAGCGGAGGAGTGAACACACAGTAGCCAGGTGTTAGTAAGCAAAAGTAAACGGTAAGTTAAGTTTAAGCACATAAAGGAAAAGTAGTCCCCACGCCACTGTTAATACAAGGGAAAACTCCCTAACCTCCATGAAGTTGCATCATTAAAGTTCCTACATGGCGACACTAAATGCATCCAATAATAGCAACACTACTCATACATTAGAAGCTGCTGAGGTTTGCTACTGTGTTATGACAGCATCCTTCCCAATGTAATGTCCCAGTTGACCCTGCCCCCCCCCCCTTACAGTGATGAGAGCACAGCTCTAACTCACTGGTGATGTCATAAACCACCACAGCAATGGTGGAGTCACGGATGTAGCTGGGAATGAGACTACGGAAACGCTCCTGTCCAGCAGTGTCCCAGAGCTGGAGTCGGACCTGGGGAGTGGGACGGAGGAGAAGGAAACGGGACAGACGGAAAGGGAAAAGAGGAACGGCATAAAATAGTTGCAAGAGAACATCAAGGCAGCAGAGGCGAAAATGCTCATGCATCCTGGAATAGGAAAAAGCTTTCCCATGTAGCTAGCAGATGACCTGTTCCCAATGTTGACGCTTTTTAGTTACCTAGTACAGATGGCAAATGTTCCAAATCAATGCTTTTGGAGCAAGAAAAGCATTTCCCCCATTCCTTAGACAAGCCCCTTTAGGGACAACATTTCCACAAGCACAATCACCACTGGATGTACTGAGAAGTCTACCATTCCACTCTATTGGCCTATTTGGAACCATTGCACCAACAATGTCATTTATAATATCTACTGACTTTAGGGTAGCACAGAATTCTCAGACAATGGAAGCCCTGAAGCACCAGGAGGCTATTTCCATTACTACAGTCCAGTGACGTTGCCAAGCTGCGGAAATGCTGTTTGCCCTGTTCTCCCCTTCCGTCCACTGAGGGAAGGGCAGGGAGGTGATACCTACTTGCTATGTCATAAACCACCACAGCAGCGGCTGAGTCTCTGATGTAGCTGGGGATGAGACTGCGGAACCGCTCCTGCCCGGCTGTATCCCACAGCTGGAGCCGAATCTGTGGCCAGCCACACAACAAACCGAGGAGCGGACACAGTTCGAAACCCAGCCATGGGGATGGAGGGGAGGGGTGGACAGAGACAAAAACGTATGATGATGGAACTAAAAACAGAATCATGGCAGGAAAGAAAACATGGGCTAAATGAAAAACTGATAATGAAACTGCAACTCATAGTGCATCTACGTCCATGCTTTAAACAAGCAGTCTAGTCAGGATTAGATTAAAAGGAGACTACCTAAGCCCCTTTTTGACAGTGGCTTGAAGGGGGATATACAATGATTACATATGGGTACAAACTCAAGGGACATGTGAAATGGTTTCAAGTGATGCAGATGATATAGAAGCCAAGTAGTACTTACCGTACGATCTTCCAGATACATCGTTTTCGATAAAAAGTCTATGCCAATTGTTGCCTGCAAGACAAAAAACATTCTCCTCAGATATCACTGACAAACTACATGACTACTACATTCAACAACCTTGCCGCCCCCCCCCCCCCCCCCCGCCCCCCCGTTTTGTAGCAGATTGTATGCAAGCTATAATCAAGCTATAATCATGTTACAAAAAACAGAACATGGCTCTCAAAGGCAGACATTTCCACCAAGCAAAACAACCCAAAGCTCAGAGTGGTGTGGATGCCAACTAATGTTACCCTTTTTCTTGGAGGACCTGAGACCTAGGACCATGCCTCAGGACTACCTGGCCTGATGACTCCTTGCTGTCCCCAGTCCACCTGGTGGTGCTGCTGCTCCAGTTTCAACTGTTCTGCCTGCGGCTATGGAACCATTACCTGTTCACCGGACGTGCTACCTGTCCCAGACCTGCTGTTTTAAACTCTAGAGACAGCAGGTGCGGTCGAGATACTCTGAATGATCAGCTATGAAACGCCAACTGACATCTACTCCTGAGGTGCTGACCTGTTGCAGCCTCTACAACCACTGTGATTATTATTATCTGACCCTGCTGGTCATCTATGAACATCTTGGCCATGTTCTGTTATGATCTCCAACCGGCACAGCCAGAAGAGGACTGGCCACCCTTCATAGCCTAGTTCCTCTCTAGGTGTCGGCCTTGCTAGGGAGCCACCGTGCTTCTACACCTGCATTGCTTGCTGTTTGGGGTTTTAGGCTGGGTTTCTGTACAACACTTTGTGACATCAGCTGATGTAAGAAGGGCTTTATAAATACATTTGATTGATGTGTTAGTTACATGCAATGAATTACCAGTACTGTACTTGAGATAAGATAATGTACCTGATAGGTGTTGTCAAAGCTGTCATACATAAACCTGGTGATAAGCGATGTCTTTCCCACTGTAAAGACAGAACATTTCGTTTACATTGACATTTTCTAAATTCTGTATTATCCTCTGCAACTGTAATTCGTGAGGAAAAGTAATAAAATGTACCTTCATAATAAACATTTAGCTATTTAAAACACAATACTGACAGTGATCATATATGTGATTATATTGTTTATTTCCATGATAAATCGAAAAACTAGGCGCTGGAGTACTGACCCACGCTGAGCTGGCAATGGGTCAGTTTGCTAAGCCACGTCTGTCAGAGGGGAGCCAGTTGAGCTAGCTAGTTTGCTAACTCACTGAGCCGTTAGTTCAACCGTGGCCATTTCCTGTGACAAACGTCAACATTCAAAGAAATAAACCAGACATATGCTATATTATTTCCTCAAACAAATATTAATTCAGATTTGCATAGCCTCAAAACGGTGTATCGATTTTCCAGTCCATTTTAGTTAGCTAACGTTAGCTAGTTATCGCCTCCATTCGTGGCTCCACGAATGGAGGCGATAACTAGCTAACGTTAGCTAACTAAAATGGACTGGAAAATCGATACACCGTTTTGAGGCTATGCAAATCTGAATTAATATTTGTTTGAGGAAATAATATAGCATATGTCTGGTTTATTTCTTTGAATGTTGACGTTTGTCACAGGAAATGGCCACGGTTGAACTAACGGCTCAGTGAGTTAGCAAACTAGCTAGCTCAACTGGCTCCCCTCTGACAGACGTGGCTTAGCAAACTGACTCCACCCACACAAGGTGAAGTTAGATACCAAGTAAACAGAAAAACATTCACATCAAATGGAAAGAATGTAACTTGAACTCGTGAATGACACCGACAGTTCAGTATCTTAACGTTATTAGTCACGGGATATGCATGACCAGATATATTACCAAGCTAACGTTAGCTAGTACCTAAATTAACTAGCTAGCTTTATCCACCAACATCTTTGGCAACATGATCTCAAGCAACCAATTTTTGCTGATGCAATGGGATAACGTTAGCTAGTAAACAAGTTCCCTTGGCTAAAATATAGCTAACTAACATAACAAGGCGTCGTTTAGCATAATCTTTCTGTTTCGGCCTGGCTAGCTAACAGCTAGGCTAACGTCAGCTAGCGGTACTCTCACCAAAACAAATACTCACATGCTCTGCTGAAAAGACCTCCACTTACCACTTTGTTCGCCTAAGAATACGAGCTTGAATTTCCGCAGGGGGTTGCCAAACTCTCCACCGCCGGTCGTGGTCGACATCTTTATTAAACGATAAATAACAGCTAGCTAGCTATATTGCCAATTTCCTATGCTGTCTCGACGGGAAAGAGACACAGGGTAGTATCGATAGCCTAGCTTTTGTTGCGTTCTGTGTGTATGCTAGTTCTGTATGTGAAATTGTGACGCGCGAGCCAGCACCCCCTGACGGACAGACTACGAGTACCAAAAAGTGCAGGGTTGCATTCCAAACACTTAAAAGACACACCCGTTCCCCTCGGCCCTCAAATTAAGTGGACACTTCTGATTTAATACCATGACGTCTGACGAGTTGACACTTGCAGGGCAACGGGCGAGGGAAGAATGAATTCATTTCAAATGGATCTCTCTTGCCCGGAAATATGTCACTCGTTCATCCCAACTGTTGTGTGTGCCTTATATGCGCTACAGTCAATTATGACTGCATTTCATATCTTGGCTAAAAGACAGATCACAAAATGGGTTAATGTAATTTTTGCTATATTAAATACATGCTTAATCATGTGGACAAGTATCCTGCCTCTATTGTATTGTGTTTTGGAGAAAATGGGGGTCATGTTAGCAGTAACTGCATAAAGTTACTGTGAAACCAAGTTAAATACAAGCCATTTTTCTAATTTCCACGCTATGAGCAGTTACTGCCTTTTTGCTTGGTAGAGCAGCATAGTCCCTGTGCCCAAGAACAACAGTGACAGCCTATAGGTAGGAGGTCAAAGACCTGGCCGTGTGGTGCCAGGACAACAACCGCTCCCTCAACGTGATCAAGGCAAAGGAGATGATTGTGGACTACAGGAAAAGGAGGGTCGAGCACACCAAATTCTCATTGACGTGGCTGTAGTGGAGCAGGTTGAGAGCTTCAAGTTCCTTGGTGTCCACATCACCAACAAACTAACATGGTCTAAACACACTAAGACAGTCGTGAAGAGGGCACGACAAAACCTATTCCCCCTCAAGAGACTGAAAAGATTCGGCATGGGTCCTCAGATCCTCAAAAGGTTCTACAGCTGCACCATAGAGAGCATGCTGACTGGTTGCATCACTACCTGGTATGGCAACTGCTCGGCCTCCGACCGCAAGGCACTACAAAGGGTAGTGCGTACGGCCATGTACAACACTGGTGCCAAGCTTCCTGCCATCCAGGACCTCTATACCAGGCGGTGTCAGAGGAAGACTCCATCCACCCTAGTCATAGACTGTTCTCCAAAAGGCTTCTTAACAGCTTCTACCCCCAAGCCATAAGACTCTTGAACACCTAATCGAAGGGCTACCCAGACCCCTCTTTTACGCTGCTGCTACTCTCTGTTTATTATCTGTGCATAGTCACTTTAACTTTACATACATGTACATATTACCTCAATTATCTCGATTAACCGGTGCCCCCGCACATTGACTCTGTACCGGTACCCCCTGTATATAGCCTCGCTATTGTTATTTTACTGCTGCTGTTTAATTATTTGTTACTTCTATTTTCTATTTTTTACTTTACACTTATTTTTTCTTAAAGCATTGTTGGTTAAGAGCTTGTAAGTAAGCATTTCACTGTAAGGTCTACCTACACCTGTTGTATTCGGCGCATGTGACAAATAACATTTGATTTGATTAGATGTGATCTGCAGGCATTGAATGTTAGCCATCCTACTATATCAGGTAAATGGAAAATGACAATGTATAAGTGTGATGTCAGGGAAAGATATGTGCGCAAGTTAATGTTTCCAAAAGCTAACCAAACAAAAACATCATTACTTTTATGACACGTGTTTGAGTCGTCATGTGCATTAGTAGCACAATTTTACATTCATTTTTACTTACCTGTATGTTGACTTCTCCATATTAACGTTGGTTTTAAGTTTTGGCTGACTTTTCTTAGCGGATGTACAATCATCGCAAATTGAATTATGGGGCGTTTCAAGCCCTTCCCTTGCTTGGCTATCAGCTATCAGTCAGCTAACCACTGCTAGCGGACATCAGCTAACCTTTAGCTCGGAAAGCTCTCGCCAGTACGTACAACACGTTTCAAACCAGAGCATACCGGACCTATTTTTCTCTCCATATCCCCAGATTCCTACCGCAAACTCTGAACCTTTTCATCTGGATCATTGCAGCTAGCTAACCGCAACCCGGGTTGACTACTCCTGGCTAACGTTTCCGTCCCGGAGTTAGCACCAACTAGCCTGGAGCTAGCCAATGCTAGACCCATCTCCCGGCTAGGGCTTCTGGGCTACTCCTGAAGCCCACTCCTCGGCTACAATATCTGGACCCCTTCTACTGCCGGTATGGGGCACGGAACCTCTCGATCCTTCACAACTGGAATACCGACATAATCTGCCCGAGGATCCCAACAGGCCCCTCATCCCCTGAAGGCCCATTCTGCTAACCGCGGCCTGCTAGCTATCTAGAGCATATTGGACTGCTAGCTGATCCATCGGCCAGTTTCTTGGACCACTATACCCATTTTGCCAATTGGACTTGGACCCCTCTGCTACTTGGAACCCTACACATTCCACGACTGGTCTATCGACGTCACCGCACGAGGAGGCAAAAACAGACTTTCCACCATCGCGACATCCCTCTAAGGCCATTATGCTAGGTTTCTAGCCCCGGCCTGCAAACTGCTAGCTTGCTAGCCCCGGCCTGCTAACTGTCTGAATGGTCGTGTCCCCAGCCAGCCCAACCCCTCACTGGACCCATAAGATCACTTGGCTACGCATGCCGCTCCCTAATATCAATATGCCTTGTCCATTACTGTCCTGGTTAGTGATTACTGTCTTATTTCACTGTAGAGTCTCTAGCCCTGCTCAATATACCTTAACCAACCATGTTGTTCCACCTCCAACATATGCGATGACAACACCTGGTTTAAACGTCTCTAGAGACTATATCTCTCTCATCATTACTCAATGCCTAGGTTTACCTCCAATGTACTCTCTTCCTACCATACCTTTGTCTGTACATTATGCCTTGAATCTATGCTATCGTGCCCAGAAACCTGCTCCCTTTACTCTCTGTTCCGAACGTGTTAGACGGCCAGTTCTTATAGCCTTTAGCCGTACCCTTATCCTACCTTTCCTCTGTTCCTCTGGTGATGTAGAGGTTAATCCAGGACCTGCAGCGCCTAGCTCCACTCCTACTCCCCAGGTGCTCTCATTTGTTGACTTCTGTAACCGTAAAAGCCTTGGTTTCATGCATGTTAACATTAGAAGCCTACTCTCTAAGTTTGTTTTATTCACTGCTTTAGCACATTCTGCCAACCCGGATGTTATAGCCGTGTCTGAATCCTGCCTTAGGAAAACCACCAAAAACCCTGAAATTTCCATCCCTAACTATAAACATTTTCCGCCAAGATAGAACTGCCAAAGGGGGCGGTGTTGCAATCTACTGCAGAGATAGCCTGCAGAGTTCTGTCTTACTATCCAGGTCTGCCAAAACAATTCGAGCTTCTACTTCTAAAAATTCACCTTTCCAGAAACAAGTCTCTCACCGTTGCCGCTTGCTATAGACCACCCTCTGCCCCCAGCTGTGCCCTGGACACCATATGTGAATTGATTGCCCCCCATCTATCTTTTGAGCTCGTGCTGTTAGGTGACCTAAACTGGGACATGCTTAACACCCCAGCCATCCTACAATCTAAGCTCGATGCCCTCAATCTCACACAAATTATCAATGACCCTACCAGGTACAACCCCAAATCCGTAAACACGGGCACCCTCATAGATATCATCCTAACTAATTCGCCCTCCAAATACACCTCTGCTGTTTTCAACCAAGATCTCAGCGATCACTGCATCATTGCCTGCATCCGTAATGGGTCTGCGGTCAAACGACCACCCCTCATCACTGTCAAACGCTCCCTAAAACACTTCAGCAAACAGGCCTTTCTAATCGACCTGGCCGGGGTATCCTGGAATGACATTGACCTCATCCCATCAGTAGAGGATGCCTGGTTATTCTTTAAAAGTGCCTTCCTCACCATCTTAAATAAGCATGCTCCATTCAAAAAATGTAGAACCAGTAATAGATATAGCCCTTGGTTCACTTCAGACCTGTCTGCCCTTGACTAGCACAAAACATCCTGTGGCGTTCTGTATTAGCATCGAATAGCCTGCGTGATATGCATCTTTTCAGGGAAGTTAGGAACCAATATACACAGGCAGTTAGGAAAGCTAAGGCTAGCTTTTCCAAACAGAAATTTGCATCCTGTAGTACAAACTCAAAAAAGTTCTGGGACACTGTAAAGTCCAGAGAGCACCTCCTCCCAGCTGCCCACTGCACTGAGGCTTGGAAACACTGTCACTACCGATAAATCCACAATAATTGAGAATTTCAATAAGCATTTTTCTACGGCTGGCCATGCTTTCCACCTGGCTACCCCTACCCTGGTCAACAGCCCTGCGCCCCCCACAGCAACTCGCCCAAACCTCCCCCACTTCTCCTTCACCCAAATCCATATAGCTGATGTTCTGAAAGAGCTGCAATATCTGGACCCCTACAAATCAGCCGGGCTAGACAATCTGGATCCTCTCTTTCTAAAATGATCTGCCGAAATTGTTGCAACCCCTATCACTAGCCTGTTCAACCTCTCTTTCATATCATCTGATATTTCCATAGATTGGAAATCTGCCGCGGTCGTCCCCCTCTTCAAAGGGGGAGACACTCTAGAGCCAAACTGCTACAGACCTATATCTATTCTACCCGGCCTTTCTAAGGTCTTTGAAAGCCAAGTTAACAAACAGATTACCGACCATTTCGAATCTCACCGTACTTTCTCCGCTATGCAATCTGGTTTCAGAGCGGGTCATAGGTGCACCTCAGCCACGCTCAAGGTCCTAAATAATATCATAACCGCCATCGATAAGAGACATTACTGTGCAGCCGTATTCATCGACCTGGCTAAGGCTTTCGACTCTGTCAATCACAACATTCTTATTGGCAGACTCAACAGCCTTGGTTTCTCAAATGATTGCCTCGCTTGGTTCACCAACTACTTCTCCGATAGAGTTCAGTATGTCAAATCGGAGGGCCTGTTGTCCGGACCTCTGGCAGTCTCTATGGGGGTGCCACAGGGTTCAATTCTCAGGCCGACTCTCTTCTCTGTATACATCAATGATGTCGCTCTCGCTGCTGGTGATTCTTTGATCCACCTCTACGCAGACGACATCATTCTGTATACCTCTGGCCTTCTTTGGACACTGTGTTAGCAAACCTCCAAACGAGCTTCAATGCCATACAACACTCCTTCCGTGGCCTCCAACTGCTTTCAAATGCTAATAAAACTAAATGCATGCTCTTCAACCGTTCGCTGCCCGCACCTGCCCACCCTTCCAGCATCACTACTCTGGACGGTTCTGACTTACAATATGTGGACAACTACAAATACCTAGGTGTCTGGTTAGACTGTAAACTCTCCTTCCAGACTCACATTAAACATCTCCAATCCAAAATCAAATCTAGAATCGGCTTCCTATTTCGCAACAAAGCATCCTTCACTCATGCTGCCAAACATACCCTCGTAAAACTGACCATCCTACCGATCCTTGACTTCGGCGATGTCATTTACAAAATAGCCTCCAACACTCTACTCAACAAATTGGATGCAGTCTATCACAGTGCCATGTGTTTTGTCACCAAAGCCCCATATACTACCCACCACTGCGACCTTTATGCTCTCGTTGGCTGGCCCTCGCTTCATACTCATCGCCAAACCCACTGGCTCCAGGTCATCTACAAGTCTCTGCTAGGTAAAGCCCCGCCTTATCTCAGCTCACTGGTCACCATAGCAGCACCCACCCGTAGCACGCGCTCCAGCAGATATATCTCACTGGTCACCCCCAAAGCCAATTCTTCCTTTGGCCGCCTCTCCTTCCAGTTCTCTGCTGCCAATGACTGGAACAAACTGCAAAAATCTCTGAAGCTGGAGACTCTTACCTCCCTCACTAGCTTTAAGCACCAGCTGTCAGAGCAGTTCACAGATCACTGCACCTGCACATAGCTCATCTGTAAATAGCCCATCCAATCTACCTCATCCATATACTGTATTTATCTATTTATCTTGCTCCTTTGCACCCCAGTATCTCTACTTGCACATTCATCTTCCGCACACCCTACCATTCCAGTGTTTAATTGCTATATATATGCCTTACCTCTCTTATCCTACCTCATTTGCACATGCTGTATATATATTTTTCTACTGTATTATTGATTGTATGTTTGTTTATTCCATGTGTAACTCTGTCTTGTTGTATGTTTCGAACTGCTTTGCTTTATCTTGGCCAGGTCGCAGTTGCAAATGAGAACTTGTTCTCAACTAGCCTACCTGGTTAAATAAAGGTGAAAAAATATATATATAATATATATATATTTTTTTGACCAACAAAAAAAATGGCCGCGGGGATTCCCCCAAGGGCATAAGTGGAGGAGTGTGTGTCTTTTATGAGTTTGAAATGCAGCCCATTGGACAAGTCTTCTTATTTGATAAGGTTTAACGGCGGTTGGCATCCGATAAACTTTGCATTACCGCCACCTACTAGACTGGAGTATAACTACCTTATACTTTGCTTTAAAAAATATATTTATGAAAATCAACAAATCCCCTGTCATCTAACCCTACACTCACAAAATCTATATCACTTGTTGGCCTATCCCCCCATAAGCTTGACACCTGTAACAACGTAATGTTTTCTGGGCACAAAAGCTTGGATGGGATAACTTATATATCCTAACATCACTTTGTCAAGCAAAAACTCAACATCAAAACTTAAAAGGACAGACAATGACTCATTTGTTTCACCACTCGTGCCACCCTGTCTGCGTCTCACCAAACAATGAGCATCACAAACACTGGGTACATTTACCGCTACCCCAGTAATCACTCCTTTCAATGGCACCCTTTTCTTGAGAGCAAAACAATTCACATCTCTTGTCCCCATTCGTTTAACGCGGAGCGCCTGCTCCCCCTGACCAGCAGAAACACAAACAATTATCACAAGAGCACTTTTGGTTACTTTTACTGATTCCACAGCACCCAACTCTTGTTTTCACCCACCCTGAAACCACAAATGGATCAGCCAAAAGGCAGGACCTCCACTTTTTCCAAAAATGTAATTTCTACCGTCACAGACTCCTCTTTATCCTGACCCTCGGTGCAAGCAACAATGGACAAGTGATGGTGCTACAATTTGCTTTGTTGCAAGTTATATCTTATGTTGTAAAATGTAATACATAGCTAATGGTTTAAATGTTCTGAATTATTCGTCTGTGGGCCTATGTGACTGCATTAGCCATTGTCCATGTGTGACACGCTAGGAACCATAGTTTTGGTCCACGTTTCCCAGGGGCCCTAATTAGTGTGAAAGATATAAAATCACCGCGTTCCGGTTTGTACTTGTGCTTGTCATTTGTTTCAGACCCATTTGAAACCCCATGCTGTCTTGATAATTGTTTGGGGGGTGTGGTTGATTGTGTTCAGACATTGTTTGTTTGAGGTCGACAAAATGCAAGAGTTTATTGCATTGAAAGACTTATGCAATTGGCCCAAATTCCTTTGTTGGTTGCAGATTGTCATGTGTTTGGAATGGCTTTGATGGCTGTGGGGAATAGCTTATCGTAATCAGAGGAAAGAAGCGGTCAACTAACAGAAGACAGTGAGAGATACACATAACGATTTGACATAGGAAGTAGGAGGTGAACATCTTTTTATTTTTTTGTTGTTGGATAAGACATGGTTTTGTGTAGCTCAGCTGGTAGAGCATGGCAATTGCAATGCCAGAGTTGAGGGTTCGATTCCCATGGGGGAGCAGTATGGAAATGTATGCACTCACTACTGTAAGTCGCTCTGGATAGGCGCGTTTGCTAAATGACTGAAATGTAGAGTGCCGCAATCAGGGTTCCCCCACAGCCTTCTCCCCACCCACTGCTGCCCATCTGTTCATATAACACTCAAATGCTGGTACAGTTCCTTTTGAGATACCATCATGTGTGCAAAAAAATAAATAGCTGTTATATACTCTTTATTGTAGAGTTCACTTGTAAAAAGCAAAACAATTTAAACTATAGAAATTACTTTTTGACCTATATTGGCTAGTAATTAATTGGGTTTCGTTCAAGGGGACTCAGAGCCCTCTCATCTATCTGCTATATGATGCCATCTCAGTGTGCCCTCATCAGTAGGTGTAATGTTGACGAAGGGTCTAAGGAAGAGAGAAAGAAATATTGTTGTTGTGATCCTCTTGGGTCTCTGCTATATGTTATTGGTGCTTAGTTTCTTTGGTGTCAGTTGGCCTTTCAGCGAGTCTGTTGCTGTTTCTCTTACTGATCTTCCTTCTGCATCTTCTGTTGGGGAATCTACTCAAATTTTATATCCGTTCTAGAGGGGGAGACATAGACAAACACAACATCACATCAGCTATCTGACAAGGAATTGCTTGAATATGTGGTTGTTCTGTTCAATAGTTTTTCTCTCTTTTGAGTCCACTATCAAACCATGATATCTTGTGCATTGTACTACAGTAGTCATAGCCGTGGGAAGTAGGGGTGTTGAGGGTGCTGCAGCACCTCCTCCCGAGTGGCGCAGCATTCTAAGGCACTGCATCTCAGTGCTAGAGGCGACACTACAGAACCTGGTAGGATCCTGGGCTGTATCACAACTGGCCGTGATCGGGAGTCCCATAGGGTGGTGCGCAATTGGCCGGGGTTGTCTGTCATTGTAAAATAATAATTTGTTCTTAACTGACTTACCTGGTTAAATAAAAATAAAATATTTATTAACTATTATTACCCAATCCAAAACATCTTCCCGCGGCCATGACAGTGGCATCTCTATATCATCCTAATTGGCATATGTATCCAAGTGTATGATCATTCTGTAGCACAATACACAAGCATATCAAGAGGATACATTGTGTTGACATTGTGCACTTCTTTAAGAGCTATTTCTATGCCTTGATAGTATATCCAATGAGCAACAATGGAAAATGTTTCTTTAACTGCAACTATTTCAACCCTTTCCCACTATTACCAAATAATAATGCTTTTGTATCCCTTGAAGAAGTGAATATCGGGCCGAAAACATGTGACATTGAGAGTGACCTCACCTGCACTACAGAGGCATTTACTCCACTGGGCTGCAGTTCAAGAAATGCACAAACACACATAAGATCAACATTCTTATGGAAACAATTAGAAACTATTGACTCACGAAATTGTCACGCATGCCAGAATATCATCACGTATGAATCTCCCATTTCACACTGATAAACCAGGTAGTAGAGTCATACTTACACATCTGCAGGTTTGGGAGACATCAATACCAAAGGTAATTCTACTCCGACATCACTGTGGCGAAACAAAATGTACATTATCAGTGGGCAACATAATCATGTTTCTCCAACAAAACCATACTGACATTCATGTACACTGAGTGACAAAACATTAAGAACACCTGCTCTTTCCATGACATAGACTGACCAGGTGAAAACTATAATCTCTTATTGATGACACTTGTTAAATCCACTTCAATCAGTGTAGATGAAAGGGAGGAGACACGTTATAGAATGTTTTTTAAGCCTTGAGATATGATTGAGATATGTGTATGTGTGCCATTCAGAGGGTGAATGGGCAAGACAAAAATATTTAAGTGCCTTTGAACGGGGTATGGTAGTAGGTGCCGGTTTGTGTAAAGTACTGCAACGCTGCTGTGTTTTTCACGCTCAACAGTTTCCCATGTGTACTCTGTGTATATGTCATATAATAAAGTGCATATGTTATATATCAACTCCTGTTCTTACCTGGCTGTTAGGCCTCCCAAGAGGCCTCCGCTGGAGACCAAGAGGTTCACTTTGATTTTGTAAGTGACTAAGATTCCCTGCATTCCTTTATCCATGCCAGGACGAATGCTAGGAGAGGGGAGGACAGCATAGGGATGGGTTACCTCAGGCTTTTTGACAATAGATGATGACGCAGAAAAGGGGTTTTATCATCATCTACAGAAGGAGAGCGGGTGTGGTGGAGCTACACCACCGTTCAAAAGTTTGGGGTCACTTAGAAATGTCCTTGTTTTTGAAAGAAAATTGAAAAAAAAGTCAATTAAAATAACATCAAGTTGATCAGACATACATTGTAGACATTGTTAATGTTGTAAATGACTATTGTAGCTGGAAACAGCTGATTTTTAATGGAATATCTACATAGGCGTACAGAGGCCCATTATCAACAACTATTACTCCTGTGTTCCAATGCCACGTTGTGTTAGCTAATCCAAGTTTATCACTTTAAAAGGCTAATTGATCATTAGAAAACACTTTAACAATTATGTTAGCACAGCTGAAAACTGTTGTGCTGATTAAAGAAGTAATAAAACTAGCCTTCTTTAGACTAGTTGAGTATCTGGAGCATCGGCATTTGTGGGTTCGATTACAGGCTCAAAATGGCCAGAAACAAAGAACCTTTTTCTGAAACTTGTCAGTATATTCTTGTTCTGAGGATTGAAAACTATTCCATGCGAGAAATTGCCAAGAAACTGAATATCTCGTACAACGCTGTGTACTACTCCCTTCACAGAACAGAGCAAACTGGCTAACCAGAATAGAAAGGAGTGGGAGGCCCCAGTGCACAACTGAGCAAGAGGACAAGTACATTAGAGTGTATAGTTTGAGAAACAGACGTCTCACACGTCCTCAACTGGTAGCTTCATTAAATAGTACCCGCAAAACACCAGTCTCAATGTCAACAGTGAAGAGGCAACTCCGGGATGCTGGCCGTACTCTAATGTACTTGTCCTCTTGCTCAGTTGTGCATCGAGTCACCCACTCCTCTTTCTATTCTGGATAGAGCCAGTTGGCGCTGTTCTGTGAAGGGAGTAGTACAGTACACAGCGTTGTACGAGATCTTCAGTTTCTTGGCAATTTCACGCATGGAACTGCCTTCATTTCTCAAAATAAAAAAATATACTGACGAGTTTCAGAAGAAAATTATTTGTTTCTGGCCATTTTGAGCCTGTAATCGAACCCACAAGTACTGATGCCTCAGATACTCAACTAGTCTAAAGAAGGCCAGTTTTATTTCTTCTTTAATCAGAACAACAGTTTTCAGCTGTGCTAACATAATTGCAAAAGTGTTTTCTAATGATCAATTAGCCTTTTAAAATGATAAACTTGGATTAGCTAACACAACGTGGCATTGAAACACATGAGTGATGGTTGTTGATAATGGGCCTCTGTACGCCTATGTAGATATTCCATAAATAATCTGCCGTTTCCCGCTACAATAGTCATTTACAACATTAACAATGTCTACACTGTATTTCCGATCAAATTGATGTTATTTTAATGGACAAAAAATTTGCTTTTCTTTAAAAAACAAAGACATTTCTAAGTGACCCCAAACTTTTGAACGGTAGTGTATGTCTTGGGTAACTCACTGACTCACAGTGTGGTAGAAGCCAGGTTGGTATCTTCATCCTTTAGTCTGCCGTCCACGGCCAGACCACGCTTCTCTTTGTTGTTGGACAGAAGAGGGATCACCGTGAACGTCTTCTCCAGGGTGGATTCTCCTTTTACTTCCTCCCTGCGCAGGACGACCACACAAACAGGACATTGTGATTCACAAATAGTGAGAATCAGAATATACTTTATTGTTTGACTTCAGTACTGGGTTATAGACATAAGGTTTAGTAATTCTACATTACAGTAGAAATGGAATGAATGTGTTCTTGACTTACGCAAATTCCTCATTCAGAACAGTCTTGGTATATTTGTCTGCTTGGTAAAGCAGCACCTCTGTTGTCTGGTCAACTGGTCAGAAGGATGTGTGTTGGTCAGAAACAAGAGTTGAAACACACACACGCAATCATGACAGAGAATAATATATATATGCAGACATTTTTCTCCAAAGCGACTTACAGCCATGCGTGCATACATTTTAAGTATGGGTGGCCCCATGAATCAAACCCACAATCCTGGTGTTGCAAGCGCCATGCTCTACCAACGAAGCCAATCAGAACAGAGAACTCACGCCACAACCACTTTTATGTTGACTCACTCGTTATTTTAATTTTCTTCACCACTTTTGCGGTTTCATTGTTGATTTTGACTTTTACAGGGATTGGGTCTCCATGGAAATAGAGCTGAAAGTCACCAAAGGAAAGCAAACATGTTCAAATAAACAGGTATCATACAGAATCCATCAATAGAAAACTAGCACAGTAATCAATGTTCTCCTATGCTTACAGGATAAAAGTCTAATCAATGGAAGGGTTACAGGCCTACCTCCTTCTCTATAGAGGCCTCCAGGTGGACTAGCTTGTCAGACATCATGAAGTTCTTGCTGATGTCAGCCTGGGGTCCAGCGGGTATTGTTCCTGGAGCAAACTGGATCTTCCGAATGATCAGACGGCAAGTGTCCCTGACAGGAGAAAGGAAGAGAGGGAGAAAACCATCAGAACACACAATCATCTGATTACTAGCAACATCAAATGGTATGCACAGTAGTGGAATTCCACTAATACACACTTCTTGTTAATTTTCTCATCAGGGTCGTCTGCCTCATTGGCGATGTAGGCTTTCACCTCGTAGTCGACACCACAAGCCTGCAGAGGTAGGAAACAAAGGAGTGATTTGTCTTTGATGAAATGATCAAATCGAGAGAGTGAAAAAGAAAAAGAAGAAATAGAGAGAAGATTAGAGGGAGAACGAAAGGAGAAGAACGTACCTTGCCGACATCCTCTGGTGCAGGCTGAAGGCCGACTGAGCACGGTAGGTTGTTATCAATCTGAAACGGACAGGAAGTAAGAAGTGATCAGGTGTGGATAGATACAAACCAACAGGCTAGGATGTCCATTTCCTTCAAAGGTCCAATGTAGCCGTTTTTATCTCAATATCACATAATTTCTGGGTAACAATTAAGTACCTTACTGTGATTGTTTTCTATTAAAATGGTCTTAGCAAATAGCAATTTCTCAAGCAAGAATCTTGCTAATCTTGTCTGGGAGTGGTCTGAGTAGGGAGGTGTCACGACTTCCACCGAAGTCGGCTCCTCTCCTTGTTCGGGCGGCGTTCGGCGGTCAACGTCACCGGCCTTCTAGCCATCGCTGCTCCATTTTTCATTGTTCCATTTGTTTTGTCTTGTTCCCCGCACACCTGGTTTACATTCCCTAATCACATTGTGTATATATATTCCTCTGTTCCCCCCATGTCTTTGTGTGGAATTGTTTTGTGTTACGTGTTTTATGTGACGCGCCAGACTGGTTTTCCATGTTCCGTGTTTATTTCACGAAGTATGTTTATTTGGTAAACTATAGCTTTTGTGACTGTTTTCGCGCTTTGCACTTTTGCCGTTTTGACGCAGTTGCGTCCGTCTGCTGTTTGCTCCTGCCTAAATAAAGTGTGGGCCTGTTCACAATTCTTTGCTCTCCTGCACCTGACTTCGCTACCAGTACGCACACCCGTGACAGGAGGGGAAAACTGACATTGGCAAAGAGGTATGGAACTGTCTTTCTTATTGGTCTATTAACTAATTTACTTCATTTATTTAATTTACTGCTGATGTCACCAGGCAGGCCAAAATTCCCTCCCACCAAAACATCCTGACATTTCAGACAGTCTTACACTAAAGGGCATTATCATAATTTTACCAATTTCACAGTATTATTCCAACTTCACAGTGTATATATAAAATATATATAAAACACAGGAAAATCAAGTTTTGGACTGCACTGGGCCATTAATGGGAATGTCCATTGTGACAAAGTCTTTGATGTGGTTTGCAACACCAGCTAAGAGTGCGGACCGAGATTACACTTTGTGTGGGTGAACAGTGAGCTATGCACAGACATATATTTTTGTGTGATGCCGTGTGAAGGATGAGACAGAAGGAAACACACAGTGAAACTCACATTGAAAGTGAAGGCATGGCCTTGGTCCTCACATTTCTTCAGGAGGGCCTCCTGCATAGGGGTGTTGGCTGGTGTGGTGCCAACAACAGGGTAGATCTGCTGCCTCTTTATCCAGATGTCTTTTCTGTAGTTCATCCCGATCAGATCCAGGTCGTCACTACCATAACGGAATGAGCATGCTAGATACACCCATACTGCAACGAGATTAGAGATAGATCTTTGATATCAAGACTGAACCTCGATGGGCTGAATTTGACTTCATGCATCTTTCCTGGTTCAATAGATACAGTGAAATCAACTAAATGTTACCTTTCCTGCCTTCAAGTTCAGCGGGGTCAACCTTGACCACCCCATCTGCAAGAGAAGATACATGTATGAAAAACACACACCAAAAAACACACACACACACAGACACACTACTCTTAGATTAGTGAAGTGCAAAGATATTCAGAGATAACTTTATAACACACCGACGATATCAACAGTCTCCACATGGTCCACGAAGTCTCTCTTCCCCAGGTAGAGAGCAATCTGGGAAAAGGAGAAAGGGAGAGAGAGAGGTTACTTCCTGTCTGTAATCAACACCATATAGATAGGCCTAATCTCAGTTATCTTGATGGAGCCTGAGGAATCGCAGTGCCGTTTGTAAGTTGGCTCGGTTAGAGGAAGTCTATGGATTCCTGCTCTGGTATGCGATAAGTGCATCAGAGCAGGCCCCGACCAGTGTGTCTCACAGTTATGATGTCAGAGGGGGTCCTTACCGATCCGTTGCCGCTGGTCTTCTTGTAGATCCTACAGAGAGAGGGTGATATGAAGTTTAGACACTAGATTGGATTCAACAAATCTGTATCATGCAATATAACTATTCATTGTGTCCTCCGTAGGACACATGTTGTCTTAACCTAAACCCTGTCATCATTAGAATCTTCCATAGCCTGGTCCCACATGCCCTCCGTCTAATTCCACTTAGTGGTATTAGTTAGTTATCGTCCCTAGTGGCAGTGGGTCTTTACAGTCTTAAAACTCACTGCACTTTTTGTGATTGCTATCCTTACTGAGCCATCCCAGTACGTTGCTTAGTGACCTACCCTAACTGGCCTGCTGTCAGCTCCAGTTTAATTAAAAGATGAGGCCTCTACTCCCCCTCCCTCCCTCCCTCCATCCCTCCCTCCTCCCACTGAGGCTCTGGATTGATTAGTACCCAGGGTGGCACGGGAACCACTTGCATGACTGGTACAGCCAGCTATCTTCACGTAACAATGAGGAAGGGGAACCTGACCTATGCTTTGATCGGGTCACAACAGAGACACTGCTGAGGGTGACTCCACAACGACTTGCGTAGAATAAACATTTTCTCACAAATGTTGTTTCATATGGTATCTCATAATATAATCCTATCAGTTCAATATTCCTAATATCCTTTTTACCTCGCCTAATCCCTTACATCAGTTTATCAATCAATATAGCATGCATCGCTTGCCTATTTGCTCACATCTTTGCTCGTGTATGCTGTTAATTCTAAACTGCTCTATTCCGGATCTAATCCAGAGATGATCCGTCCTAATCAGGTTCTTTCTGGATCCTCTTAACCTTAGAAGTGTCACACATCCTTACATGACACAGGCAATGTGCTAAAGGTAGCAAAGTAATTACATTGACATTTTAGTTATTTGGCAGACTCTCTTATCCAGAGTGATTTACAGGAGCAATTAGGGTTAAGTGCTTTGCTCAAGGGCACATCGACAGATTTTTCACCCAGTCGGCTCTGGGATTCAAACCAGCGACGTTTGGATTACTCGCTCTTAACCGCTTGGCTACCTGCTGCCCTAATAGATATTCATTATCTAGCATCTCTCTGTTCTGTGCCACAGTCTATGGTTTAGTATGTTCTGAAAATAAACTCTGCCTCTATATATCTGTAGAAATTAGCCATTGTTGGTAGGTGATTGGTGAATTTAAAAGATACTCACTTTGCCATGTCTGTGATTAATTGGATGAGGTTGTCTGTAGTGGTAGAAAATACAGTTTAATGAACTGTATTAGGATACAATAACAAGTAACACTCTTCCAAACAAGATAAGAGTCCTTCCTGGTTGCAAACAAGTTATATGGTGGAAGCTGGACAATTTCAGCAGAAAAAAAACAAATTAGTATTTGATTTGATTAGTCTAGACCAGTGTAACTAATCAGTGGGAGATAAACATGATGCATTGGTCCCTTAATCTGATTAGCTACGCTGGTAATTAGACAGATCAAATCAAAGACAAATTACCCACTGGGCAAAAACTGCTTGAATCAACGTTGTTTCCACATCATTTCAACAAAAAATGTTTTTGGGGATGATCTTAAATCAACGTGGAAAACTGATCGGATTTACAACAAGTAGATAAGGGAATTTCATCTTTTTTTCACCCAACTTTTAACCTAAATCTAATGGCACGGTGACATTTGTTGTTGATTTCACATTGAATTCACGTTTAGTTGACAACTCAACCAAATGTAAATCAAAAATAGACCTTGAATTGATGTCTGTGTACAGTGGGTAGTTTGTTCCTACTCTTATTTGCAACCAGATTTAGCTAATGCCTAAATTAAATTGGCTACTGCAATGTAAATATGCTTAAAATGAGCTCGGTCTGAGATAACTCTGCACTGTCTATTTCTGACCGAGGCTGCCATTGTCAATACAGGTGACAGATGAATATATTTCAAAATGGGCACATCACATGTCCTGTACATTCAAAGAAGTTGGTAAAATCCACCCTGTTCTACAACAGTTTTTTGATAATACTCTGTGCCTAGTATCAGTTTTAAAGACCCTTGATAAATGATATCTGTAATGAAAGGTTAAGACAAATGTTCCTTCCATTCCATGACAACAAAGCAAGGTGGGCAATTCCAGCCCTGGGCAGCCTCAGTGAGTGTAGGTCGTTGTTCCAGTGCATCCCTAACCTGAGCAGGGCTGGAACAAAAGCTTGCTCACACTGAAACCCATTTTCAACCCTTGCAGTAAAGGCTACATTGCACGTCCATCCATCTCCTAATCAGTCATTCCTAGAATCAGCGCGATAGTTATCACTTAAGATATAAATTAGATACAGATACAGTTTTCTGAGATGTTGACAAGATAAGATGTCATGCACGATATGATCCCCCATGCATGATGTCATCTTTCCCCAGTAGGCTATGCTGATGATGTGAAGCAGGGTCCGCCGGTCTTGCGTTGTACTCACCTCAGTGTCTTGACTGTGTCTGTTGTCTGGTGTTGCTGTCCCTGTAATCCGTCACCCTGTGCCTGTGTAGCGAGTTTTAGCATCTACCACCTTCCGTCCTCCGCCTTTATACCTCGACCTCTCAACCTCGCCACCCTCCCATTGGCTTCCCCTGCCGTTATAAGAAGCTACTTTTAGGCCATATCCTATTAATTCATTAGCTGGCTGCATTTCTTTGCGCTACAACAGGGTTACAAATAAGCAGAGAAGGTGACTTAAAAGGATTAAATCCTGAGTAACTTGTTGTTGAGTGGGTGTAAGGAGTGTGGCTGTTTGGTTGGATTAAAGGGAATATGATCAAATCAAATCAAATCATATTTTATTGGTCACATACACATGGTTAGCAGATGTTAATGCGAGTGTAGTGAAATGCTTGTGCTTCTAGTTCCGACCATGCAGTAATATCTAACAAGTAATCTAACAATTTCACAACAACTACCTTATGCACACAAGTGTAAGGAATGCATAAGAATATGTACATATAAATATATGGATGAGCGATGGCCGAACGGCATAGGCAAGATGCAGTAGATGGTATAGAGTACAGTATATACATATGAGAGGAGTAATGTAGGGTATGTAAACATTATATGAAGTGGCATTGTTTAAAGGGACTAGTGATACATTTATTACATCCAATTTTTTATTATTAAAATGGCTAGAGATTTGAGTCAGTATGTTGGCAGCAGCCACTCAATGTTAGTGATGGCTGTTTAACAGTCTGGTGGCCTTCAGATAGAAGCTGTTTTTCAGTCTCTCGGTCCCATCTTTGATGCACCTGTACTGACCTTGCCTTCCGGATGATAGCGGGGTGAACAGGCAGTGGCTCGGGTGGTTGTTGTCCTTGAGGATCTTTTTGGCCTTCCTGTGACATCGGGTTGTGTAGGTGTCTTGGAGGACAGGTAGTTTGCCCCTGATGATGCGTTGTGCAGACCGCACCACCCTCTGGAGAGCCTTGCGGTTGTGGGAAGCGGTGATACATCCCGACAGGATGCTCTCGATTGTGCATCTGTAAAAGTTTGTGAGTGTTTTTGGTGACAAGCCAAATTTCTTCAGCCTCCTGAGGTTGAAGAGGCGCTGTTGTGCCTTCTTCACCACGCTGTCTGTGTGGGTGGACCATTTCAGTTTGTCCGTGATGTGTACACCTAGGAACTTAAAACTTCCCACCTTCTCCACTGCTGTCCCGTTGATGTGGATAGGGGGCTGTTCCCTGAAGTCCATGATCATCTCCTTTGTTTTGTTGACGTTGAGTGTAAGGTTGTTTTTCTGACACCACACTCCGAGGGCCCTCACCTCCTCCCTGTAGGCCGTCTCGTCGTTGTTGGTAATCAAGCCTACCACTGTAGTGTCGTCTGCAAACTTGATGACTGAGTTGGAGGCGTGCATGGCCACGCAGTCATGGGTGAACAGGGAGTACAGGAGAGGGCTGAGAATGCACCCTTGTGGGGCCCCAGTGTTGAGGATCAGTGTGGTGGAGATGTTGTTTCCTACCCTCACCACCTGGGGGCGGCCCGTCAGGAAGTCCAGGACCCAGTTGCACAGGGCGGGGTTGAGACCCAGGGTCTCGAGCTTAATGACGAGTTTGGAGGGTACGATGGTGTTAAATGCTGAGCTGTAGTCGATGAACAGCATTCTTACATAGGTATTCCTCTTGTCCAGATGGGTTAGCGCAGTGTGCAGTGTGATTGCGTCGTGTGCAGTGTGATTGGAGTGGGTCTAGGGTGTCAGGTATGGTGGCGGTGATATGATCCTTGACTAGACTCTCAAAGCACTTCATGATGACGAAAGTGAGTGCTACGGGGCGGTAGTCATTTAGCTCAGTTACCTTAGCTTTCTTGGGTACAGGAACAATGGTGGCCCTCTTGACGCATATGGGAACAGCAGACTGGGATAGGGATTGATTGAATATGTCCGTAAACACACCAGCAAGCTGGTCTGCGCATGCTCTGAGGACGCGGCTAGGGATGTCGTCTGGGCCGGCAGCCTTGCGAGGGTTAACACGTTTAAATGTTTTACTCACGTTGGCTGCGGTGAAGGAGAGCCCACAGGTTTTGGTAGCGGGCCGTGTCAGTGGCACTGTATTGTCCTCAAAGGTCTTGTCCTTTGTCAGTCTACACCTCTGTCGGCATGTTATCCTGTCTGGGTCCATTTTGGGCTTTTATTCTCTGTGGTGCCTTGGCTTGCACTATGAGTCAGTACAGAAGGATAACAATACCATTGGGGGACGCCACCGCACAACTGGCTTTGCTCTCTCCCTCAATGCGTGTATGTGAGGCATACAAGCCACGTGTCTGTCTGTCTGTCTGTCTGTCTGTCTGTCTGTCTGTCTGTCTGTCTGTCTGTCTGTCTGTCTGTCTGTCTGTCTGTCTGTCTGTCTGTCTGTCTGTCTGTCTGTCTGTCTGTCTGTATCTGCCTGTCTGTCTCTCTGTCTGTATCTGTCTGCCTGTATCTGCCTGCCTGCCTGTCTGTATCTGTCTGTCTCTCTGTCTGTATCTGCCTGCCTGTTTGTATGTCTGTATGTCTGCCTGTATCTGTCTGTCTGTCTGTCTGTCTGTCTGTCTGTCTGTCTGTCTGTCTGTCTGTCTGTCTGTCTGTCTGTCTGTCTGTCTGTCTGTCTGTCTGTCTGTCTGTCTGTCTGTCTGTCGATCTGTATCTCTGCCTGTCTGCCTGCCTGCCTGCCTAACTGCCTGTCTATCTATCTGTCTGTCTGTCTGTCTGTCTGTCTGTCTGTCTGTCTGTCTGTCTGTCTGTCTGTCTGTCTGTCTGTCTGTCTGTCTGTCTGTCTGTCTGTCTGTCTGTCTGTCTGTCTGTCTGTCTGTCTGTCTGTCTGTCTGTCTGTATCTGCCTGCCTGCCTGTCTTTCTGTCTGTCTGTATCTGCCTGTCTGTAGCTGTCTGTCTCTCTGTCTGTATCTGCCTGCCTGCCTGTCTGTCTCCGACTCATAATAAGCCACTTAGTGGACATGTCTGAATCTAATGCTAGTTGTCACTTAAAGGGGAAATCCACAGTGGAAACAACCTCCCCTCCTCTGTTTTGGTAAAAAGCTAAGGGATGGGCCTGGAGAAATGTAACCACTCTCAAATTGATAGACAGATATATGGATGCAAGGGCTGACCATCCAATATATCAAATGATAGTTTTAAACATGTTTTCAGGCTATACAGTCCAGTGTTTGTTTACATTCACAATGTTTACAAACATAGGAGTAAAACAAGCTTATATTTTCGGTTCTAATGGGGTACGACAGTTGAACTAAGCTCATGAGGCATTTATAAGTTATATTCTTCAATACTCAATGGGTACATTATATATACAAAGTATGTGGACACCCCTTCAAATTAGTGGATTCGGCTACTTCAGCCACACCCATTGCTGACAAGTGTATAAAATTGAACACACAGCCATGCAGTAGAATGGCCTTGTTGAAGAGCTCAGTGACTTTCAATGTGGCACTGTCATATGATGCCACCTTTCCAACAAGTCAGTTCTATCATGGCTCTGGCAAAGACCTAGATGTAAACACAGGAGGTGGATAGTACAAGTCTCAGAGTTTATTACAGTACAAGGGGCAGGCAAAGAGTCATAATCCAAATCAGAGTTAGGCTGGTACAGGCGGGCAGGCAAATCAGTCTGGCAGGTAGAGGACTGCAGGCAGGATCAGGACAGGCACTAAGTTCAGAACTGGGAAGACTAGGAAAAACTAGCACACATGCAACAAGTGAACACGCTGGTAGGACTTGACGGGACAAGACAAACTGAAAATGCAGGTATAAATACACAGGGGATAATGGCGGAAGATAGGAGACACCTGGTGGGGGGTGGAGACAAGCACAAAGGTGAAACACAGGTGAAACAGATCAGGGTGTGACAAGTTTGTAAACTTTCTGCCCTGCTAGAGCTGCCCCGGTCAACTGTAAGTGCTGTTATTGTGAAGTGGAAACATCTAGGAGAAACAACGGCTCAGCCGCAAAGTGGTAGGCCACACAAGCTCACAGCACGGGACCGCCGAGTGCTGAAGCACGTAGCGAGTAAAAATCGTCTGTCCTCAGTCGCAACACTCACTGTCGAGTTCCAAACTGCCTCTGGAAGCAACGTTAGCACTGTTTGTCGGGAGCTTCATGAAATGGGTATCCATGGCCCAGCAGCCGCACACAAGCCTAAGATCACAATACGCAATGCCAAGCGTCGGCTGGAGTAGTGTAAAGCTCGCCGCCATTGGACTCTGGAGCAGTGGAAATGTGTTCTCTGGAGTGATGAATCACACTTCACCATCTGGCAGTCTGAAGGGCTATTCTGGATTTGGCGGATGCCAGGAGAACGCTACCTGCCCAAATACATAGTGCCAACTGTAAAGTTTGGTGGAGGAGGATTAATGGTCTGGGGCTGTTTTTCATGGTTCGGGTAAGGCCCCTTAGTTCCAGTGAAGGGAAATCTTAATGCTACAGCATACAATGATGTCCTAGACGAATGTTAATATATATATATATTACCCCTTTTCGTGTTATCCAATTGGTAGTTACAGTCTTGTCTCATCATTGCAAATCCCGTACGAACTCGGGAGAGGCGAAGATCGAGGGCCGTGCGTCCTCCAAAACACAACCCAACCAAGACACACAGCTTCTTGATACAATGCCCACCTTAGCCGGAAGCCAGCCTCTTATATACTGCTTACACAGACAAGTTATATTTGCATGATTTACATTATTCATTATTAATTCATCATTAACGTTTGGTTCATGCATGAGACCGACCAATACCTCACGAGGCTTCTTCTCTCCAAGCTGAGACCTTGAAACTGAGACACCTCTTTCGGTTCTCAAAACAATATTCTGGGCATACTGGCAAATTGCTTCTACTGATAGTGAGGATTCCTCCCAGGCACGATCAATCAGTCACTTGCATGAACCCAGTCAAATTGGTTATTAGAAAAGAACAAACACAACAATTCCCTTCACAATATACAGTACCAGTCAAAGGTTTGGACACACCTACTCATTCAAGGGTTTTCTATATTTTTGACTATTTTCCACATTGTAGTATAATAGTGAAGACATCAAAACTATGAAATAACACATATGAAATCATGCAGTAAGCAAAAAAGTGTTAAACAAATCTAAATATATTTTACATTTTAGATTCTTCAAAGTAGCCACCCTTTGCCTTGATGACAGCTCTGCACACTCGTGGCATTCTCTCAACCAGCTTCACCTGGAATGCTTTTCCAACAGCCTTGAAGGAGTTCCCACATATGCTGAGCACTTGTTGGCTTATTTTCCTTCACTCTGCGGTCCAACTCATCCCAAAACATCTCAATTGGGGTGAGGTTGGGTGATTGTGGCGGCCAGGTCATCTTATGCAGCACTCCATCACTCTCCTTGGTCAAATAGCCCTTACACAGCCTGGAGGTGTGTTGGGTCATTGTCCTGTTGAAAAACAAGTGATAGTCTCACTAAGCGCAAACCAGATGGGATGGCGTATCGCTGCAGAATCCTGTGGTAGCCATGCTGGTTAAGTGTGCCTTGAATTCTAAATAAAACACTGACAGTGTATTAGCAAAGCACCCCCACACCATCACACGCCCTCCTCCATGATTCACGATGGGAACCACACATGCGGAGATCATCCGTTCACATACTCTGCGTGTCACAAATACACAACAGTTGGAACCAAAAATCTCAAATTTGGACTCATTAGACCGAAGGACAGATTTCCACCGGTCTAATGTCCATTGCTCGTGTTTCTTGGCGCAAGCAAGTCTCTTATTATTATTGGTGTCCTTTAGTAGTGGTTTCTTTGCAGCAATTCGACCATGAAGGCCTGATTCACGCAGTCTCCTCTGAACAGTTGATGTTGAGATGTGTCTGTTACTTGAACTCTGTGAAGCATTTATTTGGGCTGCAATCTGAGGTGCAGTTAACTCTAATGACCTTATCCTCTGCAGCAGAAGTGAATCTGGGTCTTCTTTTCCTGTGGTAGTCCTCATGACAGTCAGTTTCATCATGGTGCTTGATGGTTTTTGCTACTGCACTTGAAGAAACTTTCAAAGTTCTTGAAGTTTTCCGAATTGACCGAACTTCATGTATTAAAGTAATGATGGACTGTGGTTTCTCTTTGCTTATTTGTGTTGTTCTTGCCAGATAATGGACCTGGTCTTTTACGAAATAAGGCTATCTTCTACCTTGTCACAACACAACTGAAACGCATTAAGAAGGAAATAAAATCCACAAATGAACTTTTAACAAGGCAAACCTGTTAATTGAAATGCATTCCAGGTGACTACCTCATGAAGCTGGTTGAGAGAATGCCAAGAGTGTGCAAAGCTGTCTTCAAGGCAAAGGATGGCTAATTTAAAGAATCTCCAATACATAATAGTCCTCTTCCGGCTGTGCCGGATGGAGATTATAACAGTAAATGGCCAAGATGTTCAAACGTTCATAGATGACCAGCACGGTCAAATAATAATAATCACAGTGGTTGTAGAGGGTGCAACAGGTCAGCATTTCAGGAGTAAATGTCAGTTGGCTTTTCATAGCCGAGCATTCAGAGTTCAAGACAGCAAGTGCGGTAGAGAGAGAGTTGAAAACAGCTGGTCCGGGACAAGGTAGCACATCTGGTGAACAGGTCAGGGTTCCATAGCCATAGGCAAAACAGTTGAAACTGGAGCAGCTGCATGACCAGGTGGACTGGGGACAGCAAGGAGTCATCGGGTCAGGTAGTCCTGAGGCATGGTCCCAGGAGATCCAGGAGATCTTCATAAAAAAAATCTAATTCCAACAGTTTTATCTGAGTGCATGAATCTGTATGCCTACCTACCAAAGTCCAGCACTACTACTGCCCTTGTGAAAGCCACACACTCCTGGCTGACAGCTACAGACTCCAAGAAAACAACAATGGTGAGGGTGTTACTTGCTGATATGTCCAAAGCCTTTGATCGAGTAGATCACGCAAAGCTCCTGCAACATCTGTCTGACATTGAACTGTGTTCAAGGTTACTAGCCTAGCTACACCACAGGAAGAAGGCAGAGGGTGATGGTGACTAGCCTGGCTCCACAGCTACACCACAGGAAGAAGACAGAGGGTGATGGTTACTAGCCTGGCTCCACAGCTACACCACAGGAAGAAGGCAGAGGCTGATGGTTACTAGCCTGGCTCCACAGCTACACCATAGGAAGAAGGCAGAGGGTGATGGTTACTAGCCTGGCTCCACAGTTACACCACAGGAAGAAGGCAGAGGGTGATGGTTACTAGCCTGCCTCCACCACAGGAAGAAGGCAGAGGGTGATGGTTACTAGCCTGGCTCCACAGCTACACCACAGGAAGAAGACAGAGGGTGATGGTTACTAGCCTGGCTCCACAGCTACACCACAGGAAGAAGGCAGAGGCTGATGGTTACTAGCCTGGCTCCACAGCTACACCACAGGAAGAAGGCAGAATGTGATGGTTACTAGCCTGGCTCCACAGCTACACCATAGGAAGAAGGCAGAGGCTGATGGTTACTAGCCTGGCTCCACAGCTACACCACAGGAAGAAGGCAGATGGGTGATGGTTACTAGCCTGACTCCACAGCTACACCACAGGAAGAAGGCAGAGGGTGATGGTTACTAGCCTGGCTCCACAGCTACACCACAGGAAGAAGGCAGGGGCTGATGGTTACTAGCCTGGCTTCACAGCTACACCACAGGAAGAAGGCAGAGGCTGATGGTTACTAGCCTGGCTCCACAGCTACACCACAGGAAGAAGGCAGAGGCTGATGGTTACTAGCCTGGCTCCACAGCTACACCACAGGAAGAAGGCAGAGGCTGATGGTTACTAGCCTGGCTTCACAGCTACACCACAGGAAGAAGGCAGAATGTGATGGTTACTAGCCTGGCTCCACAGCTACACCACAGGAAGAAGGCAGAACGTGATGGTTACTAGCCTGGCTCCACAGCTACACTGTGGCCCTGTCGAAAGATAACCCCGGACAGGGCCAACCAGGCAGGATATAACCCCACCCACTTTGCCAAAGCACAGCCCCCACACTACTAGAGGGACATCCGCAAACCACCAACTTACTACCCTGAGACAAGGCTGAGTATAGCCCACGAAGATCTCCCCCATGGCACAAACCCGAGGGGGTGCCAAAGTCAGTGACTCAACCCACTCAAGTGACGCACCCCTCCTAGGGACGGCATGGAAGAGCACCAGTAAGCCAGTGACTCAGCCCCCATAATAGGGTCAGAAACAGAGAATCCCAGTGGAGAGAGGGGAACCGGCCAGGCAGAGACAGCAAGGGCGGTTCATCGCTTCAGTGCTTTTCCGTTCACCCTCGCACCCCTGGGCCAGACTACACTCAATCATATGACCTACTGAAGAGATGAGTCTTCAATAAAGACTTAAAGGTCAGGACCGAGTCTACGTCTCTCACATGGATAGGCAGACCATTTCATAAAAATTTAGCTCTATAGGAGAATGCCCTGCCTCCAGCTGTTTGCTTAGCAATTCTAGGGACAATAAAGAGGCCTGCGTCTTGTGACCGTAGCGTACATGTAGGTATGTATGGCAGGACCAAATTGGAGAGATAGGTAGGAGCAAGCCCATGTAATGCTTTGTATGTTAGCAGTAAAACCTTGAAATCATCCCTCGCCTTAACAGGAAGCCAGAGAGCCTAGCACTGGAGTAATTTGATATATTTTTTTGCTTCTAGTCAAGATTCTAGCAGCCGTGTTTAGCACAAACTGAAGTTTATTCAGTGCTTTATCCGGGTAGCCGGAAAGTAGAGCATTGATGTAGTCTAATCTAGAAGTGCATAATTTTTGGACAAAAAGTTTCTGATTTTTGCAATGATATGAAGTTGGAAAAAAGCTGTCCTTGAAATATTCTTGATATGTTCGTCAAAAGAGAGATCAGGGTCCAGAGTAACGCCGAGGTCCTTCGCAGTTTTATTTGAGATGACTGCACAACCATCAAGATTAATTGTCAGATCCAACAGAAGATCTCGTTTTTTGGGACCTAGAATTGGAATCTCTGTTTTGTCCGAGTTTAAAAGTAAAACATTTGCTGTCATCCACTGCATCTCAGTGCTTGAGGCGTCAGTATAGACACCCTGGTTCAAATCCAGGCTGTATCACAACCAGCCAGGTGGCGCACAATTGGCCCAACGTTGTCCGGGTTTGGCCGGTGTAGGCCGTCATTGTAAATATGAATTTGTTCTTAACTGACTTGCCTAGTTAAATAAAGGTTACATGTCTGATACACAGGCTTCCAGGGAGGGCAAATGTGGGGCTTCACCATGTTTCATTGAAATGTACAGCTGTGTATCGTCCACATAGCAGTGAAAGTTAACATTATGTTTCTGAATGACGTCACCAAGAGGTAAAATATATAGTGAAAACAATAGTTGTCCTAAAACGGACCCTTGAGGAACACCGAAACTTACAACTGATTTGTCAGAGGACAAACCATCCACAGAGACGAACTGATATCTTTCCGTCAGATAAGATCTAAACCAGGACAGAATTTATCCGCCTAGACCAGTTAGTGTTTCCAATCTCTCCAAAAGAATGTGGTGATCGATGGTGTCAAAAGCAGCACTAAGGTCTAGGAGCACGAGGACAGATGTAGAGCCTTTGTCTGATGCCATTAAAAGGTAATTTACCACCTTTATGGGTGCAGTCTCAGTGCTATGATGGGGTCTAAAACCAGACTGAAGCATTTTGTATACATTGTTTGTCTAAAGGAAGGCTGAGAGTTGCTATGCAACAGTTGTTGCGAAAGCCTTTTGGAGTGTGTCTGTGGACTTTTCCATGTGAATATTAAAGTCACCAAAAATGTGAATATTATCTGCCATGACTACAAGGTCCGATAGGAATTCAGGAAACTCAGTGAGGAATGCTGTATACGGCCCAGGAGGCCACGTGTGCTCCCTCTCCGGCCACTAGGTCACCAGGCTGCTCGTTATGGCGCACACATGTCACCATCGTTACGCGCATCTGCGCATAATGACACTCACCTGGACTCCATCACCTCCTTGATTACCTGCTCTTTATATGTCACTCCCTTTGGTTTCTTCCCCAGTCGTCATTATTTCTGTTCCTGGGTCATGTCTGTGCGTTGTTTGTGCTACGTGTTTGTTTAATTTATTTATTAAAACACTCATTCCCTGAACTTGCTTCCCGACTCTCAGCGTACATTGTTACAGAATGACGACTCAACAAAGGGAAGCATCAGGGAGTGTTTTTTTGTTTTGTTTTTGTGTTGGAGGGGATGTCGGGTTCGGGTGTTGGAGCCGGAGCTACCTGGGAGGTCTCAGGTTCGATGGGTTCCCCTGTCTCAGGTGGCTCAACAGGTTTCTATACCTCAGCGGGATTGATAGGCTCCATGCCTCAGCTGGCTCGACAGGCTGCCATGCCTCAGCGGGTTCGATAGGCTCCCATGCCTCAGCTGGGTGAACAGGTTTCCATGCGCCGACCGAGGCAACCGGGAGGTCTCAGCCAGCTCATCAGGTTTCTGCGCCTCAAGGGAGGCGAACGGGCCGCTCCGGATCCCCGGGATCGTCCCTGTGGTTGGCGTCCTGCGGCTGGAGTCGAATGCGCCGGGGAGGGGGTACTGTCAAGTATGCTCTCTCTCCGGCGCTCTAGGTCGCCACGCTCCCGCACCTCAGCTGGATCGACAGGTTCCCGCGCCTTAGCAGAGGTGACCGGTCCGCTCTTGATCCCCAGGATCGTCATCTTGGTCGGCATCCTGCGGCTGAAGCAGCGCGTTGGGAGGGGGTACTGTCACATGTGCTCCCTCTCCGGCCTCTAGGTCACCAGGCTGTTCGTTATGGTGCACACTTGTCACACGCGTCTTCGCATAATGACACTCACCTGGACTCCATCACCTCCTTGACCTCCTTCCCCAGTCATCATTGTTTCTGTTCCTGGGTCATGTCTGTGCGTTGTTTGTGTTAAGTGTTTTGTTTAATTTATTTATTAAAGCACTCACTCCCTGAACTTGCTTCCCGACTCTCAGCGTACATCGTTACACTATATAAAGTGATTGAGTAGGCTGCATAGATTTCATGACTAGAAGCTCAAAAGGTGACCTGGCCTCCACAATCACCCGACCTCAACCCAATTGAGATGGTTTGGGATGAGTTTGACCGCAAGATGAAAGAAAAGCAGGAAACAAGTGCTCAATATATGTGGGAACTCCTTCAAGACTGTTGCAAAAGCATTCCAGGTGAAGCTGCTTGAGAGAATGCCAAGAGTGTGCAGAGCTGTCATCAAGGCAAAGGGCGGCTACTTGGAAGAATCTAAAATCTATTTAGATTTGTTTAACACTTTTTTGCTTACCGCATGATTCCATGTGTTTTATTTCATAGTTCTGATGTCTTCGCTATTATTCTACAATGTAGAAAAAAGTAAAAATAAAGAAAAACCCTTGAATGAATAGGTGTGTCCCAACTTTTGACTGGTATTGTATATACACTGCTCAAAAAAATAAAGGGAACACTTCAACAACACAATGTAACTCCAAGTCAATCACACTTCTATGAAATCAAACTGTCCACTTAGGAAGCAACACTGATTGACAATAAATTTCACATGCTGTTGTGCAAATGGAATAGACAAAAGGTGGAAATTATAGGCAATTAGCAAGACACCCCCAAAAAAGGAGTGATTCTGCAGGTGGTGACCACAGACCACTTCTCAGTTCCTATGCTTCCTGGCTGATGTTTTGGTCACTTTTGAATGCTGGCGGTGCTCTCACTCTAGTGGTAGCATGAGACGGAGTCTACAACCCACACAAGTGGCTCAGGTAGTGCAGTTCATCCAGGATGCCACATCAATGCGAGCTGTGGCAAAAAGGTTTGCTGTGTCTGTCAGCGTAGTGTCCAGAGCATGGAGGCGCTACCAGGAGACAGGCCAGTACATCAGGAGACGTGGAGGAGGCCGTAGGAGGGCAACAACCCAGCAGCAGGACCGCTAGCTCCGCCTTTGTGCAAGGAGGTGCACTGCCAGAGCCCTGCAAAATGACCTCCAGCAGGCCACAAATGTGCATGTGTCAGCATATGGTCTCACAAGGGGTCTGAGGATCTCATCTCGGTACCTAATGGCAGTCAGGCTACCTCTGGCGAGCACATGGAGGGCTGTGCGGCCCCACAAAGAAATGCCACCCCACACCATGACTGACCCACCGCCAAACCGGTCATGCTGGAGGATGTTGCAGGCAGCAGAACGTTCTCCACGGCGTCTCCAGACTCTGTCACGTCTGTCACATGTGCTCATGTGCTCAGTGTGAACCTGCTTTCATCTGTGAAGAGCACAGGGCACCAGTGGCGAATTTGCCAATCTTGGTGTTCTCTGGCAAATGCCAAACGTCCTGCACGGTGTTGGGCTGTAAGCACAACCCCCACCTGTGGACGTCGAGCCCTCATACCACCCTCATGGAGTCTGTTTCTGACCGTTTGAGCAGACACATGCACATTTGTGGCCTGCTGGAGGTCATTTTGCAGGGCTCTGGCAGTGCTACTCCTTGCACAAAGGCGGAGCTAGCGGTCCTGCTGCTGGGTTGTTGGCCTCCTACGGCCTCCTCCACGTCTCCTGATGTACTGGCCTGTCTCCTGGTAGCGCCTCCATGCTCTGGACACTACGCTGACAGACACAGCAAACCTTCTTGCCACAGCTCGCATTGATGTGCCATCCTGGATGAGCTGCACTACCTGAGCCACTTGTGTGGGTTGTAGACTCCGTCTCATGCTACCACTAGAGTGAGAGCACCGCCAGCATTCAAAAGTGACCAAAACATCAGCCAGGAAGCATAGGAACTGAGAAGTGGTCTGTGGTCACCACCTGCAGAATCACTCCTTTATTGGGGGTGTCTTGCTAATTGCCTATAATTTCCACCTTTTGTCTATTCCATTTGCACAACAGCATGTGAAATTTATTGTCAATCAGTGTTGCTTCCTAAGTGGACAGTTTGATTTCACAGAAGTGTGATTGACTTGGAGTTACATTGTGTTGTTTAAGTGTTCCCTTTATTTTTTTGAGCAGTGTATATATATTTTTCTAAGCAGGTAGAGCTCAAAACAGTTGGTCGCCACTGGTCCATCTGTACATGCTATACAGACTATCAATAACATTTAAAATATCTACTAGCCTTAACCTTAACCCTTATCCTAACCCTAAACTTAACCCATACCCTAAACAACTTCTTTGCTCACTTTGAGGACAATACAGTGCCACTGACACGGCCCGCTACCAAAACCTGTGGGCTCTCCTTCACCGCAGCCAACGTGAGTAAAACATTTAAACGTGTTAACCCTCGCAAGGCTGCCGGCCCAGACGGCATCCCTAGCCTCGTCCTCAGAGCATGCGCAGACCAGCTGGCTGGTGTGTTTATGGACATATTCAATCAATCCCTATCCCAGTCTGCTGTCCCCACATGCTTCAAGAGGGCCACCATTGTTCCTGTTCACAAGAAAGCTAAGGTAACTTAGCGAAATGACTATCTATGCTTTGAGAGACTAGTCAAGGATCATATCACCTCACCCTACCTGACACCCTAGACCCACTCCAATTTGCTTACCGCCCCAATAGGTCCACAGACGACGCAATCGCAATCACACTGCACACTGCCCTAACCCATCTGGACAAGAGGAATACCTATGTAAGAATGCTGTTCATCGACTACAGCTCAGCATTTAACACCATAGTACCCTCCAAACTCGTGGCTAAGCTCGAGACCCTGGGTCTCGACCCCACCTTGTGCAACTGAAGTCCTGGACTTCCTGACGGGACACCCCCAGGTGGTGAGGGTAGGAAACAACATCTCCACCCCACTGATCCTCAACACTGGGGCCCCACAAGGGTGCGTTCTCAGCCCTCTCCTGTACTCTCTGTTCACCCATGACTGCGTGGCCATACACGCCTCCAACTCAATCATCAAGTTTGCAGACGACACTACAGTGGTAGGCTTGATTACCAACAACGACGAGACGGCCTACAGGGAGGAGGTGAGGGCCCTCGGACTGTGGTGTCAGAAAAACAACCTTACACTCAACGTCAACAAAACAAAGGAGATGATCATGGACTTCAGGGAACAGCCCCCTATTCACATCAACGGGACAGCAGTGGAGAAGGTGGGAAGTTTTAAGTTCCTCGGTGTACACATCACGGACAAACTGAAATGGTCCAACCACACAGACAGCGTTGTGAAGAAGGCGCAACGGCGCCTCTTCAAGCTCAGGAGGCTGAAGAAATTTGGCTTGTCACCAAAAACACTCACAAACTTTTACAGATGCACAATCGAGAGCATCCTGTCGGGCTGTATCACCGCTTCCCACAACCGCAAGGCTCTCCAGAGGGTGGTGCGGTCTGCACAACGCATCATCGGGGGCAAACTACCTGTCCTCCAAGACACCTACACCACCCGATGTCACAGGAAGGCCAAAAAGATCCTCAAGGACAACAACCACCCGAGCCACTGCCTGTTCACCCCGCTATCATCCGGAAGGCAAGGTCAGTACAGGTGCATCAAAGCTGGGACCGAGAGACTGAAAAACAGCTTCTATCTGAAGGCCACCAGACTGTTAAACAGCCATCACTAACATTGAGTGGCTGCTGCCAACATACTGACTCAAATCTCTAGCCACTTTAATAATAAAAAATGGGATGTAATAAATGTATCACTAGTCCCTTTAAATAATGCCACTTTATATAATGTTTACATACCCTACATTACTCCTCTCATATGTATATACTGTACTCTATACCATCTACTGCATCTTGCCTATGCCGTTCGGCCATCGCTCATCCATATATTTATATGTACATATTCTTATTAATTCCTTTACACTTGTGTGTAAAAGGTAGTTGTTGTGAAATTGTTAGATTACTTGTTAGATATTACTGCATGGTCGGAACTAGAAGCACAAGCATTTCACTACACTCACATTAACATCTGCTAACCATGTGTATGTGACCAATAAAATTTGATTTGGATTTGATTTGAACCCTAGCCCTAACCTTAATCCTTACCATTACCCTTATTCTAAACCTAAACCTAACCCTAACCTTAGCAAGAAGTTGCTTATCAACAGATGGCCCGGCCCTGCCTGCTGCCATTCATGGGCCAGAAAGGCTGGGATTTCCTTAAATGTAACTAGGCAGAAGGACACCTGCTGGGGATTACGTCGCCGGATCATGAGGGCAGGTTGAGATGATCACGGGCAGGCCGGCTGAGGAAGGGTAACTGGGAATACCTGTAAACACGTTAACACCTGTGACCTGTACTCCTCCTCAGTGGCCTCACTACCCCTTCTACTACTGAACATATTAGTGCAGCAAAGAATAGAATGATTCTATTTATATGTAGTGTACAGCTCTTTGAAAGACACCTGGCACTCCAGGAAAGACACTGCAACAGCTATATCTTGAGTTTCAATCAGGTATGAATTCACACAACACAAAAAAGAAAGCCCATTCCACTAAAAACAGTTCATTTTGGGATCTACTGGACCTTCAGTGAGCGTGATATTAGGTTATTTTTTCCATTGATTTCAGTATGACTCCATATGAGGGTGATGCCATAGATACAGTGAAGAGGTAAATGGAATTCGAACAAAACAATGGAAATGCCATGGAAACGTGTGGGGGAAAGATGCAGTGAGGGAAAGAGATGCCTCATTGCCCCCCAGCAAAATGAGCCTACATTTAGGCTATTGTTTATACAGTGTGTGTATTTCCCACTATGTTGAGGTAAAAATGGGAGTATAATGCTTACATGGATGTCAACCACAATACATGTTCACGTCATCGTCACCAATCAACTGCATTACAGTTAAAAATGACTGACTACCATCACTGATTTCTCTAAACTAGCTATGCTATCCGTTTATACGAATGGAGGTTAGCATTTAGCAGTCACTTCTTCTAAACCTGGAAAAGGGACTACTTCTAAATGTTAGGCAGTGAAAACAGTCAAATATATCCACATCGTAACCACATTGTGGGCCTGTTACAATGCATCTGCTGTATAGTCAATCATTCATCGATGATGAAGAACAATGAACACAAAATTAGGGGTTCAAACAAGGGTTCTCCTAAGATCCTTAAAGTTCTTTGAAGAAAATTAGGGTTATTGACACTGAAAAATGCCCCCAAAAGGTACTTCCAAGAACCCCATAGGAGTTGGGGTTAATCGAGGAACCTTCTTAGTTCTTGGGGGTTCTTGCAGGAACCTAACTGCCAAACTTAAAAAACAGCAGGTGCAGGCACTTAATTGAAAATGTTTAATATCTCCTCAATTTAAGGTAAGGTTTCCAGGAATTGTTTTCTTTTTAGAGTGCATCTGCTCTGTGTGCACTAACTGTAACGATCTTCGTCTGGAGAAAGAGAGGAGGACCAAAGTGCAGCGTGGTAAGTGTTCATGATGAATCTTTAATAGAACAAACTGAACACTCAAATACAAAACAATAAACGAACGAACGAAAACCGAAACAGTTCCGTGTGGAACACACAGACACAGAAGACAACCACCCACAAAACACAATAGAAAACAACCTCCCTAAATATGGTTCCCAATCAGAGACAACGACAAACACCTGCCTCTGATTGAGAACCATATCAGGCCAAAACGAAAAACCCAACATAGAAAGACAAACATAGATAACCCACCCAACTCACGCCCTGACCATACTAAAACAAAGAAAATACAAAAGAACTAAGGTCAGAACGTGACACTAACTAAAAGGAACAAACACTTCCTCATTCCTGTATCTTAGTGTCTATTGGTCAGGTCTGTGGCAAAGTGAATACTGCCTTAGGAAATATATTTATTTTATTGATGTTGATATAATACATTTTTAGAAAAAATGGTTCCATAGGAAGGGGTTCTTCGGCTGTCCCCTTAAATAACCCTTTTTGGTTACAGGTAGAACCCTTTTGGGTTCCATGTAGAACCACATGGAACCCAAAAGGGTTCTACCTGGAACCAAAAAGGGTTCTTCAAAGGGTTCTCCTATTTCGACAGCCGATTAGCCATTTCAGGTTCTAGATAGCACCTTTTTTTCTAAGTATATGAATTTAAGCCAGTGTAGCTAATCACTGGGAGATGAGATTACCAGAACGATGCATTGGTCCCCTAATTTGAGTTGAGTTCAGATTAAGACATTTCACTTCTGAATCCATCCTCTTCCCCATGGCTGTCCTAACAAATTCAAGACAACTTCATGTACATAGACACACTTAAAGATCCCTCCCGGTTTGTCTGAAGTATACTCCATAAGTGGCATGAACCAAGCGGCAAGGAGTAAAGCTACTGTAGGAGATTTTGCTAATGCCTAAATGAAATTGGTTAGTGCAATGTTAATATGTTAAAATCTGCTTAAAATGAGCTCGGTCCGAGTTAACTCTGTGCAATGTCTAGATTTGACTGAGGCTGCCATTTTAAACATTCTTCAACCACTGCCAATACAGGTGACAGATTCATATATTTCAAATGGGCACCACATGTCCTGTACAGTCGTGGCCAAAAGTTTTGAGAATGACACAAATATTAATTTCCACAAAGTTTGCTGCTTCAGTGTCTTTAGATATTTTTGTCAGATGTTACTTTGGAATACTATGGAAAAAGTATAATTACAAGCATTTCATAAGTGTCAAAGGCTTTTATTGACAATTACATGAAGTTGATGCAGAGTCAATATTTGCAGTGTTGACCCTTCTTTTTCAAGACCTCTGCAATCCGCCCTGGCATGCTGACAATTAACTTCTGGGCCACATCCTGACTGATGGCAGCCCATTCTTGCATAATCAATGCTTGGAGTTTGTCAGAATTTGTGGGTTTTATTTTGTCCACCTGCCTCTTGAGGATTGAACACAAGTTCTCAATGGGATTAAGGTCTGGGGAGTTTCCTGGCCATGGACCCATAATATCGATGTTTTGTTCCCCGAGCCGCTTAGTTATCACTTTTGCCTTATGACAAAGTGCTCCATCATGCTGGAAAAGGCATTGTTCGTCACCAAACTGTTCCTGGATGGTTGGGAGAAGTTGCTCTCGGAGGATGTGTTGGTACCATTCTTTATTCATGGCTGTGTTCTTAGGCAAAATTGTGAGTGAGCCCACTCCCTTGGCTGAGAAGCAACCCCACACATGAATGGTCTCAGGATGCTTTACTGTTGGCATGACACAGGACTGATGGTAGTGCTCACCTTGTCTTCTCCGGACAAGCTTTTTTCTGGATGCCTCAAACAATCGGAAAGGGGATTCATCAGAGAAAATGACTTGAACCCAGTCATCAGCAGTCCAATCCCTGTACCTTTTGCAGAATATCAGTCTGTCCCTGATGTTTTTCCTGGAAAGAAGTGGCTTCTTTGCTGCCCTTCTTGACACCAGGCCATCCTCCAAAAGTCTTCGCCTCACTGTGCATGCAGATGCACTCACACCTGCCTGCTGCCATTCCTGAGTATGCTCTGTTCTGGTGGTGCCCCGATCCCGCAGCTGAATCTACTTTAGGAGACGGTCCTGGCGCTTGATGGACTTTCTTGGGCGCCCTGAAGCCTTCTTCACAACAATTGAACCGCTCTCCTTGAAGTTCTTGATGATCCGATAAATGGTTGATTTAGGTGCAATCTTACTGGCAGCAATATCCTTGCCTGTGAAGCCCTTTTTGTGCAAAGCAATGATGACGGCAAATGCTTCCTTGCAGGTAACCATGGCTGACAGAGGAAGAAGAATGATTCTAAGCACCACCCTCCTTTTGAAGCTTCCAGTCTGTTATTCAAACTCAATCAGCATGACAGAGTGATCTCCAGCCTTGTCCTCGTCAACACTCACACCTGTGTTAACGAGAGAATCACTGACATGATGTCAGCTGGTCCTTTTGTGGCAGGGCTGAAATGCAGTGGAAATGTTTTTGGGGGATTCAGTTCATTTGCATGGCAAAGAGGGACTTTGCAATTAATTGCAATTCATCTGATCACTCTTCATAACATTCTGGTGTATATGCAAATTGCCATCATACAAACTGAGGCAGCAGACTTTGTGAAAATTGATATTTGTGTCATTCTCAAAACTTTTGGCCATGACTGTTCATTCAAAGAAGTTGATAAAAATCCACCCTATTCTACAACAGTTTTTTGATAATACTCTGTGCCTAGTGTCAGTTTAAAGACCCTTGATAATAATATATATTTAATGAAAGGTTAAGACAAATGTTCCTTCCATTCCAATAAATCAAGGTGGGCAAGTCCAGATATTGATATCGTAATATCCACTGTGTGATTTCTTTGTCGTTGAGAGATATCGTTTGGACTTGAGATGCCAGAATAGCAATGTTAGTGTGAAATCATTGGCTGCGTCTTATTGATAAGCCTCTTACGCCTCGCACTTCTGGCAGCTTGATTCTCCACTTCTCAAGGAAAGCCTAAGTTGCTATAAGTGTGTAGAAAATCGCCTATCCTCATTCACACTGGGCTTAACTGGACTCAGTGCTGCTTTTAGGCACCGTTAATTGAAGTGCACTGAATGGCTGGAATGGGATGCCATCACAATGTGTTTTTGGTACAGTATGGTCCATACTTTGCATTGTAAGCATGCATTACAAGAATTGTATTTTGAAATCAATTCAATCAATATGTATTTCATATTTATCTCCTATTTTTAGCTGGTGCCAAAAAAAAGGGGATGTAGAGTGATTAAGGTACACAGAAAAAAGCTTTGTCCAGGAACATCCAACACTATAGTTGTATTTTCAGGCCTCTCCCTTGGTTATATAACGAGTTTGAGGTATTCGTCTGACAATTTCAGCTGAAGGAAGGAGATCACAAAGTATGTCTTCATCTAATCCCCTTACAGCTAAACTCGCTCCCATTTGCGCTCCATGTGGTTGAAAACTTGATATACTGTATATAGACAAAAAGTAACTTAATGTCTCAGACCACTGGAGAGACAAGTTATAACACACAAAACCACCACACCTTGCAGGATTATAAAAGCCACAACAAGTGACATGGAGAGCAGTGGAGGCTGCTGAGGGCAGGACGGCTCATAATAATGTCTGGAACAGAGCAAATGGAATGGCATCAATTAAGGTGCCACCAACCTCCTGTGATGGAGAGTGATGGACAGGGCACTGATTGATATGTAAGGAGACTAATGTGTCTGGATAAAACAGAAATATGTACATTTTGAAAATGTTTACATATTTATCAAAATGACGCTTTCAAACAGTTCTGGTGTAGGACTCTGTATTGACTTTATATTGCACTATACTCATCTATATCAATACAATGTGTAGTCATACCCCCAACTAAAGCACCAGTACTGAGCAACGTACGTCAGCCATGATGTCCACGTGTTTCTGTGTCCTCCCATGCTTTCTCAGTGGTGATGGGCAGGCAGGTATTAGCTATGAGATATATAGGGTCACTAAATGGTCAGATTAGGATTACCAGGCTTGGAGAAATTCCAGGGCAAAAGAGTGATGTACCTATCTTTATGTAGAACAGTGCCATGAGATCTACTAGGACATACGCATTTCCAGGGACCACATTTCTTGGGAAATACCATGGGTATTAACATAACCATTGGATCCAGAAACACTTGGTTGGTAACCAAGGTTCCCCTTCTATCTCCCTCACTCTCTCTCTCCCCCTTTCTCTTTCTGACCTTTCCTCTGCCCTGCTTCCTCTTTTTTTCTTTCTTTTTTTTTGTATTTCCAATGGATTAAGTCTGACTTTGGGACAGATCAAGACGTGTTGATGCAACAGTGCCATCAATTGGATGATGCAGAAAAGTTAATCCATGCTTTTGTCACTTCTAGATTAGACTACTGCAATGCTCTACTCTCCGGCTACCCAGATAAAGCACAAAATAAACTTCAGTTAGTGCTAAACACGGCTGCTAGAATCTTGACCAGAACCCCCCAAAACATTTGATAATATTACTCCAGTGCTAGCCTCTCTACACTGGCTTCCTGTTAAGGCTAAGGCTGATTTCAAGGGTTCTACTGCTAACCTACAAAGCATTACATGGACTTGCTCCTACCTATCTCTCTGATTTCGTCCTGCCCTACATACCTACACGTACGTTACGGTCACAAGACACAGGCCTCCTTATTGTCCCTAGAATTTCGAAGCAAACAGCTGGAGGCAGGGCATTCTCCTATAGAGCTCAATTTTTATGGAATGGTCTGTCTATCCATGTGAGAGACGCAGACTCGGTCTCAACCTTTAAGTCTTTACTGAACTATGATTGAGTGTAGTCTGGCCCAGGGGTGTGAAGGTGAATGGCAGGGCACTGGAGTGACGAACCGCAATTGCTGTCTCTGCCTGGCCAGCTCCCCTCTTTCCCCTGGGATTCTCTGCCTCTGACCATATTACGGTGGCTGAGTCCCTGGCTTACTAGTGCTCTTCCATGCCGTCCCTAGGAGGGGTGCGTCACTTGAGTGGGTTGAGTCACTGACGTGATCTTCCTGTCCGGGTTGGCGCCCCCTCTGGTTCATGCTATGGGGGAGATCTTCGTGGGCTATACTCAGCCTTGTCTCTGGGTAGTAAGTTGGTGGTCTGTTGAGATCCCTCTAGTGGTGTGGGGGCTGTACTTTGACAAAGTGGGTGGGGTTATATCCTGCCTGTTAGGCCCTGTCCGGGGATATCGTTGGACGGGGCCACAGTGTCCCCTGACCCCCTCCTGTCTCAGTCTCCAGTCTCCAGTCTCCAGTATCTATGCTGCAATAGTCTATGTTCCAGGGTGCTAGGGTCAGTCTGTTATATCTGGTGTAATTCTCCTGTCTTATCTGGTGTCCTCTGTGAATTTAAGTATGCTCCCTCTAATTCTCTCTCTCTTGCTCTATCCATCCCTCCCCTCCCGGAGGACCTGAGCCCTAGGATCCTGCCTCAGGACTACCTGGTCTGATGACTCGTGGCTGTCCCCTGTCCACCTGGTCGTGTTGTTGCTCCTGTTCTGTCTGCGGCTAGGGAACCCTGACCTGTTCACCGGACGTACTACTTTGTCCCAGAACTGCTGTTTTCGACTCTCTCTTTCTCTGTAACGCACCTGCTGTCTCGACCTCTGAATGCACAGATATGAAAAGCCAACTGACATTTACTCCTGAGGTACTGACCGGTTGCACCCTCTACAACCACTGTGATTATTATTTGACCCTGCTGGTCAAACATCTTGGCCATGTTCTGTTATAATCTCCACCCTGCACAGCCAGAAGTGGACTGGCCACCCCTCAGAGCCTGGTTCCTCTCTAGGTTTATTCCTAGATTCCTGCTTTTCTAGGGAGTGTTTCCTAGCCAATGTGCTTCTACATCTGCATTGCTTGCAGTTTTGGGTTTTAGTCTGGGTTTCTGTATAGCACTTTGTGACATCTGCTGATGTGAAATGGGCTTTATAAATACATTTGATTGATTACCAGATTGATTGAAATGCTTACTTACGGGCCCTTTTCCAACAATGCAGAGTTAAAGATAAATATGTAATAAATCTATCAAAAAAATGGAAATAGTGACATGAGGAATAAATACACAGTGAATAACGAATAACAACAAAAAAAGTAAAAATAACATGGCTGTATACAGAGAGTACCAGTACTGAGTTGATGTGCAGTGGTACGAGGTAATTGAGGTAGCTAAATACAAATAGCAGGGGTAACTAGGCAACAGGATAGATGCAGTAGCAGCAGCGAATGTTGTGAGTGTGAAAGTGTTTGTGTGTGTGGGGTGTCAGTATGTTATGTGTGTGTGGGCATGTAACGTGGGGGATTTTACACAGAAATGTCTAATACTCCAAATGTAACCACCACAGGTTTTAGGATAAGGCAGGATCAATAGAGACTTGAACTGGGTACCGGTATAGAAACGCAACAGATGATTATCAAAAATATCATTTTATTACAAAGATATCAGGTGAAAATGTACAAACGGGGCTGTACTGGTCGGGCTTGGAATCATACCAAAAAGGCAAGTTACAGTGTGTCTCAGTCTTCAGTACAAAATGGCTACTGCAATAATTGAGTAGTTGCATGCAATGTCAGCGGAAGTATCTTAGTCAGCACAGCAAACAGGTGGAAAACACAGCAAACCAGATCCCAGTGGAAAACAGCAAAGCTCACAGTATTCAATAAGGATTAAATATCAAAAGGTCTTCACAGACTAAAGCGCACATGCAATAAACAGGCAAGACCTTAAATGTAGCAATAGACACAATAGATTAAAAACACAAGAATGACATTGCTGACTTGTCTCCAAGTCCACACAGCCAAACCCAAGTGTACTCCGGATACTTACAGCTAGCACATTAACACAAACACACGGAGACTGTATAAAAGAGTTTGCAAGCTCCCCTAGGTCTGGTATGGGACTTGGGAGACAGCAGCAGTCTGTCGCTGTCTTTCCCTACTCCCGCTCCAGGAAATGCACCACCGTTTTGTAGGAACAGGTGGAGGTGCATTCTGTAGAGCCACTTCTACAATTCAGAGGACAACAGTAATTGCTAAAATAGAGGCACCTCCACCCTGTTACAGGCATATGTAGTGAGTGCGTATGTCTGTTTTAGGATGTCAGTGTAAGTACGTGTGAGTGTGTGGGTAGAGTCCCGTGTTTGTGCATAGAGTCGTTGCAAGAGAGCTAGTGCAAAAAAGGTTAAATGCAGGCAGTCCGGGTAGCCATTTGATGAGCTATTTAGCAGTCTTGTTTAGCAGTCTTATCGCTTGGGGGTAGAAGCTGTTCAGGGTCCTGTTGGTTCCAGGAGTCTTTTTTTTGGGCCTTCCTCTGACACCGCCTAGTATAGAGGTCCTGGATGGCAGGGGGCTCGGCCCCAGTGATGTACTGGGCCGTACTCACCACAATCTGTGCCTTGCAGTTGCGGTACCAAGCGGTGATGCAGCCAGTCAAGATGCTCATAATGGTACAGCTGTAGATGTTTTTGAGGATCTTTTGAGGGAGGTGTTCAGTCCCAGGGTCCTATGCTTGGTGATGAGCTTGGAGGGGATTATGGTGTTGAATGGTGAGCTGTAGTCAATAAACAGTATTCTTACATAGGTATTCCTTTTGTCCAGGTGGGTGAGGGCAGTGTGGAGTGCAAGAGATACTCATCTGTGGATCTGTTGGGGTGGTATGCGTATTAGAGTGGGTCCAGGGTGTCTGGGATGATGGTGTTGATGTGAGCCATGACCAGCCTTTCAAATAATTTCATGGCTATATATGTGAGTGCTACGGGGCGATACTCATTTAGGCAGGTTACCTTGGCATTCTTGGGCACGGGTACAGTGGTGGTCTGCTTAAAACAAGTTGGTATTACAGATAGGTTGAAAATGTCAGTGAAGACACTTGCCAGCTGGTCAGCCCATGCTCGGTATTCCGTCTGGCCCTGAGGCCTTGCGAATGTTAACCTGTTTACATTCGCAAGAGCGAGATCACACAGTCGGAGAGCGAGATCACAAGGCCGTCTGGAATAGCTGGTGCTCTCACGCAAGGTTCAGTGTTGCTTGCCTCGAAGCGAGCATAGAAGGCATTTAGTTTGTCTGATAGGCTCACATCTCTGGGTAGCTTGCAGCTGGATTTCCCTCTGTAATTTGTGATAGTTTGCAAGCCCTGATACATCCGTCGAGCTGATATGAAGACAGGCTTCCTCCATCAGTGCAGAACGTAGAGCCATTATAGAAAGTGAAAGTAGATAACTAAGTTACCAGAAAGGGCAGGTTGGTTGTCATAGATTCCTGTGTAATCCAGTGTTTCCCTAAACATATTAGCCCTGGTAATTGAACGGACAGCGACAGGTGATGGATGAGCCCAGGGTAATAATAAGACAGGGTCAGACAGGACCAGACAGGACCAGAAAGGACAGGACCGGACTGGACCAGACAGGACAGGACCAGACAGGACTGGACCAGACAGGGTCAGACCATGCTGTGTGTTGATGAGAATTAACCTTTATTTTCACAGTCATGGTTGGGCAGAGTGGTGTGGGGCTCAGCAGTCACTGTCCTATAAGGGGCAGCAGGTAGCCTAGTGGTTAGAGCGTTGGGCCAGTAACCGAAAGGTTGCTGAATCGAATCCCCGACCTGACAAGGTCAAAATCTGTTGTTCTGCCGCTGAACAAGGCAGTTAACCCACTGTTCCTAGGCCGTCATTGTAAATAAGAATTTGTTCTTAACTGACTTGCCAATTAAGTAAAGGTTATAAAAATATATATTGAAAAAAATAACACGCATCCACATGGAGGCACAACAATGACTGGTTGGCCTTTAGAAAGTGGTGAGATGGCAGTGGGCCTGTAATAAACAGATGAGTTGAGAGGGCGGGCAATGGTGTGTGTGATGGATTTCTGCTGAATAGTAAGAGGCAGCACAGCTGGAGCCAAATAACTGCCCACAATACCCTGGGAGAAGAGGAGGGGCATTGTTGTGGAGGACCAAAATATGATTCAGAAAGTAAGGGATGATCAAATTCATATGGAGGCTGCTTTTCTGCTGAGAAATGAGGGAGAGAAGGCAGGGAAGTTAGGGAGAGTGACATGGAGAAGGGGCAGGGGAAAGAGAGAGGGGGAGGAGAGAGAGAGAGGGGAAGAGAAAGAGAGAGAGGGCAAGAGAAAGAGAGAGGGGAAGAGAAGGAGACGGGTAGAGGGATAAAGAGAGAGGGGTAAATCTAGCCAGCACAGTGGGAAAAAGTCTGGAAAAGAGGACAAGGACGCACAAGTGAGACAGACAGTGGCTGTGCCAAGCAACCCACCTGAGTGTGCACGGCGTTGCTGTGTTTGGTCTTTGAAAATTCAGGAAAAATATGGAGAAGAATGAGGGGGGAGGAGGAGGAGGGAGGGGTGGGCCCAGAGAAAGGAGTCTGCTGGCAGTGTTGGTTATTGAAGTATAGTCACTCGCAGGAATTATTTTGGCTGCTGCGTCAGTTTTTTTCTCTCTTCCTTCTTACTCACATCTGGAGCGGGGAGTCACTTCCTCTGTCTGTGCTGCCCGCGTTGTGCTTTAACAGGGCTAGTCCTCTCGTCCTCTACTACCCCTTCCCCTCCTCCTCTGACGATACTCCAAAGAGATACGGAACACACTACCCCAGGGGGATGAGACCTCCCCAAAACACTCTCAGCACAGGACCAACCAGGGACCCTGGACATCCCCCACCAACACCCCCCACCCACCCTCTGGAATCTACGTCTGAAAACAGAGAGGGAGAGAGAGAGACTGAAATCTAGAGAGAACTGCAACCATCAGATGAACTCTGTAGGGTGTTCCCCCTTTCCCTTATATGGAAAAACAACTGGGAAATGATTTGAATTTGTCTGGTTTCTCTTGCACGGCTGCCTGGGCGCTGACTTCTATCCACCACAGCAGGCTGTGCAGCAGGGTTTGTTTGTGTGGCTAACTGACTGCTTTTGGTTCTTCTTTTCTGTGTTGTTTGCATGCAGGGCTTTTGAGGGGACAGCAGGCAGGAGCATTGCTGGTGTTTGTGGTGAGGCTACAGGCACTGCTGTCAGTGCCCCCTGGGGTGGTTGGCTTTACGCACCATTGCTCCTCTCTCTCTCTCTCTCTCTCTCTCTCTCTCTCTCTCTCTCTCTCTCTCTCTCTCTCTCTCTCTCTCTCCTCCACAATGGGCTCTGTCTGCCTGAGACGAACATCCGGCTGGCAGCAGCCTGCACACTGAGACGGTGTCTTTCTGAGGGGGAACTAGCAGCAAGGTGGGCCAAAGTTCATCAAGAGGAAGCAACTGTATTTCTGGAATCTGGACACACACAGATATCTGTGGGAGGGTTATTCACTCTGACTCTAAAACGGCAACAATCCTCAACCACAACAGGACGCGTAACACAGTAAGACCCCGGAGGGGGTGCCTGTAGTAAATGAGAAGGGCTGCTGTTGATGTTCCTGAGTGACCTTACTAATTAGGACCAGGATGATGGAGAAGCTGTGAACACTCAAGAGGACAGCACAACGTGAGTTCCTGATTGGAGGGTCCCATGGTGCTATGACACAGGTGTCTGAGACAGACTGTGTGTGTCGCCTCTGACCTTCTACCTTACTGTGGGTTACCCTGTTGGAAAGACAGACACTCCACTGACTGACAGGTGGACAACAACACTGTCGGATGTCATGGCGATGGCGGCGTGGTACCACCGTGACATCACCCGTGTGCATGCAGAGGACCTGTTGGCTCGGGCTGGAAGGGACGGCAGCTTCCTTGTCAGGGACAGTGAGTCTGTGCCTGGAGCCTACGCCCTCTGTCTGCTGTGAGTACACGCACGCACGCACACACACACACGCACACACACACACACACACACACACACACACACACACACACACACACACACACACACACACACACACACACACACACACACACACACACACACACACACACACACACACACACACACACACACACACACTTATTTTCCATCTCTGAGTGTGTATGGTCATTATGAACCCAGGGGTGCTCGCAGTCAGACACCCACACCTGCTCACGGGACACTGGTAACTTTCCCCTACATGTCAGTAGAAGGGGAACTAACCTCATATTCACAAGTTTTATAGACTGTCTCAATGACTGTCTCAATGTCTGCATTGTATTCAGCAGCCTGTCTCTCTGTCATCTCCATCAGTCTCACTCTGAGCTGGGCCGGTGGGCAGGGAGATGGCTGTGGCTCAGCCCAAGAACAGTCAGGCTGCCCTGTTCTGATTACAGCCCAACCCAGCCTGGCCAGTGTGTGTGTAACCCTGGTTAGGGCTCCCTGCCCCCCTCTCCTCTCGTCTCCTCTCTCCTTCATTCAGTCTTCCTTGGGGCCCCTGGAAGAGGGAGGGAGCTGCTGTGACCACATGGCTCTCTGTGCAAAGCGGCCCTGAGCCAGACGCATTCCTGAAAGCTGAGCCCCACTGCTGCTCATGCTGCTCGCTCACTCCCTCTCTCTTTCTCACTCCCTCTCTCTCCCCCGCTCGCTCATTCGCTCCCTCTCTCTCAATTCAATTAAATTCAAGGGCTTTATTGGCATGGGAAACATATGTTAGCATTGCCAAAGCAAGTGAACTAGATAATAAACAAAGTGAAATAAACAATAAAAATGTACAGTAAAAGTTACACTCACAGAAGTTCCAAAAGAATAAAGACATTTAAAATGTCATATTATGTCTATATACAGTGTGGTAACGATGTGCAAATAGTTAAAGTGCAAAAGGGAAAATAAATAAACATAAATACGGGTTGTATTTACAATGGTGTTTGTTCTTCACTGGTTGCCCTTTTCTTGTGGCAACAGGTCTCAAATCTTGCTGCCGTGATGGCACACTGTGGTATTTCAACCAGTAGATATGGGTCTGCCAGGTCTGCCTACGGCGGCCTTTCTCAATAGCAAGGTTATGCTCATTGAGTCTGTACATAGTCAACGTTTGGGTCAGTCACAATGGTGAGGTATTCTGCCTCTGTGTACTGTCTGTTTAGGGCCAAATGGCATTCTAGTTTGCTCTGCTTTTTTGTTGATTCTTTCAAATGTGTCAAGTAATTATCTTTTTGTTTTCTCATGATTTGTTTGGGTCTAATAGGCGGTCATTGTAAATAAGAATTTGTTCTTAACGGATTTGCCTTGGTAAATATAGGTTAAATAAAACAATTATTGTGATGCTGTCCTGGGGCTCTGTGGGGTGTGTTTGTGTTTGTGAACAGAGCTCCAGGACCAGCTTGCTTAGGGGACTCTTCTCCAGGTTCATCTCTCTGTAGGTGATAGCTTTGTTTTGGAAGGTTTGGGAATCACTTCCTTTTAGGTGGTTGTAGAATTTAATGGCTCTTTTCTGGATTTTGATAATTAGTGGGTATCGGCCTACTTCCGCTCTGCAAGCATTATTTGTAATTTTACGTTGTACACAGAGGATATTTTTGCAGAATTCTGCATGCATCTGCAAGAGTCTCAATTTGGTGTTTGTCTTTTTTGTGAATTCTTGGTTGGTGAGCGGAACCCAGACCTCACAACCATAAAGGGCAATGGGTTCTATAACTGAAAAATATTTTTAGCCAGATCCTAATTGGTATGTGGAATTTGATGTCCCCCCCCGTCTCCCACCCTCTCCACATTAATACAGGCCTACTGTACACTAATGATGTTTGATGCTCCTTTTGATGGCATAAAGGCCCTTCTTGCCTTGTCTCTCAAATCGTTCAAAGCTTTGTGGCAGTTACGTGTGGCGTTGATGTTAAGGCCGAGGTATATATTGTTCTTTGTGTTCTCTAGGGCAATGGTGTCTAGATGTAATTTAGACACCATTGCCGTCTAAATCTAATCTAATCTCCACATCAATACAGGTCTACTGTTTCTTTGCATATTCTCTAACTTCATTACTGGGAAATAAACATTCCTTTTAGATGAATTGTACGTGTGCTTTTCTACCAGGCATCACAAGGTCAAGCTTTCAACAGGGGGCTTTCAACAAGGGGCTTTCAACAAGGGGCTTTCAACAAGGGGCTTTCAACAAGGGGATTTCAACAAGGGGCTTTCAGCAAGGGGCTTTGAACAAGGGTATTTCAACAAGGGGCTTTCAACAAGGGGCGTTCAACAAGGGGCTTTCAACAAGGGGCTTTCAACAAGGGTATTTCAACAAGGGGCTTTCAACAAGGGGCTTTCAACAGAAGGCTTTCAACAGAGAGCTTTCAACAAGGGGCTTTCAACAGAGGGCTTTCAACAGAGGGCTTTCAACAAGGGGCTTTCAACAGAAGGCTTTCAACAGAAGGCTTTCAACAGAGGGCTTTCAACAAGTCAACAAGGGGCTTTCAACAGAAGGCTTTCAACAGAATGCTTTCAACAGAAGGCTTTCAACAAGGGGCTTTCAACAGAGGGCTTTCAACAAGTCAACAAGGGGCTTTCAACAGAAGGCTTTCAACAGAGGGCTATTAACAGAGGGGGAGTTACAGGCATTTACTGTACTGTGTCTCAAGGTCGTGCGAGGGAGTAGAGATAAAAGTTAGCTATCCATTGGATACTTGACAAAGACTAGTGGTATGATTTTACTACCAAGTGATTATTATGGAACATGAAGCCCACATGTGTTTCAGGCGAGTGACACCCCTCATGACGGTTTGTGTAGCTGTAGCTTGTGTAAACAGTGGTGTGTAAAAACAGTAGGTGTGTGGGTAGTCATGTAGTCTCATGCTACCGCAGTGGACTGTGAAGTTGCTAAAATAACCACTTAAATGAGTCACACCATCAACAAATTGGCGTGTTGTTTATAAAGTTGCAGTATTTTTTAACAAGGGCAGCACATCTGCTCTTCCTACTTTAAAGCGTGTTTTGCTGTTTATTTCTGTCCCACGGCAGTGGTATAGTGCTGTAGTGATGTCTTGGAGTTCATAGTACCTTTATAAATGTTATTTTCCCCTTTTCAGGTTCCAACGGCACGTTCACACTTATCGTATTCTTCCTGATGTAGATGGCCTATTAGCTGTTCAGGTGAGTGACCATCATTAAAGTTCATGTTCGAGTTTCCATACCCCACTCACATTGAAAGTCGGGGCAATCCTTGTCCGACAGGGAAACTTTGTTTTTATAGTTACAAAAAAATATATATATTTGAGCTTAAAAAATATTTTAGGAGGAAAAGATCTGTTTTGGGAATTTTCTAAATACTTTCTATATTATTCATTTCCATGTCAGCTCTACAGTATGCCTGGAAATGCCTTTGTCTGGAGCAAAGGATCCCAATTTTAAACTCTTCAAAAAAGTGTTTAGAATTCTAAAAACGGGCAATAATAGATATTAACTGAACAATTATCTTATGTAGTTTCTTGCAATAACCCTCTGGGACTTTAAAGAACATTTCTCTCAAAACTCAGATTCCTAAACGATGTGTCCGGAGATTTGGTCAATATGTCTAAAATCCTAAATGAATCAGGAATAAGCAGGGGCAGCTATACCATAAGGACCCCTCATTGTAGTGCCACAAGACTGCTCATGGTCTGTAAAGTTCTCTCCTTTTGATAGATTTAAACAAACAATATTGAAATCACCATGGTCACAACCATAAACTGTCAACTCCATCTGCCTGATAGATCAAGATATAATATGAATTTTGGTTCAAATATGTTAGATTTAATAAGGTTTTAGAAACATAAAGCAACTGAGGAAAAATGAAATTGCTACTGTGTATATGACTTGAATGAGTTGTCAACTCCGTCAGATTTATTTATGTTGAATGATCTGATAAAATGGTAATGTTTTTATTGGGGATTTTCAAATGAATAATTTTCCATGTTTTAGAAATGTTTGTATTGAAAATGTTTTGAGTATCGTTGTCAACTCCACTAGTGGCTTGTTACTGATGGCCAACTCCCTCAAAATGTTGTTTTCGGGTCAATATTCATAAAAAATCGCTGTTCTGCAACAAATGCTCACACTTTTGAAGTATTTGCTGTGTGATGATGTTTGCTTTATGAATGTTGTTTTATTTTTTATTTGTGTTTGTTTATTTAAAAAAAAATGTTTGCCCTTTTTCTCCCAAATTTCGTGTTATCCAATTGGTAGTTACAGTTTTGTCTCATCGTTGCAATTCCCGCACGGACTCGGGAGAGGCGAAGGTTGAGAGCCGTGCGTCCTCCGAAACACAAACCAACCCAACTGCTTCTTGACACAATGCCCACTTAACCCGGAATCCAGCCACACCAATGTGTCGGAGGAAACACCGTACACCTGGCAACCGTATCAGCATGCACTGTGCCCGGCCCACCACAGGAGTCGCTAGTGCGCAATCAGACAAGGACATCCCTGCCAGCCAAACCCTCCCCTAACTTGGACGACGCTGGGCCAATTGTCCGCCGCCCCATTGGTCTCCCGGTCGCGGCAGGCTGCAACAGAGCCTGGACTCGAACCCAGAATCTCTAGTTGCACAGCTAGCACTGTGATGCAGTGCCTTAGACCACTGCACCACTCGGGAGGCATGAATGTTGTTTTATGTAATAACAAAACAAAAAAAAAAACATGCCAAAATGGTAACGAAATTATCAATTTTTGATTGTAACCCTGGACAAGCACACCTGATTCAACTTGTAAACTAATCATCAAGCCCTCAATGACTTGAATGAGGTGTGTTTGTCCAGGGCTGTAATGAAAAAGCTGTACTGTTGGGGGTACTGGAGGACCAGGGTTGGGAAACTCTCTAGATCAGGATGTCCCAAACTTGGTCCTACATTGTAGAATCATAGTGAAGACATCAAAACTATGAAATAACACCTATGGAATCATGTATTAACCAACAAAGTGGTAAACAAATCAAAGTGTATTTTATATTTGAGATTTGTCAAAGTAGCCACCCTTTGCCTTGACAGCTTTGCAGACTCTTGGCATTCTCTCAACCAGCTGCATGCGGTAGTCACCTGGAATGCATTTCAATTAACAGGTGTGCCTTGCTAAAAGTTAATTTGTAGAATTTCTTTCCTTAATGCGTTTGAGCCAATCAGTTGTGTTGTGACAAGGTAGGGGTGGTATACAGAAGATAGCCCTATTTGGTAAAGACCAAGTACATATTATGGCAAGAACAGCTCAAATAAGCAAAGAGAAACAACAGTCCATCATTACTTTAAGACATGAAGGTCAGTCAAACCGGAAAAGTGTAGTCACAAAAACCATCAAGCAATATGATGAAACTGGCTCTCACGAGGACCGCCACAGGAAAGGAAGACCCAGAGTTACCTCTGCTGCAGAGGATAAGTTCATTAGAGTTACCAGCCTCAGAAATTGCAGCCCAAATAAATGCTTCACAGAGTTCAAGTAACAGACACATCTCAACATCAACTGTTCATAGTTTTGATGTCTTCACTATTATTCTACAATGTAGAAAATAGTCAAATTAAAGAAAAACCCTTGAATGAGTAGGAGTGTCCAAACTTTTGACTGGGACTGTATAATATAAATGGTTTAATTATGTACAGTACTATAAGGGTACAAACAACTATCATCAAGCTAGCAAGAAGCAAGACAAGGACAAAACTCACTTGGCGAGTGGGAGGGTAAAGGCGCAAGTTCTTGGGCACAGGTAGACCCTTATCTGTGCACGTGCCTGGTAAATAAGCTAATATACTGTAGCCTACATGTACAAGCGCAACAGTATCCTCTTGTAGCAACCACTATTGAGAAAGAATGTGTAGTACAATACTGTAGTTGTTATCGTTACTCTACGACAACAGAGTTGTGTTGTCTGTTTGAATGGAAACAGGAAGCTTCTTGTGTTCACATACTGGGCTCATTCTGCTACAGACCTTGTTGTTTGAACGGCATCTCTTTCTGCCATGTTGCCACATGCTCCGAGCATGACCTCAGCTGCACAGAGGAGAAATTGTGTGTGTGTGTGTGTGTGTGTGTGTCACAGATTCCTGCGCTACCCTGGCACTGGGTCATTGACCAGTGCTCCAAAGGGGTTTGGGTCTGTTTGTGCTTTGAGTGTGTCTGTGTGTGTGTCATGGACAGGGATGTGTGTGTTGAGGGTTAGCCGGGCAGAGGATAGGGGTGGCTGGGATTGGTTTGTGTGTGGCGGTTATATGTGTGTGTATTAGACACAGTAACTATTGGGGACGACTCAATTCAAGAGCCGCAGTGTCTGGTTCTAATTATTATCAGGACCAAAACACACAAAAACGAAAACGTTACAGGCAGCCTGTACATTCCTTCACCGTGACTAGGTGCACAAGTCCAAAGACAACAGCTCAAATACTTTATTTTCAGATCAGGGCTTTCGTCCACATACTGTATCGCAGCTTCATTTGTTTTCCCCTGAAGTCACTAAAATCTCCAATAAGCAGATTGTCTCGTTGGCTTTGAAACCATTAGGGATTACGGGGGTTGCTTCCTTGTTTTTCTGAGAGAGTTATTTTAAAGAGAGGGATATTATGAGCAAAAAGTGAGGCCATTTTTGTCTCCTTGTGTCATTCTGTCCTTATTTACTTTATAATCACTTTTCAAGAGCTCCTCGAAAAAATGCATCAATCATTTGAAGTCCCTGGCAGCTGGGGCAGGTAATGTCTGCCCCCCACCAAAAAATCAAACCACACGAGGAAAACAAACATTTCTAAAATGAAGATGTACATGAACATGTTTTTTCTGTTTTGCGGTGTTGCAGTGAGTACCCCGTGGGCTCTGTGTCTGAGTTTGTCCGTGACATCTAATAGGGCTGTGCCCGCAGCATTGTGGGTATTATGAGTGCACTTAGTGTAAACACTCTTTGTGTCTTTGACTGGCACCTTAATGTGTTTGTCTATGGCTGGTGAACGTGTGTTTCCCCCTCCGTGTTTACTGTACATGTCTGAGGCGTCTGTCTGTTGGAGTGTTGTTTATATCGGGCAGCGGGTGTGTACGGTAGACTGGCTCAGGACACAGAGGTCGGCTAGTAAACTGCTGGAACACTGTGACTCATGGCAGCCAACCTTGGCAGTTACCAGGACGTGGGTGGTTGGTTGTGACATCATCTCCTGGCCTGTGGGGATAGTAGGGGTTTCTGCAGCCCGCTGGACGGTGTGTGTTTGATGTGGTTCTTGTACTGGCCATTCAAACAGAGGTGAGGGGCCATGGCTTCTGTTTGGCACCTCCAGGATCTAGGAGAGTAGCACCTCTATTCCAATTGTCCCTTCTGAGTATATCCAGGTCATTTGGCTTCCAGACACGAGGAGCTCTGGAGACATGCAGTCACATTCAAAACATCCACAGCCATTTGTCTTTTGTGGATAATGTTAGAACAACATATGCTGACTCTGAACAGATGCACTGCATATTTGAGACAGTCTTCCAAGCTTTAGCAGATTTTACGAACAGTTTAAGTACATGATGATCACCTGTGTTGTGTAGGTTCTATATATATATATTTATAAACTGGGTGGTTCGAGCCCTGAATGCTGATTGGCTGACAGCCGTGGTATATCAGACCGTATACCACAGGTATGACAAAACACTTATTTTTAGTGTTATAATTACATTGGTAAACAGTTTATAATAGCAATAAGGCACCTCGGGGGTTTGTGATAGATGACCAACGTACCACGGCTAAGGGATGTGTCCAGGCACTCTGCGTTGCGTCGTGCTTAAGAACAGCCCTTAGTCGTGGTATATTGTCTATATACCACACCCCCTCAGGCCTTAATGCTTAAATATGTCCTTGTTTTTGAAAGAAAACCACATTTTTTGTCAGTTAAAATAACATAAAATTGATCAGAAATACAGTGTAGACATTGTTAATGTTGTAAATGACTATTGTAGCTGGAAACACCAGATTTTTTAATGGAATATCTACATAGGCGTACAGAGGGCCATTATCAGCAACTATCACTCCTGTATTCCAATGCCACGTTGTGTTAGCTAATCCAAGTTTATCATTTTAAAAGGCTAATTGATCATTAGAAGACACTTTTGCAATTATGTTACCACAGCTGAAGACTGTTACTCTGATTAAAGAAGCAATACAACTGGCCTTCTTTAGACTAGTTGAGTATCTGGAGCACCAGCATTTGTGTGTTCGATTACAGGCTCAAAATGGCCAGAAACAAAGCACCCCCATAAGGGTCTGGTCACCCCTCTGCTGTTCTGAAACTCGTCAGTCTTTTCTTGTTCTGAGAAATGAAGGCTTTCAAGAAACTGAAGATCTTGTACAACGCTGTGTACTACTCCCTTCACAGAACAGTGCAAACTGGCTCTAACCAGAATAGAAAGAGGAGTGGGAGGCCCCGGTGCACAACTGAGCAAGAGGACAAGTACATTAGAGTGTCTAGTTTGAGAAACAGACGCCTCACAAGTCCTCAACTGGCAGCTTCTAGGCATAGTTGCAAAGAAAAAGCCATATCTCAGACTGGCCAATATAAAGAAAATATTAAGATGGGAAAAAGAACACAGACTGGACAGAGGAACTCTGCCTAGAAGGTCAGCATCCCGGAGTCGCCTCTTCACTGTTGACGTTGAGACTAGTGTTTTGTGGGTACTATTTATTGAAGCTGTCAGTTGAGGATTTGTGAGGCATCTGTTTGTATCAAGAACTGCAATGCTGCTGGGGCTTTCACGCTCAACAGTTTCCAGTGTGTATCAAGAATGGTCCACCACCCAAAGGACATCCATCCAACTTGACCCAACTGTGAGAAGCATTGGAGTCAACATGGGCCAGCATCCCTGTGGAATGCTTGCAACACCTTGTAGAGTCCATGCCCTGATGAATTGAGGCTGTTCTGAGGGCAAAAGGGGGTGAAACTCAATATTAGGAAGGTGTTCCTAATGCTTTGTACACTCAGTGTATGTCTGTGTGTATGTCTCCCCACAGACTTCTCAGGGGGTGCAGGTGAACTATTTCCGTACACTGGGGGACCTGGTGTTGGGGTACCAACACCCCCATAAGGGTCTGGTCACCCCTCTGCTGTACCCTGTGGGGAGGGACATGGAGCCTGGGGATGAGAGCTCAGGTGATGATGAGAAGCCAGGGCTGGTGTGGAGTCCCAGCCCATTCCCAGTCTCGGTCAGTATAGCTCCCCCCGCTGGACTCCCAGTGACCCCGTCCCCACACCTCCTCTTCCTCCACAGGCTACAGGAGCTCAACACATCCAGGTACAGAAGTCCCCATCACACACCAGGAGTATATAGATGTACAAAATGTGCAATATTGGTCTGGGGATTTAGAGATTAAAGTACTTTAGCACTTTCCTGTGGCATCTCTCTTCAACTTGCTTGAGTGGTGTTTGTGGTCCCCTGGTTTCACAGCATGGCAGGTGAGGTGGTTGGGCTGCTCAGTGAGTATCTGCGCAGTGAGCTGCCTCTGGATGTCGAGGGTCTACGTAGAGGAGCAACAGGCCTACGCCATCTACACCAAACCCTGGGCACCGCATGCCAGGGGCTCAACAGGTGGGTTTCACCGTGTTATTACTGCTATTACAGTTAAAGTGATCTGCGTCGTTTGGTGTTTGGGATGTGATGGCTTTGTTGGTTATCATGAGGAGAAAATGAAACGGATTCTCTGATCCACAGTGAGATTGACCTGATCATGTCCAGTTTGGAGACGCTGGCCAAAGTGTTTGACCATCCCATCTGCCCTTTAACCTCCGCCAAGCCACAGGTACATCCCTTCTGTGATATATCCTGTTTGATCTGTCCTGTCTGTCCTACCTTGTCTGTCCTTATATGTCTGTCCTGCCCTGTCTATCTTTCCCTGTCTGTCCTACCCTGTCTGTCCTATCTGTCCTGTCCTGTCTGTCCTGCCCGTCAGTCATACCTTGTCTGTAACCCTCTGTCTACTCTACTATGGTCCACAGGGGACCTGCAAACTAAGAAGACAAAAAAATATGGAAATCTGCTTTGTTTCGCCCTCTAGTGCACCAATTGAAAATAAAAATTATCTGTGTTCCCTTCATGGGGTACAATATACAAAACACTGAGTGTAAAAAACATTAAGGACACCTGCTCTTTCCTTGACATAGACTGACCAAGTGAATCCAGGTGAAAGCTGTGATCTTTTATTGATGTTACTTGTTAAATCCACTTCAATCAGTGTAGATGAAGGGGAGGAGACAGGTTAAAGAAGGATTTTTAAGCCTTGAGACCATTGAGCCATTGATTGTGTATGTGTGCCATTCAGAGGGTGAATGGGAAAGACAAAAGATTTAAGTGCCTTTGAATGGGGTATGGTGGTTGGTGCAAGGCGTTTGTGTCACGAACTGCAACACTGCTGGGTGTTTCACACGCAACAGTTTCCCATGTGTATCAAGAATGGTCCACCACCCAAAGGACATCCAGCCAACTTGACACAACCGTGGGAAGCATTGGAGTCAACATGGGCCAGCATCCCTGTGGAACGCTTTCAACACCAAGTAGAGTCCATGCCCTGATGAATTGAGGCTGTTCTGAGGGCAAAAGGGGGGTGCAACTCAATATTAGGAAGGTGTTCCTAATGCTTTGCACAATTAGTGTATGTCCATCTGTATTCCACATAGCACACAGCTACTCACTATATTAATGTACCTCCTTTCAGAACATGGGTAGAGGTCCAGACATGGAGTTGGACAGCCTGCTGTGTAAGATCTCTGTCCTGGTCAGCCTGCTCTCCTCCCTGGAGAAGAGGGTATGTACCCACATACTCACACACTACCCCCCCAATACATATCAGTCTTAGTTTCATGGTCCAGACCAGTGGTTCCCAACCAGGGGTGCTAGGAGCCCTGGGTGTACTTGGCTTATCAATAGAGGGTACTTGAGAAGACTCACGACTGGTAAAATGCACATGGAGGGTACTTCAGGGGTACTCAGGGCAGAGGAAAATTCAGTTGGCGGTACAGGAAACAAAACAGGTTGGGGACCACTGGTCTATACAGTCTGACGCTCTCTATGCTCTGACTGTGCAGGTGCTGAAAGCTCTTCAAGATGCTGTGACCAATCACAACCTGGCTGTGCAGCCTGCCCCTCCACCTGAGCCCGCTCTTGCTCCAGCTCCAGCCCCTGCTCCAGCTCCAGCCCCTGCTCCAGCTCCAGCCCCTGCTCCAGCTCCAGCCCCTGTCCCTGCCCCAGTCCCTGTAGCCAAGAACCATTCCAGGCCCTTACCTGTCCACTCCTTTCAGGTGAGAGAGAGCAACAAGGGCCACTTCATACTTTTAAGGGGGTATACCAGCTGATTAGTCATATTTTGATCATCTTTGAGGTACAGTGATTGCTATTTTTCATCATCTATGTGTGTGTGTGTGCTTCTCTGTGTGTGTGTGCTTCTGTCTCTGTGTGTGTGTGTCTAGATTAAGATGGTGCGTTACGGCAGACAGACAGTGTCATTGGATGTGGACACAGGAGTGCTGCTGTTTGACAGGAAGGCCGGGTCATTTGGAGTGGAGACGGTCTCACATGAACGGAGTAAGAGAACGACAACGACATCTAATGTTATTTGACTGAGTTTGATCAAGTTCAGGGATCTTAAATGCTTCACCTATTTTTCAGTTCTGCAGCTAGTCAAGTTCCAGAGCAGCCCAGCCAAGCTGCGCATGGTCGTGGACAGTCATCACAACAACCCACGGGAGCTCATGTTTGAGAGTGCAAGGGTACATAAAGTTCTACATTCAGCTGTATGCAGGGGCCCCCTTAAATTTGTCCTGTCCAAAAAAGATGTACTTTAATGTTTTGTTGTTGTTGTTTCTCTGTAATACTACTAGCCACCTAGCAATTTTATGAAGTTGGCTTTAGCTAGACCAGATAGGTTCCCAATCTCCCGACCTCATAACTAGCTGCCAGAAGCCATTTCAGGCTATCAATCAAGTTAGAGTAGCTTAGCTGGCATGCCTGCTGGCAAGGTTGTTGGACTTCAGAAAAGCAAGCAATGTACTGAATAAGACTCACATTCCTTTAAGCATAGTGATTATGACTCTAGATTGCAGGAAAAAGCAGTTTGAATTTTTTTTAATTCTCCAAATTACAGTGGGGGGGGGGGGGAGCATCTATCCCAGCCATCCTCATGTACTTTGTGCCCCCTCTGATTTGTATGTGTTTCTATCCATTGGATTCCATTGTAGTTTTTATATTGACTGAGAAGACTCTCTCTTCCCTCCAGAAACGGGAGGCGTTCTGCCAGCTGCTACAGCTGATGAAGACCAGGCACTCCCGTCTGAGTGAACCTGACGTCATTTCTGTGTTTGTGGGCAGCTGGAACATGGGTAACTAAGACACCTATGGCACCTATGGCACCTCACCGTCCTAGAGCAATGTCTTTCACTATTACTGTCTGACATCAATACTATCACTGGTAGCGCTAGCTACGGCTAGCTAAGTTATTACAGGGTTATTACACTGGAGAGACATACTTATCTTATTGGAAACATGAGCACTAGATGTTGGTCTATGTTAGCCCCTCACTAATGATCTTAATGCCTGTGTGTTCAGGTGGCTCCCCTCCCCCTCGCAGTCTGCAGTCCTGGGTGACGTGTTGTGGTCTGGGTCGAACCCCAGATGAGTCCACAGCTCTGCTGCCTCATGACATCTACGCCCTGGGTACCCAGGAGAACTCTCAGGGGGAGAAGGAGTGGACCGAGCACGTCAAGGCTACCCTACACAGCTACACTCACATAGAGTACAAACAGGTGAGCATCACTTTTCCCTCTCTTGGACTCCATTTATCGCCATCTATCTCAGTTCTCTCTCTCTCTCTCTCTCTCTCTCTCTCTCTCTCTCTCTCTCTCTCTCTCTCTCTCTCTCTACCTTGTTTTCCCTTTCTCCCAGCTCTCAGCAGCTCTGAATGTCTGTAGTATGTCCTTGCTCACCTTATGACAGGGATTAACAACTAGATTCAGCCACGGGCCTTTTTATTTCTTGAGTGGATGGTCGGGGGGCTGAAACATAATTACTAATAATTTGTAGACTGCAAATTGACCACAAGAAACCCAAACAGATATAATGTTGGACTAAAACATAATCATTTCAAACCATTCCGACATTAGTGTACGATAACTTGGGTGGGAATACTTGGAAATAGATTTCTTAAATAAAAATCACTTGGAGCTGATTTCCTGGTGTTTTTCCAGTCTTTTATGTCCAACAATGAAAATAAAAATTATGTAAAAAATTGTTCTGTTTTCTATGCTTAGAAAACTTCTGGGGGCCAAATAAAACCACCCGTGGGCCAAATAAAACCACCCGTGGGCCAAATAAAACCACCCGTGGGCCAAATAAAACCACCGTGGGCCAAATAAAACCACAGTGGGCCAAATAAAACCACCGTGGGCCAAATAAAACCACCCGTGGGCCAAATAAAACCACCGTGGGCCAAATAAACCACTGTGGGCCAAATAAAACCACCAGTGGGCCAAATAAAACCACCCGTGGGCCAAATAAAACCACCCGTGGGCCAAATAAAACCACCGTGGGCAAATAAAACCACTGTGGGCCAAATAAAACCACCCGTGGGCCAAATAAAACCACCCGTGGGCCAAATAAAACCACCGTGGGCCAAATAAAACCACCCGTGGGCCAAATAAAACCACCCGTGGGCCAAATAAAACCACCCGTGGGCCAAATAAAACCACCCGTGGGCCAAATAAAACCACCGTGGGCCAAATAAAACCACCCGTGGGCCAAATAAAACCACCCGTGGGCCAAATAAAACCACCGTGGGCAAAATAAAACCACCCGTGGGCCAAATAAAACCACCCGTGGGCCAAATAAAACCACCGTGGGCCAAATAAAACCACCCGTGGGCCAAATAAAACCACCCGTGGGCCAAATAAAAACCACCCGTGGGCCAAATAAAACCACCGTGGGCCAAATAAAACCACCCGTGGGCCAAATAAAACCACAGTGGGCCAAATAAAACCACCGTGGGCCAAATAAAACCACCCGTGGGCCAAATAAAACCACCGTGGGCCAAATAAACCACTGTGGGCCAAATAAAACCACCCGTGGGCCAAATAAAACCACCCGTGGGCCAAATAAAACCACCCGTGGGCCAAATAAAACCACCGTGGGCCAAATAAAACCACCCGTGGGCCAAATAAAACCACCGTGGGCCAAATAAAACCACCGTGGGCCAAATAAAACCACCGTGGGCCAAATTGGGGAACCCTGCCTTATGGGATATTTGTTTGATGGACGTTTTCTTTCACCCATTCATCCTGAAATAATGATTGGTGTTAATTTACTGTACATGGTGCTTGACTTGGACTGAAATAGGTGCCTGTACTGATTTTGGGTGCTGTTTATATTTAGGTGCAAAAGCTGCACAATACATTGAGTTTGAGTTTATTTTTACAGGGACAGTGCACATTAATCAACGTTTCAGTAAAAGTGCCGGTTTTAGCCAGCCGGCTAATTTTCAACCGCAGTCCCTGGGCAGGTTATTAAAAACAATTACAATATAGACAATAGCAACATAGAACAAGACATAGCATACAGACATAGCAACATAGGACAAGCAAGACGTAGCATACAGACAGAGTAACATAGAACAAAAAGCAGCAAGACAAAATTCATAAAAGCAACAAAGTGTTTCCACACCTCACAAGTTACAGACAACAGACATGGAAAGCGGCAACACACAGCTAGGGACCATGTTCACAAATCTGATTGACCTTTAGCCATGTCTTCAAGCATTTTGTGAAAGTGTGATATGTGGTGCAGTTATGTGTGTCTGATGGCAGTGTATTCCAGACATGGGAAGCTCTCACAGAAAAAGCAGATTTACTAAAGGTGCTTTTCCTTAGGGGAACTACACAGTCACCTCTCATGGCAGACCTTGTGGATCTGCTGCCATATGTTTGGGTTTTCTGTTTAACAAAAATACTGAGTGGAGGGGGAGCCAAGCCATTTAGGATCTTGAATACAAGACATGCATCGGTGTATTGCACAAGATTTTCCCAACTCAGGAGCTCATGCTTTCTGAGGATGTGACAGTGATGATGGCTATTGGGCTTCCTATCAAGCACTTTGAGAGCCTGTTTGTAGACAGACTGAATAGGTCTTACTGTTGTACAGCAAGCTTGGGCCCAACTAGTCAAGCAGTATGTTAAGTGGGGGAGTATCATAGATTTGAAGTACAGTTTTGCTACCTCTGTAGTCAAACAATTTCGTATAAATCGGAAATTAGCTAGGTTGAATTTGGTTATTTGAATTACCTTTTTCACATGCTTTTTAAAAGAGAGGTTGGAATCAAGTATGATGCCAAGGTACTTAAAATCAGATACCACCTGGAGCTTCTCCCCTGACACATAGACATCTGGCTCAGTAGCATCTGTTGCCCTCTTTGTGAAGAACATGCAAACAGTTTTTTTCACATTGAGATGCAAACACGAGTCACTGAGCCACTTTGTAACCTGGACCATTACAGTAGTGAGTTCTTGTGCAGCTTGTTGTTTGCTCTTTGCATGCACATATATCACTGTATCATCTGCATACATTTGAACTTCAGACCCAGTACAGACAGAAGGCAGATCATTAATGTACAGGCTGAACAGGAGGGGCCCCAGTATTGACCCTTGGGGCACGCCCACATCATAGCTAAGAGTGGGCGACAGCTCATTGCTCACTCTGACACACTGAGTTCTGCCTTCAAGGTATGATTTCATCCATCTCAAGGCATCGGGGGAAAAGTTGAACTTGGACAATTTTGTGATGAGAATCTCATGGTTAACAGTATCAAAAGCCTTCCTTAGGTCCAGAAACACAGCCCCAACAACGCCCCCTTTGTCCATCTTGGACTTCACATTTTCCAGAAGAAAGCAGTTGGCCGTTTCTGTGGAGTGTTTCGCTCTGAAGCCAAACTGCATGGAATGTAATGTGAAGGGGCTGTTGTTGAGGTGGGCAATCAGTTGTTCTGCTACACACTTTTCAACAACCTTTGACACCACAGGTAGTATACTAATGGGCCTGTAGTTACTCACGTCAGCAGGGTCGCCTGATTTAAAGATGGCCGTTATTATGGCCGACTTCCATCCCCTTGGAAACACCCCGAGACCAATAGATGTGTTGGTGACCTTAGTAATGGGGCCAATGAGTGACTCTTTGTAGTTTTTAAGAAAGGTAGAGTCCATCCCAAACACATCTTTGGCTTTAGAGTTCTTTAGAGCTAACGTTTGAGCTAACGTTCTACAAGAGGAACAGGAGCTCAAGCAGTAGAACATTTGTGGTGCCGGTACTCAGCTCCGGTGAGCTCCTGTTCCAAGTCAAGTACTGATTGCCCATGCTCACTGTATGTGCACATTGTCGACAAGAGGTACATAAAACAGGGTGTATAAACTGTATGTCTATAAAATAACAAAATAACATGCTGACGTTGAGTTCTCATTCATTTTCCAGATTCTTACTGGAGTTTGACAAGAAAACGTCTAAAAACAAATGTCTGTGATTACGATACTTTCATGAAAAATCAAGACACAGTATATGTTATTATTACTTTAGTCTTGTTTACACAGCAGTACTGTAGACATATGTCTATGCCTATGTCTTGATTGGGGCGGCAGGTAGCCTAGATGTTAGAGCATTGGGACAGTAATCGAAAGGCTGCTAGATTGAATCCCTGAGGTAAAGGTAAGGTTAAAATCTGTCGTTCTGCCCCTGTTAAGGACAGTTAAACCACTGTTCCTAGGCCGTCATTGTAAATAAGAATTTGTTCATAACTGACTTGCCTAAAGGAAAAATAAAATTGCTCTGTTATAGTGTACTGTGGTGATGTGTCCTGCAGGTGGCAGTACAGTCCCTGTGGAACATGAGGCTGGCAGTGTTTGTGAAGCCAGAGCACGAGAGTCGCATCAGCCATGTGAACACAGCCAGTGTGAAGACTGGCCTGGGGAACACACTGGGTATGATGCCAGGCCTCTACTTGGGTCGTTTATGGGTCGGCTACCCATAACACCACACCCTCCTCCCCCTTCTCTCAGAAAACCACACGGTGGCCAACTTCCAAAGACATCAGAGCATGATTAAGAGGAATGAAATGTGTTTTTAATTGCTCAGTTTAACCTTTAAAATGGATGTGTTTCCAGGAAATAAGGGTGCTGTTGGGGTCTCCTTCCTCTTCAACAGTACCTCTTTTGGGTTTGTTAACTGCCATCTGACCTCTGGCAGTGAGAAAGTAGTCAGGTATGCACAGCCATTTCCTATGTCCAGCTGTTTGGTACATCATTTGGGTGTTGGTTGACTGGTAGAACATTTGGCTGTTCAACACAGATGTCATCAGATTGATGTGTACGGTGTGACATGCCAGGGCTGTACAGTGTGTGAATGTTTCTACTGTATGCTCGCAGCATATCTATGTGTGTCCCTAAATGTCCCTGTGCTTGTGGTCCTGTCAGGAGGAACCAGAACTTTGCCGACATCCTCAGGCTGTTGTCCCTGGGTGACCGGCAGCTCAGTGCCTTTGACGTGAGCCTGCGCTTCACACATCTCTTCTGGTGTGGAGACCTCAACTACAGACTGGACCTGGATGTACAGGTTAGACAAACCCGTCTCCTCTTTCATTGTGCCCCCAGAAAATAGATCACATCTAGTGTAACCCGGAAAACGAGAATCTCCATAGACCCAGAGCCTTGCCTTGCTTTCTCTTACACTGAATCTGTGTTCCTCTCATGGCTGTTCCCGTTTTACAGGACATTCTTAAACATGTGTCCAAGCGGGAGTTTGATGAGCTCATGTGTGCTGATCAGCTAACACAAGAACGACACAAGAGAAAGGCCTTTCTCAATTTCAGTGAGTAGCATCCTAGTGCTCCTCGTCCTCCCAGTTGATGTCAAACTGTTTGTTTATGTGTGGGTGAAAATAGCTGTGTTATTGATTCTGCTCCGTCAATTCTCCTCTTCATTGCTTTTGTCTCAGAATCTACCCCCTCGCTCTCTTATCTCTCTCTCTCTCTCCACTTCAATTTCAATTGAAGGGCTTTATTGGCATGGGAAACATATGTTTACATTGCCAAAGCAAGTGAAGTAGATAATAAACACAAGTGAAATAAACAATGCAAAATGAACAGTAAACATTACACTCAAAAAAGTTTCAAAAGAATAAAGACATTTCAAATGTCAAATGTCATATTATGTGCAAATAGTTAAAGTACAAAAGGGAAGATAAATAAAGATAGGTTGTGTTTACAATGGTGTTTGTTCTTCACTGGTTGCCCTTTTCTTGTGGTAACAGGTCACAAATCTTGCCGCTGTGATGGCACACTGTGGTATCTCTCCTATCTCTCTCTCTCTCTCTCTCTCTCTCCTATATCTCTCTCCATTTCTCTCTCTTTGTCCTGGTTTAAGAGGAAGAGAAGATTGTGTTTCCGCCCACCTATCGGTACGAGAGGGGGTCCAGGGACAGCTACCTGTGGCAGAAGTACAAGACCTCTGGCGTGAGTCTACCTAACTGTGACACTCTCTGACACAACCTCTCAAAGCTACATCATGTCCCACTTCATGCTGTTGTCTGAATGACATTCAATCCGAAAGTGATGAGTAATCCACCCAAAGCATTACTTGTGAGCCTTGTGAAGCTGTCAACAAAGAAGGACATTTCATAATGCTAGCTTGGGAAGCTTTGCTATTGCAACAACTGTACCATACACCCCTAAATAGACTAAACAGAGACATATAGCTCCCTACCGGACTTCCTTTATGTGTAACCCAATCGGTTTTTATGGGGTTAACAGGGGTCACAGGGCTAATAATACCTCACAGGCTGAAATGGCTGGTAGGATTGAAGTGCAGGGTTCCCTTCGTTGTATAATTCAATTTTGAATCAATTCTATTTTCACATACCCCACATCTAACACAAACAGACTTTACATATAGTCATTACTCTGTTCTGTGTCAACAGGTGCGTGTCAATGTGCCGTCATGGTGTGACCGGATTCTGTGGAAGTCCTACTCAGAGACACATATCACCTGCAACTCCTATGGTGGGTTTAAGTTTAGGACATCTTTTTTAGGTTCATAACATTATCCTCAGACATAACAGCATTGTGGTTTAGCATTTAGACACAGCAAATTGGAAATCATAGTATTATTTCCTGTGGCATTCCAAAATGAGACATTTCGTGGCCATTTCTTTCATTGTTTTCCTGTAAAATGTGAGAGGCCCTGTTAAGGTATGATTGGCAACTCCTACGTCCTCTGGTCTGTGGTCCTCAGACGAACAGTCATTTCCTCACCGCGGCTCTGACTCCAGGGCCATGCTTTTGACTTCCATCAGCAAACACAGTATACTCACCATACACCATCACAGCCATTAAAGGATGGTTCGTTTAGTCTATGCCACAGGTTTTGATGATAATGTCGAACAACATAGAGTACTGAAGTCATCATCAGTAACATAAGAATGCTCATTTGATGGTACACTTAGCAGCATAATGATAACGGACAGGTCGGTATCATTATGACAGGTCGGTATCATTATGACAGGTCGGTATCATTATGACTGGTCTGTATCATTATGACAGGTCGGTATCATTATGACAGGTCTGTATCATTATGACTGGTCTGTATCATTATGACAGGTCGGTATCATTATGACAGGTCGGTATCATTATGACAGGTATGTATCATTATGACAGGTCTGTATCATTACGACAGGTCTGTATCATTATGACAGGTCTGTATCATTATGACAGGTCTGTATCATTACGACAGGTCTGTATCATTATGACTGGTCTGTATCATTATGACAGGTCTGTATCATTATGACTGGTCTGTATCATTATGACAGGTCGGTATCATTATGACTGGTCTGTATCATTATGACTGGTCTGTATCATTATAACAGGGCTGTATCATTATGACTGGTCTGTATCATTATAACAGAGCTGTAGTATCATTATGACTGGTCTGTATCATTATGACAGGTCTGTATCATTATGACAGGGCTGTATCATTATGACAGGTCTGTATCATTATGACTGGTCTGTATCATTATGACAGATCGGTATCATTATGACTGGTCTGTATCATTATGACTGGTCTGTATCATTATGACTGGTCTGTATCATTATAACAGATCTTCATCATTATGACTGGTCTGTATCATTTTAACAGAGCTGTAGTATCATTATGACTGGTCTGTATCATTATAACAGATCTTCATCATTATGACTGGTCTGTATCATTATAACAGAGCTGTAGTATCATTATGACTGGTCTGTATCATTATGACAGGTCTGTATCATTATGACTGGTCTGTATCATTATGACTGGTCTGTATCATTATAACAGAGCTGTAGTATCATTATGACTGGTCTGTATCATTATAACAGATCTTCATCATTATGACTGGTCTGTATCATTATAACAGAGCTGTAGTATCATTATGACTGGTCTGTATCATTATAACAGGTCTGTATCATTATGACTGGTCTGTATCATTATAACAGATCTTCATCATTATGACTGGTCTGTATCATTATAACAGAGCTGTAGTATCATTATGACTGGTCTGTATCATTATGACAGGTCTGTATCATTATGACTGGTCTGTATCATTATGACTGGTCTGTATCATTATAACAGAGCTGTAGTATCATTATGACTGGTCTGTATCATTATAACAGATCTTCATCATTATGACTGGTCTGTATCATTATAACAGAGCTGTAGTATCATTATGACTGGTCTGTATCATTATAACAGGTCTGTATCATTATGACTGGTCTGTATCATTATAACAGGGCTGTATCATTATGACTGGTCTGTATCATTATAACAGAGCTGTAGTATCATTATGACTGGTCTGTATCATTATGACAGGTCTGTATCATTATGACAGGGCTGCATCATTATGACAGGTCTGTATCATTATGACTGGTCTGTATCATTATGACAGGTCGGTATCATTATGACTGGTCTGTATCATTATGACTGGTCTGTATCATTATGACTGGTCTGTATCATTATAACAGATCTTCATCATTATGACTGGTCTGCATAATTTTAACAGAGCTGTAGTATCATTATGACTGGTCTGTATCATTATAACAGATCTTCATCATTATGACTGGTCTGTATCATTATAACAGAGCTGTAGTATCATTATGACTGGTCTGTATCATTATGACAGGTCTGTATCATTATGACTGGTCTGTATCATTATAACAGAGCTGTAGTATCATTATGACTGGTCTGTATCATTATAACAGATCTTCATCATTATGACTGGTCTGTATCATTATAACAGAGCTGTAGTATCATTATGACTGGTCTGTGTCATTATAACAGGTCTGTATCATTATGACTGGTCTGTATCATTATAACAGGGCTGTATCATTATGACTGGTCTGTATCATTATAACAGAGCTGTAGTATCATTATGACTGGTCTGTATCATTATAACAGGTCTGTATCATTATGACTGGTCTGTATCATTATGACTGGTCTGTATCATTATGACTGGTGTCACGTCCTGACATGAGATATCTGTTTTCTTTATATTTTGGTCAGGTCAGGGTGTGACTAGGGTGGGTACGTTAGTTTTGTATTGTCTAGGGTTTTTGTATGTCAAGGGTTGTTGTAGGTCTAGGTGTTTTGTATCTCTATGGTGGCCTGATATGTTTCCCAATCAGAGGCAGCTGTTTATCGTTGTCTCTGATTGGGGATCATATTTAGGTGGCCATTTTCCCTTTGGTGTTTGTGGGTTCTTGTTCTATGTTTAGTTGCCTGTCTGCACTATCCATATAGCTTCACGGTTTGTTTTGTTATTTTGTTAGTTTGTTCAGTGTTCATTTGTTAAAATAAATAAGAATGTATGCATACTACGCTGCGCCTTGGTCTCCTCCTTACAACGGCCATGACAACTGGGCTGTATCATTATGACAGGGCTGTATCATTATGACTGGCCTGTATCATTATGACTGGTCTGTATCATTATGACTGGTCTGTATCATTATGACTGGTCTGTATCATTGTGACTGGTCTGTATCATTATGACTGGTCTGTATCATTATGACTGGTCTGTATCATTATGACTGGTCTGTATCATTATGACTGGTCTGTATCATTGTGACTGGTCTGTATCTTTATAACTGGTCTGTATCTTTATGACAGGTCTGTATCATTGTAACTGGTCTGTATCATTGTGACTGGTCTGTATAATTATGACTGGTCTGTATCATTATGACCGGTCTGTATCATTGTGACTGGTCTGTATCTTTATAACTGGTCTGTATCTTTATGGTCTGTATCTTTATGACAGGTCTGTATCATTGTAACTGGTCTGTATCATTGTGACTGGTCTGTATAATTATAACAGGGCTGTATCATTATGACTGGTCTGTATCATTATGACTGGTCTGTATCATTATGACAGGTCGGTATCATTATGACAGGTCGGTATCATTATGACTGGTCTGTATCTTTATAACTGGTCTGTATCTTTAAAACTGGTCTGTATCTTTATGACAGGTCTGTATCATTGTGACTGGTCTGTATCATTATGACTGGTCTGTATCATTATGACTGGTCTGTATCATTATGACTGGTCTGTATCATTGTGACTGGTCTGTATCTTTATAACTGGTCTGTATCTTTATGAAAGGTCTGTATCATTGTAACTGGTCTGTATCATTGTGACTGGTCTGTATAATTATAACAGGGCTGTATCATTATGACTGGTCTGTATCTTTATGACAGGTCTGTATCATTGTGACTGGTCTATATCATTGTGACTGGTCTGTATCATTGTGACTGGTCTGTATCATTATGACTGGTCTGTATCATTGTGACTGGTCTGTATCATTGTGACTGGTCTGTATCTTTATAACTGGTCTGTATCTTTATGACAGGTCTGTATCACTATGACAGGCTGTATAATTATATCAGGGCTGTATCATTATGACTGGTCTGTATCATTATGACTGGTCTGTATCATTGTGACTGGTCTGTATCTTTATAACTGGTCTGTATCTTTATGACAGGTCTGTATCACTATGACAGGCTGTATAATTATATCAGGGCTGTATCATTATGACTGGTCTGTATCATTATGACTGGTCTGTATCATTGAGACTGGTCTGTATCTTTATAACTAGTCTGTATCTTTATGACAGGTCTGTATCACTATGACAGGCTGTATAATTATATCAGAGCTGTATCATTATGACTGGTCTGTATCATTATGACTGGTCTGTATCATTGTGACTGGTCTGTATCTTTATAACTGGTCTGTATCTTTATGACAGGTCTGTATCACTATGACAGGCTGTATAATTATATCAGGGCTGTATCATTATGACTGGTCTGTATCATTGTGACTGGTCTGTATCTTTATAACTGGTCTGTATCTTTATGACAGGTCTGTATCACTATGACAGGCTGTATAATTATAACAGGGCTGTATCATTTTGACTGGGCTGTATCATTATGACTGGTCTGTAGCATTATGACCGGTCTGTATCTTTATGACAGGTCTGTATCATTATGACTTTTCTGTATCATTATGACAGGTCTGTATCATTATGACAGGTCTGTATCATTATGACAGGGCTGTATCATTATGACAGGTCTGTATCATTATGACCTTTCTGTATCATTATGACAGGTCTGTATCATTATGACAGGTCTGTATCATTATGACTTTTCTGTATCATTATGACAGGTCTGTATCATTATGACAGGTCTGTATCATTATGACTGGTCTGTATCATTATGACAGGTCTGTATCATTATGACCTTTCTGTATCATTATGACAGGTCTGTATCATTATGACAGGGCTGTATCATTATGACAGGTCTGTATCATTATGACAGGTCTGTATCATTATGACAGGTCTGTATCATTATGACAGGGCTGTATCATTATGACTTTTCTGTATCATTATGACAGGTCTGTATCATTATGACAGGTCTGTATCATTATGACAGGTCTGTATCACTATGACAGGCTGTATAATTATATCAAGGCTGTATCATTATGACTGGTCTGTATCATTATGACTGGTCTGTATCATTGTGACTGGTCTGTATCTTTATAACTGGTCTGTATCTTTATGACAGGTCTGTATCACTATGACAGGCTGTATAATTATAACAGGGCTGTATCATTTTGACTGGGCTGTATCATTATGACTGGTCTGTATCATTATGACCGGTCTGTATCTTTATGACAGGTCTGTATCATTATGACTTTTCTGTATCATTATGACAGGTCTGTATCATTATGACAGGTCTGTATCATTATGACAGGGCTGTATCATTATGACAGGTCTGTATCATTATGACCTTTCTGTATCATTATGACAGGTCTGTATCATTATGACAGGTCTGTATCATTATGACTTTTCTGTATCATTATGACTGGTCTGTATCATTATGACAGGTCTGTATCATTATGACCTTTCTGTATCATTATGACAGGTCTGTATCATTATGACTGGGCTGTATCATTATGACAGGGCTGTATCATTATGACAGGTCTGTATCATTATGACAGGTCTGTATCATTATGACAGGTCTGTATCATTATGACAGGTCTGTATCATTATGACAGGGCTGTATCATTATGACTTTTCTGTATCATTATGACAGGTCTGTATCATTATGACTGGGCTGTATCATTATTACAGGTCTGTATCATTATGACAGGTCTGTATCATTATGACAGGTCTGTATCATTATGACAGGTCTGTATCATTATGACTGGGCTGTATCATTATGACAGGTCTGTATCATTATGACTTTTCTGTATCATTATGACAGGTCTGTATCATTATGACAGGTCTGTATCATTATGACAGGTCTGTATCATTATGACTGGGCTGTATCATTATGACTGGGCTGTATCATTATGACTGGGCTGTATCATTATGACTGGGCTGTATCATTATGACAGGTCTGTATCATTATGACAGGTCTGTATCATTATGACAGGTCTGTATCATTATGACAGGTCTGTATCATTATGACTGGGCTGTATCATTATGACTGGGCTGTATCATTATGACTGGGATGTATCATTATGACAGGTCGGTATCATTATGACTGGTCTGTATCATTATGACAGGTCGGTATCATTATGACTGGTCTGTATCATTATGACAGGTCGGTATCATTATGACAGGTCGGTATCATTGTGACTGGTCTGTATCTTTATAACTGGTCTGTATCTTTATGACAGGTCTGTATCACTATGACAGGCTGTATAATTATATCAGGGCTGTATCATTATGACAGGTCTGTATCATTACGACAGGTCTGTATCATTATCACTGGTCTGTATCATTATGACAGGTCTGTATCATTATGACTGGTCTGTATCATTGTGACTGGTCTGTATCTTTATAACTGGTCTGTATCTTTATGACAGGTCTGTATCACTATGACAGGCTGTATAATTATATCAGGGCTGTATCATTATGACTGGTCTGTATCATTATGACTGGTCTGTATCATTGTGACTGGTCTGTATCTTTATAACTGGTCTGTATCTTTATGACAGGTCTGTATCACTATGACAGGCTGTATAATTATAACAGGGCTGTATCATTTTGACTGGGCTGTATCATTTTGACTGGGCTGTATCATTATGACCGGTCTGTATCTTTATGACAGGTCTGTATCATTATGACAGGTCTGTATCATTATGACTGGTCTGTATCATTATGACAGGTCGGTATCGTTATGACTGGTCTGTATCATTATGACTGGTCTGTATCATTATAACAGATCTTCATCATTATGACTGGTCTGTATCATTATAACAGAGCTGTAGTATCATTATGACTGGTCTGTATCATTATAACAGGGCTGTATCATTATGACTGGTCTGTATCATTATAACAGAGCTGTAGTATCATTATGACTGGTCTGTATCATTATGACAGGTCTGTATCATTATGACTGGGCTGTATCATTATCATAGGTCTGTATCATTATGACAGGTCTGTATCCTTATGACAGGTCTGTATCATTTTGACTGGGCTGTATCATTATCATATGTCTGTATCATTATGACAGGTCTGTATCATTATGACAGGTCTGTATCATTATGACAGGTCTGTATCATTATGACAGGTCTGTATCATTATGACAGGGCTGTATCATTATGACTGAGATCTCTGTGTCTGTCTCCAGGTTGTACAGATGACATGTTCACCAGTGACCACTCGCCTGTTTTCGCCACGTTCCATATAGGGGTGACATCAAAGTTCAAAACAGGTGAAGTCATTGTAGTTATTTGGGCATAATCATTTTGATTAATATACGTAATATAATATAACGTTTATGCTTGCTTGTGACCCTTTAATGCCTCCAAACAGAGCCAAGCTTGAGCATGGAGAGGGCCTGGATAGAGTTGGAGGGCATCGAGGCTATTGTGAAGACAGCCGGCAAAGCCAAGTTCTTCATTGAGTTTCACTCATCCTGCCTTGACGGTGCTTTGTCTTTCATAATATGTTCTCAGATAGTTAATCTGAAGTTCTATAATTTAATGATGTGATGAATGACTTTGTTTTCTTGCAGAGATCCGCCGTTCCATAGAGAATGACTCACAGAGCTGTGACGTGCCTTGCTTCCTGAAACTGGGCTGGTCTTCCAAGCAGCTGCCCAAGGTAAATAAATCAATCTGGAGATAGATGACCAGACCCATCCCAAAGACGCATACAATGCGTTAGGAAAGTATACAGACCCCTTCACTTTTTCCACATATTTGTCATAAAGCTACACACAATACCTGATCATGACAAAGCAAAAACAGGTTTTAAGACATTTTTGCTAATTTATGAACAATAAAAAACAGAAATACTTTATTTACATAAGTATTCAGACCCTTTGCTATGAGACTCGAAATTGAGCTCAGGTGCATCCTGTTTCCATTGATCATCCTTGAGATGTTTTTCATTGGTGTCCACCTGTGTTAAATTCAATTGAATCGACATGATTGGAAAGGCACACACCTGTCTATATAAAGGTCCCACAGTTGACAGTGCATGTCAGAGCAAAAACCAAGCCATGAGGTCAAAGGAATTGTCCATAGAGCTCCGAGACAGGATTGTGTCGAGGCACAGATCTGGGGAAGGGTACCAAAAAATGTCTGCAGCATTGAAGGTCCCCAAAAACACACTGGCCTCCATCATTCTTATATGAAAGAAGTTTGGAACCACCAAGACTTCCTAGAGCTGGCCGCCCGGACAAACTGAGCAATTCGGGGAGAAGGGCCTTGGTCAAGGAGGTGACCTAGAACCCGTTGGTCACTCTGACAGAGCTCCAGAGTTCCTCTGTGGAGATGGGAGAACCTCCCAGAAAGACAACCATCTCTGCAGCACTCCACCAATCAGGCCTTTATGGTAGAGTGCCCAGACGGAAGCCACTCCTCAGTAAATGGCACATGACAGCCCGCTTGGAGTTTGCCAAAGGCACCTAAAGGACTCTCAGACCATTAGAAACAAGATTCTCTGGTCTGAATGCCAAGCGTCACGTCTGGAGGAAACCTGGCACCATCCCTACAGTAAAGCATGGTGGTGGCAGCATCATGCTGTGGGGATGTTTTTCAGCAACAGGGACTGGGAGACTAGTCAGGATCGAGGGAAAGATGAACGGAGCAAAGTACAGAGAGATCCTTGATGAAAACCTGCTCCAGAGCTCTCAGGACCTCAAACTTGGGCGACGATTCACCTTCCAACAGGACAACAACCCTAAGCACACAGCCAAGACAACACGAGTTGCTTCGGGACAAGTCTCGGACTTGAACCCGATCGAACATCTCTGGAGAGACCTGAAAATAGCTGTGCAGCGACACTCCCCATCCAACCTGACAGAGCTTGAGAGGATCTGCAGAGAACAATGGGAGAAATTCCCCATATACAGGTGTGATAAGCTTATAGTATCATTCTCAAGAAGACTTGAGGCTGTAATTGCTGCCAAAGGAGCTTCAACAAAGTACTGAGTAAAGGGTATGAATACTTATGTAAATGTGATATTGCAAAAAATTTAGATTGATGAGGGGGAAAAAATATATATGTTTAGAATGCACTGTAGCTAACCTTTGTGTGTGTCTACATATCATAGCTTCTCCCGATCGTCTCTGACATGGAGTACCTTCAGGATCAGCACCTCCTGCTGTGCGTCAAGTCATGTGATGGGTTTGAGTCATACGGTTGGTCATGAGTCTTTTATTTCACCTTTATTTAACTTGGCAAGTCAGTTAAGAACAAATTCTTATTTACAAAGACGGCCTACACCGGCCAAACCCTAACCAGGATGACGCTGGGCCAATTGTGCTCCGCCCTATAGGACTTCCGATCACTGCCGGTTGTGATACAGCCCGGGATTGAACCAGGATCTGTAGTGACGCCGCTAGCACTGTGATGCAGTGCCTTAGAACACTGCCCCACTCGAGAGCCCATAAGTCCTTCCCTTCATGTTCATAACCACCACCATTCACTACTTTGCCTCTCATCAGTCATTTTGCAAGAAGTCAATCAACGCCCCCTTGAAACCTATTCATTGACAAGTGTATTTTAGGCACAGATCAATGACCAGTTCACCTTTTCCAAGTCTTAATCTTAACCATTACGGGAGAAAGAAGCTTCATCCCACTTCACTGTTGATTCTACTGTTGGTCCTGTAGGTGAGTGCTGTGTGGCGCTGCGCTCCCTCATCGGCGCGGCGGAGCAGTTTGAGACGTTTCTGACCCACCGGGGCGAGGAGATGGGCTCCATACGTGGGCAGGTCAGGGTCCACGTGCCCAAGGACCGGCGAAGAACACGTGAGAAGATCTACGGTAGGTTAGCCTGCTGCCATCCTGCCAACCTCTCCTCTCTTCACTCTGCTCTCCTCTCTTCACTCTGCTCTCCTCTCTTCACTCTGCTCTCCTCTCTTCACTCTGCTCTCCTCTCTTCACTCTGCTCTCCTCTCTTCACTCTGCTCTCCTCTCGTTTAGTCTCTTCACTCTGCTCTCCTCTCTTCACTCTGCTCTCCTCTCTTCACTCTGCTCTCCTCTCGTTTAGTCTCTTCACTCTGCTCTCCTCTCTTCACTCTGCTCTCCTCTCTTCACTCTGCTCTCCTCTCTTCACTCTGCTCTCCTCTCGTTTAGTCTCTTCACTCTGCTCTCCTCTCTTCACTCTGCTCTCCTCTCGTTTAGTCTCTTCACTCTGCTCTCCTCTCTTCACTCTGCTCTCCTCTCTTCACTCTGCTCTCCTCTCTTCACTCTGCTCTCCTCTCGTTTAGTCTCTTCACTCTGCTCTCCTCTCTTCACTCTGCTCTCCTCTCTTCACTCTGCTCTCCTCTCTTCACTCTGCTCTCCTCTCTTCACTCTGCTCTCCTCTCGTTTAGTCTCTTCACTCTGCTCTCCTCTCTTCACTCTGCTCTCCTCTCTTCACTCTGCTCTCCTCTCTTCACTCTGCTCTCCTCTCATTTAGTCTCTTCACTCTGCTCTCCTCTCTTCACTCTGCTCTCCTCTCTTCACTCTGCTCTCCTCTCGTTTAGTCTCTTCACTCTGCACTCCTCTCTTCACTCTGCTTTCCTCTCTTCACTCTGCTCTCCTCTCTTCACTCTGCTCTCCTCTCTTCACTCTGCTCTCCTCTCTTCACTCTGCTCTCCTCTCTTCACTCTGCTCTCCTCTCGTTTAGTCTCTTCACTCTGCTCTCCTCTCTTCACTCTGCTCTCCTCTCTTCACTCTGCTCTCCTCTCTTCACTCTGCTCTCCTCTCATTTAGTCTCTTCACTCTGCTCTCCTCTCTTCACTCTGCTCTCCTCTCTTCACTCTGCTCTCCTCTCGTTTAGTCTCTTCACTCTGCACTCCTCTCTTCACTCTGCTTTCCTCTCTTCACTCTGCTCTCCTCTCTTCACTCTGCTCTCCTCTCTTCACTCTGCTCTCCTCTCTTCACTCTGCTCTCCTCTCTTCACTCTGCTCTCCTCTCGTTTAGTCTCTTCACTCTGCTCTCCTCTCTTCACTCTGCTCTCCTCTCGTTTAGTCTCTTCACTCTGCTCTCCTCTCTTCACTCTGCTCTCCACTCGTTTAGTCTCTTCACTCTGCTCTCCTCTCTTCACTCTCCACTCTTCTCGTTTCGTCTCCTCTCTTCACTCTGCTCGTACTATCGCTTCTCGCTGGGTTTCCATCGTGACAGTCCATGTGCCCTCTTGCTCTCCTGTGTATCTCTCAATGCTTCCTCTATTTGGCTCCTCAATGATCCACATCTTGGCTTTCTCTCTCTGGTCTCTGCCCTGGTTTCTTCTTTTTGGCTCCTCAATGATCCAAGGCTTGACTTTTTCTCTCTCTGGTCTCTGCCCTGACTTCCTCTTTTTGGCTCCTCAATGATCCAAGGCTTTCTCTCTCTCTCTGGTCTCTACCCTTACTTCCTATTTTTGGCTCCTCAATGATCCAAGGCTTTCTCTCTCTCTCTGGTCTCTACCCTTACTTCCTATTTTTGGCTCCTCAATGACCCAAGGCTTTCTCTCTGGTCTCTGGTCTCTGATCTCTGCCCTGACTTCCTCTTTTTGGCTCCTCAATGATTCAAGGCTTTCTCTCTCTCTCTGGTCTCTACCCTTACTTCCTATTTTTGGCTCCTCAATGACCCAAGGCTTTCTCTCTGGTCTCTGGTCTCTGATCTCTGCCCTGACTTCCTCTTTTTGGCTCCTCAATGATCCAAGGCTTTCTCTCTGGTCTCTGGTCTCTGATCTCTGCCCTGACTTCCTCTTTTTGGCTCCTCAATAATCCAAGGCTTTCTCTCTTTCTGGTCTCTGCCCTGACTTCCTCTTTTTGGCTCCTCAATGATCCAAGGCTTTCTCTCTCTCTGGTCTCTGGCCTGACTTCCTCTATTTGGTTCCTCAACAATCCAAGGCTTTCTCTCTCTCTGGTCTCTGCCCTTACTTCCTATTTTTGGCTCCTCAATGATCCAAGGCTTTCTCTCTCTCTGGTCTCTGCCCTGGCATCCTCTTTTGGCTCCTCCCTGGCTGAGCCTGACCAGATGCGTCCTGACACATTCAAAGGATACAGTGTGAGTGGGTGCCCTTAACCCTATAGGTCAAGCCTCACACATTGCCATGGCAACACACAAACACTGCCACCACATGCTAGTCTGGGTCTTTACCCCAGACAACACACAACATATGAAGAAGACATGAGTTATATCATGTCCAGTAAACACCTGTTGGCTTTTTCAGAGTGGTTCTGCTTCGAGAAGGACGAGAAGGGTCTGGTGAGGGGACACTTGTCTCCTCAGTCCACTCAGGCACCTATCAGCCGGTGAGGATATTTTGGAGTTTTTCAAGACGCTCACAGTGAAACTAACATACATTGTCAACATTTGATTAAAGATGTAGTTGGTTAGTGATGGGCATATAGTTATGGTTTACTCTCATTATGATTTGTCCATTCATTTCAGATCCTCACCCCCTCCACCCAAGCCAGCCCCTAGCAGTTACACAAACCCCGCTTACTTCATATTTGAAGGTGTGTCTGTCCTGCGCAGGGTGGAGGAGGCTACACCCCCTCGTAGGGACCTCCAAGTGGTCTGGGCCGGCGACTCAGCGCTGCAGCTCCCAAAGCTCTCTGGGGGGCGTGGCTATGACAGGAAGTCCGCTCGCAGGTCGGACTTCACTGAAATCGAGATTCCAGGCATCCTGCCCCACTACTCCTCCTCCAATGACCATCATCCTCCCCAGGCCAACTCCTCCTATCAGCTCTTCCCAGCAAAAAACCCATCGCCAATCCCCCCTGCCGCAAACCCCACCACCACCTCTCACTATCATGAACAGCCCATACAACCACAACCAAGCAAAAACAATGTTGTCCAGGACGCCATCCTGCCTCCCAAGTACCTGAGGAACATGTACACGGACCACTCCGCTGTCATCAGAGAGACCCCCAGGAGAGAACAGCCTAGGGTGCACCAACAGGAACGAGCCAGCCCTGTAAGGAGCAGCAAACCCACCTCCCTCTACCCCTATGTGTCCACCCACGTGCCCCACGTCCAGGCCTCAGCCCCCTGGGTGGCGGAGCAGCCAGTTGAACCCCTAGGGGACCACTCCCTCACAGCCCTGCAGATTGCCAAGTCACTAAGTGAGGTGGACTTCTTCCCTGTGGACCTCAGGGCTCCATCCACACCAGGCCAGAGACCGGCCCAGAGGAATGACCTGGCCATGTCTACCGAGAGAGGCTACTGCTGGGAGAAAGAGGTGGGTGACTAGACACAATATGTAGAGAGTGGGACTAGTCATGGGCCAAAGGTTTTTCTTAAAGTTCACGTGATCAGGAAAAAGTCCTAGCCTCAATAATATGGCAACAGACACTTTGGTTTGGGCTCATTTTGAGAGGGATGTTTTGGGGGGGATGTCTAATGCAGGTCCTCCGTGGGGCTCCAGAGACTGTGCGGGAGCTACTCAGCACCCTGGGTCTGCAGAATTACACCCTGGGACTCAGCCTCAATGGCTGGGACGACCTGGACTACTTCAGGTGAGAGGAAGAATAATAGTCAATGGAAACGGATTATTTTGGTCTCAGTGGTCTAAGTCAGTTAGCGATACCTTTATGACCTTTGCCCTCTCCACAGTGGCATCACAGAGGAGGACCTGCGTGCAGCCGGAGTGTCAAACCCCTCGCATCGCCGGAGGATCCTGAAGAACCTACCCAGGATCTGGGATTCACTATAGACCTACTTACGTTGTTTGAGTTCTCAAACTGAAGCCGATGGACATCAGTGACAGATGCCTGCCATAATGGAATACAAGTCGCCTCTTCTCCACGCCATCATTTTATTTACAGTAACAACGAGTTGCTTTTATGCGAACACACAAAAGACGCAATGCATGTCCCATGAAATCCTCATCTCATATCCCTTACCATTCACGTGTACACCTTCAAATGAGAGATGTGGACTCAAGTCACTGTCAAACATTTTATATCCAATTTAGATCCACATAGCTAAATATTGATTATGCGTCTCCTCAGCAGTCACCAGAATGTAGTGTTTACTGAGCACTCACACCCATGACCTCTTCCCCTGCTCGTTCCACTCCTCTACCGATATAGAGAACAGCACAGAGCTTGTTAAAGCACTCAATAAAGGCCATGGAGGGGGAAATATATAGCTGTACATATTTGCCAGTCCACGTTTTAACATGGCCTGTAAAGTTAATATTAAAACTGCCTGGTTTGCTGTCTGATGGTAGCATTATGTTGTAACCGGGGTGTAGTTCTTCTTAGTGATAAGAGGAGAATCCATTGGGAGGAATTAGTGAACCCTGGGCTAGTTTATTTACATTCTGCCCATTACTCCTACATTGTATATCCTGTTTCTCTATCTGGTTATCTCTCTCTTAGACCATAACTCTTGTGTGCTCTTCAAGGGCCACACACCCATTTAACATGTGTTTCTGTGCACTGTACCATCTTTTTTTTTGACTGCCTTTTCAAACAGAATTGTATAAAAGGAACTGTTGACTGAGTGACAGATAGTGTGGGTTCTTGGACATTGCTATTGTGTGAACGTTTGAGGGCGTTAAACCTGTTCTTGATGCCTGTGGTTCTTTGTCAGCGGTGCCACTTAACTGTGGACCTTGGCACTTTACAACTTTATTCTCTGAAGGTTGTTGAAGGAAGTTCATGAGTTTTACATGTATATTACATTCATTCAACCCAATGGGAGACGATATGAATAAAACAATATTGTGACAACATTATGAAATGGACTGTACATATTTATCAGGACATTTGGGACCATGCAAAACAAATGAGATTGAGCATTGAGAGGTTTGATATCACAGACTGCACTATGGCATCATGTTTGTTGTGTCTTCATAGAAAACCATAAAACTATCCACACCAAGTTGGCTATTCCTCTCTTTATGAACAACACCTTGCTGGTACAAACATCCAACGGTGGGAAAGCCAATCCAGAAGACCACACCTTGATATAATCGTTACGCTAGAAAGCTAGGTATAACCACAATTACATTCCAATCATAGATTTGACCGAAACACAATTGAATAACTCCCATCACTCACTCAATTTGCAAAATCATCACAGGTTTAGTAATCATTTATGATTGTTTTATTTGCTAATCGTAACTTTTCTCAAAGTCTTTCTTCATTCGCCATCTTCCCGTTTAGACTTGAAGCAAAACTTCCTGTGTCTGTTTTCACACTATATCGTCACTTACACCCACAAAACCACACTACTCTGTCTCTGTGGTACACTCACCCGGTAGCTCAATAGATCAAGACCTGCATGTTTGAAGAAAAACATGTTCTCTCTTATGTAAATTGTGCCATTCCAAGAATGTAACCATTGAGCAACAGTCATCGTGGGAAAATAACAAGTATCAGTCCTTACAGCAAATGTTCTGCCAACACAAGGACACTGTATGTGGGTTAGCTAGTTCTGTCAGTACTACTCATTCTACTTCTATAGTTATCAACAGGTAAGAGTGGATGATGTGTTTGTCTGTGTGAGATGATGAGAAATCTGTATATATTATTGGTCTCTGTGTTAGCTATCTTCTGTGGTGGTGTATACAACACGACAGGTCATTTAGATAACATTTTTTATTTTTATTTTTTTATTTCACCTTTATTTAACCAGGTAGGCTAGTTGAGAACAAGTTCTCATTTGCAACTGCGACCTGGCCAAGATAAAGCAAGATAAAACATGAGCCAACACTTTCCTCTGATTCCCCTGACAGCAGGTATGTGTCAGTGACCGCCTGGCTGACCGCTGAGGCAAACGTGTACTGGTCTCCTCTCCTGGATTCAGACGCCGCTGGGTGATAAGACCCCTAGTCAGACTTCCACCGTAGCCACTCTCGTGATGTCATCACAGGACGTCCTCTTGTGATTCTGGGACTTTTGGCAGAATGTCAAAACAGTGATCCTGCCTGCTTCTCTATAAAACAAACAGCCATTGTCCTGCCACTACAGGAGGTTGGTTCAATGCCAGGTTTGGAACAAAGATGTCTTATACAGTGTGACTGTGATTCAGTGTGCTTGTGATAAGGTGTGACTGTTATTCAGTGTGGCTGTGATAATGTGTGACTGTGATTCAGTGTGACTGTGATACAGTGTGACTGTGATTCAGTGTGACTGTGATTCAGTGTGCTTGTGATAAGGTGTGACTGTGATTCAGTGTGGCTGTGATAATGTGTGACTGTGATTCAGTGTGACTGTGATACAGTGTGACTGTGATTCAGTGTGGCTGTGATAAGGTCTGACTGTGATTCAGTGTGGCTGTGATATGGGTTGACTGTGATTCAGTGTGACTGTGATACAGTGTGACTGTGATACAGTGTAACTGTGATTCTGTGTGGCTGTGATTCAGTGTGACTGTGATACAGTGTGACTGTCTGAATGCTCACCTGCTGCTAACTCATTCCCAAAGTAGTCTACTAAACAATGTATTAGATGTTGATCTAAAGGAAAATACAGTCCACTGAGTCTGTCTGTGAATGCTATATAAAGCCAGTCAGCCTGTCCTTTGATTGGTACTGAGTGGGTTTCAGTAGTGTGATACGTCACTGGCCCACTCAAATTCCAGGCTTGTGAGCCATTAATAGGTCGTCACAAACACACGTGCAGACACACACACACACACACACACACACACACAGTAGTACTGACTTATCCAAGGGTCAGGAGTCACCGCTCAGCAGGGGAAGGGAGAGGAGGGGCAGGAGGGCAAATTGAATGGGTTTCTCTAGTGTGCTGCGTCAGTGGCCCACTCACATTCCAGGCTTATGAGCCATTAACAGGCCATCACATACACACACACACACACACACACACACACACACACACACACACACACACACACACACACACACACACACACACACACACACACACACACACACACACACACACACACACACACACACACACACACACACACACACACACACACACACACACACACACACACACACATAGGGCTAAATTATATTCAATAATATGCATATCACATATTTGACTCCATTAGATATTAGGATTAAACAATTTGCAATCAAGTATTAATAGTTTAGCTGACTAAGTTCAAGAAATGGTCATTAGATTGAATATAAAATGCAACTATTTAATAACATTATAAAAGGAATTAATTACATTATACAAGGCAAAATCATAAGTTACAAGACATTACTGTCAACAAGGCATTAGTTTAGGCATATGTTGTACATCGTAAAGTTACAAGACAAAGCATGAACAAATCGGTCCTACTCGGGCCATAAGCCTAGTAGCTAGCCTAGAAAAGAGAGCATTCCTCATAAGACTTTTTCTCCAAGGACAGGATACAAGAAGAAGCAGGACGGAACAATGTATACCTATGAAGGTGTGACTTTTTCAAACCAAAACTGACCACCGTAGACCAATCAGACCATTTCAAGGTACACTGACATTAAACTAGCTAGCCCAACCTCCACACAGGAGGTCACAGCATCCAAAGGTTTGTCTGGGGGATGGGTCCAATGCAGATGAGGCAGCATTCCTAAGAAGGGCAATAAAACCTCTTGCATACAGAAAAAGTTGTTAGAGTTCACGCTGAAAAAAATAAAAGGACCACAGAGATGTGTTAAACATCATACATCCATATAGTGTTATGCTGGTGAATGAGGACCCAAAAGCGACTTAACAGAAACAGAGTCTTTATTCCAGTCTTACACAAAAACGATACTCCTGGATATTATCTTAGGTAAATACAAAACAGGAAAACTGAAATCCTCTCGTCAGTAGAGAGGAACGACTGGAGACGCGACCACAGACTGCAGGTCGCTTCGGGAAGGCACAGGCCGTAGCTGACATAGACACCTGCTCACACGCAGCATCTGAAGAAGGCAAAAACACGACAGGGCGGAACAAGGACACAGAACAGCAAACATCAAACAAGGATCCGACAAGGACAGAAGCGGAAAACAGAGGGAGAAATAGGGACTCTAATCAGAGGGCAAAATAGGGGACAGGTGTGAAAGAGTAAATGAGGTAGTTAGGAGAATGAGGAACAGCTGGGAGCAGGAACGGAACGATAGAGAGAGAGAGCGAGAGAGGGAGAGAGGGAGGGGGAGAGAGAGGGATAGAAAGAGGGAAAGAACCTAATAAGACCAGCAGAGGGAAACGAATAGAAGGGAAGCACAGGGACAAGACATGATAATCAATGACAAAACATGACAGTACCCCCCCACTCACCGAGCGCCTCCTGGCGCACTCGAGGAGGAACCCTGGCGGCAACGGAGGAAATCATCAATCAACGAACGGTCCAGCACGTCCCGAGATGGAACCCAACTCCTCTCCTCAGGACCGTAACCCTCCCAATCCACTAAGTACTGGTGACCACGTCCCCGAGAACGCATGTCCATGATCTTCCGTACCTTGTAAATAGGTGCGCCCTCGACAAGGACGGGGGGGGGGGAGGGAAGACGAACGGGGGCGCGAAGAAAAGGCTTGACACAGGAGACATGGAAGACAGGGTGGACGCGACGAAGATGTCGCGGAAGAAGCAGTCGCACAGCGACAGGATTGACGACCTGAGAGACACGGAACGGACCAATGAACCGCGGAGTCAACTTGCGAGAAGCTGTCGTAAGGGGAAGGTTACGAGTGGAAAGCCACACTCTCTGACCGCGACAATACCTAGGACTCTTAATCCTACGTTTATTGGCGGCTCTCACAGTCTGCGCCCTGTAACGGCAAAGTGCAGACCTGACCCTCCTCCAGGTGCGCTCACAACGTTGGACAAAAACCTGAGCGGAGGGAACGCTGGACTCGGCGAGCTGGGACGAGAACAGAGGAGGCTGGTACCCAAGACTACTCTGAAACGGAGATAGCCCGGTAGCAGACGAAGGAAGCGAGTTGTGAGCGTATTCTGCCCAGGGGAGCTGTTCTGCCCAAGACGCAGGGTTACGAAAAGAAAGGCTGCGTAATATGCGACCAATCGTCTGATTGGCCCTTTCTGCTTGACCGTTAGACTGGGGATGAAACCCGGAAGAGAGACTGACGGAAGCACCAATCAAACGACAGAACTCCCTCCAAAACTGTGACGTGAATTGCGGGCCTCTGTCTGAAACGGCGTCTAACGGGAGGCCATGAATTCTGAACACATTCTCAATGATGATTTGTGCCGTCTCCTTAGCGGAAGGAAGCTTAGCGAGGGAAATGAAATGTGCCGCCTTAGAGAACCTATCGACAACCGTAAGAATCACAGTCTTCCCCGCAGACGAAGGCAGACCGGTAATAAAGTCTAAGGCGATGTGAGACCATGGTCGAGAAGGAATGGGAAGCGGTCTGAGACGACCGGCAGGAGGAGAGTTACCTGACTTAGTCTGCGCGCAGTCCGAACAAGCAGCCACGAAACGGCGCGTGTCACGCTCCTGAGTAGGCCACCAAAACCGCTGGCGAATAGAAGCAAGCGTACCCCGAACGCCGGGGTGGCCAGCTAACTTGGCAGAGTGAGCCCACTGAAGAACAGCCAGACGAGTAGAGACAGGAACGAACAGAAGGTTACTAGGACAAGCGCGCGGCGACGCAGTGTGAGTGAGTGCTTGCTTTACCTGTCTCTCAATTCCCCAGACAGTCAACCCGACAACACGCCCCTCAGGGAGAATCCCCTCGGGGTCGGTAGAAGCCACAGAAGAACCAAAGAGACGGGATAAGGCATCAGGCTTGGTGTTCTTATTTCCCGGGCGATAAGAAATCACGAACTCGAAACGAGCGAAAAACAACGCCCAACGAGCTTGACGTGCATTAAGTCGTTTGGCAGAACGGATGTACTCAAGGTTCTTATGGTCAGTCCAAACGACAAAAGGGACGGTCGCCCCCTCCAACCACTGTCGCCATTCGCCTAGGGCTAAGCGGATGGCGAGCAGTTCGCGGTTACCCACATCATAGTTGCGTTCCGATGGCGACAGGCGATGAGAAAAATAAGCGCAAGGATGGACCTTATCGTCAGAATGGAAGCGCTGGGACAGAATGGCTCCCACGCCCACCTCTGAAGCGTCAACCTCGACAATAAATTGTTTAGTGACGTCAGGAGTAACAAGGATAGGAGCGGATGTAAAACGCTTCTTGAGGAGATCAAAAGCTCCCTGGGCGGAACCGGACCACTTAAAGCACGTCTTGACAGAAGTCAGAGCTGTAAGAGGAGCAGCCACTTGACCGAAATTACGAATGAAACGCCGATAGAAATTAGCGAAACCGAGAAAGCGCTGCAACTCGACACGTGACTTAGGAACGGGCCAATCGCTGACAGCCTGGACCTTAGCGGGATCCATCTGAATGCCTTCAGCGGAAATAACAGAACCGAGAAATGTGACAGAGGAGACATGAAAGGCGCACTTCTCAGCCTTCACGTAGAGACAATTCTCTAAAAGGCGCTGGAGTACACGTCGAACGTGCTGAACATGAATCTCGAGTGACGGTGAAAAAATCAGGATATCGTCAAGGTAAACGAAAACAAAGATGTTCAGCATGTCTCTCAGTACATCATTAACTAATGCCTGAAAGACAGCTGGAGCATTAGCGAGACCGAACGGCAGAACCCGGTATTCAAAATGCCCTAACGGAGTGTTAAACGCCGTTTTCCACTCGTCCCCCTCTCTGATGCGCACGAGATGGTAAGCGTTACGAAGGTCCAACTTAGTAAAGAACCTGGCTCCCTGCAGAATCTCGAAGGCTGACGACATAAGGGGAAGCGGATAACGATTCTTAACCGTTATGTCATTCAGCCCTCGATAATCCACGCAGGGGCGCAGAGTACCGTCCTTCTTCTTAACAAAAAAAAACCCCGCTCCGGCGGAAGAGGAAGAAGGCACCACGGTACCGGCGTCGAGAGAAACAGACAGATAATCCTCGAGAGCCTTACGTTCGGGAGCCGACAGAGAGTATAGTCTACCCCGAGGGGGAGTGGTTCCCGGAAGGAGATCAATACAACAATCATACGACCGGTGAGGAGGAAGGGAGTTGGCTCTGGACCGACTGAAGACCGTGCGCAGATCATGATATTCCTCCGGCACTCCTGTCAAATCACCAGGTTCCTCCTGAGAAGAGGGGACAGAAGAAACAGGAGGGATAGCAGACATTAAACACTTCACATGACAAGAAACGTTCCAGGATAGGATAGAATTACTAGACCAATTAATAGAAGGATTATGACATACTAGCCAGGGATGACCCAAAACAACAGGTGTAAAAGGTGAACGAAAAATCAAAAAGGAAATGGTCTCACTGTGGTTACCAGATACTGTGAGGGTTAAAGGTAGTGTCTCACATCTGATACTGGGGAGAAGACTACCATCTAAGGCGAACATGGGCGTGGGCTTCCCTAACTGTCTGAGAGGAATGTCATGCTTCCGAGCCCATGCTTCGTCCATAAAACAACCCTCAGCCCCAGAGTCTATCAAGGCACTGCAGGAAGCAGCCGAACCAGACCAGCGTAGATGGACCAACAAGGTAGTACAGGATCTTGATGGAGAGACCTGAGTAGTAGCGCTCACCAGTAGCCCTCCGCTTACTGATGAGCTCTGGCTTTTACTGGACATGAAATAACAAAATGTCCAGCAGAACCGCAATAGAGGCAAAGGCGGTTGGTGATTCTCCGTTCCCTCTCCTTAGTCGAGATGCGAATACCTCCCAGCTGCATGGGCTCAGTCTCTGAGCCGGTGGGAGGAGATGGTTGAGATGCGGAGAGGGGGAACACCGTTAACGCGAGCTCTCCTCCACGAGCTCGGTGACGAAGATCTACCCGTCGTTCTATGCGGATGGCGAGTGCAATCAAAGAGTCCACGCTGGAAGGAACCTCCCGGGAGAGAATCTCATCTTTAACCTCAGCGTGGAGTCCCTCCAGAAAACGAGCGAGCAACGCCGGCTCGTTCCAGTCACTGGAGGCAGCAAGAGTGCGAAACTCTATAGAGTAATCCGTTATGGATCGATCACCTTGACATAGGGAAGCCAGGGCCCTGGAAGCCTCCTTCCCAAAAACTGAACGATCAAAAACCCGTATCATCTCCTCTTTAAAGTTCTGATAATCGTTAGTACACTCAGCCCTTGCCTCCCAGATAGCTGTGCCCCACTCCCGAGCCCGACCAGTAAGGAGTGATATGACGTAGGCGATCCGAGCTCTCTCTCTTGAGTATGTGTTGGGCTGGAGAGAGAACACAATATCACACTGGGTGAGAAAGGAGCGGCACTCAGTGGGTTGCCCAGAGTAACATGGTGGGTTATTAACCCTAGGTTCCGGAGACTCGGAAGACCAGGAAGTAGCAGGTGGCACGAGACGAAGACTCTGAAACTGTCCTGAGAGGTTGGAGACCTGAGCGGCCAGGGTCTCAACGGCATGACGAGCAGCAGACAATTCCTGCTCGTGTCTGCCGAGCATTGCTCCCTGGATCTCGATGGCAGTGTTGCGAGAATCCGTAGTCGCTGGGTCCATTACTGGTCGGATCCTTCTGTTATGCTGGTGAATGAGGACCCAAAAGCGACTTAACAGAAACAGAGTCTTTATTCCAGTCTTACACAAAAACGATACTCCTGGATATTATCTTAGGTAAATACAAAACAGGAAAACTGAAATCCTCTCGTCAGTAGAGAGGAACGACTGGAGACGCGACCACAGACTGCAGGTCGCTTCGGGAAGGCACAGGCCGTAGCTGACATAGACACCTGCTCACACGCAGCATCTGAAGAAGGCAAAAACACGACAGGGCGGAACAAGGACACAGAACAGCAAACATCAAACAAGGATCCGACAAGGACAGAAGCGGAAAACAGAGGGAGAAATAGGGACTCTAATCAGAGGGCAAAATAGGGGACAGGTGTGAAAGAGTAAATGAGGTAGTTAGGAGAATGAGGAACAGCTGGGAGCAGGAACGGAACGATAGAGAGAGAGAGCGAGAGAGGGAGAGAGGGAGGGGGAGAGAGAGGGATAGAAAGAGGGAAAGAACCTAATAAGACCAGCAGAGGGAAACGAATAGAAGGGAAGCACAGGGACAAGACATGATAATCAATGACAAAACATGACATATAGATGTCATCAAAGTTCTCCTCAGAGAACAAGGTTCATATAGACCAAACATGGATGCAGTAATATTATTCATGACTGCATGGCCGTGCACGTCTCCAACTCAATCAACAACTTTGCTGATGACACAACAGTGGTAAGCCTGATTACCAACAACAATGAGACAGCTTAGGCTGACCGGGAGCTGCCCTCGCGTAGGGGTGGGAGGGCCAATTGACCAGAGGTGGCAGAACAGAGTACTCGAGTTGGGGTGTAAGGTTTGAGCAGAGCCTGAAGGTAGGGAGGGGCAGTACCTCTTGCTGCTCAGTAGGCAAGTACCATGGTAGTGGATGCGAGCTTCGACTGAAAGCTAGTGGAGTGTGCCGAGGAGCGGGGTGACATAAGGGAATTTGGGAAGGTGGGCTGCAGTGTTCTGGATAACTTGCAGGGGTTTGATGGCACAAGCGGGGAGCCCAGCCAACAGCGAGTTGTAGTAGTCTAGACGGGAGATTACAAGTGCCTGGATCTGCAACGCTTCCTGTGTGACGTAGGGTCGTACTCTAAGGATGTTGTAGAGCATGAACCCTGCAGGAGCGAGTCACTGCATTGATGTTTGCAGAGAACAACAGGGGACTGTCCAGGGTCACGCCAAGGTTCTTTGCACTGTGGGAGGGGGACAACGTGGAGTTGTCAACCGTGATGGAGAGGTCTTGGAGTGGGCAGGTCTTCCCCAGGGGGAAGAGCAGTCCCGTCTTGTCGAGTTTGAGACTGAGGTGGTGGGCTGACATCCAAGCTGAAAAGTCTGTCAGGCACGTAGAGATGCGTGTTGCCACCTGGGTGTCAGAAAGGGGGAAGGAGGAAAGTAGTGTCATCCGCATATCAATGATAGGAGAGACTATGTTTGGGGCAAATCCAATACAACACATAACTGAGTACCAATGTCCATATATTCAAGCAAAGTGGTGGTTGCATCATGTTATGGGTATGCTTGTAATCGTTAAGGACTGGGGAGTTTTTCACGAAAAAAAAGAAAAGTAATGGGGCTAAGCAAAGGCAAAATCCTAGAGGAAAATCTGGTTCAGTCTGCATTCCACCAGACACTGGGAGATTAATTCACCGTTCAGCAGGACAATAACCTAAAACACAAGGTCAAATCTACACTGGAGTTGCTTACTAAGAAGACAGTGAATGTTCCTGAGTGGCTGAGTTACAATTTTGACTTAAATCTGCTTAAAAATCTATGGCAAGACCTGACATTTTTGGTCTCGCAATGATCAACAACCAATTTGACAGAGCTTGAAAATTTTTGAAAAGAATAATGGGCAAGAGTGGAAAGCTCTTCGAGACTTTTACACAGAAAGATTCATCGCGGCCAAAGGTGCTTCTACAAAGTACTGACTCAGTGGTGTGACTACTTATGTAAATTAGATATTTCTATACTTCATTTTCAATAACTTTGCACAAATGTTTTTTACTTTGTCATTATGGGGTATTGTATGAACAGTTGAAGTCGGAAGTTTACATACACCTTAGCCAAATACATTTTAACTCAGTTTTTCACAATTCCTGACATTTAATCCTAGTAAACCTTCCCTGTCTTAGGTCAGTTAGGATCATTACTTTATTTTAAGAATGTGAAATGTCAGAATAATAGTCGAGAGACTCATTTATTTCAGCTTTTATTTATTTCATCACATTCCCAGTGGGTCAGTATTTTACACACACTCAATTAGCATTTGGTAGCATTGCCTTTAAATTGTTTAATTGGGTCAAACGTTTTAGGGAGCCTTCCACAAGCTTCCCACGATAAGTTGGGTGAATTTTGGCCCATTCCTCCTGACAGTGCTGGAATACCTGAGTCAGGTTTGTAGGCCTGCTTGCTCGCACAAATGTTCTATAGGATTGAGGTCAGGGCTTTGTGATGGCCACTCCAATACCTTGACTTTGTTGTCCTTAAGCCATTTTGCCACAACTTTGGAAGTATGCTTGGGTCATTGTCCAATTGGAAGACCCATTTGCGACCAAGCTTTAACTTCCTGACTGATGTCTTGAGATGTTGCTTCAATATATCCACATAATTTTCCTTCCTCGTGATGCCATCTATTTTGTGAAGTGCACCAGTCCCTCCTGCAGCAAAACACCCCCACAACATGACTGGGGAGTTTTTCACGAAAAAAAAGAAACGTAATGGAGCTAAGCAAAGGCAAAATCCTAGAGGAAAATCTGGTTCAGTCTGCATTCCACCAGACACTGGGAGATTAATTCACCATTCAGCAGGACAATAACCTAAAACACAAGGTGCTTCACGGTTGGGATGGTGTTCTTCGGCAAACATAACGATGGTCATTATGGCCAAACAGTTCTATTTTTGTTTCATTAGACCAGAGGACATATCTCCAAAAAGTACGATCTTTGCCCCCATGTGCAGTTGCAAACCCTGGTCTGGCTTCTTTATGGCGGTTTTGGAGCAGTGGCTTCTTCCTTGCTGAGTGGCCTTTCAGCTTATGTCGATATAGGAGTTGTTTTACTGTGGAAATAGATATTTTTGTACCTATTTCCTCTAACATCTTCACAAGGTCCTTTGCTGTTGTTCTCGACTTTATTTGCACTTTTCGCACCAAAGTACGTTCATCTCTAGGAGACAGAACGCGTCTCCTTTCTGAGCGGTATGGCGGCTGAGTGGTCCCTTAGTGTTTATACTTGCGCACTACTGTTTGTACAGATGAATGTGGTACCTTCAGGCGTTTGGAAATTGCTCCCAAGGATGAACCAGACTTGTGGAGATCTACTATTTTTTTCCTGAGGTCTTGGCTAATTTCTTTTGATTTTCCCATGATGTCAAGCAAAGAGGCACTGAGTTTGAAGGTAGGCCTTGAAATACATCCACAGGTACAGCTCCAATTGACTCAAATGATGTCAATTAGCCTATCAGAAGCTTCTAAAGCCATCACACAATTTTCTGGAATTTTCCAAGCTGCTTAAAGGCACAGTCATCTTGGTGTATGTAAACTTCTGACCAACTGGAATTGTGATACAGTGAATTGTAAGTGAAATAATCTGTCTGCAAACAATTGTTGTAAAAATGACTTGTGTCATACACAAAGTAGATGTCCTAACCGATTTGCAAAAACTGTAGTTTGTTCACAAGAAATTTGTGGAGTGGTTGAAAAACGAGTTTTAATGATTCCAACCTAAGTGTATGTAAACTTCCGACTTCAACTGTAGATGTCATCAAAGTTCTCCTCAGAGACCAAACATTGATGCGTTAATATTATTCACGGCTGCGTGGCCGTGCACGTCTCCAACTCAATCAACAACTTTGCTGATGACACAACAGTGGTAAGCCTGACTCCCAACAACAATGAGACAGCCTACAGGGAGGTGAGAGCCCTGACGGAGTGGTGCCAGGAAAATAACCTCTACCTCAACGTCAACAAAACAAAGGACAGATATGTGGACTTCAGGAGACAGCAGAGAGGAATATTGGCGCTCCTAGTGGCCGTGGATTTTAATGCAGGGAAACTTAAATCCGTTTGACCTAATTTCTATCAGCATGTTAAATGTGCAACCAGAGAGGATAAAAACTCTAGACCACCTTTACTCCACACACAGAGACGCATACCAAGCTCTCCCTCGCCCTCCATTTTGCAAATCTGACCATAATTATACCCTTCTCATTCCTGCTTACAAGCCAAAATTTAAGCAGGGAGCACCGGTGACTCGGTCTATAAAAAAGTGGTCAGATGAAACAGATGCTAAGCTACAGGTCTGTTTTGCTAGCACAGACTGTAAATATGTTCCGGGATTCTATAGATAGCATTGAGGAGTGCACCAAATCAGTCACTGGCTTCATCAATAAGTGCATCGATGACGTTGTCCCCACAGTGACTGTACGTACATACCCCAACCAGAAGCCATGGATTACAGGCAACATTCACGCTGAGCTAAAGGGTAGAGCTGCCGCTTTCAAGGAGCGGGACTCTAACCCGGAAGCTTATAAGAAATCCTGCTTTACCCTCCGACGAAAACATCAAACAGGCAAAGCATCAATACAGGACTAAGATCGAATCGTACTACACCAGGTTTGACGCTCGTTTGACGTGGCAGGGCTTGCAAACTATTATAGACTACAAAGGGAAGCACAGCCGAGAGCTGCCTAGCGACACGAGCCTGCCAGACGAGCTAAACTACTTCTATACTCGCTTTGAGGCAAGTAACACTGAAACATGCATGAGAGCATCAGCTGTTCCGGATGACTGTGTGATCACGCTCTCCACAGCCGATTTTAGTAATTCACAAGGACGCAGGGCCAAACAGATTACCAGGACGTGTACTCCGAGCATGCACTGACCAACTGGCAAGTGTCTTCACTGACAATTTCAACCTCTCCCTGTCTGAGTCTGTAATACCAACATGTTTTAAATAGACCACCATAGTCTCTGTGCCAACGAACACTAAGGTAACCTTCCTAAATGACTACCGACCCGTAGCACTCACGTCTGTAGCCATGAAGTGCTTTGAAAGGCAGGTCATGGCTCACATCAACACCATTATCCCAGAAACTGTAGACCCACTCCAATTTGCATACCACCCCTACAAATCCACAAATGATGCAATCTCTATTGCACTCCACACTGCCCTTTCACACCTGGACAAAAGGAAAACCTATGGGACAATGCTATTCATTGACTACAGCTCAGCGTTCAATACCATAGGGCCCTAAAAGCTCATCACTAAGCTAAGGACCTTAGGACTAAACACCTCCCTCTACAACTGGATCCTGGTCTTCCTGACAGGCCCCCCCAGGAGGTAAGGGTAGGTAACAACACATCCGCCATGCTGATCCTCAACACGGGGGCCCCTCAGGGGTCCATGCTCAGTCCCCTCCTGTACTCCCTGTTCACTCATGATCGCACGGCCAGGCACAACTCCAACACCATCATTAAGTTTGCTGATGACACAACAGTGGTAGGCCTGATCACCGACAACGATGAGACAGCCAATGGGGAGGAGGTCAGAGACCTAACGGTGTGGTTCAAGGACAACAACCTCTCCCTCAACGTGATCAAGACAAAGGAGATTATTGTGGACAACAGAAAAAGGAGGACCGAGCTCATCCCCATTCTCATCGACGGGGCTGTAGTGGAGCAGGTTGAGAGCTTCAAGTTCCTTGGCGTCCACATCACCGACAAACTAACATGGTACAAGCACACCATGACAGTCGTGAAGAGGGCACGACAAAACCTATTCCCCCTCAGGAGACTGAAAAGATTTGGCATGGGTCCTCAGATCCTCAAAAGGTTTTACAGCTGCAACATCGAGAGCATCTTGACGGGTTGCATCACTGCCTGGTATGACAATTGCTCGGCCTCCGACCACAAGGCACTACAGAGGGTAGTGCGTACGGCCCAGTACATCACCGGGGCCAAGCTTCTTGTCATCCAGGACCTCTGTACCAGGCGGCGTCAGAGGAAGGCCCTAAAAAGGCCCTTGTCACACTCCAGCCACCCTAGTGATAGACTGTTCTTTCTGCTACCGCATGGCAAGCGGTACCGGAGCGCCAAGTCTAGGACCAAGAGGCTTCTAACCAGCTTCTACCCCCAAGCCATAAGCCTCCTAATTTTTTTACCCCTTTTTCTCACCAATTTCGTGGTAGACAATTGGTTGTTACAGTCCTGCACCATCGCCGCACATGCCGTACGGACTCGGGAGAGGCGAAGGTTGTATGCCGTGCGTCCTCAGAAACATAACCCAGCCATTCCGCACTGCCTCTTGACACAACGCCCGCTTAACCCGGAAGCCAGCCGCACCAATGTGTCGGAGGTCACACCGTACACCTGGCGACCATGTCATTGTGCACTGCGCCCGTCCCGCCACAGGAGTCATTGGTTCACGATGGGACAGGAATATCCCTGCCGGGTAAACCCTCACCTAACCCTGACGATGCTGGACCAATTGTGCGCCACCCCATTGGTCTCCTGGTCATGGCCGGCTGTGACAGAGCCTGGGCTCTAACCAGGTTCTCTAGTGGCACAGTTAGCACTGCATTGCACTGCCTTAGAAAGCTCCAACCACTGCCACTATGAAAGCTCCAACCAAGTTTATTCACCCATTGGGTCAATACAGCTGCATAAGACAAAATACATATTTACGGAAGCACTGATATTTAACCCTTGATCCTATGCTGAGTCTCCTCCTACACATCTGAACAGCCAATGCATCTCTGTTGCTAGACAGAACCTTAGTGATATCTGTTCTTCCTCACTTCATCTGACCTGACCTCTGCCCCAACTCACGGCTGTCATGTTTAATCGTATCAGACTGTGTCTTTTTTCCTCCCATCGGATCCCTGATGGCTAACAATAACATATCGGGACAGAATGTAAACATTATACGTTCCCCTCTCTCCCTCCGTGACATGAATAAGAATATTTCATATTTTCAGAACCCAACACCCTCATAGACTTCTACAAATACAAAATTGGGAGCATCCTGTCAGGCTGTATCACCATCTGGAACGGCAATTGCACAGTCCACAACCGCAGGTCTCTCCAGAGGGTGGTGCGGTCAGTCCAATGCATCACTGGGGGCATACTGCCTGCCCTCCAGGAGAGGCTGGGCAGGATGGCAAATTGAATGGGTTTCTGTAGTGTGCATACAAACACACACAACACACACATACACAACACACACACAGCAGTACTGACTTCTCCAAGGGTCAGGGGTCAGGCTTTAAAGGGGAAGGCAGAGGACGGGCAGGAGGACAAATTACCATCGTAACCCTGGCTCCTCTCCAAAGCTGAACTGGCCCCAGGATATAAGTAGTAGCACTGCCGGCCCCACTGAAAGAATGCATAGCAAACTAGCACCATGACACCATGACACTTAAATGAACCGAATCTGTTAGAAGAACCGAATTTGCACATTTATCATCAATAGTTATTCACAGTATAAATCCTCCATAGCAATCTTTCACATGTGTGAAAGTGATGTTGTTTTTGCCAGGGCATCTGTAAGGGCAAAAATATTAACTTATCTCTTAAGGATCGGACCTTTTTTTCAATTTTCGCCTAAAATGACATACACAAATCTAACTGCCTGTAGCTCAGGACCTGAGGCAAGGATATGCATATTCTTGATACCATTTGAAAGGAAACACTTTGCAGTTTGCGGAAATGTGAAATTAATGTAGGACAATATAGCACATTAGATCTGGTAAAAGATAATACAAAGAAAAAATCATGTGTTTTAAAAAAAACATTTCCCATCAGCTTTGAAATGCAAGAGAAAGGACATAATGTATTATTCCAACCCAGGCGCAATTTAGATTTTATCCACTAGATGGCAGCAGTGTATGCGCAAAGTTTTAGACTGATCCAATGAACCACTGCATATCTGTTAAGAATGTTGTATCAAAACTGCCCAAATGTGCCTAATTGGTTTATTAATAAATTGTTAAGTTCATAATTGTGCAGTCTCCTCAAACAATAGCATGGTATTCTTTCAATGCAATAGCTACTGTAAATTGGACAGTGCAGTTAGGTTAACAAGAATGTAAGCTTTCTGCCCATATCAGATATGTCTATGTCCTGGGAAATGTTCTTGTTACTTACAACCTCATGCTAATCACATTAGCCTACATTAGCTCAAACATCCCGCAGGGGGGACACCGATCCCGTAGAGGTTTTAACACAATGCACGTTTCAAAATTTTCAGCGTTAGCATCCTGTTATTGGTGATCACAATGATGTATAGGGATCTCTCTTCCTGCAGAGGTGTGTCCCTATGTTATTTTACTGTATGAGTCAGTACATTGTTTTGGATATCCTGCAGGAATTCGTCCACTTAGATAAACACACTTGAGGCGCCATAAATCAAATCTATATTTTCCTACAGGGCCAGCCCTATGGCTTTGTAGACACACTGTCTACATATCACTATCTATTGTACAGTAATGGAATCTGGACCCGTATTCACATAGCGTCTCAGAGTAGGAGTGCTGATCTAGGGTCAGGTCCTCCCTGTCAATACAATCTTAGTCATTGTGATCTAAAATGCAAAGCTGATTCTAGATCAGCACTCATACTCTAAAACACTTGGTAATTATGACCCCTGATCTAATGTATATCTCTAGGAGAATACATATTGTGGTTTCTGGTGGGCCCGTTTCGAGTCATGAGAAAACTGACATTGCCAGCCAGATAAGAACTATACTATGTATCTCTTCCAACACTAGGTTACTGCTCATCCTGCCCACATTTACTTCTTTATGATCATGTTTTATCATTTTATCACTCACATCTCGAGGCAAAATCGGGCAGGTGATGTGGAAAGTTGTCCAGAGACAATATTCAATTTCTCCTATCATGCCAGGATCAAACGCTGTGTAAATGTGGTACTTTGCGACAAACATTTACAGAACTGTGTAAATATTAACTTAATAAAAACAAAGCTGGAGCAATGTATCACCCAGGGAGAGGTGTACTGTTTAGTAAGCTGCCAGTCTGGAAGACTTGGGTGGCAGTAGAGAAACATGATCTTGAGGACTAGTGGGACAGAGGTGGACTAGATGTAGAGACATAGTAGACTACTTTCTGGTAGAATACACAGTCTGATTAATCACTTTCACCTTATACTAACCTTATCAGTCATTTGGAAAATCAAATACATTACCAATAACCAATGGTTATTTAAATGAAAACAAACTGATGCTTTCTTCTCAATATTGAGACAGCTGCTCTGGTCAATTATTAGTAGGCTAGTGCAGTTAGGTGGCTAGTGGAAGTCTAGGTCTGTAATGAACATGATGGAAGACAGAGAGCAGGTTTCAAGGAGAGGGCGCAGCACGTGTTTATTGTAAAGGACCACAGGAGGAGGCAGGTAGCTGGGTCCAGGGGCAGGCAGAAGGTCATACACAGGGGGTCCAAAAAGGCAACAGTACAGGCAGGGAAAAGGCTAGTAATGTTGTCTGGGAGATCAGGCAATAGGTTGATAACAGGAAATCCGATAGGCTAAGGTACAGGCAGGGAATAGACAAAAGGCGTTGTCAGTGAGGCAGGCAAAAGCTATCATACATGGGAGGAGTAAATTACAGTGGGGTGGGGGGGGATTCAGGTGATTGAGATCTGGAGAGTGAGCTGCATTCAGGGGATCTATGTGTTTGAGAGTGTGAGCTGGAAAGTGGGCTGGAAAGTGAGCTGCGTTCAGGGGATCTACGTGTTTGAGAGTGTGAGTTGGAAGCAGACGTTACAAGATCATTATACAGCTAATGGCAGTTCGTTTTATTTCCACTCTGATTTATTGCAGTGTGTATGCAATTAAATACACAGTGGGTCGCCCGCGATGTTGAGCCATACGATTTCGGTGGCTTTTGGTTATGTGCCAGTTCTCATGAAATTGCTAGGATTAATTCCCCTTCTATTGAAAGGAAGCTACATACTTTTGAGGTCAGGTATGTAGTGTCATCTCATCTCATCAATTTCCTAATTTGGTCCCTGACACCACTCCTCAATGTGCGGTATCTGGTTTATAGGCTAAGCACGCAATTTTCAGCTAATCTACTGACTTGCTTTATAGAGTGGTTGGGGTTCTGTGAACAATTTGTTTCCCGAGTAGGCTTAATCACAAGTTCCTGTGAACATATGGCACATTTACTAAAAAAGTCGTAGCAATCTAACCGTTGAAAGTCAATGTTTGAAATCAATGTTATTTTATGAATAACATGAAATCAATGTTATAATAAAAATAATTAATAATAAAATAAATGCTATTAATCAATGTCAAAATCTTTTTGAAATCGGTGTTATTATAATGATAAAACATTGATTGAATATCGGCTTTGAAACGAATAGGCCTAACCTACCTCAGTGATCGCCTATAGGAGTTGGATTTCAGGGGGACGGACGAGGTTTCCTTTATTTGCCGGACGGTCCAACCCAACCGACAGTCAGTCAGGCGTATATCCTATATCTATCCAAGCTGTTTGCAGAGATAGTGCACTCACTGCAGCGGTCACATTGGGATCTTAACTGGGTAAGTTGTATACCAATATCTCGGACTTAAGTTCAACTTTTAAGTTATATATTCCTCATGTCAGGTTTATTAGCGATAGTACTATTATTAGGGTTACTAGGTTTTCTAGAAGTCCGCATCGTCGTCAGTTTTTTTTCTATGGAATGAAATAGACCATTCGCGCGTTTCTGTGTAAACTATGTACCCGCCGGACTAGTTGGATAAGAGATTTAGAAACAACATCAATGTTGTCAGTTTATAGTTATAGCTCGGGGAGGTGGGGTGCATTTCAGGATAGGCTATGTGGGAAGATAAAACTATTGTTTAGGTTAGGCTATGTCTGTACGCAGTGCAGTGAACTTTTATTGGCAAGGAACATCAGTTGATTCATCAAAGATGCCAACAAGACGTTTGTATGTTTAACACAACATGCTGTTATATTTTGTCCTGAAGAAAATAATCGGGGACTGCTTCAAAATTCAAATTCATGTTTTTGAGCGAAACCAGTATTTTCACAGTGATACCATGTGGATACCTAATTTATTACATTTATCCACAGATATTACAAGACAAGTTTTGGCTCTCTGCTGAAAAGACAGAAGATGGACTCAGCTATCCACAGCCACCTTGTGCGGAACCAGTCCAGTCTGATTATGCACGCTGGGTATTCCAACGACACCTGTCGCTTCAATGAGGAGTTTAAGTACATCCTACTGCCTGTGTCCTACAGCCTGGTGTGTGTTGTGGGTCTGGTGCTGAACTCAGTGGCTCTGTGGATGTTCCTGACCAAGATGCGACCGTGGAACACCAGCACCGTCTACATGTTCCACCTGGCCCTCTCAGACTTCCTGTACGTTCTCTCCCTGCCCACCCTCATCTACTACTACGCTAACCGCAGCCACTGGCCCTTTGGCGTCGTCGCCTGCAAGATCGTCCGCTTCTTGTTCTACGCCAACCTCTACTGCAGCATCCTTTTCCTCACCTGCACCAGCGTCCACCGCTACCTGGGCATCTGCCACCCCATCAAGGCCCTGACCATGGTGAAGCCGCGCCATGCCCATGCCGTGTGTGGCATGGTGTGGGCTGCCGTCACGGCGTGTCTGGTGCCCAACCTCATCTTCGTCACCACCAGTCAGAGGGACAACGACACGTTGTGTCACGATACGACCAGTCCGGAGCAGTTTGAGGAATATGTGGACTACAGCTCTACGGTCATGGTCCTGTTGTTCGGCGTCCCCTTCGTGGTCATCATGGTCTGTTACTGTCTGATGGCGAGGGCTCTGTGTCGGCCCAGACGGGGGCTTTCGCCCAGCCAGCGGAGCTCACCTTCACGCACCAAGTCCATCAAGCTGATTGTGGTGGTGCTGGTGGTGTTCGCCGTGTGTTTTGTACCTTTCCACATCACACGCACGCTCTACTATACCTACCGCATGCTGGATGCCAAATGTGAATTCCTGAACATCGTTAACTTTGCCTATAAGATCACCAGGCCCCTGGCCAGTGTGAATAGTTGTATTGATCCCCTCCTGTATTTCCTGGCTGGGGATCACTACCGCGCTAAGCTGGTCAAAGCTCTCACTGGTAAGAGACAGACAACCACCAGTCGCTCCGCTGCCTACCTGCAAAACCGCCCCAGTAACAACCATGAGATCGCCCTGGTCTATAAGAACTCAGACTCGAAAGCCAGCGGTGAACCTGAGAGATAGTGGGTTATTCATATGGACATCTATGGGGTATCATATATAGATATGCCTAACCTCCATAATATAAACACGGAGGAAACGGTTAACAGTCCTGGGCTGGCCACTACACAGCTGCACTTCCTTTGGATGCTGTTCTGTCATTTCGGACACAGGATGACTACATGCTGATCGATGGGGCCTCATTACAGAGCCCAGACCTGTGTGAAGTTCAGTTACTATAAGGCTGTTGGGGCAAAGCCTTTCCTTAAAGGGGAATGAAGAAGTGGGTGTGGGATTGGTCAGAAAACAGACCCCTTATCATCACCAACATTTTGCAGCAGTGTTGGATGCAGTACCGTTAAATCCTATCTACATTCCTCCTTGTTAGCAAGAATCTATGTGAAAACCAAGTCTGTTTTATACATTTACATACAGTCTCTAGTTCCTACTCTGAATGCTTTTCTGCCAGTTTCCCTCATTTTCATTGTGGCAGTTGCAGTGTTTGGAAGACAGAGTTAAAATCCTTTCAACCAGGGAAACAAAACACTCTCTTTATCTCTGTCTGAGCCAGACTGTAGTTTCCTACTGTTACCACAGACTGAGGAACTACAGGAACGAAGCCTGTTTTGTACAATAGCTACAGAACTCTGAAGAGCAGAAGGAGAAACGAATGTATGCAATCTGTAATCTAAATGTTTGTGTTATTATGGCAGCACGTACTCAGAGAGAGGATTTGTGAATGGATATGACAGGTGTTAAAAACAGTGGGTTATTGTGATCATCAAGAGAGAAGGTCAAAATCCTAGAAAACATTATTTAGACATATGATCGAAGGGTTTTCGCTGGCTTCCAGTAAGTGTGGAGGTGACATCATATTTAGCAACAGGCTCAGATATTGTGAGGCAATCTGAAACAGTTGAACAGAAACAGTGCATGTACCAGGAGACTCATTCTGGTAGATATTGGAGCTTTATCCCTCTCCCAGCTGCTTTTGTCCTTCAGCACAGAGCCTCCACAGCTGTCTCTCTGTCTGTCTCTGCTGTGAGGAAACCAGGGGAGGGGTGGTGTGGGGGAGTAGAGAGACTGAATGGGTGTGTAGGCCGGAGTATCAACTCCATCCAACAACCCACACTACGGATAAAGGGGGGATTTTCCTACATTATCCAATTGGGACTTAGAGCTGCACACAACATGGCTATTTTCACACCGATTTTGGTTGTTGTTGTTGTTGACAGTCTGTCCATGGCAAAACAATGTCTCTGTAAAGTAGATTGCAAGTCAGAGGTCCGTTCCTAAGGGTACTTAAAGTACTATACTGCTGTCATGTTTAAGCTACTAGTAATGTTTATAAAGGGCATTATAACCTAGGTTCAAGGTATGATAGGAAAATACTTGGTTCTATAGGTCTATAACATTATAATGACATTAAATATATGTTTTATATATCTACATTTTCTTAGTTTGCTTACTGGTTATCATGTTATTGTTGCACCAACTATTACCAAGTAATAACAATATCCCTATTGTGCAATGTCAATAACCATCCATGACATCGGTTGATTAACCACAATCTCAGTTTGTGTGTGTGTATCAAATTGAACTCCATGCTGCAGTGTCTTGCAGAATTGAATGGGGTTATGGTAGAGGGGGTGTGTGGGAAAGTGATGAGCGGTTGCGTGTCTCACCGAAACATGAGGCGTTACCGGGTGTAGGTCCTCCATTAATCAGACAGGGGAGACCTGAGGAAGCGGGAGGACAGAACTGGGCAGCACAGAGAAACAGGACCAGGAAGTGAGCTGGTCATGGTACTGTACTGTTTGAGTTTTTCCCTGCCTGGGCCGTTCCAAGAAAACAAAGCTGGTCCCACCAACACACCATGGAAAAGAGCTTGTGTTTCCACTTTCCAGCCAAGGCTCTGTCTTGATTGTCCATTGTAATCATCCATAAATAATCTGACATTGAGATCTGACAGAGGGGAAGACCAGCTCTCCATAAAGCAATAGATAATGTTATGTTCTCCGCAGTACACAGCAGGTGTATTCTCCATCTTTCTGTCGGGCATTGCTAGTCGATGCTCTCCTTTCCAAAAGGCTGCATCAACAGGCATATTGAAATACACATTTTATGCTCAAAGAGACCAGTTGCCGCAGTCGTCCAGTGATGGGAATACAAGCCCCAGGAAGAATATGTTTTACATGGATATGTATCTGAACATTTGTCCTCTGGGTTAGAGATTTAGAATTCCATGAGCACTAGCGCCTCTCTGTGGGCTGAGTGTGACAAGGCGGATTAGTGGTGTGCATTGGTGCCTTTGAAGATGGAATAGAAATGGAGCAATGGAATAAAAATGTTACCTAGGCCTAAATGGTTTAGTACTAATCAGTATATCTTTCTCAAAAAAAATTTACATTTAATTTCAAGGTCTTTTTATTAAACAAAATAAGTCTTAGGCCTAACAAAATATATGATCAACTCTGTGGTTAGGATATATAATATTGTGTAAACCAACCACATAAAATGTCATTACCAATAGTGCTATATACTACAGTATATCACTGCACCTCTTTACAGCAGCGTGTTGTTGCATGTAGGACGTTCTCAGCTTGGTCAGTAGGTGTCCCCATTGGTTTCTTTACTAAAGCATGAGCATCGTGAAACCATATCAGTTATTTACGTATGAGCTTATCACTCTTATTGGGATATAGGCTGATATTGTTCGGGTTGATGATGAGTTGATAATAATCTTAACCAGAAATAAAAGAGATAAAAGAGGAAACGTTTTACAATGAGGGGCTTCAACAATATTTTTTTCAGTCAGGACCAAACCAATTAATTTTTTTGCGGAAAATATGAAGGGTCTCAATATTTCCTATATTAACAAAACATGAGGAATTTATACATTTTCATTGGTATAGTGTAAACAGCCAAGTAAAAAAAAAAAGCTCTGTATAGCTTGCTACATGAGGCTTAATGGAGAAAGTATCACGTTTATCATAAAGCGAGTTTATACAGCCTAGTCTCTGTAATTAATTTACCACAAACGATATTTCAATGCTAGAAGTTGGTATAAAATTAAATAAAATGCAAACATACTTCTTTGAAACCTCTATTTTGTAAATATCTGTGAATATTGTCCCTTTATATTTTGTAAGGACTACGCACATGCAGAACATTTATTAATGCAATAAGTTCTCTGACATTTTTATACATTTATGAAGGCTGCAATGAACGTGTACAATAAGCTTTGTAATTTGCGAATAGCATATTTTGATAGATGTAAATTAAAGTCTTATGTAAATATTAGCATACATCCACATGCATATGGAAACCATGCATTGTTATAGCCTACAACTTTCAGAATATTACGCTGAACATATTTTAATAGAACTTATAGAATAAAACGATTGAGTTATTTCATGTTTAAAGCCTAATCATCTCTAAACATCTCGGCTATTTTGCAGGGTATGGGGTTATACATTTCAAAAGCTTGATGGGCTCCATAAAATCGTATCACCTGCCTATTATATATACTTTCCACCAAAAACGTAAAATATACTGATTTAATTGAAATATATATACTTAAATAAACACAGAAAATATTTTTCCCGCATGTTTTCATTCGGCCCCATATTTTTGTTCCTTTTTCAATTCTAATATTTTTGTTTTTGTAACGGCATTCCTCCTCCTCTTCATACGAAGAGGAGTAGTGATTCGACCAAAGTGCAGCGGGTTTTGAATACATAATGATTTAATAAAGCAAACGACGAAACACGAAAACAAACACTTGGAAGGATTTACAAAATAACAAAAACGAATGTAGACAGACCTAAACCATGAAAACTTACATAAAACACGAAGCACGTAAGAACAGGTACAGCCTATAACAAACAAACGAACGAACGAACAAACAAACAAACAAACGCTACAGTCCCGTGTGGTGTGCAGACACAGACACGGACGACAATCACCCACCCACAAACAGTGAGAACAACCTACCTTAATATGACTCTCAATCAGAGGAAACGTCAAACACCTGCCTCTAATTGAGAGCCATACCAGGCAACCCAAAACCAACATAGAAACAGAAAACATAGACTGCCCACCCAAAACTCACGCCCTGACCAATAAACACATACCAAACAACAGAAAACAGGTCAGGAACGTGACAGTTTTGACATTAGGCTTGCTGACATGCAGTGTTTTAAAGTATTGCATGAGATAAACCGCTGCATTTAATTCTATATTCAATTGCATGTATTATTTTTCATCCGCTAAGTAATGATCCCATCACAAGAGAAGGATCGGCGCGGGTGGAGTGGAGGTTCGCGCGGATCCTTTTCTTGTGATGGGATCATTACCCTCCAAGGCCATCCGGCGCTGCACAGGTGAGAGGAAAATCTCGGTTGAATGCTCATGGTCACAGTATTGTAGACACCAGACTATGGAAAAAATAACAGATAATACGTTTCTAATCATAGACTATTATACCAAGTGTGAAAGGAAGAAGACGCTTTCCGCAGTAAATCGACTTCTCCAGGCGAAGCAGATAATATTCTCCATCATGTTTGTTAGATACATTAAAAATGTCTTTCCCACTCTCTTCGTGTGAGACTACCTATTTTAAATGTAATCTTCAATGGGGGTGGGACATCCCAAGGAGTTTGGCATATGAAACCTAAAGTTGAGTTGATAGGTCCACAGAAGAAGCAGGAACTGATAGGCCTATGTCAACTGGAAGGTGCATGTCTTTTTTAAATATAATAATACTTTTTCAAATATCTACTATTACTACTAATAACAGGTTCATATTTCTCCACTAGGCACATACGTCAATTCAACGTCTATTTCACGTTGGTTCAACGTAATTTAATTGAAAGGACGTGGAAACAACGTTGATTCAACCAGTGTGCGTCCAGTGGGTCAGGCCTACGGGGGCAATACAATTATTGAGTTCTGCTAGGGAATCTGCCATAGAGGCTATCCTTTGAACTCCATCGACAGTGGTAGCATCCAAATTCTATGTTTAGAATGGTCAGAAATGTTTTTGTAAAACAGACAGGATATCGAGCTATGAACGAGGGGGCCTGAGAAAATAATTAATGCATTTGGCAAGTGCCGAATATAATGTCTGTATTCTCTAGAAATGAGAAAATACAGTTAGGCCTATCTTAATTAATCTCCTCAATTGAGTCCTACTGAAAAAAATGCGCCAAAACAGCAGGTGTTCGAAGTCAATTGAACTCACCTATTTTCGTTGGCCTTTTTAACACAACTTGTTCAATCATTTCACCAGTGAATTTAGTTTTGTTTCATACTTTTGGATTCATAAATGTTTCATGTTAATCAGTTAGTCCCACAACAAATGTACTTATAACTTGGTGTAGGGAAAGTGTCAGAGAAATTACACAAGCCATGAGCATTGGAGAAGATAAGAAAACCATTGCATTGCTGAACAGAGGTCAGTCTTGGAGGTCAGCGTTTTGCCTAATATGATTGTTTGTTAGCCTACTAGCATAGAATGAACAGTGTAGGGTACCTACCCTCTTTTATTTAATGTTTTTTTTTTTTTTTACCAAAGCTAATTTTGAGTATTATTTATGTATATACACTTGAGTTTATGTTTAGATTTCTAGAGTCAATATCCTATGATATGGTATTTGTTGAGCTTCAAGGTTCTCTCTTTGTCTGTAGGCAATTTTTGTAAAGGGCCAAATTATTTGGAAGAAATTTAGGATTTCAAGGATGTGTGGATTTGAATTGAACTGGAGAGGCTGAGAATGGAGGGGAAGAGTGACATAAAGAGGAGAGAAGTTCATTATCCAGATGAAAAGGAAACCAACGGCTTTTACAGTCTCCATGGGAACCAGCCTTTCTTTTGCTTTCAGACCTATGATAAGGTACTTCACAGCATTAAGCACAATTATTGCAAGGTAAAAAGAGGAAATATTGCTTTCCAATGCTAATAGATGTTAGATATTGATTGGCATGGCGATTCATGTAGAGCTATGCCCTAAATGTTTCACCTGGCACTCTCCAGCCTTTTAAATGGTGACTTTGGACATGAGTGGCTCGGAGGTTATCCCTAATGGCTCTGTGATGCACTGAGGACCTAGACTGCCAACTCTCTCTCACTGATCATAACATGTCATTTGGTAGTGGACAAACACAGATTAGACACTAGAACACGGATGTGCAACTTTGATGGTGTAGGGGGCCACAAATAATTGGAACTCATCAGATTCCCACTGGCCGCCAGTTGCCCATCCCTGACACACCAAACTAACTGGAAAAGGCAAGAGAGTGGAAGTGCGTGCATAGGTGTGGATATTGAATTTGCGCTGAAATTCATAAACCAACGGTGATATCTGTTTTTCCATTTGTTTTACTTGGTATGACTTGTTTTTTTCAAACAGTAATGTTTGCTCTTTCATCACTAACATTATGTAGACAGTAATTGGACAAGTTAAGAGGCAGATATTCAGCGTCAACCCTCCCTCCCCCTCATCCCCTGGTAGAAATCCCATAAATCCCAGTTATGTAAAATCCCATAAATCCCAAACACAGGCTGCTTCATGTCATCAGCATGTCATCATGCCACAGAGTGGCCTTCAGTGAGCTCTGCAACACAATGGTGTTCATGGCCCCGGGAGCAGCAAGGTCAGGCCGAAGCACAAGGCCAGGCCGTGGGGTGTGATGGAGGCCTAGTTAGTGGGGACCTGGTATTAGCATAGTGTAGAGGCAGGGAGACACGGGCGGGCTCACTCTGTGGGCGGGTGAGCAAGATGGGGCTGTGGCACTCCTGGCAAGTAGTTTTAACCCCTATTACAGCAGAGGCATGGCGCCTGGTCTTATCTGGGCCGCTGCAGCCACTCATTAATATTCCGGACATATGACAGTGCTTTCTGTATCATTGTCTGTTAATGGGAGGGATAATCGCTCATTCAATTATCAGACAGTCAACGAAAGACCAATCGCGCCTGCCTACCCCTAGTTCTCACCAGCGCCGGGGCCAAAACAGAGATGCGCCAGTGAGAAAGGGAGAGAGATAGTGGGGATTACACCATATTAGCAACTTTAATAAGACAGATGGTGGGCACCCTGTGAACCAATAGGGGTCTGACTCTGCCGGTGAACAAGAAGAAGCACTACTGGAATCATTATCAACAAAGAAAGCTGTATGAAATGAAAAAGTGCACTATCTTAAAACAAAGTACTTTTTTTGTGTTCATCTTGAAAGATAGTGATAGAGCCGATCAATGTATCGTTTTACGGTTATTGAGACAGCTTTGCGGTCAGCTTGAAAAGCATCAAAGTAAGTCAGATCCTGGCTTGACCTGTGGTCAGAAATGGGTACTGATAGTTCTGCGATAGACTCTGAATTGCTTCCTTCGTCTGCAGCTTGAACCTGGTCTCTGTAAGCCAAAGGTCTGTGAAGTGATCAAGTGCATCATTTATCCCTCTTGATCTGGTCTTTGTGGCCCCGGACCCTGCTCTGTCTGTCATCATGTTGTGGGGGCCGTGGCCTGTATATGAGGGGGCTTCTGAGGGTCTACCACTAGGATGACCTCTGGCCTGCTACTGGCCTCTGGAGGGACTCTGTTGCCTTTACCCATACAGGCATGCACTTAAACACACAAGAGGGCAAACACACACACACACGCATGCACACACACAAACACACATGTGCACTCTGTCGCTCTCGCTCTCTCTCTCTCCCTCTCTCTCTCTCTCTTTCACACACACACACACACAATCACACATTATAATAGTGAGTTTATTTAGTTATCCTGTGTGCACCTATTCCTTTCAGGAGGTGGGTCATAAGATTGGGGTTACAGGGCAGATGCAAGGAGGGGAGTTGTAGGTTAAAAAAATACGTGAAATATTAACTAAATCTTATCAAATCCAGAGTTTGATAAATTCTCCCATTTTAAATGAACAGAGGCGTCTGTGGCAGTGGAAGGCCTTTGTTAGAGGACCATTTTCTCCAGTGGAGCCGCACGCCCACAGGGTCAGCGAAGTTACCAAAGTAATTAAAGCTCTGTGCTTCACCGCCTGCTGCAGAGAAAAGAAAGCAAGCTGTCATTCTGATTTAGAAAAATACATTACAATTTTAATAATGGTGTAGGATGGGGGTGCAAGGATGTCTGGAGCCTTGCTTGGTTGGGAGGTTGTTGAGGAGTGCGCGTGGGGAGGTGGGGTGTGTGTGTGTGTGGGGGGGGGGGGGGGGGGTGTTGCTGGGAGACTACTTATCAATAGTTGCAATTTTTTTGAAACCGCATCAGTAGTACATTGCAGAGAGCACAAGTGCCCTTCAAAAAAGAAATCCCAGGAACATTAACATACTGATTTCATGCGCGTGGCAAAGGGCCTGAGCCAATATCAGAGAGGACTCAGCACTCCTATTGTCTGCTGGGACTCTGGTCCCCTCTGATATGAAAATTCAATTATTTTATAACTAGATCTGCTGCTGCGTTCTGACAGTCGACGGTAGTGCCTTGCCAGCTGCATCAGTGTGGGGGACCAGAGGCCCCTGATAGCGAAAGGGAGGTCTTTCACGCCATTGACGTGTTTTTGGGGGACAAGATTACCTAAATGTGTTGCATTTAAGGAATGAAAGTTAATCTAATGCACTGCCATTATCTCACTCAGGTAATTCCAATACCGTCCTTAATCTATGTTTACACACATGCACGCACTTGCACACTCACTCATTCTTTAACACTTTGAATCTGATTCCCCCACACGCTGTCTGCCTCCAAATACGTTATGTATGTATTTATTTTGATGTGCATATGCTTATAAACTATATCACACTGGAGTCATTTCCTATGAGACCTCAGCAGTTTCCAAGAAGCAATTTTATTGGTTTAGAATAAATGCAATACTCAATATTTATAGTTATTTATTTATTTTGAAGGTGCATGAACATTGTTCAAATATGCACACATTTGCAGTTTGTTTACAAGGTGACAAGGTTGGATTTGTTTACAAGGTGATAAGGTTGTGTATGCTTTTATTTAACATATGAGGAATAGGTTTTGGACCTTCACAATTTCAAATGTCCTTGAACAAAGAAATGTTGTAGTAGGTGAGGTGTAGCGAATTACAGCCATTAAACATGTTAGTATTTTGTATGAGTTGGAACAGTTTGCGTTCATTATCTAAAGACTGGCCTTGTCCTTTATTCTGTCATCACATACAGCAGCATACACTTATTATACTATACACTCAGTGGCCGTGGCTTGCTATATAAAGCAGGCAGACAGGCATTGAGGCATTCAGTTACTGTTCAATTGAACGTTAAAATGAGTGACCTAAGCGAATTTGAGTGTGCTTAAGTTAAGAGGTAGACATGCAGACATGCTATGATTGTCGATGCCAGGTGCGCCGGTTCCAGTATCTCAGAAATGACCGGCCTCCTGAGCTTTTCACAGAATGGTGCGAGAAACAAAAAACATCCAGTCTACTAGCGGCAGTCCTGTGGGCGAAAACAGCTCGTTGATGAGAGGTCGAAGGAGAATGGCAGGAGTCGTGCAAGCTAACAGGCCGGCCACCAACAGGCAAATAACGGCGCAGTACAACAGTAGGGTGCAGATCAGCATCTTGGAATGCACAACTCGTTGGTCCTTGTCATGAATAGGCTATTGCAGCAGACGACCACACCGGTTTCCACTCCTATCAGTTAAAAACAAGAACACTGCACAATTGAGTGGAAAAACATCGCCTGGTCCGACGAATCCCCGTTCGTCGGACCAGTCAGGATTTGGCGTGAGCAGCATGAGTCCGTGGCCCCATCCTGCCTGGTGTCAAAGGTACAGGCTGGTGGCGGTGGTGTAATGGTGTGGGAAAGGTTTTCCTGGCAAATGTTAGGTCCCTTGATACCAATTGAGAAACGTTTCCATGCCCAAATAATTCAGGCTGTTATGGAAGCAAAGGGGGGTCCTGACCCGGTACCAGATGACTGTACCTAATAAACTTGCCACTGAGTGTAGATACATGTTGTTGACTGAGACTCCACTCTAGAGGTGTCAATGGGCTGTCTCTCTCAACACCTTCAGTCCTCTCCAGTTTTGTGGGGGGTTATGTTAGGAGCAAGGGGGACGTGAAGCTCCCTCTTCTTCACCCAGCACTCCCAAACCACAAAATTGACCACCTTCTTAACCCATCTGGGCCAAGGTGAAGACAAATCTGCCTCCTGCCTCTGCTCATCAGGCCGTGTTGAAGTAGTGAAGTACACACTCACCAAGGCGAAGAATGAAGTAGTGAAGTACACACTCAGGAGAAGAATGGAGCATGAATGAGTATTCTCTGCAGGGGGACTGCCATTAGCACTTAATTAGCAGTAAGAGTACCATTCAGACAGGGGCCAGTTATTGTCCAACACAATATGTTCTGGTTCTGTCTCTCAGTGTGTCTTTTGTTAGTGCATGTGTTTGGTGTGTGTGTGTGTGTGTGCAAAGTGCATGTATGCTATGTCTGCTTGCATATGCCTGCCAGGCGTTTGCTGTGTTCTCTACATTGTACATCGGATGTTCATTTGATATTCTTCTACATCTAAGTCTTTGGGATGAACGAGTGGGTTTATATCTTCATGGTTAGCTGTAGCTGAGCTGAAGGATAATATGTTGTTTTGAATGACCAAGAACTGATATCTCCTCTGAACTGCAGCCATGAAAAGGCTTGTTTTGCCCTCATGTGAAAAGCTGGCCACACAGGCCTGTGTTGTGTAAGCGTGTGTTTATCTAAATAATATATATTTTTTCTTCCTTTCCCTGCTCTGGTCTGCTGTAAGGTCAAATGCTTTGTGTAAAGCTCAGACTACAGTGGGAATGTTTGGTGTGTAAGCTTTTTACAGGGAAGCTCCTTTGATCTGCTGAGCAGGCATTCTGCTCCCCTTTTCTGTCTTCTCTACCTGCACACCAGAACTAAGTAGCAGACATGGGGAGGAGACAGGAAAGTTTTATCCTCACCCGCCTCACCCCCACCCTTCGGCCCTACCGCCCCCTCCATCAACTCCTCTGTTACCCATGGCTCAGGCAGACGGTGGCGGTGGTACCTTTCACTTCCCGAAATCCGAGAGGCGGAGAGCTGTCATTTGCCAATTTGGACTGAATGGGGCGGCCAGCAGATTGAATGTCGTTTTCCCACCAGCCTTCGCCATCCAGCCCAGCGGGAGAGGGAGGAGGGAGGATGGAGGAGGGAGGGGGTGTAATGCTAGAGTAAAATGATTACTTTGATGGCAGTTAACATTATGTGACGGGTGGCACTGATGTGGGACTTCCAGTAAAGACGCTGCAGGATGTTGGCCTTGCTCTCTCTCGCTCGCTCACTCTCTCTCTCTCTCTCCTTTTCTGTCTCTCTCTCTCTCCCGGCAGGGACGCTGACAATGGCCGGCCCTAGCCTTTTGGAGGACCTAAGCGAGATTTGATTGGGGGGCACACCACCTCACGGCAAAACATTTTAGTGACCCCCTTCTTGACAATGGAGATAAAAATGCACGTTTTAAAGTTAAATTGCTGCAATTCTACTTTTGCCATGGGGCGGAGAGAAACTTTTGCAATTTTATAACAAATGTAATGCAATTCTACACATTTTGCCATGACATACCATGTTAATATGATATCTGAGTGAGATTGACCAACAAAATCCATAGGGGGCCACAGGAGTTCAAGGTCGCTGGACAGATGCCCTGCGTGCCCGGTTAGTATTCACCATGATTACTAGAAGTTTAGATAGCTTGCTAGACTAACTACCAATCTAAAAATTGACATGGATAATTGTCATCTAATTGAGTGACTGACATAACAAGAGAAAAGCTGCTGCTAATGCATAACCACATTTCTAAATTGTACCTGGTGTATTCTACTATTCATATTCTCTCAATAGTAAATTGAGACCCCTGACTGAGTTCCTTGCTTAGGGCCCCCTAGCGGCTGGGGGCCCTTATCGACCGCTTATGCCTGAAGCTGGCCCTGACACTGACACACCTGAAAAGATTATACAGGCCCAACCTCTGCTCTCAGAGCTGTAATTTCTCCCTGATCAATATAATTATACTTCTCCACCTCACCCTCCCTAATGTCAATGGACCGGTCCTGTTCTGTGTTGTTGATAAAGCTTCCACACACACGCACGCACGCACGCACGCACGCACGCACGCACGCACGCACAGATACAGATCAGCCTGTATGTCTGGGAAGACAATGGCAGAACAAGTCTGACTATGTTCCTTCTCCTTGTTAGAGAGAGATGATACAGGAGCACCACACACAGATTTGGTTACATGGAACGTCCACTTAAAATGAGTTCATGTCACTATGGTTTGGTTGCAATATTGAAGATATTTATAGGTTGTTCCATGGATAAGTGTAGGGAGTTGACAAATGGCATTATAAATAGCATAAGGAGTCATTTTGCCTATAGCCTATTAGACTGAAGTTTATTGTTGGGTGCCTTAACAAAATGTTCATCAATCACAGATACTGTAAACTGTGGGCTTGAGCATCCTCTTCTTGACTTGGTCTCCCAGACACGGGGATGCATGAAACTGAACACCGGGACCTGTCTCACCTTTACAAAAAAAAATACAACTAACATTTGCAGTGAAATAGCTTTTTTCACAGCTATTTCACTTAAAATTTGTATTATGCATTACATTTTATTAAATTGTACAATTTTAAGTTCACATGTTAACACCACCTTTTCAAATATGAGGAGAATAACATGTTTTCACCTCACATGTGGAATTGCAAGTTCACATGTGAAAAACAAACACTAATTTGCAGTTATGTACAGTTGAAGTCGGAAGTTTACATACACTTAGGTTGGAGTCATTAAAACTAGTTTTTCCACCACTCCACAAATTTCTTGTTAACAAACTTTAGTTTTGGCAAGTCGGTTAGGACATCTACTTTGTGCATGACACAAGTCATTTTTCCAACAATTGTTTACAGACAGATAATTTAACTTATAATTCACTGTATCACAATTCCAGTGGGTCAGAAGTTTACATACACCAAGTTGACTGTGCCTTTAAACAGCTTGGAAAATTCCCGAAAATGATGTCATGGCTTTAGAAGCTTCTGATAGGCTAATTGACATAATTTGAGTCAATTGGAGGTGTACCTGTGGATGTATTTCAAGGCATACCTTCAAACTCAGTGCCTCTTTGCTTAACATCATGGGAAAATCAAAAGAAATCAGCCAAGACCTCAGAAAGAAAATTGCAGACCTCCACAAGTCTGGTTCATCCTTGGGAGCAATTTCCAAATGCCTGAAGGTACCACGTTCATCTGTACAAACAATCGTACGTAAGTATAAACACCATGGGACCACGCAGTCGTCATGCCGCTCTGGAAGGAGACGCGTTCTGTCTAATAGAGATGAACGTACTTTGGTGCGAAAAGTTCAAATCAATCCCAGAACAACAGCAAAGGACCTTGTGAAGATCCTGGAGGAAACAGGCACAAAAGTATCTATATTCACAGTAAAACAATTCCTATATCGACATAACCTGAAAGGTCGCTCAGCAAGGAAGAAGCCACTGCTCCAAAACCGCCATAAAAATGCCAGACTACGGTTTGCAACTGCACATGTGGACAAAGATCGTACTTTTTGGAGATATGTTCTCTGGTCTGATGGAACAAAAATAGAACTGTTTGGCCATAATGACCATCATTATGTTTGGAAGAAAAGGGGGAGGCTTGCAAGCCGAAGAACACCATCCCAACCGTGAAGCACGGGGGTGGCAGCATCATGTTGTGGGGGTGCTTTGCTGCAAGAGGGACTGGTACACTTCACAAAATAGATGGCATCATGAGGATGGAAAATGATGTGGATATATTGAAGCAACATCTCAAGACATCAGTCAGGAAGTTAAAGCTTGGTCGCAAATGGGTCTTCCAAATGGACAATGACCCCAAGCATACTTCCAAAGTTGTGGCAAAATGGCTTAAGGACAACAAAGTCAAGGTATTGGAGTGGCCATCACAAAGCCCTGACCTCAATCCTATATAACATTTGTGGGCAGAACTGAAAAAGCGTGTGCAAGCAAGGAGGCCTACAAACCTGACTCAGTTACACCAGCTCTGTCAGGAGGAATAGGCCAAAATTCACTCAACATATTGTGGGAAGCTTTTGGAAGGCTACCTGAAATGTTTGACCCAAGTTAAACAATTTAAAGGCAATGCTACCAGATACTAATTGAGTGTATGTAAACTTCTGACCCACTGGGAATGTGATGAAATAAATAAAAGCTGAAATAAATCATTCTCTCGACTATTATTCTGACATTTCACATTCTTAAAATAAAGTGGTGATCCCAACTGACCTAGGACAGGGAATTTTTACTAGGATTAAATGTCAGGAATTGTCACACAATCACACAAACATATATCATTACCGAGTATAACATCGACTGCCTTATTGATTGCTGCCTCCTTCATAGCATGTTAGCATAGCTCCTTCTCAGAGCTTCATTGGGCTGCCTCCCTTCATAGCATGTTAGCATAGCTCCTTCTCAGAGCTTCATTGGGCCCTCATGCTCTGACAGATGGGAGGTTAAAGGCTTCTTAAATGTCTATATCAATCTGCAGGGTTGTCACGGTGACAATGACGGAAACAGAACACCGTTAGCTGTCAGGACGCGTCAAGGGGGATCATCAGAACAACATCCCAGAAGTGGATGGATGGCCCTCACCGTCACTATCTCTATGGACATTAGGGCTAGATCAGCCTCTAATGGCATTGCTGTAAATACCGAAAATGGTTTTGTAGTTTTAACTCCAATAATCACTAATATGCTTGTATTAAGTTAACCTGCTCAGATGACTTCTGAGGATATTATGAAGTCCAGAAATACAACATCCTGTATTACAGTGAATCTGATAACACTGACTGCATTGTTATATTTGTATTAATACGATCTGTTGAATACTAATATGGTTCTGACCCGGTGAGGGTATTGTCCTTTCAACGCCACACAACAAGCATTGTAGTCCATTCCCCTGGGATAGGAGACGTTTTGTTTTTGTCCTCTTTTCACACCAGCACTCCTTTTTGACACAGAGACTCCTCTCTCTCTTCTCTCCCGCTGCACTGTAGCCCTTTTCAAACTGGGAAGCTCCAGGTCAGTTTCCCTTGCCAAGTTTTACGGCCTGCCATGTTGTCTATTCTGCTCAGCTATTTAAAAAATGTTGAATATCAACAATGGCTTTCACTGGTGCATTGTCAACTTTTGTATGAAGCAATCTTGGCTGAATGAGATGGGTCCCAGAGCAGGGAGGGCTCGGCTGTAGCGTGCACAGAGACACCACAGGCGCCTGCCTGGTTCTCCCTCTCTTGCTCTGTTGCAGGTGGGATCGAGGAGGCAGGAGCAGCCGCCCCTCTCGTCCCTGTCTTAGCCCAGCCGGTTGCGTCTGCATGGGGCTGGGCATTCCACCCACTCGTCAGTCCTCACCGCGAGCCCTTCCTCATCCCAAGGCCCCATCCCACTGGACCTGTCGTCTGGGAGCCACTGAACGTGTGACACCTCACACAGGGATCGGAGAGCAGGAGCCCCGGAGGCCAGTCAGAGATGGGTGAGTGTCTGAGTGTGATTTGGTGGTGGTTGGGAATTGTGAGGGAGGAAAGTGGGAGGGTGGTGTAGAGAGAGATGGTATGTGTCGTATGGTATGTTCTGTTCTCAGAGTTTTGTTCTCTGTAGCTCTATGCAGCTCCAAGACAGCAGAAAATCTAACGGCAATAAGTTTGCGGTCCATCTGAGTCATAGGGTTTTAATTTACAAAGTTGTTGGGTAGGAATGCAATCACTTTAAGATAAATCATGGAAACGTTTTCATGTCCAGTCTGGGAAAAATATTAAATGACTACAGATGATACAGATATCGCATTTTCTGTAAAGGTTTCACCTATTGGTCCGGATGCCATGATTGTATATTGTGTGTCTATTGAGCGGCAAGTTAGTAAAAATTACACAAGGTGGACAGGGCCAACAGAAGAGATAATGTGATTAAAGTGACTTTCAAAGCAGGTATGTCGCTTTAACCTAGTGCACATGGATGTAATAAAATCTAAATTAAACTTCAAAGACAATTCCAAAGACAAAGCTCGTAACAGTTTATGTAATGCATGGCACGATTCACTACTCCCTTCATACGCTTGAATGCCTCCATGTGTTTACGCGGCTGATCATGTGTTTGTACAAGCACATGCATCTGTGTTTGCGTGAGTGAGTGAGTGAGTGAGTGAGTGAGTGAGTGAGTGAGTGAGTGAGTGAGTGAGTGAGTGAGTGAGTGAGTGAGTGAGTGAGTGAGTGAGTGAGTGAGTGAGGGAGGGAGGGAGTGAGGGAGTGAGGGAATGAGGGAGTGAAAGACAAGAGAAAAAGATCAATGAGAGTGAATGAGCTCCAGTTGGAGGTAGCTTAGTGTCACTGTGTTACTGTCAGTGAGGAGTGCAGTGAGTCTGTGAGACATCTCATCTCCTTTCCGCTCAGCAGCAGCTTGTATCTTCCATTGACACGTCAGTCTCCGGGGCATTGAGCTGTCCTCTTCAGCTGCACTGATCTCACCCCTGTTGTGGGGACTGTGTTTGTCTGTGAGCATTACGATTCAACTCAGTACCGTCATATGCACAAAGTAAACTACATGTATATATACAAAATATATACAGTACCAGTCAAAAGTTTGAACACACCTACTCATTCAAGGGTTTTTCTATGTTTTACTATTTTCTAGTGTGATTTGGGGTGGGAATTCTATGTTTTTGTTTTCTATGATTTTGTATTTCTATGTTTTGGCCGGGTATGGTTCTCAATCAGGGACAGCTGTCTATCGTTGTCTCTGATTGGGAACCATACTTAGGTAGCCCTTTTCCCTCCTTTCGGTGTGGGAAGTTAACTTTGTTTGTGGCACATAGCCTTAAGCTTCACGGTTGTTTTTGTATTGTTTATTGTTTTGATTGTGTCATCCTAACAAAAGGAATATGTACGCTCACCACGCTGCGCTTTGGTCCTCTTCATTTGACGGCCGTGACACATCTCAATTGGGTTGAGGTCGGGTGATTGAGGAGGCTAGGTCATCTGAGACAGCACTCCATCATGACTCCTTGCTGTCCCCAGTCCACCTGGCCTTGCTGCTGCTCCAGTTTCAACTGTTCTGCCTGCGGCTATGGAACCCTGACCTGTTCACCGGACGTGCTACCTGTCCCAAACCTGCTGTTTTCAACTCTCTAGAGACCGCAGGAGCGGTAGAGATATTCTTAATGATCGGCTATGAAAAGCCAACTGACATTTACTCCTGAGGTGCTGACTTGCTGCACCCTCGATAACTACTGTGATTATTATTATTTGACCATGCTGGTCATTTATGAACATTTGAACATCTTGGCCATGTTCTGTTATAATCTCCACCCGGCACAGCCAGAAGAGGACTGGCCACCCCTCATAGCCTGGTTCCTCTCTAGGTTTCTTCCTAGGTTTTGGCCTTTCTAGGGAGTTTTTCCTAGCCACCGTGCTTTTACACCTGCATTGCTTGCTGTTTGGGGTTTTAGGCTGGGTTTCTGTACAGCACTTTGAGATATCAGCTGATGTACGAAGGGCTATATAAATAAATTTGATTGATTTGATTTTGATTTGATCACTATCCTTCTTGGTCAAATAGCCCTTACACAGACTGGAGGTTTGTTGGGTCATTGTCTTGTTGAAAAACAAATGATAGTCCCACGAATCACAAACCAGATGGGATGGTGTATCGCTGCAGAATGCTGTGGAGCCATGTTGGTTAAGTGTTCCTTGAATTCTAAATAAATCACAGACAGTGTCACCAGCAAAGCACCCCCACACCATCACACCTCCTCCTCCATGCTTCACGGTGGGAACCACACATGCAGAGATCATCCGTTCACCTACTCTGCGGCTCACAATGACACGGCGGTTGGAACCAAAAATCCACCGGTCTAATGTCCATTTCTCGTGTTTCTTGGCCCAAACAAGTCTCTTCTTATTATTGATGTCCTTTAGTAGGGGTTTCTTTGCAGCAATTCGACCATGAAGGCCTGATTCACGTAGTCTCCTCTGAACAGTTGATGTTGAGATGTGTCTGTTACATTTATTTTGGCTGCAATTTCTGAGGCTGGTAACTCTAACGAACCTATCCTCAGCAGCATAGCTAACTCTGGGTCTTCCTTTCCTGTGGCGGTACTCATGAGAGCCAGTTTCATCATAGTGCTTGATGGTTTTTTGCGACTGCATTTGAAGAAACTTTCAAAGTTCTTGAAATGTTCTGGATTGACTGACCTTCATGTCTTAAAGTAATGATGGACTGTCATTTATCTTTGCTTATTTATGACTGCTTCACCTGGTTCACCAACTACTTCTCAGATAGAGTTCAGTGTGTCAAATCGGAGGGCCTGTTGTCCGGACCTCTGGCAGTCTCTGTGGGGGTGCCATAGTGTTCAATTCCCGGGCCGACTCTTTTCTCTGTATATATCAATGATGTCGCTCTTGCTGCTGGTGGTTTTCTGATCCACCTCTACACAGACGACACCATTCTGTATACATCTGACCCTTCTATGGACACTGTGTTAACAAACCTCCAAACGAGCTTCAATGCCATACAACACTCCTTCCGTGGCCTCCAACTGCGTTTAAATGCTAATAAAACTAAATGCATGCTCTTCAACCGACTGCTGCCCGCACCCACCCGCCCGACTAGCATCACTACTCTGGACGGTTCTGACTTAGAATATGTGGACAACTACAAATACCTAGATGTCTGGTTAGACTGTAAACTCTCCTTCCAGACTCCTCTCCAATCCAAAATCAAATCTAGAATCGGCTTCCTATTTTGCAACAAAGCCTCCTTCACTCATGCTGCCAAACATACCCTTGTACAACTGACTATCCTGCCGATCCTTGACTTTGGCGATGTCATTTACAAAATAGCCTCCAACACTCTACTCAGCAAACAGGATGTAGTCTATCACAGTGCCATCCATTTTGTCACCAAAGTCCCATATACTACCCACCACTGCGACCTGTATGCTCTCGTTGGCTGGCCCTCAGTTCATATTCGTTGCCAAAACAACTGGATCCAGGTCATCTATAAGTCTTTGCTAGGTAAAGCCCCGCCTTATCTCAGCTCACTGGTCACCATAGCAACACCCAACCGTAGCACGCGCTCCAGCAGGTACATTTCACTGGTCACCCCCAAAGCCAACACCTCCTTTGGCCGCTTTTCCTTCCAGTTCTCTGCTGCCAATGACTGGAACTAATTGCAAAAATCACTGAAGCTGGAGACTTATATCTCCCTCTCTAGCAGCTTACCGATCACTGTACTTGTACACAGCCAATCTGTAAATAGCACACCCAACTACCTCATCCCCATATTGTTATTTATCTTTTTGCTCTTTTGCACCCCAGTATCTCTACTTGCACATCATCATCTGCACATCTATCACTCCTATGGTAATGCTAAATCGTAATTATTTTGCCTCTATGGCCTAGTTATTGCCTTACCTCCCTAATCTTCTACATTTGCTTACACTGTACATAGATTTTTCTATTGTGTTATTGACTGTACGTTTGTTTATGTGTAACTTTGTGTTGTTGTTTTTGTCTCACTGCTTTGCTTTATCTTGGCCAGGTCGCAGTTGCAAATGAGAACTTGCTCTCAACTGGCCTACCTGGTTAAATAAAGGTGAAATAAAAAAATAAACATTTGAGCTGTTCTTGCATAATAGGGACTTGGTCTTTTACCAAATTATGCTATCTTCTGTATACCACCCCTACCTTGTTACAAAACAACTGATTGGCTCAAACGCATTAAGAAGGAAAGAAATTCCACAAATTAACTTTTAACAAGGCACACCTGTTAATTGAAATGCATTCCAGGTGACTACCTCTTGAAGCTGGTTGAGAGAATGCCAAGAGCATGCAAAGCTGTCATCAAGGCAAAGGGTGGCTACTTTGAAGAATCTCAAATCTCAAATATATTTTGATTTGTTTATACTTTTTTGGTTACTACATGATTCCATAGGTGTTATTTCATAGTTTTGATGTCTTCACTATTATTCTACAATGTAGAAAATAGTACAAATAAAGAAAAACCCTTGAATGAGTAGGTGTGTCCAAACTTTTGACTGATACTGTATGTGGACATCTCTTCCAATTAGTGGATTCGGCTTTTCAGCCACACCCATTTCTGACAGGTGTATCAGATCAAGCAAACAGCAGAGCAATCTCCATAGACAAACACTGGCAGTAGAATGGCCTTACTGAAAAGCTCAGTGACTTTCAATGTGGCACCGTCATAGAATGCTACCTTTCAAGTCAGTTCGTCAAATTTCTTTCCTGCTATAGCTGCCCCAGTCAACTGTAAGTGCTGTTATTGTGCAGTGGAAGCAACAACGCCTCAGCTGCAAAGTGTTAGGCCACACACACTCACAGAACAGGGCCGCCGAGTACTGAAGCGCATAGCGCGTAAAAATGATCTGTCCTCAGTTGTAACTCTCCCTACCGAGTTCCAAACTACCTCTGGAAGCAATGTCAACACAAGAACTGTTCGTCGGGAGCTTTATGAAATGGGTTTCCATGGCCGAGCAGCCGCACACAAGCCTAAGATCACCATGCGCAATGTAAAGCATCGGCTGGAGTGGTGTAAAGCTCACCGCTAATGGACTCTGGAGCAGTGAAAACGCTTTCTCTGGAGTGATGAAACACCCTTTACCATCTAAAATTAAATAAAATTGTACTACAGTAGAATACAGTATATACATATGAAATGAGTAAAACAGTATGTAAACATTTTTAAAGTGAATAGTGTTCCATTATTAAAGTGACCAGTTATTTCATGTCTATGTACATAGGGCAGCAGCCTTTAAGATGCAGGGTTGAGTAACCGGGTGGTAGCTGGCTAGTGATGGCTATTTAACAGTCTGATGGTCTTGAGATAGAAGCTGTCTATCGGTCCCAGCTTAGATGCACATGTACTGACCTAGCCTTCTAGATGATAGCAGGGTGAACAGGCCTTGGCTCGGATGGTTGATGTCCTTGATGATCTTTTTGGCCTTCCTGTGACATTGGGTGCTGTAGGTGTCCTGGAGGGCAGGCAGTGTGCCCCCTATGATGCCTTAGGCAGACCGCAACACCCTCTGGAGAGCGTGCGGTTTTGGGCGGTTCAGTTTCCATACCAGCCGGTGACACAGCCCAACTGGATGCTCTCAATTATGCATCTTTAAAGTTTGTGAGGGTCTTCTTCAGCCTGAGATTGAAGAGGCGCTGTTGTTCCTTCTTCATCACACTGTCTATGTGGGTGGACCATTTTAGATTGTCAGTGATGTGTACACCGAGGAACTCTCCACTGCAGTCTCCGAAAGACCACGATCAGCTCCTTCATTTTGTATGCGTTGAGAGAGAGGTTATTTTCCCGGCACCACCCCGCCGGGGCCCTCACCTCCTCCCTGTAGGCTGTCTCGTCATTGTTGGTAATCAGGCGTAATACTGTTGTGTCATCTGCAAACTTGATGATTGAGTTGGAGGTGTGCGTGGCCATGCAGTCATGGTGAACAATGAGTACAGGAGGGGGCTGAGCACACATCCTTGTTGGGCCCCTGTGTTGAGGATCAGTGTAGTGGAGGTGTTGTTTCCTACTTTCAGGAAAGTCCAGGACCCAGTTGCACAGGGCGGGGTTCAGACCCACGGCCCCAAGCTTAATGATGAGCTTGGAGGGTACTATGGTGTTGAAGGCTGAGCTATAGTCAATGCACGTCATTCTTACATAGGTATTCCTCTTGTCCAGATGGGATAGGGCAGTGTGCAGTGTGATGGTGATTGCATCGTCTGTAGATCTATTGGGGCGGTATGCAAATTGAAGTGAGTCTAGGGTGTAAGGTAAGGTGGAGGTGATAGGATCCTTAACTATCCTCTCAAAGCACTTCATGATGACAGAAGTGAGTGCTAAGGGGCGATAGTCATTTAGTTCAGTTATCTTTGCCTTCTTGGGTACAAGAACAATGGTGGACATCTTGAAGCAAGTGGGGACAGCAGACTGGGATAGGGAGAGATTGAATATGTCCGTAAACACTCCAGCCAACTGGTGTGCACATGCTCTGAGGACGCGGCTAGCGATGCCATCTGGGCTGGCAGCCTTGCGAGTGTTAACACGCTTAAATGTCCTACTCACGTCGGGCACGGAGAACGAGATCCCACAGTCCTTGGGAGCGGGCCGCGTCGGTTGCACTGTGTTATCCTCAAAGCGGGCGAAGAAAGTGTTTAGCTTGTTGAGGAGCAAGAAGACGTCAGTGTCTGCAACTTGGCTGGTTTTCCCTTTGTAGTCCGTGATTGTCTGTAGACCCTGCCACATACATCTCATGTCTGAGCCATTGAATTGCGACTCCACTTTGCCTCTGTACTGACGTTTTGCCTTTTTGATTGCCTTACGGTGGGAATAACTACACTGTTTGTATTCAACCATATTCCCAGTTACCATGCCGTGGTTAAATGCGGTGGTTCGCGATTTCAGTTTTCTGCAAATGCTGCCATCTAACCACGTTTTTTGGTTTGGGTATACACTTCCTGATGAACTCAGTCACTGTGTCTGTGTATACCTCAATGTTATTCTCAGAGGCAACCCGAAACATATCCCAGTCTGCGAGATCAAAACAATCTTGAAGCATGGATCTGGCAGTCCGACTGACATATTTGGGTTTGCCGGATGGTAGGAGAACACTACCTGCCCCAATGCATAGAGCCAACTGTAAAGTTTAATGGAGAAGGACTAAAGGTCTGGGGATGTTTTTCATGGTTTGGGGTAGGCCCCTTAGTTCCAGTGAAGGGCAATCTTAGCACTACAGCATACAATGACATTCTAGACTATTCTGTGCTTCCAACTTTGTGGCATCAGTTTGGGGAAGGCTCTTTCCTGTTTACGCATGACAATGCCCCCGTGCACAAAGCGAGGTCCATACAGAAATAGTTTGTCGAGATCGGTCTGGAAGAACTTGACTGGCCTGCACAGACGCCTGACCTCAACCACACCGAACACCTTCGGGATTAATTGGAACGCCGACTGCAAGCCAGGCCTAATTGCCCAACATCAGTTCCCAACCTCACTAATGCTCTTGTGGCTGAAGTCCCCGCAGCAATGTTCCAACATCTAGTGGAAAGCCTTCCCAGAAGAGTGGAGGCTGTTATAGCTGCAAAGGGGGGGACCAACTCCATATTAATTTTACATTTACATTTAAGTCATTTAGCAGACGCTCTTATCCAGAGCGACTTACAAATTGGTACATATTAATGCCCATGATTTTGGAATGAGATGTTCGATGAGCAGGTCTACCTTTGGTCATATAGTGTATGTGTCCTTCTGACTGAGATCCTCTTTATTCAATCCCCTGTACAAGTGAAAGACACTGGCTCTGAACGTAGTGTCACAAAGCACACCATGACAAACCATCAGGATTATGGCACCCAGTACTGGACCATAGATACGTTAGTAAGTCTATTCCTAGATATTGATAGTACTCCTAAAAGCCTGTTTCCCCCATTCAATGTTCTCTGTCAGTAATATACAGAGCCTAATGTCCTGTAAGTGTGATTTGATCCTGTCTGTTTCAGTGGAGGATGCTGAGGGGAGGACGGCTCATAATAATATCTGGAACGGAGCAAATGGAATGGGACCAACCCCATAGAAACCATGTGTTTGATATATTTTATGCCATTCCAACGATTCCACTCCAGCCATTACCACGAGCCTGTTCTCCCCAATGAAGGTGCCACCAGCCTCCTGTGGTCTGTTTATTTTCCAGAATGGTGTCAGTCCTGATGTAATGGTCATGTGGTGGGAAGTGTGTTTTTGAGGGGGTAGCTGTATTTTCTAATGTTCCGTGTTAAAACTCCCCAAAAAGATTTGTCCTCATTCCAGACTTTCCTTACTGCTTATGTAGACGTTGCCCATGTTCAAAGTCTACATAAGCAGTATGCTTTTCACACATTTGGTTACGTTACAGGCTTGTTCTAAAATGGATCAAATGAATTGTTTTCCTAATCAATCTACACACAATACCCCATAATGACAATGCAAAAACTGTTTTTTAGACATTTTTGGCAATGTATTAAAAATTTAAAACAGAAATACCTTAGTTACGCAAGTATTCAGACCCTTTGCTATGAGACTCGAAATTGAGCTCAGGTGCATCCTGTTTCCATTGATCATCTTTGTGATGTTTATACAACTTGATTGGAGTCCAACTGTGCTAAATTCAATTGATTGAACATGATTTGGAAAGGCACACACCTGTCTATGTAAGGTTCCACAGTTGACAGTGCATGTCAGAGCAAAAACCAAACCATGAGATCGAAGGAATTGTCAGAGAGCTCCGAGACAGGATTGTGTCGAGGCACAGATCTGGGGAAGGGTACTAAAACATTTCTGCAGCATTGAAGGTCCCCAAGAATACAGTGGCCTCCATCATTCTTAAATGGAAGAAGTTTGGAACCACCAAGATTCTTCTTAGAGCTGGCTGCCCAGCAAAAGTGAGTAATTGGGGGAGAAGGGCCTTGGTCAGGGAGGTGACAAGGAACCCGATGGTCACTCCGATAGAGCTCCAGAATTCCTAGGTGGTGATGGGAGAAGGACAATCATCTCTGCAACACTCCACCAATCAGGCCTTTATGGTAGAGTGGCCAGACGGAAGCCACTCCTCAGTAAAAGGCACATGACAGCCCGCTTGGAATTTGCCAAAAGGCACCTAAAGGACTCTCAGATTATGAGAAACAAGATTCTCTGGTCTGCGGCAGGGACTGGGAGACTAGTCAGGATCGAGAGAGACCCTTGAGACCCTTGATGAAAACCTGCTCCAGAGTGCTCAGGACCTCAGAAGGTTCACCTTCCAACAGGACAACAACCCTAAGCACACAGCCAAGACAACACAGGAATGGCTTCAGGACAAGTCTCTGAATGTTCTTGAGTGACCCATCCAGAGCCCTGACTTGAACCCGATCGAACATCTCTGGAGAGACCTGAAAACGGCTGTGCAGCGACACTCCCCATCCAACCTGACAGAGTTTGAGAGGATCTGCAGAGAAGAATGGGGAAACTCCACAAATAGACTTGAGGATGTTATCGCTGCCGAAGGGGCTTCAACAAAGTAAGGAGTAAAGGTTCTGAATACTTATGTAAATGTGGTTTTTCAGTTTTTCATAAATTTGCCCAAATTTCTAAAAACCAGTTTTTGCTTGTCATTATGGGGTATTGTGTGTAGATTGATGAAAAACTATTTAATACATTTTAGAATAAGGCTGTAATGTAACAACATTTTGAAAAAGTAAATGGGTATGAATACTTTCCAATGCGCTGTGTTTTTATAGACCCTGATAAGGCAGTGAGTGAGTTGATGTCTTGCTACCTCTGGAGATCCAACCGGCAGCACAGTCCTCTGTCTCACCTCTCAAAGTGAGCTCAGCTCACCCCTCGTTACCTCAGGGAAGGTGCCACCAGCAGCACCCTCCTTTCAGACTCAGGCCAGGCCATCCATTAACCTGTCAACACTCCTACTTCCCCACCTTAGTTTGGGCTGAATTTAGAACACTGTCTGTAATGAAACCACCAGTAATCACCCAAACGCATCTCGTCACGCTCAAGGTAATTAATATATTTGGAGGGCGATGGCTAACTCTTAATTAAATTATGCCTCTTTTAATGAGACCGTGACTGAGACTAAATGTATGGCCACTATCTCCATTATCAAGAGCTTGGTGCGCAACAGAGATTTGTCATTTTCCTCCAAATCACTCGCAGATTAGGTTTAATGACGCTCATGATTAATCTATCAATTTATACTTGTTTGTTTCTCTCTTAAACATATAATAAATTACATTTTGTAATTACCTCAGCCAGCTTTGGCTACTGTAAAAGCCTCCGTTTCTGCAATTAATGCACAAAAGTATTCCTATTATATATACATTTTTAGGGAAAATACAGATAACTTCATGGTATTAATCATATTACAAAATTGGATGTTTTTAATTAATTCAAGATACACTCCGAAAATTAATTGCGCATTCTCACAATACTATCTTAAACTAATGAAGGCTCGACAAAGAGACTGCTTAATTTTTTTTAAAGGTGCCAGATTAGTGGGATCTCAATTATGGCTAAAACAAAAGCCAGCCGCTTGCTAGGGCATGGCGCAAAGAAAGAAAATGATGCTTCAGCACTTTCTCCCAAACAAAAAAAGGAGAACGTTTCTATTGTTTTTGGGGAACTGTAGAACATGGCAATGATTCAAAAGATACACGAGAAATAATGAGTGCTGTAATTAGCCATGCAGTAGGCAATAACAGTCTTTAAAACGATAACGTAGAGTAGACAGAGGTGGTTCATAAAAGGTGATTTACAAGCGACAACGTCACTAAACAGGATGGCATCATCGGCCCGCAGACAGACAGGGTATTGTGTTATAACCTCAGCAGCCTATAACATTAAGTATAACATTAAGCATACTGTACACTCTTAGAAGTGAAGGTGTCTTGAAGACCCTTTTGGGTTGCCACACCGGAGGCTCCTTGAGAAAACCTCTCTGGAAATGGTCTTTCAAGAACCCTCTGAAAGGGTATTCGACGAACCCCTGTGTAAAGGTTCAAACCAGAATTGAAGCTACAAAACTGTCAGTGTTCAACATGAACATACACAGCAGGACAGATGAACAGGAATTACATTTATGTTAATATCTATCTTAAAGCCACGCCCCTACTAAGCCTCGCCTCCACTCCAGGATTCCTCCAAGGAACCCTTTGCTACATTGAACCATTAAAAGTTTCCTCCAAGAACCTCTCAAAAAACCGAAGGTGCAAGTATGAACCATTGACTAACAATCCAGGAGGTTACAGACCACCACATATACAGGGCTACAGTTAATACAAAAAGGAGATGGATGGAGGTGATTGGCCCATAGGGTCAATTGAGATGATAGAGATTACAACACATTTTAATACGAGGGCCTTTTCAGTTGAGGAAGTTCTCAGCAACCGAATCTGCTCTCACGCAAATATAGAAGTAGTCATGTTACATCCTCATTTTAAAACAATGAATTGTTATAACAGCCAGCTTGACTCAGTGGCTCAGTAGAAAAAAACATATGACATTTTCTGCTTAATTAAAACTGAATCAAAATTTGCTTTGAATGGTCATGATCTAATAATTCAGGGTATTTCAGTATTCTTTTTTTAATTTAACGCACCATATACCAAATGTGCTGTTATGGATGTTTTTTTAATTGTCCATACTAAAAGTAAGGGATTATTGTTTTAAAATGTGATCCAGGGAGCAAATTGAAAGCGTCTATTCATTTAAAATGCTTCTTTTCTAATGCCTTTTTTATGTGACATACGTTCATTAAAGCTTTGAGGTACATTGGTCAATAACCCTTATATAAAATGCATATTTTACTTAAGGCATCACAAAATGATTGCCTACCATTGCCTTGACTAAGTCTATTCAACATATTCACACATTAAGTGTGTGTTATTTATTCTAAAAAGACAAGTAAACAACCCACTATGTTTTAGTGTTCGCAATAGTCATTTAAAATAACCTATTCTAGAGAGGAAGCAGCTATTGCTACAGCCTGACTAAATTTAGGCCTGTGCCCAGGAGGTTGGTGGCACCTTAATTGGGGAGGACGGGCTTGTGGTAATGGCTGGAGTGGAATCAGTGGAATGGAATCAAATACATCAAACACGTGTTTTGATGCCGTTCCCTTACACCGTTCCAGACATTATTATGAACCGTCCTCCCCTAGGCAGCCTCCACTGGGCCTGAGAGTTGTAGCTCAAAAGTGACTGTGTCTTCTGTCTGTAAGGTGAGCTGCTGTCTTCTCAGTGAGTGTGTGGATGTGTGTCGGTGAGTAGGCGAGTCGGTGGGTGTGCTTGAGACAAAGTGTTTATGGATGCGACCACGAGTACGACACCAAGCAAGAGCAATACATCCCAAGGTGGCGAGCCTCAGGACACTCTCTTGGCTAAGTGAGATGGAGCAGAGAGAGTGCTGGGTGGTCACGCCTTGTCTGCTGATGACAGTGACGGGTTAAAGAGATTACACCGGGGACTGTGTGTGTCAGCAGCCGTGGGCCGGCCCTCCTCACACTGGAACACAATGAGCAACGACATGCTTGGGCTGCTGGGGGGGAAAACCTCAGTTTCAGACATTCCTCACAAACAGCTACAGGGGGGGAATAACATGTTGCATGTTGTCTTTGCTTCTCAGCTCAGTTGAGACCCTTACATTCCAGCGGGCCCAACAAGGTGGCCAGTAATATAACGTCTCAGAGCTGAGCTGAGCCTCATCGGTGCAATGACAACACACCAAATGACTCATCTGAAGCAGTGGCAAGACCTTTTCATTAGCCCTGGTGGACAGACGACACACCACTAAAGCTCGTTGGCTGCCTGTGAAAAAGGGAAATGAGTTCTGTTCTGAATGGTTGTTTTTCTTCTCTTTGAAGGTATGAAGGACAGTCCCTCTGTCTTAATGACTGACTGACTCACGGACATGGCTTTCAACAACATGGTCGGTCCTAGAGGAAGAAATGATGCTCTAGCAGTCACACAACCCAACACACGGTGAGTTGAATAGACCCCCCTTCTCCATTCCCCATCTCTCTCGATTCATTAGGCCAGACTAGATGGCAATAGCAACGTCGCTCAAGGATTGCTATGAAGGAACCATGAGTTTAAGTGTGGGTGCAGAGACAGTTAGCGGTGAAGGACACATCCACTGCCACTGCATCATCCTCTGGTTCACAATCACTCAGCTTGTCATGAAACCCACTTCCCCAGCCCTCCTTTACACCCACTATGAGGATGCATTGAGAGCAGTGATGCTATACATGGAAGCCTCTCTTCCACCATTAGCGTGGAATTACCAAATGTTTAGGAGTTGTTACATAGTCTGTTCTCTGCCATGTGTTCCTAGAGAGAGGGGGGTGGGGGGTGCAGGCAATCTCTTGTGTTTTATTTTGAAATCAAATTATTTTGTTTTTCTTTTATGGAGCTAACATATTTCCTAAATATGTATTTATAGATGGCTTACACTCCTTGTCATAGACGGTTTTTTCGAAATGGTGCTAACATAATGGATAAATGTTAAATTAACCGTGAACAAATTAATCACTGCTAATAGTGCACTGTCTAACTACTTAATGTGCTACAGGGATGTACAAGTTGCTGCATGATGCGAACTAGTGTGATATATATATCGTTAGGATTACTAAACAGTCAATAATTCGCAAGTGATGATGTTGTTCATCGTTAGCAATAAACCGCAACATTTTAGTATCTTATAGTCTGTCACTGACACTTAACCTTTGGTGTTCCATAGGCTATTACGCAAGGCACGTTGTCTATAGACAGCCGATTGAAAATATACTGTACAAAAATATGAATAAGAATAATGAATATAAATTAACAATATTTTATAAATGAATTAACAACAATGTATGCCCTTTAGTTTTATTCATAGACATAGAACATGTATTTTTATTATATATTCATCGTTATTTAACTTTGCAAAATCATTAATTTGGGTGATTCAAAGCTATGGTCATTTTGTCAATGTAATTAGCACATTATGTAATCTCTGGTGAAATGTGATTAGAAGCTAAAATAATTCCACAGTCAGTAATGACCTTGCATTACATACAGACATTAAACACATTCAAATATATATGCAGCAAGGCATGCGGTTAATAACATTAAATATCTACAGGAGCATGAGTTCGTTCAAATGTTACGACTTTTACAACAAATGAGGGTAGTAACCCCGCTCTACTGCCCTTCCTTGAAGTGACCCGTGCATATTATTTTACCTGTGGTAAAACGAGGGAAGACGCAACCATTTACACTGACACAATGGGAACAGCAGACCGTGTGTAAATTGCATCTTCATTTGCATTCCTGGTCCAAAAATCATGCAAATCTTAATGAGACAGTCTCTATTGTGGCTGTAATTGAAAACCCATTCTTTGTTAATTACTGTTTCTCAAAGGCCTTGTCCGCAGTCACTGAGCTGAAACAAAAAAGTTATTGATTCCAGAGGCCGTGGGGTTTAAATGGACATCTAACGCAATGGTTTATAGTCTGTTTGAGGGGATATGCATATTTTCCCAGGCCAAAATGATAGTTTTCCCCCTTGGATTAAATAAAGAACGGCGGGGATCCGTTTCGCATTTCTAACCGCACACGTTCTCTTTTAATGTATGCCAACAAAGCCTATAGCCAGTAACCAAACCACTGTTATTTATTAATCAGTCTATTGATAAGGCTAGTTAAATACCACAGATAACTCTCTCTATTCATATTGGGGGATTTAAATCAGTATATAGTCTTTATTCAAATTATAAAACAAATACACTGCCATGTCTAATAGATTTCTTTCAGTGGGGGATATTATAGAATATTCAGTTTACCATGCGCCTTCCAGCACATTGTCCGTCCTGAATTCAATTTCTCTGACCAAAAGCCCTATTCAGTAAGCTTGCATAGGGACATTGTGCAGACTAACTGCATGCCCTTTCAATGGGGGAATTAATGCAACTTTTGTGTCAATTAGACCGAATTAGAATGAATTTTAATTCGCCTAAAGCCCTGCGCAAATAACGTTGTTCATGATATACTTTTTAGTAGGCTATATCCTCTTATCATATTGTGCGGATATGCGATAGCGGGCCTTTCTGTCATTTCCATATTGTTTATTTACTGCTCATTAATACGATTCAGATCAGGAGTGAAATAGAGATTATTCAACATGATGGGTCGTAAATGTAATAGTCTTTCATTTGAGGAATACGTTTTTATTCAATCATTTTTATTTTTAAAAAATGTATACATTGGACTATAAAAGAAAAATGACTTGAAGGGTTGCCCAAGCTTGTTCCTGTCAATGAATGGGAGCTCTTGGCCAATTGTTGCTGAGAGGCCTTCTGTGGGGGCTGATGCAGTTTATCGAAAGAGGCTTTAGTGTGTCTTGGTTTATATTTTATAAGACTTGATTAAAAATATAGTATTTTCATTTGTCACTCAATTGCTGCATCCCTTGGTGACAAGTGAATCATATTAAAATGAAGGGGTTGTTCAGAAATACACTAATATCAGATATGGTAACTCAACTGGCATTGTTTGCATGCTGGTTGCACATTACTCTGCATACCTGAACATTCACACATTTCCTCCAAACACTTTCAACAGTGTGTTTCTGCAAGCCGTGACTGCAGGCCATGAGGCCCGAGGGGCATGGAGCTCGCTGAGGCCGAACACTGGCAGGCTTTGCTGGTGGTCCTCCTCGCCCTCCGCTTTCGTTAATTAGGAAATGAGGTGCACAGAGGCCCTCATTACCGAACCCCGGGTTACTTCGAGTTTTCCTTTTCCCGCTGTCTGGTCGATTTCCATAAGAAGATTACAAGCGGATAAGTTTGTGAATCTTCACAGATAAACAAATAACTGTTTTCTGAATTAGATGGGTTAACCCAAGCACTAATTAGAGGTTAGCGACAAGTCCTGTGCTCTGTTGATGGCGGATCAATCAACAAAGCTTTTCAATTGATTAACGTCTAGGTAAATCAATATGTTGTTCTATGAGCTGGATAGCAAGTGTTGAACTGCGTTTCTATGGTATTGATTTACATTAATACTGTGTCTTCAACTAAATTGAATGTAGGCTACTCTTTCTCTGACAGACATGTTTTGAAAGTGAATTCCATTCGTTAGATTTATTAAAGGTCCAATGCAGCCGTTTGTATCTCAATATCAAATCATTTCTGGGTAACAATGAAGTACCTTACACTGTGATGGTTTTTAATGAAAATTGTGAAAAATAAACTACAATTGCTTCTTAGCAAACAGCAATTTCTCAGTAATTTTGCTAGGACTGTCTGGGAGTGGCCTGAGTGGGGAGGGGAAAACTGAAAACTCGCTGTTATTGACAGAGGCTTGGAACTCTCTTTCTTATTGGTCTATTAACTCATCTACCACCTAGGGAAGTCACCAAGCAGGCCAAAACTCCATCTCAACAAAACAGGCTGAAATTTCAGGTGGTCTTTGCAAACAGCTCTTACAATAAAAGGGTATTATCATAATTTTTACAATTTCACAGTATTATTCCAACCTCATAGTGTGGAAACATATATAAAACATGGGGAAATCACGTTTTTGACTGCACTTGGCTTTTAAATAAAATGTTATATCCCCCTATATTTCAACATCATCAGATTGGTTGTGGCGGCAGGTAGCCTAGTGGTTAGAGCGTTGGACTAGTAACCGAAAGGTTGTTAGATTGAATCCCTGAGCTGACAAGGTACAAATCTGTTGTTCTGCCCCTGAACACGGCAGTTAACCCACTGTTCCTAGGCCGTCATTGAAAATAAGAATTTGTTCTTAACTGACTTGCCTAATTAAATAAAGGTTTAAAAAAAAAGTAGGCTTGTTCATTACATCAGATTGTTATGGGTACATGGACTATAGATTATATTATTTAATGTCAAGCCTGTGTATTTTCAAGCCTTGATAATTATTTTGTTGTAAATCGTATGCTATTCTGTTGAAAAGAGGTGACAATAGGCTATTTAAAGTTTTGATATCAAATAATCTCCCCTTTCGATTTTGAAATCCAATTCACATGCATAAATATGCTTACCCATGATTTCAATAAATTAGATGGGTTCCTGAAATAAAACATAGACATTTGGAACTTCTTTAGATTTAATAGTGAAGTCATTAGTGTACAGAATTCCTTTTCGTTAATATTTAAAATCATTAATCGCTCCCAGATCTGTGGTGCTCAATATTGAGTGGCGGAGGTGTTAATTTAGGACGTTTTTGATGGACGAAGCGCGTGTAGTCATTAGCAGGTGTCAAGTTTTCCCGAGGGCTGGGAGAAAATCTCACTTCTGTTTCAACTGCTAAACAGGAACCGTGTGTTTTGGGTCTTTGCGGTGACCATGTTAATAACCATTAGCACTGCAGAGTGAAAACGTTTTACGCACGAGAGCTGTCGAATTTCACGACGAAGTAGCGTAAATATATATTAACTTTCTCAGAGCACCAATCAACCCTTCCTTCAAAACAAAGTCTTGACAGGTAGGCTGTAAGCAGTCTTCTCTCCACAAGAGGTCGTTGATGTATCAAGGTTTTATCTTTCGCCGCTGTACCATTCCCAATGTTGGCTGTTTTGAGAATTGGCCACTGAGATTAACCAAAATTAGTCGAGAAATAGAAAGTGAATCCGCATTTGCAAACATCGATGGACATGGTAAACAAAACATTTAATCCAATATTGTGCCAATTACGCACACTTACTGTGCAGTTTATTTTAAGTAACCCACATTTAAATTTAAAACATCTTCAGTGTCATGCTGTTTTGATGAATCAGACTTTTTGTCAATATGTTAATTTAATAAATACATTCTAATTCAATTCATGATAAATTCCCATTTGAAAATGACAAGCACACACATTTTCAACATATTAACAAATTGTTTTGTTGTCTGACATTGGCTGCAATTGAAATAGTATTTACAGAAACCCTTCTGTATGAAGGAGCACGCTAACCTCAAGTTATATATAGATGCCAATCTCCAATTCTAAGATATCATCTTGATATTTAAGGAGGGGCGAGTATTCATGAATGAATGGAGAGAATAATACCACTTTTCTGCCTCTATATTTGCCTTGCACACATAGGTCTATCTATACAGGCATTGGAACCACGCCTCCAGTCACCACTTGAATGGGATTATTTGATTTCCACCTTTTTCTTTACCAAGACCCCTTACAAATTATGAAGTTACGTCTGTAATGACATGATTTGCTAGAGTTTTATGCATGGTTTATTTTTTTAATGATCGGTCATGTCTATAGCACCTACAAACTCAAACCTATATATTTAACTATTAGGATAATATATTTGATGATCAAGTTATTGCTATTATAAACTTGTTACCAACATAATTAGACAATAAAATAAATGTTTTGTCATACCCATGGTAAACGGTATGATATACCACGGCTGTCAGCCAATCAGCTCGAACCACCTAGTTTTTAATCTAACTTAACTGTTTTATAAGGTGTTCTTTATGTATAAAATTGAATCTATCCCTTTCCTTCTACAACTCCAACCCCAAACAGAGCACTGTCCAACTCAATTCGGTAGACGAAGCCGTGCTGTGATTGGTCGGGAGCAACGCATTGTTTCGCTGTCAATCCAAATCACATGACCCGGGAACTAATAACAGCTGAGGTTGGCGGACAAGTTTGCAGAGTTCTGTTTCAGAGCGAACTGATGAGCACTGAGAAATTGGAAGCACCTGACAAACTAACATTGCCTGAGCTTCTTTTGACAACTTTTTCCCCCTCACATGAGACTGGTCAGTACTATTTCTATCTCTCTTGTCTTTGATGGTATTTTGTTCAACTTTATCCACGCCTGAGAGTGAACATTTCAAAGCCGTTCGAATGTATAACATGATGGAAACCGAGATCAAGAGCCCACTCCCGCAGTCCAATTCGGGCTCAGCAGCGGGCAACAAGAATAACAGTGCCAACGACCAGGACCGGGTGAAGCGGCCTATGAATGCTTTCATGGTGTGGTCCCGTGGACAGCGGAGAAAGATGGCACAAGAGAACCCTAAAATGCACAACTCTGAGATTAGCAAGCGACTCGGTGCAGACTGGAAACTTTTGACCGACGCGGAGAAGAGACCCTTCATCGACGAGGCCAAGCGTCTGCGCGCCATGCACATGAAGGAGCATCCGGATTACAAATACCGTCCCCGCAGGAAGACCAAGACCCTGCTCAAGAAAGACAAGTATTCTTTGCCTGGAGGACTTCTGGCGCCAGGTGCCAACGCTGTCAACAACGGCGTCTCGGTGGGACAGCGGATGGACAGTTATGCTCACATGAATGGCTGGACAAACAGTGCGTACTCCCTCATGCAGGACCAGTTGGCCTACCCTCAGCATCACAGCATCAACAGCCCACAGATTCAGCAGATGCACCGGTATGAGATGGCAGGGCTCCAGTACCCCATGATGTCCTCGGCGCAGACCTACATGAACGCAGCATCCACGTACAGCATGTCCCCCGCATACACGCAGCAAACCTCCAGCGCCATGGGCTTGGGTTCCATGGCCTCCGTGTGCAAGACCGAGCCGAGCTCACCACCTCCGGCGATTACTTCTCACTCCCAGAGAGCGTGTTTGGGGGACCTGAGGGATATGATCAGCATGTACCTGCCTCCCGGTGGCGACAGCGCGGATCACGCGTCCCTGCAGACCAGTCGGTTACACAGTGTACATCCGCACTATCAGACCGCGGGGACTGGCGTGAACGGAACGCTACCCCTAACCCACATTTGAAAAAATGACTATAAACTTAAGTACTTCGTATACTTGAACATTTTGATTGCTAAAATAATCGCCGTTAAGTAGTTTAAAAAAAACAATAATACATTTGATTTTTTTTATCTCAATGAGTTGTCCATTTTAAAGCATTTTAAAACTACATATCCTGGCCTGAAACTGAATGTTCAGTCCACCAGAGTAAATTGCATTGCAAATAGGCTTTTATCATGATTTATAAGCAATCAGCTTCTGTAGAAGAATTGGACTTCTATATTTTAATAATGCCATCATATTTTCTCTGAAAAAGGCATTTGGCCTCGTGAAGAGGCGTTGTATTTCAGAAAAGCTGGATTGAGAGTTGGTTCATACGTGTTTACACTTAATTTGTAGAATGTCAGTGTCGGCTGTGTCCAAATCTTTGTAGTCTTTTTCTTCATGACCTAGGTTTTAATGAAATGTAAGACTGCGGGTCGCAAGTGCAAGTTTTTATTTATAGTGTTTTTTTTTTAATGTTATAATGTTCCATTTTTTTGACTTTGTGGTTTTTAGTCAGGTTAACCCATATCATGGGCCAAGAGGAAGTTTTTTTTATTTAAAACTGACGTTTCTACTTATTTTAAGACCATCCTCTATTCTTAAATGATGAATAAATTTGTACGAAACAAGATTACTGAGTCCATGTGTGTTTTGGTGATTGTGTGGGGTATGAGCCACCTGATGAGTACTTGTCGATAGGGGATGTGACGTGAGTTTGATGGGTGAAATCTGTCAGGTATCATAGATGCCGCTTCACAGAATGAAATGAGTGTAACATTGAAAAGTAAAGTGATTTATCTTAGGCGATGGGTCTAACGAAGTGTGACTAATGAGAACTCAAACATGACGGATGAAGACGGTCTTGTATAACTTAAGTTTTCATCACCTCTTCCACCTAAAATAGACCTACTGCAAACACTAATTTTAGTAAATAAAATATACGTTCATTTAGATTTTGTAAAGTGTTGCATAGCCCAATATTGTTTTGAATAATTCTGTTTAATGATCAGCATAATATCTTCCAATTATCGAAATATAGGCTTTTTCCCCCTCCTAACTTTGGTTGCGGTGAACAATTTTCCCCATTACTATTTAGGCTTAACTAAATACACGGGTATCTGACTGGTTACTCACTTATGCAATTTTGTTGGGAATAGCTGGGACATGGAGAAATACGGCAGCACCTAAAATATGTTAATGTCAAAGACAATGGGCCTATAAAAAGTGTAGGTCTAACATTTCATTTCATTGCTGACTTTAAAAGATTTCTTTCTGAAAAGCGAAATTGTTTAAATTACTCATCTGAATTTAACTTGCTGCTTTGCTTGTAGGCCCATTGGGCTGCTTTAACCAATAGCTTAACTTTCGTTTCTTACCAAACCATGACAACTTAGGCTACTCAATATAGTGTATTTCGAAATGGAATGTTTGTCGATTGGGTATATTTACTGTAGTCTGGTTGATTCTATGGAATGTGTTCTCTGAATGGTTCTGCCATAAGTTATGGTGAACTATAAGGCTGCGTTGACTCATAATCTAATCGTTTATAACGCTCCTTTTCACAGTGTGGAGTTCAGCAAAGTCTTTCCAATATTGACTTTGGATCCTTTATACATAGTCATATCAGATGGCAAAGTGAATCTAGGTAGGCCTACCTGTAAATCCACTCCTTTATTGTGCACAGTTTATCGCCAACATGTTCAACGGGGTGAATGAGTGTGAAGACACATTTGATTTTTTATTTATTTGATTTTATTAGGATCCCATTAGCCGACGTAAATAGCGACAGGTAGTCCTCCAGATGTCCAGTCTTACTAAGGTCAGACACAAGCAAAAAGACATCACAGGTAAAATACTTTACAATTTACAAACATTAAAACGGTGTGTGTATGCATCTATCCGTTATACATATACACAAAAAGTAGGTCACACTGCGTTTTGCAGTGAGGTCTTACTTTGTTTTTGAAACCAGGTTTCTGTCCACTTGCGCTATATGAGATGGGAGTTCCACGCAATCATGGCTCTGTATAATAATTTGTTCTGGACCTGTGAAAATACCTTTTGTAGCGTGTGTGTAAGTTGACTGCAAACAATTTGCCATTTCCAACAATGTTTCTTATAAAAACAAGAAGCTCTTGGCCAAGAGACTGGCATGCATTATAGTCGTGTCTATTATAGTCCTTGGTTGAAGCTGTGTTAAATTCACGTGTCCCTGCCAATATGACACCAATATTGATGAACATTCGCAAATCAATTTGATTGGAGGTTATGAACACACTCCCTGCCTCATGGGCCATTCGTCCGTTACCGAGAACCACAGAGCAGATTTTTTACAAGGTCGTTAGCATTAGGGCGACAGGTATCCTAGTGGTTAGAGCGTTGGGCCAGTTTCCCGAAAGGTTGCTAGATCGAAACCCCGAGCTGACAAGGTAAAAATCTTTTCTTAACTGACTTGCCTAGTTAAATAAAATTAGGGTCGTCAGACAATTCTTTGGGATGACACGGGTCCCATTATGCCCGGCGAAAACCAAACACTGCATTCCACAGTAAGAACTTCATACCAACGGTCAAGCATGGTGGTGGTAGTGTGATGGTTTGAGGATGCTTTTCTGTCTCAGGACCTGGAAGACTTGCCTTAATAGAAGGAACCATAAATTCTGCATCAGAATTCTACAGGAGAATGTCAGGCCATCTGTCTGTGAGCTGAAACGCTGCCGGGTCATGCAGCAAGACAATGATCCAAAACATCAAGTCTACATGGAAATGGTTAAGGAACAAATTTGAAGTTTTGGAATGACCTAGTCAAAGTTCAGACCTAATCCCAATTGAGATGTGGCAGGACTTAAAGAGCAGTGCATGCTTGAAAATTCACAAATGTCACTGAGTTAAAGCAGTTCTGCATGCAAGAGTGGGCCAACATCAAAGCGATATGAGAGACTGATCAACAACTACAGGAAGCGTTTGATTGCAGCTAAAGGTTGCACAACCAGTTGAGTGTCAGGGGGCAATTACTTTTTCTCACAGGGGAATTGGGTGTTAAATAACTTCTTTAATAAAGTATTTGTAAACTCAGGTTCCCTTATCTAATATTAGGTTCTTGAAGAACTGATAACATTCAGTATCAAAAATGGAGAATCAGAAAGAGGGCAAATACTTTTTCACAGCTCTGTATATGCGGTTCATAACTAGCTTACTGTTTCTTAACAAAGTAATTTGTTTTCTCGGCTGTGGTTTGTGTTCTTGATTGTTCTTAGTTGAGGAAATGTAGTGTAGTTAACTCGTGTTTTTCTTGTCTAAAATCTGGCTACCTTGTCTAACTGTCGCTTGGTCTGTGCAATGCAAATGAACGTGAACAGCGTGGCAGTTTCCCAACGTTTGGTGGTTGTAAACTTAACATTAAGTAGCTATGTTTTTTGTAAGAAAGTAGGATATATTGTGGTGCATGAACTTGCCATACACGTTATCTAACATTAGTTTTAAGTTGGCTAACGTTACCTAGCTAGTTAACATTAACTGGCTATCATAGTAGCCAAGGATGTTCTCATGTTTGTGCTCCGATTACACTCGTGTCTAGATGAGCAGTTTACACGATGACTTTAGCCTTATATGAAAAACCTTAGCTAGATGACACTGCGGGTCATCTATGAACATCTTGAACGATCTAGCCTTAATTTCCATGTACTCTTAGTCTTCACATGGCACAGCCGAAGAGGACTGGCCACCCCTCTGAGCCTGGTTCCTCTCTAGGTTTCTTCCTAAGTTCCTGCCTTTCTAGGGAGTTTTCCTAGCCACCTTGCTTCTATATCTGCATTGCTTTCTGTTTGGGATTTTAGGCTGGGTTTCTGTATAAGCACTTTGGGACATCTGCTGATGTAAAAAGGGCTTTATAAATGTCGTACTTGGCAAAATATAGCCATCTAGCGTTCCTTGTTTGTTGGTTAGCTACTTAGCCATCATAAGCTCTCATCTGATTGGTGTAACATTACATTAGATAACTAGTTAGCTAGCTAATCAAAACAAAAACACTTATTGGCTAGCTACCTTTTTTTATTTGCCTGTTTGTTATCTAGCTAGCTTTCAGCTGACTGGTGTTAGCTAGCTAGAGAGGCTAGCTGGACTTTGCAAGCTAACGTTAGCTAGGTAACATTAACTAGTTAGCTAGGTAACATTAACTAGTTAGCTACCTAGCTAATCAAAATAGCTGCTTGCATTTTATTGATTAACCTCCATATTAAATTCCATCATTTAGTTAGCTATATACAGCTGCCTAGGTTTGTTCGCATACACTTCTAATGACTGGTAGCATGGTGCAAGCAGCCGTGTTGCAGAGCAAATGACCACCGGGCGTTTGAACTCAGATTAGCCTTAAAAAAAAAAGATAATAGCATTGTCAGAAATGCTGCAAAAAGATAGCACATGTTCTTAAAGGACAAAAATTAGCACGTGAGAGCGATCAATTATAAATTAATCAAAACTGTTGCCCCTGGGGCATATAGCTACAGTACTATGAAAAAGTATTTGCGCCTTTTCTAATTTTCTCTACTTTTGCATATTTTTTACAAGAACGGTATCAAATCTTCAACCAAAACTTAATATCAGAAAAGGGAACCTGAGTGAACCAATAACACAACCATTACATACTTATTTCATAAACAAAGTTATGTAACACCCACTGTCCCTGTGTGAAAAAGTAATTGCCCCCTTACACTCAATAGCTGGTTGTGCCAGCTAAGTATCTAGGCATCATATAAGAACTAGACAACGGAGTACATAAAGTGACAATTAGACTTGCCGCCTTTTCGGACTGAATAAGTTTGTAGGGCCTAGAATAAAAAAATAAAATAAAATGTAGCCCCAATTTCGCTCGTGTCTCTAACTCCCCAACGGGCTTGGGAGGCGAAGGTCGAGTCATGCGCCCCCAGAAACATGATCCGCCTAACCACACTCCTTAACACCCGCCCGCTTAACCCGGAAGCCAGCCGCACCAATGTGTCAGAGGAAACACCGTTCAACTGACGACCGAGGTCAGCCTGCAGGCGCCTGGCCCGCCACATGGAGTCACTAGAGCGCGAAGGGCCAAGTAAAGCCACCCGGCCAAACAATGGTTGAACCCCCAAAGCACATGTGAACATGAGCCTCACTGTTGCGCTGTGAGTGTGCAGCATAGCTGTTTCAAACATGTACAATACATTCCAGCTCCCTCTCCTGCCTTGTCATTATAATCCACATTTGTGCTGACTGATTTAACCGTGTCTTGTTACTTTTCAGTGTGTTCCCAGAAAATCTGAAGTTGCCATCAAGTAAAAAGTAGTCAGGGGGTGTGGGTCCTGCACATGGTGCACCCAGGTAAGACAACATCAGAATCATTGAGGGCGTTTGATTAATCGATTTGGAACCGGGCCTGGCTCCTGGACTTGAGCCAGGTGCCCACTCTGCCCGAAGGCGAAGTCGGCTCAGCAAAAGTGATGTAGTTAAGCACGGGTACTGACCAAGACCAGATGGAGAACACACATTACATCGGTTTTAAAGTCTCTGCACTGGATGCCTGAAAGTTATTATATTTTAATTTTATTGTAAAGTTAATCCATGATTGTACACCCCAATACAGGTCAGACATGCTTTTAAGTTCTGTGGGCTCCTGAGTGGCGCAGCAGTCTAAGGCACTGCGTCTCAGTGCTAGCGGTGGCACTACAGCCTCTGGTTCGATTCCAGGCTGTATCACAACCGGCCATGATTGGGAGTTCCATAGGGCGGAGCACAATTGGCCCAGCGTCGTTAGCGTTTGGCCGGGGTAGGCCGTCATTGTAAATAAGAACTTGTTCGTAACGGACTTTCCTAGATTAAATAAAGGTTAACTTATTTTATTTATGTAGCCAGTAGGTCCCTCAGGTCCTCTGGCACTAGCTTTTTAATTGTCCCAAATCCTAGGACCAAGAGGCATGGAGAGGCAGCCTTTAGTTATTATGCCCCCAGCCTCTGGAATAGACTGCCAGAGAAACTGAGGGGGGGTGGCAAAATTGTGAACATATTTAAAAAAAGATATACAAACATCTTTTTAGCTTTGCTGTTCCGTAGGGTGCTTTTTAATTGATCAGTGTGTGTCGTTTTATCTTATGTTTGTGTAGTAAATCTTTTAGCTTTTATTTGTTTTTTATTAGTTTTTTCATGTCTGAAATGTGCTGTATAAAGCTTGATTTGACTTGAAGCACATGTAGGATTCTGTATTTTGACATGCAAAAGTGATTGCTTTTGATAACGCTTTATCTGCCTTCCCTCCCCGATGATGTGATGGGCCATAGTCCAGTGTACCCAAGGACAGATTAATCGAACCCCCTCTGTTTGCTTAAATTGTGTGCCATGCTGTGCGCAGTCAAAATAATTACATGCTTGCTAACTTGGCGAGCAAGTGATTAATGAGTCTGTTTTCCACAAATCAACTGTTTTAGCATGGTGTTTTGACCAAGCAAGAGCAAATTAACGAACAAAATTGTTTTTGAACGAACGCTTCAAGACTGTCCATATAAATGGTCTGTCAAATCAGTGTTTTAAGAACGGGGTTCGTAGTGTAATGACTAGAGGTACGTCCTGTATATTTTAAGATTGTGGGTTTTCCTCCCAGAGGATACATTTTGACAATTGAGTTTATAGTTTTGACAGCCCCCTACCGACACACACATTTTCATTTATTAGGTGGCTCTTAAAAGAGCCTTTGGGTTAGTGGAGTGGCAGTGAATGTGGTGTATACAATTTGTGTGCGTCTTGCTAGAACGGAGAAGAGACCAGCTTTCAGACTCTCGAGGAGTCTGAAAGCTACGCTTTACTGATTGTGGTTATTATGGATGACTGTTCACACATCTAAATGTATATTTGAACCCAGTGGTTGAATTCAAGAAGTTTATGCTGCTTATCAATACTTAAAGTTCTCCCACATGCTTTCTTATTTATACTTCCATTTATGACGTGTGCTCTTTTACTGGAGTTGGACAGTTGTGTACAGTATTACTTAGAACATTTGAAGCTGAAGTTGAGCACCTATCCAATTATAGATTGTAAATATATACAGTACCAGTCAAGTTTGGACACCTACTCATTTAAGGGCCTTTCTATTTACTATTTTCTGCATTGTATAATAGTGAAGACATCAAAACTATGAAATAACACATGGAATCATGTCGCAACCCAAAAAGGGTTAAACAAATAAATGTTTTATATTTGAGACTCTTGAAAGTAGCCACCCTTTGCCTTGATGACAGCTTTGCACACTCTTGGCATTCTCTCAACCAGCTTCACCTGGAATGCTTTTCCAACAGTCTTGAAGGAGTTCCCACATGCTGAGCACTTGTTGGCTGCTTTTCCGTCACTCTGCAGTCGAACTCATCTCAATTGGGATAGAGCTCGGGTTATTGTGGAGGCCAGGTCATCTGATGCAGCTCTCCATCACTCTCCTTCTTGGTCAAATGGCTCTTACACAGCCTGGAGGTGTGTTGGGTCATTGTCCTGTTGAAAACAAATGATAGTCCCACTAAGCGCAAACCAGATGGGATGGTGTATTGCTGCAGAATGCTGTGGTAGCCATGCTGGTTAAGTGTGCCTTGAATTCTAAATATATCACTGACCGTGACACCAGCAAAGCACCATCACACCACCTCCACACATGCAGATATCATCCGTTCACATACTCTGTGTCTCACAAAGACACAATGGTTGGAACCAAAAATCTAAAATTCGGATTCATCAGACCAAAGGACAGATTTCCACCGGTCTAATGTCCATTGCATAGTGGTTTCTTTTGCAGCAATTCGACCATGAAAGCCCGATTCACGCAATCTCCTCTGAACAGTTGGTGTTGAGATGTATCTGTTACTTGTACTCTGTGAAGCATTTATTTGGGCTGCAATTTATGAGTCTGGTAACTCGAATGAACTTATCCTCTGCAGCAGAGGTAACTCTGGGTCTTCCTTTCCTGTGGCAGTTTTTCATCATAGCGCTTGATGGTTTTTACGACTGCACATGAAGAAACTATCAAAGTTCTTGAAATGTTCAGTATAGACTGACCTTTGTCTTTTTAAAGTAATGATCGTTTCTCTTTGCTTATTTGAGCTGTTCTTGCCATGATATGAACTTGGCCCTATTTGGTAAAAGACCATCTTCTGTATGCCACCCCTACCATGTCACAGCACAACTGATTGATTGGCTCAAACGCATTAAGAAGGAAAGATTATCCACAAATTAACTTTTAACAAGGCACACCTGTTTATTGAAATGCATTCCAGGTGACTACCTCATGAAGCTGTTTGAGAGAATGCCAAGAGTGTGCAAAGCTGTCATCAAAGCAAAGGGAGGCTAGTTTGAAGAATCTCAAATCTAAAATATATTTGGATTTGTTTAACACTTTTTGGTCACTACATGATTCCATAGGTGGTATTTCATAGTTTTGATGTCTTCACTATTATTCTACACTGTAGAAAATAGTAAAATAAATAAAAACCCTTGAATGAGTAGGTGTGTCCAAACTTTTGACTGGTACGTTATGTTCAGTTTTGCACTTGTCTAATTTACTTTTGTATTTTGCAGGTGTTTCCCCTTTCTTAGTGTTTGTAGCAGGAGATTTCAAATTGCTCTTGACGAGCCACAGAGTTATGCAGGCTTTTTTTATTCAAGCCCAGTGCTACCACACCTGATTCTACTACTCAGCTGTTTATTGAGACGTCAGCTGTTTATCGAGACCATGAATAAAAAGCCTGCATAAACCTGTAGCTTGTCACGAGCAATTGTGGCCATCCCTGAATTGTAGTTACAAAGTTGACTATCTGATGAGTGTACATTTGGTTGTAAATGTTATTTAGTGATAAACAAAGGTGAATTACGGGTATTGTAGTACTAGGCCTTCAGTGAACTTGAAGGTACATTTTCATGTAAATAGTTCATGGGTACCTGTTGATTTTATTTGTGTATTTTCCAGGAGCTTGCTCAATTGTCTTAAGAGATCAGGGATTTTTTTCTACAGTTTTCTCCATACAGTTTTCTCCATATCCATAAGTGGGTGTCTTTTTTTCCTTCAATCTGGAAAATCGGCTGTTAATATTAAAGAAATATGAACTACATTCTGTCATTGTTTACTTTACATTTATTGCTGTTTTACGCTGTATTATAAACTGGGTTGTTGTGCCCTGAATGATGATGATTGGCTGAAAGCCATGGTATATCAGACCGTATACCACAGGGTATGACAAAACATTTATCTTTACTTCTATATACATGTAAATACGTTGTTAATCTGTTTTATAATAGCAATAAGGCACTTCAGGGTTTCGTGGTATATGGCCAATAGCGCTGTATCCAGGCATTAGGCGTGCATTGGGCATATACCAAACCCCCTCGTACCTTTAGTGCTTAATTACAATGTATAATGTTGCATAATCACCTTCCGGTGTAAAAACCATGGAAATTAAAAACAAACTGTTTTAAGTGAAATAAGCGTTGGTCTGAAGCTGAAAAAGAAAGGAAATTCACATGAGCACCACAATTCCTATTCCACCCATACTCTACCAAGGTTTGACATACTACAGTAGCTATGTTGGTATTGTACTTCAAACTGTGTAGGTAGGTTGCTTACATGGAACCCAAACTGGCTGCGTGCGTGCGCCATTGTGCATACATTGATTTTGTGCCCACACACCAAACACGATCACGACACGCAGGTTAAAGTATCAAAACAAACTCGGAACCAATTATATTAATTTGGGGACAGGTTGAAAAGCATTAAACATTTATAGCTAGTTAGCTTGCACTTGCTAGGTAATTTGTCCTATTTAGGTAGCTTGCTGTTGCTAGCTAATTTGTCCTGGGATATAAACATTGAGTTATTTTACCTGAAATGCACAAGGTCCTCTACTCCGCCAATTAATCCACACATAAAATGGTCAACCGAATCGTTTCTAGTCATCTCTCTTCCTGACAGGCTTTTTCTTCTCTTGACTTTATATTGCGATTGGCAACTTTCATAAATCAGGTGCATTACCGCCACTGACCTCGTTCGTCTTTCAGTCCCCCACGTGGGTATAACCAATGAGGAGATGGCACGTGGGTACCTGCTTCAATAAACCTATGAGGAGATGTGAGAGGCAGGACTTGCAGCGCGAACTGTGTCAGAAATAGAACTGATTTCTATTTTAGCCCTTGGCAACGCAGATGCTCGTTGGCGCGTGTGAACAGTGTAGGCACAATAATTGAATAACATAGATTTCTACATTTATTTTGCAACGCTCACGGTCAGCGTGCTATGATTCAAACCTTCTCAAACAGCCCAATTCAGCGTTTCCCGAACTCTGTCCTCTGTGCACATTAACATTTTTGCCGTAACACTACACAGCTGATTCAAAATATAAAATCTTGTTGATTCTTTGAATCAGCTTTGTAGTGCTAGACAGCGTATATGGCGTCGTGTGGGCAAAAGATTTGCTGATGTCAATGTTGTGAACAGAGTGCCCCATGGTGGGGTTATGGTATGGGCAGGCATAAGCTATGGACAACGAACACAATTGCATTTTATCAATGGCAATTTGAATGCTGTGAGATACTGTGACGAGATCTTGAGTCCCATTGTCATGCCATTCATCCGCCGCCATCACCTCATGTTTCAGCATGATAATGCTAGGCCCCATGTCGCAAGGATCTGCACACAATTCCTGGAAGCTGAAAAGGTCCCAGTTCTTCCATGGCCTGCATACTCACCAGACATGTCACCCACTGAGGATGTTTGGAATGCTCTGGATCGACGTGTACAACAGCCTGTTTCAGTTCCCGCCAATATCTAGCAACTTCACACAGCCATTGAAGAAGAGTGGGAACACATTCCACAGGCCACAATAAACAGCCTGATAAACTCTATGCGAAGGAGATGTGTTGCGCTGCATGAGGCAAATGGTGGTCACACCAGATACTGACTGGTTTTCCGATCCCGCGGCTACTTTCTTTTTATGTATATGTAACCAACCAATGCATATCTGTATTCCCAGTCATGTGAAATCTATAGATTAGGGCCTAATGAATTAATTTAAATGAACTGATTTCCTTATATGAACTGTAACAAAGTAAAATCTTTGAAATTGTTGCATGTTGCATTTATATTTTTGTTCAGTGTATTTTTTAGATATAGTCCTATTGTAAATGGGCATTATTGTGGCGTTACCATCTTTATTGCAACAATTAATTCAAGTAGCTACAACTGTAAGTGACCTACTATATTGACAGAAGCAATGAGCTACCCACTGATCAGCACAGCAATTTGATAAAGCAGGACAATGTTTGAAACCAGGGGTTCTGAGTCAATATTACACAGGTAAGCTATACCAGTTACAGAAATCAGGGGTTCTGAGTCAATATTACACAGGTAAGCTATACCAGTTACAGAAACCAGGGGTTCTGAGTCAATATTACACAGGTAAGCTATACCAGTTACAGAAACCAGGGGTTCTGAGTCAATATTACACAGGTGAGCTATACCAGTTACAGAAATCAGGGGTTCTGAGTCAATATTACACAGGTGAGCTATACCAGTTACAGAAATCAGGGGTTCTGAGTCAATATTACACAGGTAATCTATACCAGTTACAGAAATCAGGGGTTCTGAGTCAATATTACACAGGTAATCTATACCAGTTACAGAAATCAGGGGTTCTGAGTCAATATTACACAGGTAATCTATACCAGTTACAGAAATCAGGGGTTCTGAGTCAATATTACACAGGTAAGCTATACCAGTTACAGAAATCAGGAATACAGACAGGCTTTTTCTGACCTACTGTGTCCAACACACCACTACCTGTTATGTTGGACACCTACTGACCAATAAAGAATCTTATTGTGGAGCTTTTCTTATGACCTGTTTTGTTCAAATAAAGGATTAGGAAATACATGCATGTACCACATTATTACAAGACAAAACGGCTCAATTAAGCCTGATGGTCTTGTAAGTATAAAAGCAAAGCTTGCTTTCATTTAATAAAAAATTAAAAACTTGAAAAGGTAGTGGAATGGGATAATGTCTTGGTGTGGGAATAATCGAACACTTTACTTTGTATGTGGTACAAATCCCATTATTGCGGAAGCACCTCTAAAAGTATGAATTAGACTGTTTTGAGAAGGTTTGAATTCAAAGCAACGTACGTACATATAGTTTCAAGTACAATACCAACATAGCTACTGCAGTAGGTCAAAGCTGTGTGCTGGAAACCCTTCATAGAGCATTGTAGAATAGGCATTGTGGTGCTCGTGAATTTCCTTTCGGCTTCAGACCAATGCCTATTCTCACCTAAAACGTTGTTTTTAGTTTTTAATAGTATTGATTTTATCCCTCTGATTACAATGAAAAGCAAAACATGCCGCTCTGTTCTGGGCCAGCTGCAGTTCTACTAGCTCCTTCTTTGCAGCACTTGACCATATGACTGAGACAATAATCACGATAAGATAAAACCAGAGACTGCAGGACTTGGCATATCATATAGACTTAGTTTATACTTTGACTAAATTAATGAACAAGAAAGAATTCCAATTTATTTGGGAATTCATAGGCCTATACACCTTTTATTGACAAAGTAGGCCTATAGTAACTAGATTCATTCAGTTTTTTTTAAATAATTCATTTCCAGACAATTATTTTATGAGGCATGTTTTGTCAGAATATTAAAAAGCAGAAAATGATTAGATTAAATAATTTAATCATTGTTTTCTGAATGTGGCTCTTAATATACTTGCATTAGTCATATCCTTGTTTTGAATGGGACTTGACAAACAGAATAAAACTCTTGAATTTGAAACTGTTTCCTTAAGGTTTCCTTCAGGTTTCTGCTAAGTTTTTGCTGCTATTAGGAAGAAAGAGAGACTCAATTCCTTCTTGTCTATTTGGATGTACAGTGCCTTCACAAAGTATTTGGACCTCTTGACCTTTCACACATTTTATATTACAGCCTTAATCTAAAATGGATTAAATAAGTAAAAATCCTCAGCAATCTACACACAATACCGCATAATGACAAAGTGCAAACAGGTTTTCTTTTTTTTTTTGCAAATGTATTCAAAATAAAGATACCTTATTAACATAGGTATTCAGACCCTTTGCTATGAGACTCGTAATTGAGCTCAGGTGCATCCTGTTTACATTGATCATCCTTGAGATGTTTCTACAACTTGATTGGAGTCCAACTGTGGTAAATTCAATTGATTGGACATGATTTGGAAAGGCACACAGCTGTCTATAAGGTACCACAGTTTACAGTGCATGTCAGAGCAAAAACCAAGCCATGAGGTCGGAGGAATTGTCTTTAGAGCTCAGAGACAGGATTGTGTCGAGGCACAGATCTGAAGAAGGGTACCAAAACATTTCTGCAGCATTGAAGGTCCCCACTAACACAGTGGCCTCCATCATTCTTAAATGGAAGAAGTTTGGTACCACCAACACTCTTCCTGGAGCTGGCCGCCCGGCCAAACTGAGGGGCCTTGGTCAGGGAGGTGATCAAGAACCCGATGGTCCCTCTGACAGAGCTCCAGAGTTCCTCTGTGGCGATGGGAGAACCTTCCAGAAGGACAAGCATCTCTGCAGCACTCCACCAATCAGGCCTTCATGGTAAAGTGGCCAGACAGAAGCCACTCCTCAGTAAATGGCACATGACAGCCTGCTTGGAGTTTGCCGAAAGTCACCTAAAGACTCTGATGAAACCAAGATTAGTCTTTGCCCTGAATGCCAAGTGTCATGTCTGGAGGAAACCTGGCACCATCCCCACGGTGAAGCATGGTGGTGGCAGCATCATGCTGTGGGGATGTTTTTCAGGAACAGGGACTGGGGGAGTAGTCAGGATCGAGGGAAAGATGAATGGAGCAAAGTAAAGAGATCCTTGATGAAAACCTGCTCCAGAGCTCTCAGTACCTCAGACTGGGGCGAAGGTTCACATTTCAACAGGACAACAACCCAAAGCACACAGCCAAGACAACGCAGGAGTGGCTTATGGACAAGTCTCTGAAAGCCCTTGAGTGGCCCAGCCAGATCCCGGACTTGAACCCAATCGAACATATCTGGAGAGACCTGAAAAAAGCTGTGCAGCAACACTTCCCATCCAAACTGACAGAGCTTGAGAGGATCTGTTGAGAAGAATGGGAGAAACTCCCCAAATACCGGTGTGTCAAGCTTGTTTTTCATACCCAAGAAAACTGTAATTGCTGTAATTGTAATTGCTGTAATTGCTGCCAAAGATGCTTCAACAAAGTACTGAGTCACTTATTTTGGTATATTATTTTTATATTGGTATATTATAAGCAAGTCAGTTAAGAACAAATTATTATTTACAATGACGGCCTACCACTGCTAAACACTAACCCGGATGATGCTGGGCCAATTATACGCTGCCCTATGGGACTCCCAATCAAGGCCGGTTGTGATACAGCCTGGAATCGAACCAGGGTCTGTAGTGACGCCTCTAGCACCGCAATGCAGTACCTTAGACCGCTGCGTCACTCGGGAATATAAGGTCTGAATACTTATGTAAATGTGATATTTCCATTTGATTTTTAAAATAAATTAGCAAAAATGTCAACTGTTTTTGCTTTGTCATAATGGTTTATTGTTTGTAGATTGATGGGAGAAAAAACAATTTCATAAATTTTAGAACAAGGCTATAACCTAACAAATTGTGGAAAAAGGTCAAGGGGTCTGAATACTTTACGAAGGAACTGTAATTCATAAATCCCTTTAAAACACACACATACTCACACACAAACAGTAACTTTTTTCTTGTCTTTGATGCCTAGATAAGCAGCGGTGGGACACAGTTGTTTACTATGACTGCTGGGTCTACATGATGAGTTTACTATTAAATCACTAACCCAGAAACCTCTATCGTAGGCTTCATTGCAGTCTGTTACGCAAAACCATTCCAGTTAGTTCCATTATGAGTTTTTCTGAGATCCTGCTTCTTGGCATCCCAGCTCACTCCCTGTGTCCAACGTCCTTACAGTAGAGCTATGGAGCAAGCAGACACAATAAGGTCTGACTGCGACCTGCGTCCAGGGAAACTCCAGGGAAACCGCCCAAGGTTCTTGTTTACATAGCATGTTAGGAGAACTAACACAGCACGTGAGGAAAACTAATGCAGCAGGTGAGGAGAACTAACGCAGCAGGTGAGGAGAACTAACGTAGCAGGTGAGGAGAACTAACGCAGCAGTTGAGGAGAACTAACGCAGCAGGTGAGGAGAACTAACGCAGCAGGTGAGGAGAACTAACGCAGCAGGTGAGGAGAACTAACGCAGCAGGTGAGGAGAACTAACGCAGCAGGTGAGGAGAACTAACGCAGCAGGTGAGGAGAACTAACGCAGCAGTTGAGGAGAACTGATGTAGCAGGTGAGAATAATTGATGTAGCAGGTGAGGAGAACTAACGCAGCAGGTGAGAATAATTGACGTAGCAGGTTGAGAATGAGGTTAAGGTTAGGAAAAGGGTTAGGCTTAGCTACAATGCTACAGTCGACCCATAGAACGAGGAAGTAGCCAGGAGCCAATAGAATGAGAAGCAAGAGGGGGCTTGGTTAACCTGGGCGGTTCTTCCCTGAGCGGTTCTTCCCTGGGGTTTCCCTGGATGCGGGTTGCAGTCAGACCCTTCTCAGCAGGTATGCCTATACTGCTGCAAAGCACCCTGGGATAGGCTACCCCGGCCAACAAGAGGGCCAGAACGTTGGCAGTCCCCGCTGGCCTTCCCACACTCCCTGTAGGATTTGATCCAGAGCTCAGCACAGCGGCCTGGATTAGCCCCATGCACCTTTGTGGAGGGAAAGATTATCCGGACCTCCCTGCATTCACTGACAGGGTCTTATGTCACTCTAGTACGCTAGCGGCTGCCTATCAGCTAATCACCCTCTCCAAGTCATTTTTTAGCAATTAAGCAGCTTTTCCCTTCCCGGTTGGCCATGTCGGAGGTGTTTGCACTGGGTCAGAGTCAGAGAGAGTCATGGTTCTGTGCCATCTGTCAAAATGTGCTAGATCAGTCAGTTGGTATGTGATGCCTGAGTGGAGCGGCCTCCAGGCTCAGCCCTCATAGTTTGTTTGATAACCGGGTAGGGTTCAGTTCTGTGGTACTTTTCCATTAGGAGAGCAAGGCCCTACAGGAAATATGATGCAACAGTTATCAAAGTCTCAGAGTCTTAAGCTTTGTTTTCCTATGTATGTAACTTCCTAGATCCCACTTCCTATGATCTGTATTGTTTCTCCTGAGGACACTTAAAACATGGCTAAAACCGTGTAACTCAGTAGCTAAACCCTCAGTAGCTAACCCCCCAACACACAACCCTGTTCACCCCTTCCTCTCCCCCCTCTCGCTGAGCAGCGCCCAGAGGGCCTCTCTCAGGGCCTGTCATGTGGAGCACTGTGCCCACTCAGCGAGTGCGGGCATATCCCCACTTCCATCTGCCTATGACCTCACTGGGCCTGTTTGTTTAACCCTCTCCAAAAAGGAACTTAATTATACTCCTGTAGAACACGGATTCTGTGGATTCCCAGAGGGTTCTATCTGCTTCTGTGTGGTGATTGTGTGTTTAAATGCTCAGCTTGAGGTGTGTGTGTGTGTGTGTGTGTGTGTGTGTGTGTGTGTGTGTGTGTGTGTGTGTGTGTGTGTGTGTGTGTGTGTGTGTGTGTGTGTGTGTGTGTGTGTGTGTGTGTGTGTGTGTGTGTGTGTGTGTGTGTGTGTGTGTGTTTGTGTGTGTGTGTATATTCACAGAGCTTCTGTCTCATACATTTTTTTCTGAGCATTTTTTTTTATGCCCTTCCACTTACATATGTTTCCCTATGTGTGTGTTGCAGCGCTTCAGTGTCATACTTACATTGATATACTGTGCGTTTTTCCTGTCGTTATAACAAGTTACATGGGTGTCCCAGTATGTGAACTAGGTGGTGTGATGGAATATGAGTGGGTGTTTTAGAAGGTTCTGTCTACGTCATTGCGATGTGTGGAAAAGTTGTTGTCAAAATCTGTGCCAGACAGACTGACTGACGTTGAGACATCTCACGCCTTCTCGGTCTCCGTGGACACCTATCAGGACACACCTCTTTCCAAAAATGAACCCACATAATTAGAAGTAAATCTGGTTCGTTTTGTGCCGTATACAGTAGGTGACCGTTGCAGTGAGACGGAAACTCCGATGAGATGTTCAATTCAGTCTGTCTGTCAGGCTGCATTCAAGACCAGAAGCAGGCACAGGCTGTATTGGTATTGATCTGCTGTGGCTGGGCTCTCCAGGAGGCCCTCCCCTCTGAGCTCAGTTGGCTTGACCTGGAGCACCCTGCATGTCCAGCTTGAGGCAGGCCTGTCCGGAGTGGTGACACCCGTGCGGGACCGTCAAGACTCACAGCCAGCAGAGAGGGGTGTGTTTGTGTGTGTCAAGTCAGTCAGTGTGTGTATGTGTGGAGGTGTGGGGGTTGGGGCGGTGTGGTGGGGGTTAATCTCCCTGAACTGGGGCAGATGTTGTTAACAAGCTACTCTCAGGTCGGCTCCCTGCGTGGGAAAATGGCATCAAATCCTCCTGGGGTCAGGGCTTTGGTGTTGACCCACTGAGAGCCATCCATCCCGCCCTCTCGCTCTTTTCCTCTTCAGCCAGGCCTCATCCACTCACACTGACCCTAACTGACTGATAGAGAGGCCTCAGTCAATACACTGGAAATGTTATTTTCCCTCTCTTTTCTCATCCAATTTGTTTTGTTCACCAACTCAATACTCCCCTGCCTGGGAGGATATCAGCACCGATCCGCCAAACAGACGTGCTCCATAATGTCTCTTGTTAATTACAGCTTATGGTTGTATCACCATGCGTTGCACAACCACAAAGAATGCAGAGTGGGAGACACTTCAAAGCCACCGCCACTTCCAAATCAGAGCAGGGCCTTAGGACCAAATTACTTCCATTGATGTCAGTAGGAAGGTAAATTATTAGAATGAAAGGTTTATAGACGTTGGACAGGTTTTAGGTATAAATGTGAAGACGTGTGTTAGGGAAGGGTTCCTTGAAAGAATTCAAGTTAAAAATAAATAATTGTACTTGTTTTTCAATTAAACATACACACTGTGTTATCTGTCTAGGCCTGCACCACTTTCTGACTGTGGCATTCTCTTTAATTAACCTCTCTAGGGTACGTGAGACGGTAGCGTCCCACCTCTTCAACAGCCAGTGAAACTGCAGGGCGCCAAATTCAAAACAACAGAAATCCCATAATTAGAATTCCTCAAAAATACATGTATTTAACACCATTTTAAAGATACACTTGTTGTAAATCCAGCCAGTGTCCGATTTCAAAAAGGCTTTACGACGAAAGCAAACCAAACGATTATGTTAGGTGAGTGCCTATTCACAGAATAACACAGCCATTTTTCCAGCCAAAGAGAAGATTCACTAAAAGCAGACATATAGATAAAATGAATCACTAACCTTTGATGATCTTCATCAGATGACACTCATAGGACTTCATGTTACACAATACATGTATGTTTTGTTCGGTGAAGTTCATATTTATATCCAAAAATCTGAGTTTACATTGGCGCCTTACGTTCAGAAGTTCCAAAACATCCTTTGATTTTGCAGAGAGCCACATGAATTTACAGGAATACTCATAATAAACATTGCTAAAAGATACAACTGTTATGCATGGAATTTTAGATGCACTTCTCCTTAATGCAACCGCTGTGTCAGATTTCAAAAAAGCTTTACGGAAAAAGCAAACCATGCAATAGTCTGAGTCGGCGCTCAGAGCCCAATCAAGACACAAATATATCCGCCATATTATACAGTTAACAAAAGTCATAAATAGCATTATAAATCTTCACTTACCTTTGCTGATCTTCGTCGGAATGCACTCCCAGGACTCCCACTTCCACAAGAAATGTTCGTTTTGTTCGGTAATGTCCATCATTTATGTCCAAATAGTTACTTTTGTTAGCGCGTTTGGTAAACAAATCCAAAGTCACGAAGCGCGTTCACTAAAAGCAGACGAAATGTAAAAAAGTTCCGTAACAGTCAGTAGAAACATGTCAAACGATGTATTGAATCAATCTTTAGGATGTTTTTAACATAAATCTTCAATAATGTTCCAACCGGAGAATTCCATTGTCTTCAGAAGTGCGATGGAACAGAGCTCCCTCTCATGTGAACGCGCATTGTCAGAGCATGGTCAGCTCATGGCAGACCTTACTCATTCCCTTCTCCTTCGGCCCCACTTCACAGTAGAAGCATCAGACAAGGTTCTAAAGACTGTTGACATCTAGTGGAAGCCTTAGGAAGTGCAACATTACCGATATCCCACTGTATCTTCAATAGGAGCTGAGTTGAAAATCGTCCAACCTCAGATTTCCCACTTCCTTGTTGGATTGTTTCTCAGGTTTTTGCCTGCCATATGAGTTCTGTTATACTCACAGACATCATTCAAACAGTTTTAGAAACTTCAGCGTGTTTTCTATCCAAATCTACTAATAATATCTATATTCAAGCTTTTATGGCTTTGTAGCAGGCCGTTTACTCTGGGCATGCTTTTCATCCAGACGTAAAAATACTGCCCCCTACCCTAAAGAAGTTAACAGGGCGAAACCATTGGCAGTCTTGTAGAATGGCAATCTTGTGTAATCGAGGATTGTTGTCCAACAGCTTTGATTGAGACGCTGATATTGTTAGTCTTCACCTGATAAGGCGTGTGGAATCTCAGAATGAAGAGATATCTGGGTTAGAGTGAACATTGATATCCACTCACTCAGGGTTGGGGTGAGTGTCAATTCTATTCAGGAAGTAGATGAAAGAAAACAGAAAGGGAAATCGGCTAACTTTATTTAGGAATTTAATATAGATTTATAACTTCAATTGGCATGCTATACTCAACATACCCTTTTAAACCTGCCCACTCAGAAATAGTATGAAAGCAGGCCTGACCAGAGTATCTCCTCTCCATATTACCCGCTGCCAATGTGTGTTTTTACATGCCTCACCTATGACTCAGCAGTGTGGGGGCGTGCCAGGCTACCAGCCAGGTGGCCAGGCTGCCAGCCAGGTGACCTTAAGTGCCACACTAGAGTTACCTTTCCTCGACAACACCCAGCACCTAGCCTGTGCCCATCCCCGTCCCTATCCCCTGAGCCTAGCATACGTACGTCAACACAAGCCAGCGCCCACGGCCTGCTTTACCCAGACTTAGTCCCTAATGGTCGGCTCATCCATTAAGGTGTCTGAATCCCCAGCACTGTTTGTTTTAGCACAGCAGGTGCGTGTGAATAGGAGACGGGTTTTACAGTTCCTTTGTCCCCAAAGAAAACACACAGATCCCACACAGGGCTAGAAAGGTAGTATTCACTGGTGCTGATGGTTGTTGTTCTAGCGAGGGGATATTTGTAGAGGGTTCTCCCTACAAGGATTTTTTGGGGCTCGTGTTCCATGAAGCCCTGTTGTTGAGGTTCACTTGAACTTTTGGGAAGATGACTGTATGTGATTGGTGGATGACACATACATACAGCCGAGAGGGATACCTGTATGGAGAAATGACATAGCATACCGACGGTTATGTGTCATGTACGTCAGTGATAATAACAGAGGTGTTGAGGGCAACCTCTCCAGTGTGAAATCCAACCCTGAAGATGGTCCAGTTCTGTAAGCCATATTCATTTGTTGTCCTATTTCACATTGTCTACCAACACTAAAGCGTGTAGTGGGGTTTCACCTTACTCACCAAGAGCAGGAAGTAATCCTTTGACCCTACTTGACCCGTCTTGAGAGCCTAGAAAACGGGTCCAAGTGTGTGTAAGTTACACTCGAGGTACATATGTCATATGTCCAGTGACAACTATCTGAAAATGGTACTGTATAGGGACAATGCAGTGACAATGCAATGATTGGGGCGCAGGGGTTAATGGAGGTAGGAGGGAGGCGACGCGGGGGGCAGACTCTCCTCTAGGCTACAGATATTGATTAGTGGTGGTTGGGGGACAGTGAGAAGGAACACAGATTGACAGACACACAATGGCCGCGCGGCGACTTAGCCACATAAGATGGCTCCTGATCATATTCCTATTGTCAGGATCAGTGTTCATTAAGCTGCTGGCTGTAACCTGTCTCAAACTCAATACCCATGCCGCCCCTCCATTCAACAACCTCCCACAAACACGTGTGCAAACATACATACAAAGCCCCCCCCTTCAAAACCCATAAACACACAAAGCCCCCCCCCCCCCCGCCTCCCACCTCACACACATATCACACATACACCCTCCTCCACAGACACCTGACCCCCACACTAAGTCCTGTGCAGCGGGGTTCGGAGGGGGATAAAGTTCCCTCCCTGATCTGATCTGTGAGGGGTTTATGGGAGACACCTCCTGCCTTGTCCTGCCGGGAGGGGAGCGTTGGTTACCCTGGGAACGTGGGGGGAGGTGGGACACGTTCAGTTCTGACTGACTCTGTCACTTATTGATTAGTTGCCATGGTGAGTTAGTCAGTGCTCTCTCCCTCCCTCCCTCCCTCCCTCCCGGCCGGCTGGAGGTGTGTCCTGGAGGCCAGGCAGGGCTGCCCAGATTAGCCTGCCCACAATTTGTCTGGAGAGGGCTATGACCTCTCTCACTCTCTCCATCTTCTCCTTTTGGTCTTGTCTCAGTTGTTTCTAGGACCGTGTCATTAAGCAAGTGGCTTTCCCGAAGCTAAATCAGCCACAGTTAATCTCCTCCAGAGCCCTATCCATCTCCTCCATCTTGGTGACAATATGCATACAGCCAGTCTCATGGGGTCAGATGATGACATGGATTGTACATAAATGGTCTCTAGTTATTGAGCTGTGAAGTTCTGCGGCACCGCTGGGTTGATATCTTGTATGATCCAGCTTCACTTATCTCTGTACTGTTCTTGTTATGGTCATAAGTGGGGCCATACGTTTTCCTTGACTATGCAACCTAACCAGGAAAACTCTGGGCCATAGGTTTAGGCGATGACTATGATCCAGATCATTTTTTGCTGGCCAGGTAATTTGAGGTCAAAGAAAATTCTTGTCCCTGGTCATGAGGTCAGAGACAAAAGGTATGGTAGACCCATTTTGAATGAGAGGGACCCTGCAGTGCCAGGATTTCACCTGCAGTAGCAAACAGCCCTGTTGGAGCCCAGAGGCCACCATCCACCAAGTGAAGGGAGGCTTGTTATGGACCTCAGCCAGGGCTGAGGTTCCACCTGTGGATAGCAGGAGACATAGGACATGAAGGAAGACGGAGAGCAGAAGATAGAAGATAAGGAAAGTCAAAGCACAGCTCAGTCGCTCTGGAGGGTTAGAGGGCGTTGGATCTTCCCAAAACCTTCCTTGGCTCCTCTTTTTTCAAAGCTGTCATGCGTTTGTTAATGTGGGCTTGGCCTGGAGTTCTCACCTGTCAAAGCAGTGAGGTGTAGTCTGCTTTATTTCCATTTGAGGAAAAAGTGAGGGGCGTTTAAGTCTTGGGCAGTTCTTCAAGAAATGCAAACTTTTCTCTATTTAGTAGCTGTGCACACTTCGGCCCTTCAAATTTGATGACAGGTCCTTCCCCGCCCCCTGTCCTCCCCAATATCACATCTCGGATGCATAAATAAGCCAGTGCTCCCCACATCACCCCACCCAGGGGGCCTGCATGACTTTAGTGCCTGAGCTGTGACACCAATCAGGGGAGATGGTGGGTTCTTTTGTCATGCTAACACAAATCGCCTCTTGGCTCATATTTAAATAACCCCTCTCTTCCTCCTCTCCCTCACTCCCCCCCTTCCTCCCCTCTCTTTCTCCACTCCCTCGCTCTCACCCCCTTTCCTCCCCTCTTTCTCCTCTCCCTCACTCTCAACCCCTTTCCTCCTCTCTTTCTCCTCTCTCTCACTCTCGCCCCCCCTTTCCTCCCCTCTCTTTCTCCTCTCCCTCACTCTCGCCCCCCCTTTCCTCCCCTCTCTTCATCCTTCACTCCTTCTCATCCTCCCAAGGACCGAGAGGGAGTGGGAGAGAGAGAGCCTTCTATGTCATCAAAAGGAACATCAAATTTGACATACCAATTAGGCTAAAAATACTCAACTATAGAACCCATTGCCCTTTATAGTTGTGAAGTCTGGGGCCCGCTCGCCAACCAAGAATTCACAAAATGGGACAAACACCAAATTGAGACTATGCATGCAGAATTCTGATAAAATATCCTCTGTGTACAACGTAAAACACAAAATAATGCATGCAGAGCAGAATTAGGACAATACCCGCTACTTATCAAAATCCAGGTAAGAGGCATTAAATTCTACAACCACCTAAAAGGTGATTCCCAACCCTTCCATAACAAAGCCATCACCTACAGAGAGATGAACCTGGAGAAGAGTCCCCAAAGCAAGCTGGTACTGGGGCTCTGTTCACAAACACAAACAGACCCCGCAGAGCCACAGAACAGCAAAACAATTAGACCCAACCAAATCATGAGAATACTAAAATATAATTACTTAACACAATGGAAAGAATTAAGAAAGAAACTGATCAAACTAGAATGCTACTTGGCCCTAAACATAGAGTAAACAGTGGCCGGATACCTGACCACTATGACTGACCCAAAATTAAGGAAAGCTTTGACTATGTACAGACTCAGTGAGCATAGCCTTGCTATTGAGAAAGGCCGCCGTAGGCAGACCTGGCTCTCAAAAGAAGACAGGCTATGTGCACGCTGCCCACAACATTAGGTGGAAACTGAACTGCACTTCCTAACCTCCTGCCAAATGTATGACCATATTAGAGAGACATATTTCCCTCAGATTACACAGACGCACAAAGAATTTGAAAACAAATCCAACTTTGATAAACTCCCTTATCTATTGGGTGAAATGCCAGTGTGCAATCATAGCAGCAAGATCTATGACCTGTTGGCACAAGAAAAGGGCAACCAGTGAAGAACAAACATCATTGTGAATACAACCTATATTTATGTTTATATTCCCTTTTATTTTATTTTTTAACTATTTGAACATTGTTACAACACCGTAACTTGTTAGATATTGGTGCACTGTCGGAGCTAGAAGCACAAGCATTTTGCTACACTCATAATAACATCTGCTAAACACGTGTATGTGACCAATACAATTTGATTTGTAATATGACATTTGAAATGTCTTTGTTCTTTTGGAATGTAATGTTTTTTTATTATTTATTATTTATTTCTCTTTTGTTTACTATCTATTTCACTTGCTTTGGTAATGTAAGCATATGTTTCCCATGCCAATAAAGCCCCTTGAATTGAATTAAATTGAGATAGAGAGTGGCTGTGCCCGGGGCTGCTGAGCTGATCTGAACGGCGGGAGCCACTCTTTCCTGGGGGTCAGCCTGTGTCTCAGGAGTCTCAGAGCAGGGGGCTGTTTCCATGCCCGACGGATGGAGGCCATTTCATATTCAAATGCTACAATCAGGCCTGTGACCCGTGAGGGGCTCTTTATGGCCCAGGCCCCAGGTCAGGGGTCAAGATGGGGATTTAATAGCACAGGCTAAAGAAGGGAAAGAGCGGGGGTGCAGAGTGATTTAGGGGCTGAATGAGTAATAAAAAAACATTTTTACTAAGTTGTCATGTAAATTGGAATCTCTCTCTCATCGTTTTCCTACTCCTCTCTTATATAACTCTTCTGTGCTCAGCCCAGGACTTTTCTTTGAAAGAGACGTCTACTTTCGCCAGTCAAGCCGGCATTCCCCCTGACTTGTCCGACCTGTAAACAGTAGCTGTGGAGCAGGAGAAGGTGGTGGTGAGATGGCAGGGGATTAGAGATGGAGATAAGGAGATGTTGGTTAGTCAGGCCCTTTTGACACTCCTTTGCTCTTGTGTGGTGCCACTGTTTCCGATGTGTCCGATGTGCTGCTGCTGCTGCTGCTGGAGTGGCCTGTTATTCCTGTCCCTCGGGTGTGTTCTCTTCTCCTCCGCACTTGGAGAAGCTCTAGTGACATAGGACAGTGTGTGTGTGTGTCGTAACGGTTAAAACAGGTGACTAATACAGTTTTTCTGGCAGAGTTCAAGAGTTGCAGTAACTAAGCCACTTCAGCTGTCCTTCCACTTTGCAGCTAAATATACTTTTTTACCCTCTGTAGTTACTGCTACCTCTTCTGTGGCACTATGCTACTGTCTAAGCGAGCGTGTGTGACTCACACCCCAGCTAGCACATTTGGTTCCTTGGAAGTTGTGAGAACGTATGTTTTTGGTTTCACCAGAAGTGAACATTTTGCCTTTAGGTTGCAGGGAGATTTACTCTGGTTCCGTGAAAGTTTTCCTGGGAGGTTTTATTAACGCTCTGAGAACAGAAATTATAGGTTATTTGGAGGTTTTTGAATAACTTCCTTAACTTTCACTTAACGTTTCAATATGACTTTTAATAACACAAATTAATTTCCTTAGACATCAATCATAAAAAAACATATTTTTTTTATTGTTACACAGCATCAGTGAGATTTGAACCAATAATCTTCTGTTCTATATCTATGGAATAAGTCCACTGAGCCACCAGTATGGCACTAGCATGTCATGTTTTTTTCTGCATACAAAGCTGTTCATTTTAGTCTATTCAATCAAATCAAGTTGTATTGGTCACATACACATGGTTAGCAGATGTTAATGAGAGTGTAGCGAAATGCTTGTGCTTCTAGTTCCGACAATGTAGTAATATCTAACAAATAATCGAACAATTCCCCAACAACTACCTAATACACACAAACCTAAAGGGGTGAATGAGAATATGTGCATATAAGTATATGGATGAACGATGGCTGAGTGGCATAGGCAAGATGCAATAGATTATATAGAAATACAGTATATACATGTGAGATGAGTAATGTAAGATATGTAAACATAATTAAAGTGGCATTATTTGTGGCATTGTGGCATTGTTTAAAGTGACTAATGATCCATTTATTAAAGTGTCCAGTGATTGGGTCTCAATGTAGGCAGCAGCCTCTCTGAGTTAGTGATTGCTGTTTAGCAGTCTGATGGCCTTGAGATTGAAAAAAAAGCTTCTATCTCTCGGTCCCAGCTTTGATGCACCTGTACTGACCTCGCCTTCTGGATGATAGCGGTGTTAACAGGCAGTGGCTCAGGTGGTTGTTGTCCTTGATGATATTTTTGGCCTTCCTGTGATATCGGGTGCTGTAGGTGTCATGGAGGGCAGGTAGTTTGCCCCTGGTGATGCGCTGTGATACAGCCCGACAGGATGCTCTCGATTGTGTATCTGTAAAAGTTTGTCAGAGTTTGGGTGACAAGCCAAATTTCATCAGCCTCCTGAGGTTGAAGAGGTGCTTCTGCTGTTCCGCCTTCTTCACCACACTATCTGTGTGGGTGGACCATTTCAGTTTGTCTGTGATGTGTACGCCAAGGAACTTACCAATTTCCACCTTCTCCACTGCTGTCCCTTTGATGTGGATAGGGGGGTGCTTTCCTGAAGTCCACAATCATCTCCTTTGTTTTGTTGACATTGAGTGAGAGTTTTTTTTCCTGACACCACCCTCCGAGTGCCCTCACCTCCTACCTGTAGGCTGTCTCGTCGTTGTTGGTGATCAAGCCCACTACTGTTGTCGTCTGCAAACTTGATGATTGAGTTGAAGGCGTGCATGGCCACACAGTCGTGGGTGAACAGGGAGTACAGGAGAGGGCTGTGCACGCACCCTTGTGGGGCCCCAGTGTTGAGGGTCAGCGAAGTGGAGATGTTGTTTCCTACCTTCACCACCTGGGTGCGGCCCTTCAGAAAGTCCAGGACCCAACCAGATCCCATTTCAAAGGAAACAAGCAAGATTAAGATCAGGTGTGGCCAATTAGTGGGCGCTGCCAACATACTTTACAAGATAGAGGATAGAGAGAGTTTTGTTGATGCTGAGAACTGAATGTACATGCTTTGAAATAACATTATTACAACGTTCTCTGTGTCACGTTCTGACCTTAGTTTCTTTTTATGTCTTTGTGTTAGGTTGGTCAGGGCGTGAGTTTGGGTGGGTAGTCTATGTTCTGTTTTCTATGTTGTTGTATTTCTATGTCTGGCCTGATATGGTTCTCAAACAGAGGCAGCTATCGATTGTTGTCTCTGATTGAAAATCATATTTAGGTAGCCTGTTTTCCCACTATGGGTTGTGGGTGTTTATTTTCTGTCTAGTGTCTGTTCACCTTACAGAACTGTTTCGTTTTTCTTATCGTTGTTATTTTGTGTAGTGTTCAGTTTGAAATTAAAATATGACAAACACTTACCACGCTGCATTTTGGTCCTCCTCTCCTTCCACCAACGAGAATCGTTACACTTTGGACGTTATTAAAGTTTTCGTCACATTCTGAGAATGGAATGTATGTTTTTAAATAACGTTCTAAGAATGTTCTCTGAACTTTACTAAAGTATTCTTGTGTTTGTTATGGAAAGTTTTATTAATGTTCTTGGAACAATTTACGAACATGACTTTAAATAGAACCATGAGGAAACCTGTAGGAAACGTTTTGCTGAAGTACTGAAATTCCCACAGAAGAAAGTTGTTTCTTAACGTTCTCTGAACTATTTGAAAACATATCACATGTCAAACCAGTTGGAGAATGTTCCTAGAACATTACCAAAATTGAAATTAAATGTAAGCATGTTAGAACTTTTAGGAAACGTTCTGTTAAATTTAATGAAATCCCAAGATTTTTTTTTGTGTGAAGTTACTTAAAACCTCTTAAGTGTAAAGTCCCCATATTTGGGGACCCTATTAGATTTTTTAAATTTTAATTCAGTCTGGTATGAGAAAGGTAGCCCCTATCTGCAAAAGCACGGTGTTTGCGGAAAGCTGAGTGTCTTGGCTATTGATTGGTGCCTTCAGATCTTTCGTGTGTCTTACTACCATATATGGGCATACGGATGTATAAGGGCAGGCCGAGGCGATGACCTCATTTCAAGATGTCTGCTACCTACATTCCGGTTAGTGTTGTGAAGCATAAACGAAATAAACACATAATACATTGATACACACCAAAAGCCCGGGACGCCACAGATCATGAGGATATCTTATTTGTCTGCCTGTGACCTACCGTTATTGATCACCAGCTCTGAGAGTCCAAATGTTTGTTTTACACAACGTTTTCATCAAACAGCAAACATCTTACAAGGTAAGCTTCAATTTGGTCTGTGTTTGTGCTCCAGCTACATTTGGGGTATCAAATGAATCCTTAGGTTGGTAGGAACAAATCTAGGCCATCGCCTAGTGACTTTGCCCATCAAAAATATATGCTGTTGCCTGCTTACACGCTGTAGGCATCCATTTCACAGGGGATTGGCTACTATGCACCTTGACAGTCTTGTAGCCAATGAGATATGCTTTCCAGGGATATGCAGTTTACCTGGGTGGGACACAGCAAGGCCTAGGACCATTTATGCGTGATGTGAACTATTGCTTCCTGGCTCAGAGACTTGGAAACGTTCAGTGACCACACCTGACACCACTTACTAAAACATCTGGCCATTTCTAGTTGTTAGGTCTATCAATCCCATTTTTTAAATAATATTGTTCACATGTTGTGGAAGCCATCTGATGTGTTTCCACCTCTAGTCATCAATAATTCACTTATACCTTGTCAATGAAAGATTACTTTAAAAAAACACACAAAAAAACTGTTCTTTTGTGAGTGCTTGATCTTGTGTATTCTGAACTACGTAACTCCTATCTTCTGATCATTTCCTCACACTTTCCCAGATGTTGTCTTTCCAAATGTACCAAGTTTTTTGCATGTCAGAATCATGTAATTACACATGAATAGCAGTTACTTTTGGGTATGTCTATTTAGGCGGAAATCTACATATTGCCATTACATTTAAGAGGTTAAATGTGCTATGAATGTTCCAAAGCCAAGTAACTAACCCTCACCATTCCCAGAAAGTTGTGGCAAGGTTGTATGCAAAATGACCATAGGACAACCAAGCTCTAAGAAACATATGGTTCTCAGAACATTATGTGCTAGCTGGGTCTTTTGGCTCTGTGGATAGGCAATGATGTCTGCCTTTTGGATTACATATTTTGTGCTTGCAAATATTTTTGGCATAAAATGTTGTGCTTATTACATTAAATTAACAGGATATCGTGTGATCTAGTCTGTTCACAGGTAGCCATGTAAACCCCATTGGAGATGTAGGTTTGAAGAGAAGCAGAGGAAATCCTCTACCCAACCCAGAGAAGCCCTCTCCAGGTCAGCAGCAACATTGGAGTACCCTACTACCTGACAGGTGGGTTTAGAGGCCCACTCAGGCTTTGACAAGGGCTTTGGTCTACTTCCCTTTCTCCCTCCCATACCAAATCTATGGTTGAGTCCATCTAAATTCCTGACAATCCAAAAACACACTTACTCTCCTATGAAGAAATTCCATGTCCAATGGATTTGACCCCAACTCTATCTGACAGCATGATCCTATCATGGTGGTTTGGGGCTAGGGGAGCTCACGGTGGTTGAGTGGTGTTTGTGAGGCAGGACCAGGGGTAGGGGAGTTAGTTTTGGGAGTGTGGTGAGGTACAGAGGCCAACACAAGCCTCAGTGAGCACAGCTGCAGTCCCACTGTCATTACTGCTCCTCTGGTGGCTGGGAAGAAAGGGGCTCCTTGCCGCATGGCTGCCCTCCCCCTGCTCGCCTGCCCACCCTGCGCCCAGGAAGGGTTGGTAGCGCCAGGCGGCACCATTCACAGTTCACACTCTCTCTCTCGTGTGGCAGCAGGGAGGTATAGAGCGAGGGGGGTTAAAGGGAGAGAGTAAAGGAGGAGGGAAGGGGTGTAGGGGTGTGTTCCCTCTCATCTCCCCTCTTCCCCTCTGACCATTCAGTTTCACACCCTTCACCCCTCTCTCTCCCCTCAACCCTCTCCACTCTCTCCGTTTTAGCCCATGCACCTGCAGACCTTAAAGCCAGGCCATAGAGCTAAAGGATTGGGGTCTTCTGAGGGTTAGAGGGGGACTCTATTAAACAGCACATTTTTAAGTGCTGCCTTTTGATATGGGCCAGTGTTATTAAATCAAATGTAATATGTCACATGCACCGAATACAACAGGTGTAGCCCTTACAGTGAAATGCTTACTTACAAGCCCTTTAACCAACAGTTCAGTTTTAAGGGAAAAAAGTTGAAATATAACAGATAATTAAGGAACAACAATACAATAATAGTAGCGAGGCTGTATACAGGGGGTTCGGGTACAGAGTCAATGTGCGGCGGCACCGATTAGTCGAGGTAATTGAGGTAATATGTACATGTATAGGTAAAGTGACTATGCATGGATAATAAACAGAGAGTAGCAGCAGCGTAAAAATGGGGGTTGGAGACAATGCCAATAGTCCGGGTAGCCATTTGATTAGCTGTTCAAGAGCCTTATAGCTTGGGGGTAGAAGCTGTTAATCTTGACGCTAGGGGTCAGATTTTTTATATTTTTTAAATAACGTTCCAAAGGTAAACGGACTATTTCTCAGGTCCAGATCGTAGAATATGCATATAATTTACAGATTAGGATAGAAAACTCCAAAGTTTCCAAAACTGTCAAAATATTGTCTGTGAGTATAACAAAACTGATTCTGCAGGCGAAAACCTGAGAAAATATAACCCGGAAGTGATATATATTTTTTTTAATCTGTGTTTCCTGGCCAGTCTTTCTTCCATTTAAAGGGGTATCAACCAGATTCCTTTTCCAATGGCTTCCTCAGGCTGTGACCAGGCTTTAGACATAGTTTCAGGATTTTATTTTGAAAAATGAACGAGATTTTTCAAAAGTAGTCAGGTGTCCTCTGAATAGTGCCTGCGCGCGAGAGAGGAGCTCTCCATTTTCCTTTTCTCTCTTATTGAATAGGTTACAGTCCAGTTGAAATATTATCGATTATGTTTGTTAAAAACAACCTGAGGATTGATTATAAAAAACATTTGACATGTTTCTACAACCATTACAGATACTTTTTGGAATTTTCGTCGAACGGAACGAGGCTGTAGTTTTCTCAACATAACGCGCAACCCAAATGGCGTTTTTTTGTTATAAAAGTAATATTTATCGAACAAAAAGAGCATTTGTTGTGTAACTGGGAGTCTCGTGAGTGCAAACATCCGAAGATTATCAAAGGTAAGCGATTAATGTTATTGCTTTTCTGACTTACGTGACCAAGCTAACCAAGCTAATATAAGGCTAACTGTTCTAGCATTGATTGATACACTCACAAAAGCTTAGATTGCTTTCGTTGCAAAGCATATTTTCAAAATCTGACACGATAGGTGGATTAACAACAAGCTAAGCTGTGTTTTGGTATATTTCACTTGTGATTGCATGATTATAAATATTTTTTGTCATATTTTTGAATTTGGCGCCCTGCAATTCAGCGGTTGTTTAGGGAAATGATCCCGTAATCGGGATCTGTGCGCAGAAAGGTTAAGAAGCCTTTTTGACCTAGACTTGGCACACTGATACTGCTTGCTGTGCGGTAGCAGAGAGAACAGTCTATGACTAGGGTGGCTGGAGTCCTTGGCAATTTTTGGGCCTTCCTCTGTCACCGCCTTCTATGGAGGTCATGGATGGCAGGAAGCTTGGCCCCATTGAGGTACTGGGCCGTACGCACTTCCCGCGGTCGGAGGCCGAGCAGTTGCCATACCAGGTGGTAATGCAACCAGTCAGGATGCTGTTGATGATGCAGCTGTAGAGGACCCATGCCAAATATTTTCAGTCTCCTGAGGGGGAATAGGTTTTGTCGTGCCCTCTTGACGACTGTCTTGGTGTGTTTGGACCATGATAGTTTGTTGGTGATGTGGACACCAAGGAACTTGAAGCTCAACCTGCTCCACTACAGCCCCGTCAATGAGAATGGGGGCGTGCTCGATCCTCCTTTTCCTGTAGTCCACAATCATCTCCTTTGTCTTGATCACGTTGATGGAGAGGTTGTTATCCTGGCACCACACTGCCAGGTCTCTGACCTCATCCCTATAGGCTGTCTCACTGTTGTCGTCGGCAATCTTAATGATGGTGTTGGAGTCGTGCTTAGCCATGCAGTCATGGGTGAACAGGGAATACAGGAAGGGCAGATGTGTTGTTACCTACCCTTACCACCTGGGGGCGGCCCGTCATGAAGTCCAGGATTCAGTTGCAGAGGGAGGTGTTGAACGATGAGCTGTAGTCAATGAATAGCATTCTGACATAGGTGTTTGTTTTGTCCAGGTGGGAAAGGACAGTGTGGAGTGCAATAGAGACTGCATCATCTTTGGATCTGTTTGGGCGGCATGCAAATTGGAGTGGGTCTCTGGTTTCTGGGATAATGGTTTTGATGTGAGCCATGACCAGCCTTTCAAAGCAATTCATGGCTACAGACGTGAGTGCTATGGGTTGGTAGTCATTTAGGCGGAATATCTTAGTGTTCTTGGGCACAGGGACTATGGTGGTCTGCTTGAAACATGTTGAAAATGTCAGTGAAGACACTTGCCAGTTGGTCACTGCGTGCTCGGAGTACACGTCCTAGTAATCCGTCTGGCCCTGCTTAAAGGTCTTACTCACATCGGCTACGGAGTATGTGTGATTCCACAGTCGTCCAGAACAGCTAATGTCTCATGCATGCTTCAGTGTTGCTTGCCTCGAAGCGAGCATAGAAGTTATTTAGCTCGTCTGGTAGGCTCGTGTCACTGGGCAGCTCTCAGCTGTGCTTCCCTTTAGTCCGTAGTAGTTTGCCAGCCCTGACACATCCGACGAGCGTCGGAGCTGGAGTAGTATGACTCGATCTTAGTCCTGTATTGACGCTTTGCCTGTTGGATGGTTCGTTGGAGGACCTAGCGGGATTTCTTGTAAGCGTCTGGGTTAGAGTCCCACTCCTTGAAGGCGGCAGCTCTAACCCTTAGCTCGGTGCGGATGTTTCCTGTAATCCATGGCTTCTGGTTGGGGTATGTACGTACGGTCATTGTGGGCACGACATCATCAATGCGCTTATTGATGAAACCAGTGACTGATGTGGTGTACCCCTTCATGCCATCGGAAGAATCCCGGAACATATTCCAGTCTGTGTTAGCAAAACAATCCTGTAGCTTAGCATCTGCGTTCTCTGACCACTTCCTTATTGAGTGAGCCACTGGTACTTCCTGCCTTAGTTTTTGCTTGTAAGCAGGAATCAGGAGGATAGAGTTATGGTCAGATTTGCCAAATGGAGGGCAAGGGAGAGCTTTGTACGCATCTCTGTGTGTGGAGTAAAGGTGGTCTAGAGTTTTTTTCCCTCTGGTTGCACATTTAACATGCTGGTAGAAATGAGGTAAAACGGATTTAAGTTTCCCTGTTATGAAATCCCTGGCCACTAGGAGCGCCGCATCTTGATGAGCATTTTCCTGCTTGCTTATTGCCCTATACAGCTCGTTGGGTGCCGTCTTAGTGCCAGAAACGGTTTGTGTAGACAGCTACGTATAGACAGCTATGAAAAATATAGATGAACATATTCTTGGTAAATAGTGTGGTCTACAGCTTATCATGAGATACTCTACCTCAGGCGAGCAAAACCTTGAGACTTCCTTAATAATAGATTGCATGCACCAGCTGTTGTTTACAAATATACATAGACCGCCACCCCTTGTCTTACCGGAGGCAGCTGTTCTATTTTGCCAATGGACCAAAAACCCCGCCAACTGTATGTAATCCATGTCATAGTTCAGCCACGACTCAGGTGAAACATAACATATATTACAGTTTTTAATGTCCCATTGATATCCTCATCCATTTTGGTATCCAATGATTGTACCTTGGCTAATAGGACTGATGGTAGAGGGGGTAAGACAATGGGTGGCGGTCTGTGTATATACATTATGTAGACGAGATTTAATGTCCTTTGACAGAGAGGGAAGGAGTTTAGAGGATTTATACAGCAGGTCTTTAAAGCTGTCCCATAACGTAACCTTTCTGGGTTTGTGTCAATACTAATCTATATGAAGGGACAGCTAACAACCGATTAACCCTAAACATGCCTGTCCTCTATACAATCTGGTGTTGCAGCTCAGCTCAGCTTAGTGAATGCTACAGTAACCTCATCAGATATGTAGGTAGAACAGGTATGTAGAACAGAGGACCGTATAGTACTGAAACATTCCGTATTGTTGAGCAAACTGCCACAGGGTAACCAGTCTAATCACATGGATCATATACGTTTTGTTTCCTTAATAAACCTTTTGTTTTGGAGTTGAGCCTCACAACTTCAACACAAGTAGATCGTATCAAGCCATGATGTTCCCTAAAATCGCCGTAGCAGCGTCACTCTGCGTCTATTCCCCACCTGTTGTAACGTTATGTTCAGTCGTGTAGAACTGCTCGCTCCCTCCCCATGCACGCCAGACCCCCCACACTACAATACAGCTATTTGGAAGAAGGAGAAAAAAATATTCTCTTTGAAAGAAAAACCACAAAGGCTGATGAAATCACTCTGTACGGCCTTAATTCTACCATTAGGCAAGCGGCAATGAGAGACAGCGAGAGGCAGTGCTAAGGCAATTGGCTGGGCCTCTGCTCTATATTCACAGGCCCAGGGACCTGCTGAGAAAATAGTGTCGTAATCAGGAGCCACATGTTCTGCCTGATCAGGTACGCTGGCCCCCACTCCTCTCTCTCCCTCTCTCCCCTCCTCCTCCCTTCCTCTCCTCCCCACCCGTGACTCCCTTCCCGCTCCCTGGCCAGTAAGGAGATCCTAATGAGAGTTTGGATGTACTGAGCATCTCGTATGTGAGGAACTTGGCAGGAGGGAGGAGAGACGAGGCCTGAGGTGGGGGTGGGAATGAGAGGTAGAGAGTTTGGGAGATGGGGGGGGGGTGTTTTTTTTGTTCAGACATTTCATTATTCAGGTTGGCTGAACTAAATTCTAAACCCATAAAATTCGTATCCCCTCTGGTGACCATTTGCATATATTTTGCCACCCCCCCCCGGCCTCCAAATTCCCCTTTTTTCCCTCAGAAAGTGAAAGAGAGGGCGAAGCAACCAGGCCCGTCTAGGCTTTAAGATGTCACCATGGTGTGAAATATGGGTGAACAAGCAGGGGCTTTGAAACTCCAACTGATCCCCCTTAGCCCTTTTTACACACACTCACACACTCACACACACACTCACACCTCTATCCCCCTGTCCTACCTATACCAGAGAAGCCACCTAACTCTTTGTAATGCTAATTTTGCAACTTTTTCTCAAACTTACAAATGCTAATTTAAAACATTCAACAGTTATATGGTTTGTAGTTTTTACCCAATGACATATGCTGAAAAATATTTGTTTAAATCACAAATGAACAAGTGTTTGTGACAGGGAAACAATAACTGACACGACATCACATCGAGTTAAACCTACAAGAACAATATTCCAGGGAAATATTTTATAAAAACGTCTAAGTCCATTTTAATTGTCCCAATTTTACACTCACATTGGTGAAAGTTGGGGATTAATTTTCAGACAGAAATGTTTGAAGCCAGGTCCTAATATTCAATTTGGAATGTGTGCCCAATAGCGTATATATGATGAAGAGAACACACAGGTAGATGAGGGTGGGCACATGTTCTGTCTGAGAAGCTAGTTGGCTATAACAACTACAACAATACACACCCATGCAGATAGCCAGCCATGGGAGACACCTGTTTGTTTGACTAGCTGAGTTGGGCTTTTTGTTTTGAACTGTGCCGTGCTCTGGTCCAATGGCACTTGTTTTATGGCCCATATGTGTGGAACTGTGGATGGGGCATGGGGGCTGAAGTTGGATGGTGATGGTAGTGAGAGGTGAGGAGGGAGCATTTAGTCACATGGGATTTGCTTCTGCTGTCACCCCCCGTCCCCCCTGCAGGAGCCCCTCTGCCTCCCACACGCCTCCCTCGTCCCGCTCCCCGGTGCTCAGGCAGAATGCAGCGTCAGGAGGCTGAGCACTGAGCGGCCATTGTGTGTGCTAACCAAAGCGGAATGCCCGGGTGACAAAAGGGGGAGGAGTGGACTCAGGGCGCACAAAGCCAGGGGGAGGAGAGGGGTGGTAGAGGAATAGGAGGAGGGGTGGAGGGATGGGGTGCGTATGGCTGGGGGCTAAATAGATCCAGTCAGCCCCAAATACTCCATGCACCCCCAAAACTCCCTACAACCCCTCTCCCCCTCTGTAACCCTCTCTTCCCCACTCTGTCCTCCTGGGATGTATGTGGGCTGGGGGAAAACACAACAACTGAAACTGCAAACTCACTGTTGTTTTTACTTTCATGAATCGTGTCTTCAAACTGGCCAAAATACGTAGATAGTATGTATCAGTAGTCATCATTGACCTAAATCCCTATCAAACTGGCCCGTGAGCATTCTGTCTCTCTGTCTAACTAACAGGTTTTGCTGACATCCTAAAATAGACACAAAATACTTTCGGCTCGGTTCACAAACTTTCAACATATACTGTACGTTTGGAATGAAACGGTGGGACAGATAATCTCATTCATATTTGAGATCCAATTTGACATCTGACATTGACATTTTATTTGAGGAACTTGTTCTATATCCTCCTTTTTCAACTTCCCCAATACAGTCATGTCAGTGATTGATTGCTGAGGGCCCTGTGGTGTTTGGGAGAGAGAGAGAGAGAAGGAGAAAGAGAGAGAGAGGAGAGAGAAGGAGAAAGAGAGAGAGGAGAGAGAAGGAGAAAGAGCGAGAGAGAGAAATAGAAAGAGAGCGAGGAATCTGCATAGCATTACCACTCTAAACCAACCACTAACCCTTCACAGAGAAGACCTGAGTGAAGAGACCACTCTAAACCAACCACTAACCCTTCATAGAGAAGACCTGAGTGAAGAGACCACTCTAAACCAACCACTAACCCTTCATAGAGAAGACCTGAGTGAAGAGACCACTCTAAACCAACCACTAACCCTTCATAGAGAAGACCTGAGTGAAGAGACCACTCTAAACCAACCACTAACCCTTCATAGAGAAGACCTGAGTGAAGAGACCACTCTAAACCAACCACTAACCCTTCATAGAGAAGACCTGAGTGAAGAGACCACTCTAAACCATCCACTAATCAGTGGCTTGGTATCAATACATCAAACACATGGTTTCCATGTGTTTGATGCCATTCCATTTGCTCCGTTCCAGCCATTATTATGAGCTGTCCTCCCCTCAGCAGCCTCCTGTAAACAACAGCTGGTGCATGATATCTAAGGAAGTCTCGAGCTACTGCTCGCCTGAGGTCGAGTTCTCATGATAAGCTGCAGACAAAATTACCTACCGAGAGAGTTTTCATCTATATCCTTTGTCGCTGTTTACATACCAACACAGTCAGAGGCTGGCACTTAGACAGCATTGAATGAGCTTTATTCCGCCATAAGCAAACAAGAAAACCCTCACCCAGAGGCGGCGCTCCTAGTAGCCGGGGACTTTAATGCAGGGAAACTTAAATCCGTTTTACCAAATTTCTATCAACATGTTAAATGTGCAACCAGAGGGAAAAGAACTCTGGACCAAATATACTCCACACACAGAGATGCATACAAAGCTCGTCCTCCATTTGGCAAATCTGACCATAATTCTATCCTCCTGATTACTGCTTACATGCAAAAATTAAAGCAGGAAGCACCAGTGACTAGATCAATAAAAAAGTGGGCAGATGAAGCAGATGCTAAGATACAGGACTGTTTTGCTAACACAGACTGGAATATGTTCCGTGATTCCTCCAATGGCATTGAGGAGTACACCACATCTGTCGTTGGCTTCATCAATAAGTGCATTGATGACGTCGTCCCCACAGTGACCGTATGTACATACCCCAACCAGAAACCATGGATTACAGGCAGCATCCGCACTGAGCTAAATGCTAGAGCTGCCGCGTTCAAGGAGCGGGACTCTAACCCGGAAGCTTATAAGAAATCCCGCTATGCCCTCCGACGAACCATCAAACAGGCAAAGCGTCAATACAGGACTAAGATCGAGTCATTCTACACCGGCTCTAATGCTCGTCGGATGTGGCAGGGCCAGTAAACCATTACAGACTACAAAGGGAAGCACAGCTGAGAGCTGCCCAGTGACACAAGCCTACCAGACGAGCTAAACTACTTCTATGCTCGCTTCGAGGCAAATAACACTGAAACATGCGTGAGAGCACTAGCTGTACCAGAAGACTGTGTGATCACGCTCTCCGCAGCCAATGTGAGTAAGACCTTTAGACAGGTCAACATTCACAATGCCGCAGGGCCAGACGGATTACCAGGACGTGTACTGCGAGCATGCGCTGACCAACTAGCAAGTGTCTTCACTGACATTTTCAACCTCTCCCTGTCCGAGTCTGTAATACCAACATGTTTTAAGCAGACCACCATAGTGCCTGTGCCCAAGAACACTAAGGTAACCTGCCTAAGTGACTACTGACTCGTAGCACTCACGTCTGTAGCCATGAAGTGCTTTGAAAGGCTGGTAATGGCTCACATCAACACCATCATCCCAGAAACCCTAGGCCCACTCCAATTTGCATGCCGCCCAAACAGATCCAAAGATGATGCAGTCTCTATTGCACTCCACACTGCCCTTTCCCACCTGGACAAAAAGAACACCTATGTGAGAATGCTATTCATTGACTACAGCTCAGCGTTCAATACCATAGTGCCCTCAAAGCTCATCAATAAGCTAAGGACCCTAGGACTAAACACCTCCCTCTGCAACTGGATCCTGGACTTCCTGACGGGCCGCCCCCAGGTGGTAATGGTAGGTAACAACATATCTGCCACGCTGATCCTCAACACGGTGGCCCCTCAGGGGTGCGTGCTCAGCCCCCTCCTGTGCTCCCTGTTCACTCATGACTGCACGGCTAGGCACGACTCCAACACCATCATTCATTTTGCCGATGACACATCATTGGTAGTCCTGATCACTGGCAACAACGAGACAGCCTATAGGGAGGTCAGAGACCTGGCCGTGTGGTGCCAGGACAACAACCTCTCCCTCAACGTGATCAAGACAAAGGAGATGATTGTGGACTACAGGAAAAGGAGGATCGAGCACATCCTCATTCTCATCGACGGGGCTGTAGTGGAGCAGGTTGAGAGCTTCAAGTTCCTTGGTGTCCACATCACCAACAAACTAACATGGTCCAAGCACACCATGACAGTCGTGAAGAGGGCACGACAAAACCTATTCCCCCTCAGGAGACTGAAAAGATTTGGCATGGGTCCTCAGATCCTCAAAAGGTTCAACATCTGCACCATCGAGAGCATCCTGACTGGTTGCATCACTGCCTGGCATGGCAACTGCTCGGCCTCTGACCGCAAGGCACTACAGAGGGTAGTGCGAACGGCCCAGTACATCACTGCGGCCAATCTTCCTCCCATCCAGGACCTCTATACCAGGCAGAGAAAGGCCCTCCACGATCTCTATACGTGTCAGAGAAAACCCCTAAAAACTGTCAAAGACTCCTGCCACCCTAGCCATAGACTGTTCTTTCTGCTACCTCATGGCAAGTGGTACCGGAGCGCCAAGTCTAGGTCCAAGAGGCTTCTCAACAGCTTCCACCCCCAAGCCATAAGACTCCTGAACATCTAGTCAAATGGCTACCCAGACTATTCACATTGCCCCCCCCCCCCCCTCCCAACACACCACTGCCACTCTCTGTTATTATCTATGCATAGTCACTTTAATTAACTCTACCTACATGTACATACTACCTCAACTAACCGGTGCCCCTGCACATTGACTCTGTACCGGCACCCCCCTGTATATATTGTTATTTTTTACTGTTCCTCTTTAATTACTTGTTACTTTTTTATCTCTTATTCTTATCCATATTTTTTTTTAAACTGCACTGTTGGTTAAAGGGCTTGTAAGTAAGCATTTCACTGTAAGATCTACACCTGTTGTATTTGGCGCATGTGACTCATACAATTTCATTTGATTTGTGGAGCGTATCCACTCCAAACAGAATTCTAGTAGTAGTATCACTCTGGTCTACGCCGATGGGACTTAGCCTGTTTGGGTTCAACTAGATACTGGATCTCTCCTTCTGTCCCAAACTGGCTGTGGGGACAGCCGGCCAGTGAGATGTCTGCATTAGATACATGTCTTTGTGTTGCCATGGAGATAACCTCCAGATGGCCTCCAGTCATGGATGTCCCCTGGCCCACCCCTTGGCTGGTCACCAAACCCACAAAGGGCCACAGGGCCATTTTGAAGAGGCCTCTCTTGCTCGTCGGGCCCTTCCTCACCCCCTCTAATGCAAGGTGGACTCAGGAACATCAAAGGGATGCTCTATAGAAACTCCCCTCTCGATCCTGCCCCCCCCCCATCCCCCTCCTCCCTCTCACCTCCCCTCATATACACACTTACCATTTGAAAACCCTCTTCATTCCTGCGGACCTCACCCTTTTCACATCTATTTACAAACCCCACTGTAGGCCCCAAAGGCAGTGTCCCTTTTGTCTGGTTGTTAGCAACCGGGTTAGGAAGTAGCTTGCTGGGTTGTTTTACGTTATCTTTTGTGATGTTGAACTAGAGGGTCAAACTCATCGAAAGCCCTCAGGGCCACGCATAGGTCATATAACAGTAGTGAACTGGTAGGGTCAACCCAGGAAATCCACAACACACTTTCTTTACCACTACACCTACAAGGTGTGTTTTGCCCAGAGCTAGTGCATTTGTGTCTCTGGACAGTACAGGTTGTCTTGGCCCTACCTCACCTCCAGTAGTGCAGTCAGAGCCCTCTCCATCAGAACCATGTCCCTGCCAGCCATTATCCATGCAGCCTGTAAATCGGCCCGCAATCAGGGCCCCGTTGCTCCTGGAGCCCTCACCTCGCCACTCCAGATGATTCCCCTGGCTGATTGGGCTAACTGGACTCCTGTCTGTGGAGGCATTAGCATGGATTGTTTTCTGGATGGCACACTGATGGAGCTGTATTAGCATTCACACCTCACCTCACCTCACCTCTGCTGAGCCCCTGGGCTTAAGGAGGGGAGTCCTCACAAGTGGTTAGACTGGAACCGAACGGTCTCTAGACTAGCGGGTTGGTCTACTGGAGACTGGTCCGTCTGGGTTTAGATTTCTTTAGATAAGAGACATTTCTGTTGTTTACAATTCTGTCTTGTCAAATGGGTTGTGACTGAACACAGTAAGAAGCTCACTCCCCAACTCTGTGTCTCACCCATGAGGGCTCCATAGGTACTCTGCAGCAATCAGAGACTGACCCATGGCTGGTGTCTTACCGTGATGCCTATGGAAAAGGTCTGATGTGCTCTGTGTCTGTGGTTTTAGATAGGTAGGGATGAGAAAATGGGTTTGTGAGTGGCGACATCATCAAGCTTTCATGTGAGTGAGTGAATTGAGTTGGTTTCCGTTTGTGAGACTGTGAATCTGTGAGACAGAGAAAAAATGAGAGAGTGAGCGGTTGAGTGAGTGTGTTTGGCTTGTGATTAGCAGCCCCCCCCCCCCCCCAAACGCTCGCACATACACACACATCTCAACCTCTCTCTCTGGCTGAGTTATGCCCGGAGACAACCATTGTCTAGAGCCTTGTGGAATCCTGGTGACATCACAGTTGCCCAGGCTCTAGTGCGCTTAGTGACCACTCAGCTCTGGACAGGCCTCATGTCTGGCTCCACACAAACAGAGAGAGAGCGAGCGAGAGAAAGAAATAGAGAGACAAAGGGAGGGAGTGGAGAGATGAAAGAGTTGGGTCATTGGAGAGAGAGGGGGTGGGAGGGGGGGGACAGAGAGGGGGTTGAGTGAGAGCGGTTGGGGAGGGGGGAAAGAGAGAGAGGGATAGGGAGAGATTTGGGGTATTGGGGGGAGAGAGAGGAGAGTCAGGGGGAGAGGGGGGACCGTGTGGAGTGTTTTGGGTTCTTATAGTTAGCCAAATCAACCCACAATGTACAAACATCCAGCAGACCTGTCTCCCACGTGGTACACAGGGCAGAACGAAAAAAGTGCCAGACTTCCTGTATTTAGAACCACATTATCTCATTCAGACTAGGGGGTAGATTCAATCTGTAGCGCTGAAGATCTGCCCTATACCCCAATATAAATGTATAGGTCATTTCCGATTGAGCTGACATATGCAGCCTTTACTGTGAATGCGGTAAAGGCTGCATTAAATTGTGCTTGAATAATTGAATGAACCACATTTTATACTATGTAGAAATATCTAATGCTATAAGACATATCTGGTTAATCAATGACGGGAAACCAGAAAGGAAGCTGGTCGCATTTGCAACCTGATCCTAGAAACAGAGGAGATACTCAAAGAATATAATTTACTGTCAGATATAGGAATCAGACACAGATCCTCTCTAGGAATTACTGTGTGTGTGTGTGTGTGTGTGTGTGTGTGTGTGTGTGTGTGTGTGTGTGTGTGTGTGTGTGTGTGTGTGTGTGTGTGTGTGTGTGTGTGTGTGTGTGTGTGTGTGTGTGTGTGTGTGTGTGTGTGTGTGTGTGTGTGTGTGTGTGTGTGTATGTGTGAGAGAGAGAGGCGGAGAGAGAGGCGGAGTGAGAGAATCAGACACAGAGAGAGACAGAAAGAGATGGAGCGAGAGAGAGCAGAAATGGGCCTCCGGTGTAATCTTGCGCTATGTGTCTGAGCTGGTCTTTCTTTCCGCTTGTTAGAACTGTCTCTGTTAGTAATCATGATAAAGTTTACTGTCTGTCTCTCTCCGTGTCACAGAGTTGTAGAGCGGGTCAGAATGTTCAGCAAAAGAGTGGAACGTGTTAATCATTTTGTGGTTATCATTTATAGTGAGGTTATGTGGCAGCTGCTATATTTGTATGTGCGAGTGAGCAGTGTGTGGGTATCTGTGTGTGTGTGCATGTGCGTGCGTGTGTGTGTAGGCGTGTGTTTATTTCAATGTGTGTGTATGCTTTTTGCTGTATGTGTGTTTATTTTGCTGTGTGTATGTGTTTTGCTGTGTGCGTCAGATTGTGTGTGTGTGTATTGTGGGGCAGGGGGCGGTGGTGGTGGGATGCCAGCTCCCAGGAAGCTCAGGACTATAGAAACCTGAGCCAGCAACTCCTGAGACAATGAGAGAAACACGTGAGGTTCTGGCACATGGTGGCTTGGATTACCTACCTGTCCTGCCTCACTGGGCCCCACTCTGCCTGCCTGCCTGCCCTCCTCGCTCACTGAACTTTTGGCCCTGGGAGTGTAGTTGCCCCCCTCCCTGTTAACTCCCTGAACCGCTCTATCTCCCTCCCTCTTTTCCCTCTTTCCTTCTCTCCCTCTCTCATTTACTCCCTCTATTTTCATACTTTCCTTCATTACATCCCTCTATTATCTCCCCAACACTTCATCTACCCTGTCATCTCCCTTTTTCTATATCTGCCCCTCCTCTTGTTTCCTCTCATTCTCTCACTCGTTTTCCATCGTCCACTCTCTTACACCCCCCATCTCTCTCTCTCTCTCTCTCTCTGCCCCCCCCCCCCCCCCACCCCTCTCTGTCTCTCTCTGTCTCTCCCAATCCTGCTCCTCAGGCTGACTGATGCTCCAGACAAAGGGTGTCCCCTACCATCCATCCATCTATAGGCCACAGGTGAGCTCTCTTATACCGGGCAAACCAGACTTTCAAGTCTCCCACACTAACATACACATACGTATTGGGCCGGGCTCCTCTCACCTGTGCAAATAGAATTGGCTAGGGTGAGAGAAAGAAAGAGAGAGCGAGAAGGTGAGAAAGAAAGAGAAAAAAAGAGAGGTGGGTGACAGACAGAGAGAGGGAAAAGAGAGAGAGAGAGAATCTGCCTGCCATGTTACTCAGAATACCACATAGCTGAGCAAACCCCCAGCACCACAACACCTCACCTGGGTTCTCCTCCACCTTTCACTCCTTTGTTTTCGCTCTTAACCAACTCTCCCTCTCTTTCTAATGCTGGCCGTACAGCCATAGGGGTGTAGGTTCCACAGTTGAAATGAAGAATATCAAATAGAAAAGGACAAAAGGAAGGCAGAAAGAGTGAAAATGTCACATCTGTCTCTCTCGCTCATGCTCTCTCGCTCTCTCTCGCGCTCTCTCGCTCTCTCTCGTGCTCTCGCGCTCTCACTCTCTCGTGCTCTCGCTTTCTTTCGTGCTCTCGCTTTCTCTCGTGCTCTCTCTCGCTCTCTCTCGCTCTCTCTCTCTCTCTCGCGCTCTCTCGCTCGCACTCTCTCTCGCACTCTCTCGCTCTCTCTCGCACTCTCGCTCTCTCGCGCTCTCGCTCTCTCATGCTCTCGCTCTCTCTCTCGTGCTCTCGCTCTCTCTCGTGCTCTCTCGTTCTCTCTCTCCTACTCTCTCGCTCTCTCTCTCGCGCTCTCTCGCTCTCTCGCTCTCTCTCACGCTCTCTCACGTGCTCTCTCTCGCGCTCTCTCTCACGCTCTCTCACGTGCTCTCTCTCGCGCTCTCTCGTGCTCTCTCTCGCTCTCTCTCGTGCGTTCTCTCTCACGCTCGCTATCTGTCTGTCTCTGTCTGTCTGTCTGTCTGTCTGTCTGTCTGTCTGTCTGTCTGTCTGTCTGTCTGTCTGTCTGTCTGTCTGTCTGTCTGTCTGTCTGTCTGTCTGTCTGTCTGTCTGTCTGTCTGTCTGTCTGTCTGTCTCCAATCTGTCTGTCTTTCTCTGTCTGTCTTTCTCTCTGTCTGTCTGTCTCTCTCTCTGTCTGTCTGTCTCCCTCTCTCTGTCTCTCTGTCTCTCTGTCTCTCTGTCTCTCTCTCTCTCTGTCTGCAGGTTGGGACCTGAAAGATGTGCCAGACCCTCTGCCAAACGTTGTCCTCCACCTCGCCCTGCAGACATTGGTATATACACACGCAAAACACACACATGCACATGAAACACACACACGCACATGAAACACACACACAACATGAAACATACTAAACTTACTCATAAACACACATAGTTTCACAATTACACCCATCTATGCATGCATGCAAACACACACATACACACACTCTTTCGACATCATTCACTCATTCACATCCACACCCATGTAAACACCTTCACTCCTTCACAGTCAATCTCCCTCACACACACAAACAAACTGTTTTTCATGGTTTGGGCTAGACCCCTTAGTTCCAGTAAGGGGAAATCTTAACGCTACAGCATACAATTACATTCTAGACTATTCTGTGCTTCCAACTTTGTTGAAACAGTTTGGGAAGGCTCTTTCCTGTTTCAGCATGACAATGCCTCTGTGAACAAAGCGAGGTCCATAGAGAAATGGTTTGTCTAGATCTGTGTGGAAGAACTTGACTGGCCTACACAGAGCCCTGACCTCAACCCTATCAAACACCTTTGGGATGAATTGGAACGCCGACTGCGAGCCAGGCCTAATTGCCCAACATCAGTGCCCAACCTCACTAATGCTCTTGTGGCTGAATGGAAGCAAGTCCCTGCAGCAATGTTACAACATCTAATGGAAAGCCTTCCCAGAAGAGTGGAGGCTGTTATAGCAGCAAAGGGGGGACCATCTCCGTATTAATGCCCATGATTTTAGAATGAGATGTTCGACAAGCAGGTGTCCACATGCGTTTGGTCATGTATTGTGTATAAATATCATTAGGCTGTATGTATTTTTAGATATTGGCCAATTGTAATTGTATTTTATTGTAATCAAATCAAATATTGTTGGTCACATACACATGGTTAGCAGATGTTAATGAGAGTGTAGCAAAATGCTTGTGCTTCTAGTTCCGACAGTGCAGTAATATCTAACAAGTAATCTAACAATTCCCCAAAAACTACCTAATACACACAAACATAAAGGGGTGAATGAGAATATGTACATATAAGTATATGGATGAACGATGGCCGAGCGGCATAGGCAAGTTAGATGGTGCAGTAGATGGTATAAATTACAGTGTATACACATGTGATATGAGTAATGTAAGTTTCATGAAAGTGATATTATTTAAAGTGCCAGTGTTTTAAAGTGACTAGTGATCAATGTATTAAAGTTGCCAGTGGTTGGGTCTCAATGTAGGCAGCAGTTAGTGATTGCTGTTTAGCAGTCTGGTGGCCTTGAGAAAGAAGTTGTTTTTCAGTCTCTCGGTCCCAGCTTTCACGCACCTGTACTAACCTCACCTTCTGGATGGTAGCGGTTTGAACAGGCAGTGGCTCAGGTGGTTGTTGTCCTTGATTATACTTTTGGCCTTCCTGTGACATCGGGTGCTGTAGGTGTCATGGATGGCAAGTAGTTTGCCCCCGGTGATACGTTGTGCAGACCACACCACCCTCTGGAGAGCCTTACGGTTGTGGGTGGAGCAGTTGTCGTACCAGGCTGTGATACAGCCCCACAGGTTGCTCTCGATTGTGCATCTATAAAAGTTTGTCAGGGTTTTGGGTGACAAGCCAAATTTCTTCAGCCTCCTGAGGTTGAAGAGGTGCTGTTGCGCTTCTTCACCACACTGTCTGTGTGGGTGGACCATTTCAGTTTGTCTGTGATGTGTACGCCGAGGAACTTACCACTTTCCACCTTCTAGACTGCTGTCCCTTCGATGTGGATAGGGGGGTGCTCCCTCTGCTGTTTCCTGAAGTCCACGATCATCTCCTTTGTTTTATTGAAGTTGAGTGAGAGGTTGACTTCCTGACACCACACACCGAGTGCCCTCACCTCCTCCCTGTAGGCTGTCTTGTTGTTGTTAGTAATCAAGCCCACTACTGTTGTGTCGTCTGCAAACTTGATGATTGAGTTGGAGGCGTGCATGGCCATGCAGTCATGGGTGAACAGGGAGTACAGGAGTGGGCTGAGCACACACCCTTGTGGGGCCCCCGTGTTGAGGATCAGTGAAGGGGAGATGTTGTTTCCTACCTTCACCACCTGGGGGTGGCCCGTCAGAAAGTCCAGGACCCAATTACACAGAACGGGGTTGAGACCCAGGGCCTCCAGCTTGATGATGAGCTTGGAGGGTACTATGGTGTTGAATGCTGAGCTGTAGTCAATGAACAGCATTCTTACATAGGTTTTCCTCTTGTCCAGATGGGATAGGGCAGTGTGCAGTGTGATGGCGATTGCGTCATCTGTGGACCTGTTGGGGCAGTATGCAAACTGAAGTGGGTCTAGGGTGTCAGGTAAGGTGGAGGTGATATGAGTCTTGACTAGTCTCTCAAAGCACTTCATGATGACAGAAGTGAGTGCTACGGGGCGGTAGTCATTAAGTTCAGTTATCTTTGCCTTCTTGGGTACAGGAACAATGGTAGCCATCTTGAAGCATGTGGGGACAGCAGACTGGGATAGGGAGCATTTGAATATGTCTGTTAACACGCCAGCCAGCTGGTCTACGCATGCTCTGAGGACGAGGCTAGGGATGCCGTCTGGGCCAGCGGCTTTGCGAGGGTTAACACATTTAAATGTTTTACCGACGTCGGCCACAGAGAAGGAGAGTGGGGGGGGCGGGGTTCTTGTTAGTGGTCTGCGACGGTGGCACTGTATTATCCTCAAAGCGAGCAAAGAATGTCTTTTAATTTGTCTGGAAGTGTGACGTCGGTGTGCGTGACGTGGCTGATTTTCTTTTTGTAGTCCGTGATTTCCTGTAGACCCTGCCACATACAGTGGCTTATGAAAGTATTCACCCCCTTGGCCTTTTTCCTATTTTGTTGCCTTACAACCTGAAATTAAAATTGATTTTGGGGGGGGTTTGTCTTTTGATTTACACAACATGCCTACCACTTTGAAGATGCAAAATATTTTTTCTTGTGAAACAAACAAGAAATATGACAAAAAAACAGAAAACCCCCAAAGTCAATACTTTGTAGAGCCACCTTTTGCAGCAGCAATCTTCAAGTCATATTACATATTCTCAATTGGATTGAGGTCTGGGCTTTGACTAGGCCATTCCAAGACATTTAAATTTTAAATGTTTTAACATTTAAATGTTTCCCCTTCAACCACTCTAGTGTTGCTTTAGCAGTATGCTTAGGGTCATTGTCCTGCTGGAAGGTGAACCTCCGTCCCAGTCTCAAATCTCTGGAAGACTGAAACAGGTTTCCCTCAAGAATTTCCCTGTATTTAGCGCCATCCATCATTACTTCAATTCTGACCAGTTTCCCAGTACCTGCCGATGAAAAAAAATCGGTATTCTTGGGGTGATGAGAGGTGTTGGGTTTGCGCCAAACATAGCATTTCCTTGATGGCCTTAAAGCTCAATTTTAGTCTCATCTGACCAGAGTACCTTCTTCCATATGTTTGGGGAGTCTCCCACATGCCTTTTGGCGAACACCAAATGTGTTTGCTTATTTCTTTCTTGAAGCAATGGCTTTTTTTCTGGCCACTCTTCCGTAAAGCTTAGCTCTGTGGAGTGTACGGCTTAAAGTGGTCCTATGGACAGATACTCCAATCTCCGCTGTGGAGCTTTGCAGCTCCTTCAGGGTTATCTTTGGTCTCTTTGTTGCCTTTCTGACTAATGCCCTCCTTGCCTGGTCTGTGAGTTTTGGTGGGCGGCCCTCTCTTGGCAGGTTTGTTGTGGTGCCATGTTCTTTTCATTTTTAATAATGGATTTAATGGTGGGATGTTCAAAGTTTCAGATATTTTTTTATCACCCAACCCTGATCTGTACTTCTCCACAACTTTGTGCTTGACCTGTTTGGAGAGCTCCTTGGTCTTCATGGTGCCACTTGCTTAGTGGTGTTGCAGACTCTGGGGCCTTTCAGAACAGGTATATTGAGATCATGTGACACTTAGATTGCACACAGGTGGACTTTATTTAACTTATTATGTGACTTCTGAAGGTAATTGGTTGCACCAGATCTTATTTAGGGGCTTCATAGCAAAGGGGGTGAATTCATATGCATGCACCACTTTTCCTTTTTTTCAAACATTTTTTAAATTTGACTTCACCAATTTGGACTATTTTATGTACGTATGTCCATTACATGAAATCCAAATAAAAATCCATTTAAATTACAGGTTGTAATGAAATAAAATAGGAAAAACGCCTCGGGGGGTGAATACTTTTGCAAGGCACTGTACGTCTCGTGACTGAGCCGTTGAATTGTGACTCCACCTTGTCCTTGTACCGGCACTTCACTTGTTTGATTGCCTTGCGGAGGGAATAACTACACTGTTTAAATGCAGCCATATTCCCAGACCTCTTTCCATGGTTAAATGTGGTGGTTCACACTTTCAGTTTTGCGTGAATGCCGCCATCCATCCACGGTTTCTGTTTAGGGTAGGTTTTAATAGTCGCAGTGGGTACAACATCTCCAATGCACTTCTTTTTAAACTCACTCACTCACCGAGACAGCGTATAGGTCGATGTTGTTCTCTGAGGCTGACCGGAACATATTCCAGTCCACGTGATCAAAACAATCTTGAAGCGTGCGATTGTTCAGACCAGCGTTGAATGGTTCTCGTCACTGGTACATCCTGTTTGAGTTTCTGCCTATAAGACGGTAGGAGCAAGATGGCGTCGTAGTCGGATTTGCTGAAGGGAGGGCGGGGGAGGGCTTTGTATGCATTGGGGAAGTTAGAGTAGCTGTGATCGAGTGTATTACCTCTGCACATGGTGCAATCATTATGCTGATAGAATTTAGGTAGCCTTGTTCTCAAATGTGCTTTGTTAAAATCCCCAGCTACAATAAATGCAGCCTCAGGCTATATGGTTTCCAGTTTACATAGAGTCCAGTGAAGTTCCTTGAGGGCGTCTTGGTGTTTGCTTGAGGGGAAATGTACACAGCTGTGACTATAACTGATGAGAATTCTCTTGGTAGACCACGTGTAACAACACCTGCACAGGATCGGTACATCCGAACATCACATCTGCGGGACAGGATGGCAACAACAACTGCCCGAGTTACACCAGGAATGTACAATCCCTCCATCAGTGCTCAGACTGTATGCAATAGGCTGAGAGAGGCTGGATTGAGGGCTTGTAGGCCTGTTGTAAGGCAGGCCCTCACCAGACATCACCGGCAACTACGTTGCCTATGGGCACAAACCCACCGACGCTGGACCAGACAGAACTGGCTAAAGTGCTCTTCACTGAATAGTCGCGATTTTGTCTCACCAGGGGTGATGGTCGGATTTGGGTTTATTGACGAAGGAATGAGCGTTACACCGAGGCCTGTACTCTGGAGCAGGATCGATTTGGAGCTGGAGGGTTCGTCATGGTCTGGGGCGGTGTGTCACAGCATCATCGGACTGAGCTTGTTGTCATTACATTACATCTCAACGCTGTGCGTTACAGGGAAGACATCCTCCTCCCTCATGTGTTACTCTTCCTGCAGGCTCATACTGCATGACCCTCCAGCATGACAATGCCACCAGCCATACTGCTCGTTCTGTGAGAGATTTCCTGCAAGACAGGAATGTCAGTGTTCTGCCATGGCCAGCGAAGAGCACGGATCTCAATCCCATTGAGCACGCCTGGGACCTGTTGGATCGGAGGGTGAGGGCTGGGGCCATTCCCCCCAGATATGTCCGGGAACTTACAGATGCCTTGGTGGAAAATTGGAGTAACATCTCAAAGCAAGAACTGGCAAATCTGGTGCAGTCCATGAGGAGGAGATGCACTGCAGTACATAATGCAGCTGGTGACCACACCAGATACTGACTGTTACTTTTGATTTTGACCCCCCCTTTGTTCAGGGACACATTATTCCATTTCTGTTAGTCACATGTCTGTGGAACTTGTTCAGTTTATGTCTTAGTTGTTGAATCTTGTTATGTTCATACAAATATTTACACATGTTAAGTTTGCTGAAAATAAACGCAGTTGACAGTGAGATGACGTTTCTTTTTTTGCTGAGTTTATATCCAATAGTTCTTCCCGGCTGTATGTAATAAGACTTAAAATTTCCTAGGGTAACAACGTAACAAATAATACATTAAAAAAACGAAAAACTGCATAGTTTTCTAAGATCTCGAAGCGAGTCGACCATCTCTGTCGGCGCCATCTTGTGACACCATCTTTATTACAAAAAGAAATACAAAAACACACAACTTTAATATACATATTCATTTGACAGAGGTAATGAAGTACCCTTTGATCAGCACAGAAATTGATAAAACAGGACCATGTTTGCCAAACAAGTAGATCTGAGTTTATGGCAATATTACACAGGTAAGCTAACGGTTACAGAAATCAGGAATACAGGCTAGCTCATTATATAGGTATGCTTGACTGTGTCCAGCATACCACCTGTTGTTATGTTGGGCACCTACTGACCCAAAAATGTTTCTCAATGATATGCATTGCCATGATGAAGATGAAGGAAATACAGGCAGGCACCACATTACTACAAAACATAACAACTCACTCCATCAGGCCTGATGGTCTCGTAAGTATAAAAGCAGAGCTTGGTTTCAAAACTTGAAAAGGTAGTGGAATGGGATAATGTCTTAGTGTGGTGTGTGAAGAATCCAATACTTTACCTTGTATGTGGCACCTCCCCGAAAAGTATGAATTAGGCGGTTTGAGAAGGTTTGAATACTTAGCAACTTGCCTACACATTGTTTGAAGTACAATAGACCAACATAGCTACTGTAGTAGGTCAAAGCTGTGTGCTGGAAAACCTTGGTAGAGTATGGGTGGAATAGGCATTGTGGTGCTCATGTGAATTTCCTTTCCTTATTGGCTTCAGACCAATGCCTACTTCTCACTTAAAACTTAGTTTTTAATAGAGTTGTGTTTTAGATTGTTACAAATGTACTGATATAAGTCGTGGCATTCGGCAACTTGAAAAACAACTTACTTCACACGCGTATCTATCTGCCTTCTCATTGGCTACAATGGTCCCACCTGATCTCGTCTCATCCCGCCTGGCTTCCATCTTTTGAGGACATGTGTTTTCATTGTTAGAGCGGTTACTTGATCATCTTTGCTATCACTAGCTAACAAAAGGGAACAAATCCAGGGCAGAGACAGTAGAGAAAGCGAGACACCCCATCATTTTTTTCAGATCAGGGCAGGCCCACTGGTCTGCTTTTTGCTCACACCCTGCGGAGGGGGTGCCCCAAAGCGAAACATCACACTAGCAATTTTTTTCTGATCGGGGAGGGGGCAATAAGCAGACCTGATTGGCCCCGCTTTTTGGTTTCAGGTAGAACCCTTTTTAGTTCCAGGTAGAACTCTTTGGAAAGGGTTCTACATGGAACCCAAAAGGGTTCTACCTGGAACCAAAAATGGTTATTCAAAGGGTTCTCCTATGGGGACAGCATACAGGTTATTTTTGGTTATCTAGAACCTAAAAAAAAAATTCTAAGAGTGTAGGCTACTTTCTGTCCCTAACGCTAAAACTAAAACTCTAACTAAATAATATAAAAACAAATATAAATATTTTTTTACCAAGCTATAACTAAATAAAAACTAGTAAATCAAATCTGAAAACTAACTGAAACAAATAAAGAGATAAAGATCTAAAAATGAATAGAAATAAAAACAAATCGTAAATCACAAAGGTTTAACAACCTTACGCAGCAGCCCGTTTCTTAGTCCTTGTCTCTCCTAGCCTACTCTCACCATGCGTTCTCTCACACCTAGAGAAACACCCAACTCAGAATGAGTCAGCTGATGCTAGTGGTCTCTCTTTAAAGCGGTTGGTGCTGCCACCCCCACTGTTAAATAGTAGGCAACGCCATCATTACTACATGCTCCGAGCTAGCGTGGTACAAGTACTTGCATGGTACATACCTGTACTGGGTGTAAGCCCATCCACAGAGCATAAAATAACCTAGCTGGAAGAGATTCTCATTATCAGTGTATATTAATGTACACTTCTACCCCTACCCACTGTGTTACCTCAACTACCATGTACCCTGCACATTAACTCGTTACCGGTACTCCTTGTATATAGCCTTGTTATTGTTTTTTACTATGTTACTATTTCCTTTTTCTTATTTATCTAATATTTCTTGTACTTTTTAACTCTGCACTGTTGGGAATGGGTTCGCAAGTAAGCAAGTCTACACCTGTTCTATTCGGTTACAGCTGAGTGTCGTAACTGGAGGAGAGGGTGGCCCCTAATCTGTCCGTCATTATCATTGTATATCAATGTTCATCTCAACGTATTCCTCCCCATGGCCCTACAGATAGCTATGTCCTCTATAGAGAATGGTCATGTCATACACATGCCCATAGGGATCTTACTGATAGGCTGTTAAGCTATCTAATGGATCCTGTCTAATGAATGTAAGTGAAAATGATTAGAGCGGCATGTTGCTGTGAGACGTAAAGTGTCAAGCCCTCTGAAGCATGCCTAGTGTGTCTGTGTCTGTTTGTGTTGGTATAGCAGACTGGGTGTAGTGACACCGCTTGTTTTGACGGTACTCAAACGTGTTGAGGATAGTTGTTGAATGAATGGGTCTCTCTGAGTGTGGTTATGGGTGCAGTACCGGAGGTAATGGTATCAGCAGCGGTTGTGTAGTGGTTATGAGATGGCAATAAAGTGGTTGTGAGGTGGTGGTTGTATTTCCACGGCCTCTGGGTCTTCCTGTGTGACAGTAACGTGAGGTAAACCCCAGTAAATCTCTCCTCGTCCTCCTTCCTCGTCTCTAATTCCTCATTACCTCACAGTAGGTTGTCTCAGCGGAGATTTAGAACGCCTCCGGGGCTCCCTCTGTGTGTGTGCGCGCGACTGTGTTTTTTTAAGTGTGTATTAAGCCATGCGGTGAGCGTGTTGGACCACAGGGGCTCACTGCGGGAGGGAGTTAGCCAGCAGCCAGGTGTATGACCATTGACCACATGGGTCATGCAGGTGACACGCACTCTGGGTTCTTCTGAATGTGTGTGTGTCTCTGTCCTGACTACTCTATATAGAAAGAGGCTCTCTGAAGAACCTCAGCCAGACTTTAGCATACTTACCAATCAACCCCTATGATAAGGTCAGATGCAGATAGGTTAGTCTCAGGTCTTATCCACACTGATAATCTTTGTTAAATGTTTAGAGAGGAACAAAAGAGGTGCGAGCGGAGACACACTTGTATGCTCTGTTGATTGTTAATTTGATATTAGTGCATTTGTCTGGGGACTCGTGGGTTTGCTCATCCTTTCAGCTTTAATCAGTGTAACTGAACACCCAGCCTCGTCAATCTACCCTCTCTACTTGTCTACCTGACTGTCTGTGTCTTAACCTTTGTCAACCTTTTGTCTTTAAACAAACCCATAAAATCACTATTGGTTCCCAACACTGTTCAAACAAGGCTAGGAAAAGCCAGTGGGGACCACAGAATAATCTGGTAGCCTCTCACCTGTTTACTAGCCCCCACCAGTGGAAGGTAGAAGTACTGCAAGCTGGATGTTTTGATATTTTAATGGATATAATACCTTAAAGTGTTTATACTTTTTAAAATCTTTGATCTTTTTATGAATAAACCTTATTTGTGACTACATATTAGAGCATTTCCCCATTTGAAGGTGCTGAAATACATTCTGAGTCTTATATTTCAAAATGTATTCGAACAGCCAGTACTATCAAAAAGATAGTTCCCGTTCTCTTATGAAAAGTTTGCTCTGTAAAGTCTTTTTAATGATTTTCCTGTAGTCTGACAGTCAACCACGCTGTGCAGGCAACCAGGAATGACATAGCGGTGTTGAAATGAAGCCGTTTGTGATATGTGTGATTTCTCCTCTGGCATTGTGTCTGCTACGACAGTGTTTAATGATAATTGAGTAATTAGGTGTAAAATATATGGTTCAGTACAGCTAATCTTACCTGCCCGGTTCCACTGCTGATCAGGTTTTATCACAGCAGGGGCTAAACACTACAGTTTAGCAGCAGCACCACTAGTTTTCCCAAGTGTGTGTGTGTGTGTGTGTGTGTGTGTGTGTGTGTGTGTGTGTGTGTGTGTGTGTGTGTGTGTGTGTGTGTGTGTGTGTGTGTGTGTGTGTGTGTGTGTGTGTGTGTGTGTGTGTGTGTGTGTGTGTGTGTGTGTTGCTTAACTATCCTATGCGCTAAACTGGCCTAAACTGGCAATCAACAAGAAAGTGTTTAGAACTAATTTTACCCCGAGAAGAGCTGATCGTCAGCTTCACAATTGCACCAAAAAGGAAGATGACAATTTGACAGTCCTTTGGGGGTTTCACATTCGCACTGCTAGCAGCCTCAGCCACATTGGAAAGATAAACAGCAATGTGTGCTCTTGGCCACAGTTACACACACAGACCAACACAGTTACACACACAGACCAACACAGTTACACACACACAGACCAACACAGTTACACACACAGACCAACACAGTTACACACACAGACCAACACAGTTACACACACAGACCAACACAGTTACACACACACACACAGACCAACACAGTAACACACACACACAGACCAACACAGTTACACACACAGACCAACACAGTTACACACACAGACCAACACAGTTACACACACACACACAGACCAACACAGTTACACACACACAGACCAACACAGACAAAGTGATCTTTCTGTTTGAGTTACAGCGGCCATTGAGTTAGTGAAAGTAGTTCCACATAATGTATCATTGGAGTGTAAAGAGGCCTTTGTAAGTCACCCTATTCCCCCTCTTGCTTTCCTTAGGCTCTCAGTCGAAGGTCTATCCACACACACACACACACACACACACACACACACACACACACACACACACACACACACACACACACACACACACACACACACACACACACACACACACACACACACACACACACACACACACACACCCTTTACCAAACAGATGTCCATCAGTCTCTCTCACACCTTATGTTGCAGCTTCACTGCACTCAACCAGCCTACTTTCTCTTCCTCTTCACCAAACTCCAAACTGGGCCTCCAACCAGAAACTAGCAGTGGCAGCCAGAATATTTGGTTACGGATGTATTTCCATTCGATTGTCCTTAAAGGGGCCAAGAAGAAGTAAGCGATATGACTACGGGGATCATATTAATGTAACGCACACACACAATAATCCCACAGGACTTCCTTCCCATTCCCATTAGATGCCACACCCAGGTGGAGAAGTAACAGGAGAACACCTTTCACAGAGTCAGATTGGAAGAGGTGGGAAAAACAGGCAAGCAGCGAGGTGCTCAAAGAATAGTTTCACCTCTCCATACCTGCTATCCTCTCTCGCTCTCTGCCTCTCTCTCTCTCTCTCTCTCTCTATCTCTCTCTCACCTTAGGGCTGCTGCAACACATCTGATCCATTTTAATATTTGTATCTGCTGCTAATTTGAAGCGCCTCATGCATGCCCAAAGCCCATTGGCCACTCTGTAGTGGTCACCCCTGGTGTTTGCCTAAGAGTTGGCTCCTCTCAAAGGGGACAGTAATATCCACTGATGTAATGTGTGAGATAGGAATCTTTTGTGCACGGCGTTATAAATTGTCACTGTAATGTGAGTGAGTGGAGAGAGAGAGGGGGAGAGGGAGAGAGGGGTGGAGGGTTGGATGAAGCAGTATGGCTGGAATCCGCAGTGTTGTGAGAGCCCATACCTTTCAGCTTCATTAAACCAATTTCACGCCGAGGTGAGCTAAGAGAGGAAGCTCTGAGTCTCAGCAGCAGCAACAATGGCGCATTGAAGGGATGAGGCAAAAGTAAATTAGGTACCACTTCAGAGTCGGCAAATTAAAATCTGAAAGTTGGAAAGGAAAAGTTGAGGGGAGATGATTATGTCTTTATTGTAGGCCCCCCACCCCCCCAACCTGGAGAAAAAATCGGATCTATTTCTTGTCTGGTAATTGGTTTTGAAGATGCCCCCACTCAAAGCCTTAGCGAACCTTAAATTGCAAGCTGCTTGTGGACCTCCTTTCAGCCACTTCATTTGCTTGAGCGTATCAGTAACGTTTCATATCCAGGAAAATCATATAAATTGAACTTTAATGTGCTGCTTATTTCTGTGCAATCATTAACCTAATGTAGCAGGCGTAGAAGAAACGACTGAGCGGGGTCGGAAGAAACCGGAAGCATTTTCAGGCTTCGCCTCTTCTCTGCTTCTCCCCCTGAAAAAAACGTATTCTTCCAGATGCTTCCGTTTTCTCCGAACCCGCTGAAGATGTGTAATCGTTGACTTCCCGCGGCCATTGACCTGCTGTATTGAGCCAGGGGGCTGGCTGTTTGTCAGTCAAATGGGTGCAGGTTTCATCAAGACCACCTCTGCTTATGGAGTTAGTATTACTATTTACCATGGCATTAAATGTAAATCCATATTTTTCTATCAGATGTGGATTTCATCATTTTATGCTACAGATGTTGATGTGCAACGTATATCCCTATATTCCATTGACTGAAATCTCATCTGTGATGTTAGGGGAAACACTAGGGGGACCATGGCTTTTGACCGAGGTGTGGAGGCAGGAGTATCAGAAATATTAAACGTGAGGGATCAGAGTGGAAGATGAGTCGGAGAGAAGACAGTAAACAGCAGACCTTTTTGCTTTATTCTTTTGTCATTAAATTGTTGGACATAAAGACTGTGAAAACACCAACAAATTAGCTCCATGTGATTTGTTTTACAGTATTCCCACGCATATCATCAAATCATCACATTTTTATTGGTCATATACACATATTTCTCAGATGTTATCGCGGTGTAGCGAAATGTTTCTAGCTCCAACAGTGCAGTACAGTGTAGTAGTGTGCAGTAGTGCTTGTGTTTCTAGTTCCAACAGTGCAGTAGTGTAGTAGTGTGCAGTAGTGCTTGTGTTTCTAGCTCCAACAGTGCAGTACAGTGTAGTAGTGTGCAGTAGTGCTTGTGTTTTTAGCTCCAACAGTGCAGTAGTGTAGTAGTGTGCAGTAGTGCTTGTGTTTCTAGCTCCAACAGTGCAGTACAGTGTAGTAGTGTGCAGCAGGGCTTGTGTTTCTAGCTCCAACAGTGCAGTACAGTGTAGTAGTGTGCAGTAGTGCTTGTGTTTCTAGCTCCAACAGTGCAGTACAGTGTAGTAGTGTGCAGTAGTGCTTGTGTTTCTAGCTCCAACAGTGCAGTACAGTGTAGTAGTGTGCAGCAGTGCAGCATAACTGAGAGATATATGTAAACATATACAAATGTTTGAAGGTTTGAAATGTTTGTGTTTTAGTCAAAAGTTATATCTGTTTTGGTTTCTTGCGGTCAATTTGCAGTCTACAAATGATTAGTAATTATGTTCCTGCCCCCTGACCATCTACTCAAAATAAATTTGGCCTGTGGCTGAATCTAGTTGATCCCAGGTAGTTTGTGTGTGTGTGTGTGTGTGTGTGTGTGTGTGTGTGTGTGTGTGTGTGTGTGTGTGTGTGTGTGTGTGTGTGTGTGTGTGTGTGTGTGTGTGTGTGTGTGTGTGTGTGTGTGTGTGTGTGTGTGTGTGTGTGAACGAGTGAATATGTTTGTGTGTGTACATGTTTTTGTGTATGTATGGGGAGGCGGGTGCTGAGTAGGGCTCTCTCTCTCTCTCTCTCTGGCTGACTGGGTCACCACAATGCCCTGGCAGCAGTGTGGGCTTTACTGGGCTTCTACAGTGCTCTGCTGGGCCGCCGGCTTTACGAGAGACAGACGGATAGATCCCCTCGTCTTGTGCCATAAAGCCATCAGTGGGGAACAAAGAGGCCAGGTGCGAGGGGAGGCATTGGGAGCTCACCTGCACCCAGCAGGGAACAGCCTCTATCCATCCAAGCCAAGAGGCCCTCCACATTCACATTCAGCCGCCACTCACTAACAGCACTAATGGGGAGCAGGGACACTGTCAAAGAAGAAAAACCCTCCCTGTTTGGGATGGCCTGGGATCGTTATTAGCTGTTAGTGCCAGAACACAGCTTTAATGGTGAAGCGTTCAGTCAACACAGACTGTGACAGTGCAGTGCAGAGCAGGCTGCAACAGGTTGTTGCCAACAGCTGTAATTATCATCAGGAGACTCTAGTTTCTGTGAGAGTGGTGGGATCTTTGAGAACATTTGAATGTATTTTTAAGAGGCACTTGCTGGAGGGAGAACATGGTTAGGTAACAGGTTGTATCAGTTATCTGACAGGGAACGGGGCGGATAGAGTGACGGAGTCGTGAAGGGCGGCTAACAGAATGACAGGCAGAGAGGCAGGCTGAGCGACAGACCGACACAGAGACAGGTAGGCATGGAGTCATGGAGCCAGGCAGGCAGGCAGGCAGGGAAGCAGGCTGTCGGCAGGGGCAGACCCACCCTGGGTAGCTGCTTCCCTCCCTGTTGGAGTGGCAGATGTGTGGTGAATCTTTAACACTCCTAACAGCTCCTCACTCCCCACTGTCACCGCATCTGTCCCCGGCAATGTCCCCTCCTCAGTCCCCCTTGGCTCAGCCCCCTCCTGTGTGAATGCAGGACAACCAAAAGGAGCTATCAGTGGACTTATTGATTAGTCCAGCCTGCCCTGGCTAGCTTCATTTAATGACCTCTGGGACTCATTATTGACAAGGCTTTGTCTTTGTGATTAGTTCATTCTTTCACTGGACATATGGAAATCCTGTGTCTCACTCAGTGGGAAAATTGAATCAGAATGTCTGTAGCCTAACGGATCAATGCAACAAAAAAAAAATACTTGTTGATCTATGTAGAATTATGAACATATTTGAGTATGTTGACATGGATCAAGCGGAAACAGACATTTGAACAATGATAAGTGGGTCATGTTAGCGGGACAACAACAACAGAATCTAAGAGGCCAATACGCTCTCAACCGAACAACATCCCGTCTCATTGTCTGCCTTAAACCCCACTGCAAAAAAACATATCCCTGCCACAGCCGTAATAGATGATAAGCAGCATTTTATCCTCATTCGTATGATCAGCCTAATCTTCTCAGACGCCCCAGCGTTAGACTCGCCGTCCCCCGTCCCCTGTCTCTCTCTCCCACTCAGCTCAGCTCGGCTCAGCCTGGGCCCTGGCGAGAGCTGGTTTATTTTAATTGAAAATTAGCAAAACAAAACAAGGGCAAGAGGATCCCTGAATGGGGCCCCTTTCTCTGGAAGCTCCTGTGCCGTTGAATAATGCATATGGGAGAAAGTAAACAGCAGCCGCGGGCCCAGCCCAGGGAACAATGAGCCGCACACAGCCCAACCACGACGCCTGATTTTATTACGGGCCCTGTCAGTCCCCCACCTCCCTCCATCCATCCCTCCACTACCTCCCCTAGCCTGGGAATCGTGGGACCCAGGCCAGGCAGCAGCTGCTGACCGCTCCACACTGACCCAACACACTCCGCGACCTGCAGGATAACTCCGCACACACACCCACCAAGCACACACCACCGCCAAATACCTCCACTGTCACAGCCTGCCTGCTTTCCTGCCCGCCTACCACCACTGCAGTGTATACATATACACAGTCACACAAGGCAGCAACTGGTTGGTTACATCCAGATGGTGTCTTAGGAGTAAATGTATGCATTACACGGATGCTGTGCGTGCTGAGTGTTAGAAAAGATTACATTTATGTTGAAGTTTTTCTCTTGACCAACTCCAACCCCCATTTCTGAGATCTCGGCTTGGACAGTGAAGGGTCACTGTGGCCACTTGTGAACTTTTCTCTCCACGAGAACATTCTGTGTGTTCTCTCTCCCCGACCAGGCAGGCATTAAGATTCCAGTCTTGCCTCTGGCTTCAGCTTGGGCCGGTTGCCACGCCGACAGGATGAGTAATGATGTGATGTGGCTCTAAAGTCCGAACGAAGACCTTATTACAGACCAAGCTTTTCATAACACGCTATTGTTGTCAAGTGTTCCTGATATTAACCTACATTCACTGGCACTTCCTCCTCCTGCTGCTCTAGACGTGTGTGTGTGTGTGTGTGTGTGTGTGTGTGTGTGTGTGTGTGTGTGTGTGTGTGTGTGTGTGTGTGTGTGTGTGTGTGTGTGTGAGTGTGTGTGAGTGTGAGTGTGAGTGTGAGTGTGAGTGTGAGTGTGAGTGTGAGTGTGTGTGTGTATGTATGTGCATCCACACTTGTGGCTGGACACCAGAAGTCATACTAAAGCTTGTCTACAATCACAACGACAGTAGATTAATACTGAATAGAATACGGAAGGATTTTCCTATTCTTTTAGATAGTTAATGTTTCAGCAGGTTTGTTTACATGATGTTGCTCTCTCTCTCTCTCTCTTTCTCTCTCCTCCTCTCTCTTGTCTCTCATCTCTCTCTCATCTCTCTCATACTGTTGTAGTCCAGGTCTATGTGTTTAGTCTGGCTTGACCATGAAACCTCCACACTCCCCACCTCACCTCAGCAAACAGCCCTGGGCCCTAGGCCTGAGAAGAGTCCACAGCAGCCTGGCCTTATAGACTGAGTGTGAAGGGCAATAAAAGAGAGGTGGGGGGGGGGGGGGGGGGGGGTGAGAGCGTGTCCCTCTAGCCGGAGCACGTGACACCAGGCGGCTGTAGGATGTTTGAGTTGGTTTATCGACATCCTCTGACAGAGATGACACACCATGGAGATGAGGGAACAGATAGGACTCAGGCATGATCCAGGTCTTCACCTCTAGACCATTGTTCCCCAACCCGCTCTACTACTTTGTTTGTCTGAGGAGGGGTAGAGGGAGGAGGAGAGGGGTGACGAGGAGAGGGAAGATAGGGGCATGCCACACTGATAATGAAGAAACACCAATTGAGATTACAGCTTGATTAGTGTGGACACACGCACACACACATTTCAATGCACAGTTGCCCCTTTCTCAATTCAATTTCATTTCAATTTAAGGGCTTTATTGGCATGGGAAACATATGTTAACATTGCAAAAGTATGTGAAGTAGATAATAAATAAAAGTGAACCACTCACTCACTCACTCACTCACTCACTCACTCACTCACTCACTCACTCACTCACTCACTCACTCACTCACTCACTCACTCACTCACTCACTCACTCACTCACTCACTCACTCACTCACTCACTCACTCACTCACTCACTCACTCACTCACTCACTCACTCACTCACTCACTCACTCACTCACTCACTCACTCACTCATTCACTCACTCACTCACTCACTCACTCACTCACACTCACATTTCAATGCACTGTTGCCTCTCAATTCAATTCAATTTAAGGGGCTTTAGCTTTATTGGCAAAGCAAGAGAAATAGATAATAAACAAAAAAATTATTGTAAACATTACACTTCCAAAAGAATAAAGACATTTCAAATGTCACATTATGGCTATATATGGTGTTGTAATTATGTTTAAATAGTTAAAGTACAAAAGAGAAAATAAATAAACATAAATATAGGCTGTATTTACAATGGTGCTTCTCTCTCTCTCTCCGTCTGTCTGTCTGTCTCTCCGTCTGTCTGTCTGTCTCTCCGTCTGTCTCTCCGTCTGTCTGTCTCTCCGTCTGTCTGTCTCTCCGTCTGTCTGTCTGTCTGTCTGTCTGTCTGTCTGTCTGTCTGTCTGTCTGTCTGTCTGTCTGTCTGTCTGTCTGTCTGTCTGTCTGTCTGTCTGTCTGTCTGTCTGTCTGTCTGTCTGTCTGTCTCTCTGTCTCTCTCTCTCTCTCTCTCTCTTAATTCAATTTTAATATAAGGGCTTTATTGGCATGGGAAACATATGTTAACATTGCCAAAGCAAGTGAACTAGATAATAAACAAATGTGAAATAAACAATAAAAATGAACCGTAAACATTACACTCACAAAAGTTCCAAATTAATTAAGACATTACAAATGTCCTATTATGTGCAAATAGTTAAAGTACAAAAGGTAAAAATAAATAGAGAAATATGGGTTGTATTTACAATGGTGTTTGTTCTTCACTGTTTGCCCATTTCTTGTGGCCACAGGTCACAAATCTCTCTCTCTCACTCACATTTCAATGCACAGTTGCCTCTCTCACACACACACACACACACACACACACACACACACACACACACACACACACACACACACACACACACACACACACACACACACACACACACACACACATACACGCGCTGCAGGAGCAGCCAGTAGTCGACAGGGTGGTATGGGTCAGTGGTCAGCTAAGCTAGGACTGTGCTGAGTCAGCCAGTCGTTGGATGTTCCACTCCTTTACACATCAAAACAACATGGAGACATCACTTGGCAAATATCCCAGCCTTGGCAGAGAAAACCTCAGATTTAAGTGAAACACAGGATTTATCCATCTGAAAACCCAAGGAAATACGATCACTGACAGTGTCATCTATGTCAATCAGTAAGCATGTGTTATTTGCTGTGTGCAGGAGCTCTGAATTGGATTGTAGGGACGGAGCCCCCTTTGTCTCAGGCTGATGAGGCGTACACACAGGTGTGTGACACGGCCAGGATGTTTTGTCTTGTGTTTCTCTCACCCCGTCCTGGCGGTCAGGAGAGAGGTGCTCCATGGGGGTTATCAGCCCGCAATCACCACCCCACTCCAGACTCTGGCGCGGGGGTTGCCGTGGGAAACCGCATCCATCAAATAAAGTTAGGCATTTACCTGTGTGGCTCAGGTGACAGTGGGGATGGGGATGGGGGTGGGGGGTAAATGGGGTGGAGGCCCAGGGGTGAGAACCAGAGAGGTGAGCCAGCCCAGCGGAGGGAGGGGGAGGGTGGCCTCGGCCCCATGGCCTGGCCCCCGCCTGGCCCCTCTGTCCTGGAGGCAGACTGAGACTGTGGGAATGTTCCCTCTCTAACGGGGCCAGCTGGTCCCAGGAGAGCACTCCCCCTTCTGGAAGCAGCAGCAGCAGCTCTCCCACCCTCCTCACCTCACTACAGCAGCACAGGGCTGGAAGTGCCAGTTCAATCACCATCCAGATTACACACAAGCATCACTGACTACATGAAATTATTGAAATGCGGTGGCATTTGTTCATGGCATTTTGAAAAACATTTACTTAAAAGTATTTGGGTAAATCTTCTCATTCTAAATGAAGTAATATGGTAGCTTTAAAATACTTAAATGACTTTTATATTTGTTTTACCATTATAATAACATTGTGCCACCAGTAGGAGTAGTAACACCAATGAAACAATATTCAGGATGTTCTTAAATGGAGGCCACAAATGCTTAAATATCAGGTCATTAACCCTTTAAAAATAATTTACTAAAGTGACATGATTGTTCATTGTGCTCACAATTAAATGTCCCTTCATTTAAATTGATTAACATTATTTACACTTTTTATTTAGACACATCAAATTATCAATGGAATCCTCAAATTTATGACATACTAAAAGGGTGTGATAAGCTAATAATTTTCTTCAATATAGACCCTTTCTCCGGTCACAGTTTGCCATTGGAGGGAATGCTCAAGGTCCTTGTATATCTTTGTAATGAATGATTTTCAATGCGGTAAAGCTAATGACATAAAACGTATGGATGCATATTTGATTTGTAAATTATTTTTTAAAGTATTTGAATAGCCGTTTTTGTTTTTAATGACTATACAATACCTTAAATAATTTTGTTTACTTTCTAGCATTCAAAATAATAGATACAGTTGAAGTTGGAAGTTTACATACACCTTAGCCAAATAAATTTAAACTCAGTTTTTCACAATTCCTGACATTTAATCCTAGTAAAAATTCCCTTTCTTAGGTCAGTTAGGATCACCACTTTATTTTAAGAATGTGAAATGTCAGAATAGTAGTCGAGAGAATTATTTTTTTCAGCTGTTATTTCTTTCATCACATTCCCAGTGGGTCAGAAGTTTACATACACTCAATTAGTATTTGTTAGCATTGCCTTTAAATTGTTTACCTTGGGTCAAACATTTCAGGCAGCCTTCCACAAGCTTCCCACAATAAGTTGGGTGAATTTTGACCCATTCCTCCTGACAGAGCAGGTGTAACTGAGTCAGGTTTGTAGGCCTCCTTCCTGGCACGCGCTTTTTCAGTTCTGCCCACACATTTTCTATAGAATTGAGGTCAGGGCTTTGTGATGGCCACTCCAATACCTTGACTTTGTTGTCCTTAAGCCATTTTGCCACAACTTTGGAAGTATGCTTGGGGTCAATGCCCATTTGGAAGACCCGTTTTCGAACCAAGCTTTAACTTCCTGACTGATGTCTTGAGATGTTGCTTCAATATATCCACATCGTTTTTCTTCCTCATGATGCCATCTATTTTGTGAAGTGCACCAGTACCTCCTGCAGCAAAGCACCGCCACAACATGATGCTGCCACCGCCGTACTTCACGGTTGGGATGGTGTTCTTCAGCTTGCAAGCCTCCCCCTTTTTCCTCCAAACATAACGATGGTCATTAGGGCAAAACAGTTCTATTTTTGTTTCATCAGACTAGAGGACATTTCTCCAAAAAGTACAATCTTTGTCCCCATGTGCAGTTGCAAACCGTAGTCTGGCTTTTTTATGGCGGTTTTGGAGCAGTGGCTTCTTCCTTGCTGAGCGGCCTTTCAGCTTATGTCGATATAGGACTTGTTTTACTGTGGAAATAGATATTTTTGTGCCTGTTTCCTCCAGCATCTTCACAAGGTCCTTTGCTGCTGTTCTGGGATTGATTTGCACTTTTCGCACCAAAGTACGTTCATCTCTAGGAGACAGAACGCGTCTCTTTCCTGAGTGGTATGATGGCTGCGTTGTCCCATGGTGTTTATACTTGCGTACCATTGTTTGTACAGATGAACGTGGTACCTTCAGGCGTTTGGAAATTGCTCTGAAGGATGTACCAGACTTGTGGAGGTCTACAATGTTTTTCTGAAATCTTGGCTGATTTCTTTTGATTTTCCCATAATGTCAAGCAAAGAGGCACTGAGTTTGAAGGTAGGCCTTAAAATACATCCACAGGTACACCTCCAATTGACACAAATGATGTCAATTAGCCTATCAGAAGCTTCTAAAGCCATGACATAATTTTCGGGAATTTTCCAAGCTGTTTAAAGGCACAGTCAACTTAGTGTATGTAAACTTCTGACCCACTGGAATTGTGATACAGTGAATTATAAGTGAAAAAATCTGTCTGTAAACAATTGTTGGAAAAATTACTTGTGTCATGCACAAAGTAGATGTCCTAACTGACTTGCCAAAACTATAGTTTTTAACAAGAAATTTGTGGAGTGGTTGAAAAATTAGTTTTAATGACTCCAACCTAAGTGTATGTAAACTTCCAACTTCAACTGTATCTACACACAATACCTCACAATGACAAAGCAAAAACAGGTTTTTAAAAATGTTTGCAAATTTATTAAAAATAAAAAATAGAAAATGACATTTCCATAAGTATTCAGACCCTTTACTCAGTACTTTGTTGAAGCACCTTTGGCAGCGATTACAGCCTCGATCGAGTCTTGTTGGGTATGACGCTACAAGCTTGGCATACCTGTATTTGGGGAGTTTCTCCCACTCTTCTCTGCAGATCCTCTCAAGCTCTGTCAGGTTGGATGTGGATTGTCGCTGACATCTATTTTCAGGTCTCTCCACAGTTGTTCAATCGGGTTCAAGTCCGGGCTTTGGCTGGGCCACTCAACGACATTCAGAGACTTGTCCCGAAGCCACTCCTGCATTGTCTTGGCTGTGTGCTTAGGGTCGTTATCCTATTGGAAGGTGAACCTTCGCCCCAGTCTGAGGTCCTGAGTGCTCTGGAGCAGGTTTTCATCAAGGATCTCTCCGTACTTTGCTCCGTTGATCTTTCCCTCGACCCTGACTAGTCTCCCAGTCCCTGTTGCTGAAAAACATCCCCACAGCATGATGCTGTCACCACCATGCTTCACCGTAGGGATGGTGCCAGGTTTCCTCCAGACACGGTTGGCATTCAGGCCAAAGAGTTCAATCTTGGTTTCATCAGTCCAGAGGATCTTGTTTTCCATGGTTTGAGAGTCCTTTAGGTGCCTTTTGGCAAACTCCAAGCGGGCTGTCATGTGCCTTTTACTGAGGAGTGGCTTCCGTCTGGCCGCTCTACCATAAATGACTGATTGGTGAAGTGCTGCAGAGATGGTTGTCCTTTTGGAAGGTTCTCCCATGTCCACGGAGGGGCTCTGGAGCTCTGTCAGAGTGACCATAGGGTTTTTGATCACCTCCCTGAACAAAGGCCCTTCTCCCCCAATTGCTCAGTTTGGCTGGGCGACCAGCTCTAGGAATAGTCTTGGTGGTTCCAAACTCCTTCCATTTAATTTTAGTTTTTCTACAAATGAAAATTTGATATTTTGCATTCACATCTCCATTTCAACCAAAAATCTAGTTAAAGAATAGCACTAAATCAAACTTTATTTCAATTGCATTTAATGTTTGATTTGATTTGATTTAGTCATATTCTTCAACTTAGATTTTTGTTTGAGATGGAGACAACCAAACACAATTCAATTTCACTTTTGAAATACAGTAAATAGCCTAAAGTTAAGGCTATCTTACAAACTAATGTAACATTCAACCTTAAAAGGAGTAACACATCCATGGCCACATTTTGAGGTTACTGTAACTATACATGTCTTCTTATGTAATCATCTAAAGTGTGCATGTTCAAGATAGCATGCAGAGGTTGTTGCAGGTCTGTGGGGATCTTCACAATTGCTGTAATAATCTGTGCAGAATCTCGAATGGCATTGATCAATTGCACCATGTACTTTTAATGTAATCTCAACTGCAGTCCAGGTCATTTGGTTCTGCTATTAGATGAAGCACAGTGATAACACATTCATCTGTGTATAAATAAACAAAATATCTGTTTTACCGTTTCAACTTTGCTGTGCTTTTAAATGGTTGAAAGCGCAGTGATAGACACCAAAGATCCGACATTGTTTTTCCATTGGAAGCATAGTGATAACACATTGAAAATTCAACTCACTTTTGGCTGTATTTTTGAGTGTGTGAATATTGGTTGCAAACTCATTGATCACCATCTCAACCAAATATTACCCAATTATCCATGTTGAAATTACGTAGTGTTCCTTGAGAGTGGTCACTGAAGGTTTGATGAGCATGAAAACAATGTAAGCCATAAGCCATGACCGTCTCAGTCACCAGATCCCAAACAAATAGAACACTTGTGGGAGATTATGGAGCGTCGCCTTTGACAGCGATGTCCATCACCAACAACAAAACACCAAATTATGTAATTTCTCACGGAAGAATGGTATCGCATCCCTCCAATAGAGTTCCAGACACTTGTAGAATCTATGTCAAGCTGCATTGAAGCAGTTCTGGCTTGTTGTGGCCCAACGCCCTTTTAAGACACTTTATGTTGGTGTTTCCTTTATTCTGGCAGTTACCTGTACATGCAATAACCAAGGGATTTTAATGTCTACCCATACAATACATTTAGAGAAGCCATGCAATAAAAAAGGTTCGCTATCACCGTCGTTACATGTCACACCAACAGACAAATACCTGTGCCCCTATCTCAGTCCTGTGCTGTAAGGGTGTCATTCTTGAATAGCGGTGGCATTTGCGTCCTTCGTCTTTGCAAACATGAAAAACACTTAAAAATGATAAATAGTTACACATCATAGAGTACATGTTTTTGTCAATGATCAAATATGGTCAAGTCCTTTATACTGTATAATACTGCAAAATGTTTTTTTGTTTTTGCATTGTTCCAACTTTAAAGTACTTGATAGTAAAGTAGAATTGTAGTGATATGTTTTGGGGATTGAGCCTTCGGCATTTTGTTACGTTACAGCCTTATTCTAAAATGAATGAAATAAATACAAATCCTCAGCAATCTACACACAATACCGCATAATGACGAAGCGAAAACAGGTTTTTAGACATTTTAGTACATTTATAAAAAATGTAAAACTGAAGTATTCAGACCCTTTGCTATGAGACTCGAAATTGAGCTCAGGTGCATCCTGTTTCCATTGATCATCTTTGAGACGTTTCTACAACTTGATTGGAGTCCACTTGTCATAAATTAAATTGATTGGACATGATTGGAAAGGCACACACCTGTCTATATAAGGTCCCACAGTTGACAATGCATGTCAGAGCAAAAACCAAGCCATGAGGTCGAAGGAATTGTCCGTAGAGCTCTGAGAGAGGATTGTGTTGAGGCACAGATCTGGGGAAGGGTACCAAAAAATTTATGCAGTATTGAAGGTCCCCAAGAACAGAGTGGCCTCCATCATTCTTTTAAATCCAGACTAAGTCAGTGACACAGATGGAACTATCCAAGCAGAAGATACATCTTGGTTGTGTTGACAACCAAACACAATTGAATATAACGAAATATCATTCCATTTGAAATCAACCAGAGCTTTAAACCCTAGACCTATTGTATTGTCTATTCTTAGTTGAATTCTGGTTTGAATTTAAATAATTGCTGTTGATTACTTTGCACATTTCATTTGCTCTTTGGAATGACTTCGATAGCAACAGTGAATCTATTTAGTTTTTAAGTGGAGATCTTTCAGCCATCATTATCATAATAGCACGTTGGTATTAGTCAGTGACGTGTCATAGCTAAGCAGGGCTGGACTTGGTTAAAACCTTGAATGGGAGACCAAAGGATAGCGGTAGATAAATCAACTCCCCAGTAGAAGGTGCTGCGCAGACTGTTTTTCATTTTTCTGATCGTGGATATAACGTTGAAAATCGAATGCTGTTTTAAAGGTAGAAATTCAACATATTTTATACAAGGGTTGTCTATGTCGAAATTTGTTTACCATGATGACACAATCCCGTGATAGACATTTCATCCTTAAAACAACAGTTGATAACTTTTTTCAAATCTGATGTATTTTCCACGTAGATTCCACGTCACAATACGTTGACAAATTACAGTTTGTCATCCACTTCCATCAGGATAAAAATGATTCACCATAGGTTGAAGCTGATTACTTAGAATGGATGTCTATTTACTGGTGTTTACCCTGTCCTCTAAAGGCTTGAGTGGACAGAAACCATGTCAGGAAAAAGCTCCACACCATAACAGGGCCGACAGAACCCTCATTTACTCAAGTGTTTCCATTATTTTGGCAGTTACCTGTATGTGCAGGTGTACTGTTGTGGCTTATCACAATGAACTCAGCAGGAGTGTGTTTGTGGATGTTTCTGTTGAAATATCTCTGGGGTGATTCCCCATCTCCCCTCCACCTCTAAAGGGGAAGTCTCACTCTCGTGTCACTGGTGTGTATCTCCCCTCATGAGATGAGAGATAGACATGGCATCACTCGGTTCCCCCTCTGACTGGACAACAGGTTGTCATATGTAGAGGAGCAGAGTGGTAGTGTTTCTGAGTGGGTGTGTGTGCGTATGTGTGCTTTGTGTGTGTCTGTGTGTGAGTGTACATGGTGGGGGTAGGAGGTTTGTAAGCTGATCAGGCTGTGTGATGTTGTTTTGTGATTATCAACTGGGTCTTATTTGAGAGAGAGAGAGAACTCCTGTATTACTAATCTGTGGGAAATAATTCACATAATGTATGAATCACCACCCCCACATTTATTATCCACATCAGGATAGATTATGAAGAATTCATTACATTCTAAAGCCATTAAACGTAGGACCGAACAGTTCTGTATTTTAATAATCATCATCCTTGAAAAAAAATCACATTTTAATTTATTTCGTTTTCATTACATTAGTGCAGGACTACTTTTCTATAAAAAAATACTTCCAATTTTGTATTATTTCTGTCAGACAAGACTCCCATAAATCATTGCGGTGACAATGTAAAACAGAGCTGAAGACACTGCGGCTTGATTAGCAGGATATACGGTTACACCTGCTGATACGTAGATACGATTACATTTGAGACAGAGAGATGAGGGGTGTAGGTGTAGGAGAAGGGTAAGGAATGGTGGGTGGGGCTCCTCAGTGATGCATAAAGAACAACATCCAGGCTAGGGTTGGGGCCGGGGTTGGGGCCGGGGTTGGGGCCGGGGTTGGGGCCGGGCGGATGGCCGAGGGGTCGTGTTTACCTGTGGCAGGTATTTCCTCTGGGACCTGATAAGACCAATGGAGGGGAAGTGCTGTGTTCCAGGTGAGTGCAGAGGGACCTGCAAAATGACACCAAACACAACCAACTAACCTCCAACCTATACCTACCCCTCAGACTCCACCCCAAACACACACACACACACACACACACACACACACACACACACACACACACACACACACACACACACACACACACACACACACACACACACACACACACACACACACACACACACACACACACACATTACGCACACAATATCACATTAAAATTATGCATAGGTAGGGTATGGGTGACGCTTTACTGTATATCTCTCAGTCCTGTGGAAAAGAGAGAAGGTGGGTACTTTGGGTGGATCGGCCTGACACTAACCCTTGACAGGCGGGTAACCAGCCTCCGGGGTGGGGGGGGGTGGGGGGGGCAGAGTTTCTCTCTTCGCTCAGTGAAGTCAGAGCATCCTTGTGTCCAGGATATGCTTGTATCCAGGATACCATTAATGATATCTTATAACAAAGGTAGGATAGCTTAAAACTGCACTAAAAAAATCTGCACAATTCACAGTCTATCCTCTTAATTGAATAAAATAAGTACAACTAAATGCTGAATTCTTCAACACTGCAGGAGTGTCATAGGATCAGGAAGCTGTGGCATTGAGTACCTCTTAGTTTGTTATGATTCTGTCTTCCCCTTCCTCACCTGGCCCAGCTATGAGGCCCTCCCCCCCAGGGTGCTGAGAGGAGTCAATGAGCTAGAACATGTTAACAAGGGAAGCCTAAACCACTGTACTGACAGACATAAGCATATGGCAGGGAGGGGCCACCATGAGAAAGCAGGATGCAAGAAATGATAGGATTGCTGCTGCCCTTTTAGAAGTTGATTGGTAATCAAATGGGCCAATACATGTTGTGTACTTGATGGAAACAACAAAGCAGTGTTGTAGTACTCGAGTCCAGTCTCGAGACCACATATTGAGTGTCTTGGTCTTGTCTCGGTGTCGGATACATTTGTATTTGGTCCTGACTCGGTCTCGGGCAGTGAGGACTTTTCATTTCTTCCCAAAATCAGCCGAGACCAGCGAAGTAAAAAACTAACAATTATCAGCTTCCAATGAAACATGAATATCTAAACAGCTTACATCTATTATAGACATGTTAATACAGTGGTGAACCTATAGGCCTTCAGTGTGACAGGTTAGTACAGTGGTGAACCTATAGGTCTTCAGTGTGTGACAGGTTAGTACAGTGGTGAACCTATAGGCCTTCAGAGTGTGACAGGTTAGTACAGTGATGAACCTATAGACCTTCACAGGTTAGTACAGTGGTGAACCTATAGGCCTTCAGTGTGTGACAGGATAGTACAGTGGTGAACCTATAGGCCTTCAGTGTGTGACAGGTTAGTACAGTGATGAACCTATAGGTCTTCAGTGTGTGACAGGTTAGTACAGTGATGAACCTATAGGTCTTCAGTGTGTGACAGGTTAATACAGTGGTGAACCTATAGGTCTTCAGTGTGTGACAGGTTAGTACAGTGGTGAACCTATAGGTCTTCAGTGTGTGACAGGTTAGTACAGTGGTGAACCTATAGGCCTTCAGTGTGTGACAGATTAGTACAGTGGTGAACCTATAGGTCTTCAGTGTGTGACAGGTTAGTACAGTGATGTACCTATAGGCCTTCAGAGTGTGACAGGTTAGTACAGTGGTGAACCTATAGGCCTTCAGTGTGTGACAGGTTAGTACAGTGATGTACCTATAGGCCTTCAGAGTGTGACATGGTTAGTACAGTGGTGAACCTATAGGCCTTCAGTGTGACAGGTTAGTACAGTGGTGAACCTATAGGTCTTCAGTGTGTGACAGGTTAGTACAGTGATGAACCTATAGGCCTTCAGAGTGTGACATGGTTAGTACAGTGGTGAACCTATAGGCCTTCAGTGTGTGACAGGTTAGTACAGTGGTGAACCTATAGGCCTTCAGTGTGTGACAGGTTAATACAGTGGTGAACCTATAGGCCTTCAGTGTGTGACAGGATAGTACAGTGGTGAACCTATAGGCCTTCAGTGTGTGACAGGTTAGTACAGTGGTGAACCTATAGGCCTTCAGTGTGTGACAGGTTAGTACAGTGGTGAACCTATAGGCCTTCAGTGTGTGACAGGTTAGTACAGTGGTGAACCTATAGGCCTTCAGTGTGTGACAGGTTAGTACAGTGGTGAACCTATAGGCCTTCAGTGTGTGACAGGTTAGTACAGTGGTGAACCTATAGGCCTTCAGTGTGTGACAGGTTAGTACAGTGGTGAACCTATAGGTCTTCAGTGTGTGACAGGTTAGTACAGTGGTGAACCTATAGGCCTTCAGAGTGTGACATGGTTAGTACAGTGATTAACCTATAGGCCTTCAGAGTGTGACAGGTTAGTACAGTGGTGAACCTATAGGCCTTCAGTGTGTGACAGATTAGTACAGTGGTGAACCTATAGGTCTTCAGTGTGTAACAGGTTAATACAGTGGTGAACCTATAGGTCTTCAGTGTGTGACAGGTTAATACAGTGGTGAACCTATAGGCCTTCAGTGTGTGACAGGTTAGTACAGTGGTGAACCTATAGGCCTTCAGAGTGTGACAGGTTAGTAGAGTGATGAACCTATAGGCCTTCAGAGTGTGACAGGTTAGTACAGTGGTGAACCTATAGGCCTTCAGTGTGTGACAGATTAGTACAGTGGTGAACCTATAGGTCTTCAGTGTGTGACAGGTTAGTAGAGTGATGAACCTATAGGCCTTCAGTGTGTGACAGATTAGTACAGTGGTGAACCTATAGGTCTTCAGCATGTGACAGGTTAGTACAGTGGTGAACCTATAGGCCTTCAGTGTGTGACAGATTAGTACAGTGGTGAACCTATAGGTCTTCAGTGTGTGACAGGTTAGTACAGTGGTGAACCTATAGGTCTTCAGTGTGTGACAGGTTAATACAGTGGTGAACCTATAGGCCTTCAGTGTGTGACAGGTTAGTACAGTGGTGAACCTATAGGCCTTCAGTGTGTGACAGGTTAGTACAGTGGTGAACCTATAGGTCTTCAGTGTGTGACAGGTTAGTACAGTGGTGAACCTATAGGCCTTCAGAGTGTGACAGGTTAGTACAGTGGTGAACCTATAGGCCTTCAGTGTGTGACAGGTTAATACAGTGGTGAACCTATAGGCCTTCAGTGTGTGACAGGATAGTACAGTGGTGAACCTATAGGCCTTCAGTGTGTGACAGGTTAGTACAGTGGTGAACCTATAGGCCTTCAGTGTGTGACAGGTTAGTACAGTGGTGAACCTATAGGCCTTCAGTGTGTGATAGGTTAGTACAGTGGTGAACCTATAGGCCTTCAGTGTGTGACAGGTTAGTACAGTGGTGAACCTATAGGTCTTCAGTGTGTGACAGGTTAGTACAGTGGTGAACCTATAGGCCTTCAGAGTGTGACATGGTTAGTACAGTGATGAACGTATAGGCCTTCAGAGTGTGACAGGTTAGTACAGTGGTGAACCTATAGGCCTTCAGTGTGTGACAGATTAGTACAGTGGTGAACCTATAGGTCTTCAGTGTGTGACAGGTTAATACAGTGGTGAACCTATAGGTCTTCAGTGTGTGACAGGTTAATACAGTGGTGAACCTATAGGCCTTCAGTGTGACAGGTTAGTACAGTGGTGAACCTATAGGCCTTCAGTATGTGACAGGTTAGTACAGTGGTGAACCTATAGGTCTTCAGTGTGTGACAGGTTAGTACAGTGGTGAACCTATAGGTCTTCAGTGTGTGACAGATTAGTACAGTGGTGAACCTATAGGCCTTCAGTGTGTGACAGGTTAGTACAGTGGTGAACCTATAGGCCTTCAGTGTGTGACAGGTTAGTACAGTGGTGAACCTATAGGCCTTCAGTGTGTGACAGATTAGTACAGTGGTGAACCTATAGGTCTTCAGTGTGTGACAGGTTAGTAGAGTGATGAACCTATAGGCCTTCAGTGTGTGACAGGTTAGTACAGTGGTGAACTTATAGGCCTTCAGTGTGTGACAGGTTAGTACAGTGGTGAACCTATAGGCCTTCAGTGTGTGACAGGTTAGTACAGTGGTGAACCTATAGGTCTTCAGTGTGTGACAGGTTAGTACAGTGGTGAACCTATAGGTCTTCAGTGTGTGACAGGTTAGTACAGTGATGTACCTATAGGCCTTCAGTGTGTGACAGGTTAGTACAGTGGTGAACCTATAGGCCTTCAGTGTGTGACAGGTTAGTACAGTGATGTACCTATAGGCCTTCAGAGTGTGACAGGTTAGTAAAGTGGTGAACCTATAGGCCTTCAGTGTGTGACATGGTTAGTACAGGTTAATATAGTGGTGAACCTATAGGCCTTCAGTGTGTGACAGGTTAGTACAGTGGTGAACCTATAGGCCTTCAGTGTGTGACAGGTTAGTACAGTGATGTACCTATAGGCCTTCAGAGTGTGACAGGTTAGTACAGTGGTGAACCTATAGGCCTTCAGTGTGTGACAGGTTAATACAGTGGTGAACCTATAGGCCTTCAGTGTGTGACAGGATAGTACAGTGGTGAACCTATAGGCCTTCAGTGTGTGACAGGTTAGTACAGTGATGAACCTATAGGCCTTCAGTGTGTGACAGGATAGTACAGTGGTGAACCTATAGGCCTTCAGAGTGTGACAGGTTAGTACAGTGATGAACCTGTAGGCCTTCAGTGTGTGACAGGTTAGTACAGTGGTGAACCTATAGGCCTTCAGTGTGTGACAGGTTAGTACAGTGGTGAACCTATAGGTCTTCAGTGTGTGACAGGTTAGTACAGTGGTGAACCTATAGGCCTTCAGAGTGTGACATGGTTAGTACAGTGATGAACCTAAAGGCCTTCAGAGTGTGACAGGTTAGTACAGTGGTGAACCTATAGGCCTTCAGTGTGTGACAGATTACTACAGTGGTGAACCTATAGGTCTTCAGTGTGTGACAGGTTAATACAGTGGTGAACCTATAGGTCTTCAGTGTGTGACAGGTTAATACAGTGGTGAACCTATAGGCCTTCAGTGTGACAGGTTAGTACAGTGGTGAACCTATAGGCCTTCAGTGTGTGACAGGTTAGTACAGTGGTGAACCTATAGGCCTTCAGTGTGTGACAGGTTAGTACAGTGATGTACCTATAGGTCTTCAGTGTGTGACAGGTTAGTACAGTGGTGAACCTATAGGCCTTCAGTGTGTGACAGGTTAGTACAGTGGTGAACCTATAGGCCTTCAGTGTGACAGGTTAATACAGTGGTGAACCTATAGGCCTTCAGTGTGTGACAGGTTAATACAGTGGTGAACCTATAGGTCTTCAGTGTGACAGGTTAGTACAGTGATGAACCTATAGGCCTTCAGTGTGTGACAGGTTAGTACAGTGATGTACCTATAGGCCTTCAGTGTGTGACAGGTTAGTACAGTGATGAACCTATAGGCCTTCAGTGTGTGACAGGTTAGTACAGTGATGTACCTATAGGCCTTCAGTGTGTGACAGGTTAGTACAGTGGTGAACCTATAGGCCTTCAGTGTGTGACAGGTTAGTACAGTGATGTACCTATAGGCCTTCAGTGTGTGACAGGATAGTACAGTGGTGAACCTATAGGCCTTCAGTGTGTGACAGGTTAGTACAGTGGTGAACCTATAGGCCTTCAGTGTGTGACAGGATAGTACAGTGGTGAACCTATAGGCCTTCAGTGTGTGACAGGTTAGTACAGTGGTGAACCTATAGGCCTTCAGTGTGTGACAGGTTAGTACAGTGGTGAACCTATAGGCCTTCAGTGTGTGACAGGTTAGTACAGTGGTGAACCTATAGGCCTTCAGTGTGTGACAGGTTAGTACAGTGGTGAACCTATAGGCCTTCAGTGTGTGACAGGTTAGTACAGTGGTGAACCTATAGGCCTTCAGTGTGTGACAGGTTAGTACAGTGGTGAACCTATAGGTCTTCAGTGTGTGACAGGTTAGTACAGTGGTGAACCTATAGGCCTTCAGAGTGTGACATGGTTAGTACAGTGATGAACCTATAGGCCTTCAGATTGTGACAGGTTAGTACAGTGGTGAACCTATAGGCCTTCAGTGTGTGACAGATTAGTACAGTGGTGAACCTATAGGTCTTCAGTGTGTGACAGGTTAATACAGTGGTGAACCTATAGGCCTTCAGTGTGACAGGTTAGTACAGTGGTGAACCTATAGGCCTTCAGTATGTGACAGGTTAGTACAGTGGTGAACCTATAGGCCTTCAGTATGTGACAGGTTAGTACAGTGGTGAACCTATAGGCCTTCAGTGTGACAGGTTAGTACAGTGGTGAACCTATAGGCCTTCAGTGTGTGACAGGTTAATACAGTGGTGAACCTATAGGCCTTCAGTGTGTGACAGGATAGTACAGTGGTGAACCTATAGGCCTTCAGTGTGTGACAGGTTAGTACAGTGGTGAACCTATAGGCCTTCAGTGTGTGACAGGTTAGTACAGTGGTGAACCTATAGGCCTTCAGTGTGTGACAGGTTAGTACAGTGGTGAACCTATAGGCCTTCAGTGTATGACAGATTAGTACAGTGGTGAACCTATAGGTCTTCAGTGTGTGACAGGTTAATACAGTGGTGAACCTATAGGCCTTCAGAGTGTGACAGGTTAGTACAGTGGTGAACCTATAGGTCTTCAGTGTGTGACAGGTTAGTACAGTGATGTACCTATAGGCCTTCAGAGTGTGACAGGTTAGTACAGGTTAATACAGTGGTGAACCTATAGGCCTTCAGTGTGTGACAGATTAGTACAGTGGTGAACCTATAGGCCTTCAGTGTGTGACAGGTTAGTACAGTGGTGAACCTATAGGCCTTCAGTGTGTGACAGGTTAGTACAGTGGTGAACCTATAGGTCTTCAGTGTGTGACAGGTTAGTACAGTGGTGAACCTATAGGCCTTCAGAGTGTGACATGGTTAGTACAGTGATGAACCTATAGGCCTTCAGAGTGTGACAGGTTAGTACAGTGGTGAACCTATAGGCCTTCAGTGTGTGACAGATTAGTACAGTGGTGAACCTATAGTCTTCAGTGTGTGACAGGTTAATACAGTGGTGAACCTATAGGCCTTCAGTGTGACAGGTTAGTACAGTGGTGAACCTATAGGCCTTCAGTATGTGACAGGTTAGTACAGTGGTGAACCTATAGGCCTTCAGTGTGACAGGTTAATACAGTGATGAACCTATAGGCCTTCAGAGTGTGACAGGTTAGTACAGTGGTGAACCTATAGGCCTTCAGTGTGTGACAGGTTAGTACAGTGGTGAACCTATAGGCCTTCAGTGTGTGACAGGTTAGTACAGTGATGCACCTATAGGCCTTCAGTGTGTGACAGATTAGTACAGTGGTGAACCTATAGGTCTTCAGTGTGTGACAGGTTAGTACAGTGGTGAACCTATAGGCCTTCAGTGTGTGACAGGTTAGTACAGTGGTGAACCTATAGGTCTTCAGTGTGTGACAGATTAGTACAGTGGTGAACCTATAGGTCTTCAGTGTGTGACAGGTTAGTACAGTGGTGAACCTATAGGCCTTCAGAGTGTGACAGGTTAGCAGAGTGATGAACCTATAGGACTTCAGAGTGTGACAGATTAGTACAGTGGTGAACCTATAGGTCTTCAGTGTGTGACAGGTTAATACAGTGGTGAACCTATAGGTCTTCAGTGTGTGACAGGTTAGTAGAGTGATGAACCTATAGGCCTTCAGTGTGACAGGTTAGTACAGTGGTGAACCTATAGGCCTTCAGTATGTGAAAGGTTAGTACAGTGGTGAACCTATAGGCCTTCAGTGTGACAGGTTAGTACAGTGATGAACCTATAGGCCTTCAGAGTGTGACAGGTTAGTACAGTGGTGAACCTATAGGTCTTCAGTGTGTGACAGGTTAGTAGAGTGATGAACCTATAGGCCTTCAGTGTGTGACAGATTAGTACAGTGGTGAACCTATAGGTCTTCAGTGTGTGACAGGTTAGTACAGTGGTGAACCTATAGGTCTTCAGTGTGTGACAGGTTAGTACAGTGGTGAACCTATAGGTCTTCAGTGTATGACAGATTAGTACAGTGGTGAACCTATAGGTCTTCATCATGTGACAGGTTAGTAGAGTGATGAACCTATAGGCCTTCAGTGTGTGACAGATTAGTACAGTGGTGAACCTATAGGTCTTCAGTGTGTGACAGATTAGTACAGTGGTGAACCTATAGGTCTTCAGTGTGTGACAGGTTAGTAGAGTGATGAACCTATAGGCCTTCAGTGTGTGACAGATTAGTACAGTGGTGAACCTATAGGTCTTCAGTGTGTGACAGGTTAGTACAGTGGTGAACCTATAGGTCTTCAGTGTGTGACAGGTTAGTACAGTGGTGAACCTATAGGCCTTCAGTGTGTGACAGGTTAGTACAGTGGTGAACCTATAGGCCTTCAGTGTGTGACAGGTTAGTACAGTGATGTACCTATAGGCCTTCAGAGTGTGACAGGTTAGTACAGTGGTGAACCTATAGGCCTTCAGTGTGTGACAGGTTAATACAGTGGTGAACCTATAGGCCTTCAGTGTGTGACAGGATAGTACAGTGGTGAACCTATAGGCCTTCAGTGTGTGACAGGTTAGTACAGTGGTGAACCTATAGGCCTTCAGTGTGTGACAGGTTAGTACAGTGGTGAACCTATAGGCCTTCAGTGTGTGACAGGTTAGTACAGTGGTGAACCTATAGGCCTTCAGTGTGTGACAGGTTAGTACAGTGGTGAACCTATAGGCCTTCAGTGTGTGACAGGTTAGTACAGTGGTGAACCTATAGGCCTTCAGTGTGTGACAGGTTAGTACAGTGGTGAACCTATAGGTCTTCAGTGTGTGACAGGTTAGTACAGTGGTGAACCTATAGGCCTTCAGTGTGTGACAGGTTAGTACAGTGGTGAACCTATAGGCCTTCAGTGTGTGACAGGTTAGTACAGTGGTGAACCTATAGGCCTTCAGTGTGTGACAGGTTAGTACAGTGGTGAACCTATAGGCCTTCAGTGTGTGACAGGTTAGTACAGTGGCGAACCTATAGGCCTTCAGAGTGTGACAGGTTAGTACAGTGGTGAACCTATAGGCCTTCAGTGTGTGACAGGTTAGTACAGTGGTGAACCTATAGGTCTTCAGTGTGTGACAGGTTAATACAGTGGTGAACCTATAGGCCTTCAGTGTGTGACAGATTAGTACAGTGGTGAACCTATAGGTCTTCAGTGTGTGACAGGTTAATACAGTGGTGAACCTATAGGCCTTCAGTGTGTGACAGGTTAATACAGTGGTGAACCTATAGGCCTTCAGAGTGTGACAGGTTAGTACAGTGGTGAACCTATAGGTCTTCAGTGTGTGACAGGTTAATACAGTGGTGAACCTATAGGCCTTCAGAGTGTGACAGGTTAGTACAGTGGTGAACCTATAGGCCTTCAGTGTGTGACAGGTTAGCACAGTGGTGAACCTATAGGCCTTCAGTGTGTGACAGGTTAGTACAGTGGTGAACCTATAGGCCTTCAGTGTGACAGGTTAATACAGTGGTAAACCTATAGGCCTTCAGAGTGTGACATGGTTAGTACAGGTTAATACAGTGGTGAACCTATAGGCCTTCAGTGTGTGACAGGTTAGTACAGTGGTGCACCTATAGGCCTTCAGTGTGACAGGTTAATACAGTGGTGAACCTATAGGCCTTCAGTGTGTGACAGGTTAGTACAGTGGTGAACCTATAGGCCTTCAGAGTGTGACAGGTTAGTAGAGTGGTGAACCTATAGGCCTTCAGTGTGTGACAGGTTAGTACAGTGGTGAACCTATAGGCCTTCAGTGTGTGACAGGTTAATACAGTGGTGAACCTATAGGCCTTCAGAGTGTGACAGGTTAGTACAGTGGTGAACCTATAGGTCTTCAGTGTGTGACAGGTTAATACAGTGGTGAACCTATAGGCCTTCAGTGTGTGACAGGTTAGTACAGTGGTGAACCTATAGGCCTTCAGTGTGTGACAAGTTAGCACAGTGGTGAACCTATAGGCCTTCAGTGTGTGACAGGTTAGTACAGTGGTGAACATATAGGCCTTCAGTGTGACAGATTAATACAGTGGTGAACCTATAGGCCTTCAGAGTGTGACATGGTTAGTACAGGTTAATACAGTGGTGAACCTATAGGCCTTCAGTGTGTGACAGGTTAGTACAGTGGTGAACCTATAGGTCTTCAGTGTGTGACAGGTTAGTACAGTGGTGAACCTATAGGTCTTCAGTGTGTGACAGGTTAGTACAGTGGTGAACCTATAGGCCTTCAGTGTGTGACAGGTTAGTACAGTGGTGAACCTATAGGCCTTCAGTGTGTGACAGGTTAGTACAGTGATGTACCTATAGGCCTTCAGAGTGTGACAGGTTAGTACAGTGGTGAACCTATAGGCCTTCAGTGTGTGACAGGTTAATACAGTGGTGAACCTATAGGCCTTCAGTGTGTGACAGGATAGTACAGTGGTGAACCTATAGGCCTTCAGTGTGTGACAGGTTAGTACAGTGGTGAACCTATAGGCCTTCAGTGTGTGACAGGTTAGTACAGTGGTGAACCTATAGGCCTTCAGTGTGTGACAGGTTAGTACAGTGGTGAACCTATAGGCCTTCAGTGTGTGACAGGTTAGTACAGTGGTGAACCTATAGGCCTTCAGTGTGTGACAGGTTAGTACAGTGGTGAACCTATAGGCCTTCAGTGTGTGACAGGTTAGTACAGTGGTGAACCTATAGGTCTTCAGTGTGTGACAGGTTAGTACAGTGGTGAACCTATAGGCCTTCAGTGTGTGACAGGTTAGTACAGTGGTGAACCTATAGGCCTTCAGTGTGTGACAGGTTAGTACAGTGGTGAACCTATAGGCCTTCAGTGTGTGACAGGTTAGTACAGTGGTGAACCTATAGGCCTTCAGTGTGTGACAGGTTAGTACAGTGGCGAACCTATAGGCCTTCAGAGTGTGACAGGTTAGTACAGTGGTGAACCTATAGGCCTTCAGTGTGTGACAGGTTAGTACAGTGGTGAACCTATAGGTCTTCAGTGTGTGACAGGTTAATACAGTGGTGAACCTATAGGCCTTCAGTGTGTGACAGATTAGTACAGTGGTGAACCTATAGGTCTTCAGTGTGTGACAGGTTAATACAGTGGTGAACCTATAGGCCTTCAGTGTGTGACAGGTTAATACAGTGGTGAACCTATAGGCCTTCAGAGTGTGACAGGTTAGTACAGTGGTGAACCTATAGGTCTTCAGTGTGTGACAGGTTAATACAGTGGTGAACCTATAGGCCTTCAGAGTGTGACAGGTTAGTACAGTGGTGAACCTATAGGCCTTCAGTGTGTGACAGGTTAGCACAGTGGTGAACCTATAGGCCTTCAGTGTGTGACAGGTTAGTACAGTGGTGAACCTATAGGCCTTCAGTGTGACAGGTTAATACAGTGGTAAACCTATAGGCCTTCAGAGTGTGACATGGTTAGTACAGGTTAATACAGTGGTGAACCTATAGGCCTTCAGTGTGTGACAGGTTAGTACAGTGGTGCACCTATAGGCCTTCAGTGTGACAGGTTAATACAGTGGTGAACCTATAGGCCTTCAGTGTGTGACAGGTTAGTACAGTGGTGAACCTATAGGCCTTCAGAGTGTGACAGGTTAGTAGAGTGGTGAACCTATAGGCCTTCAGTGTGTGACAGGTTAGTACAGTGGTGAACCTATAGGCCTTCAGTGTGTGACAGGTTAATACAGTGGTGAACCTATAGGCCTTCAGAGTGTGACAGGTTAGTACAGTGGTGAACCTATAGGTCTTCAGTGTGTGACAGGTTAATACAGTGGTGAACCTATAGGCCTTCAGTGTGTGACAGGTTAGTACAGTGGTGAACCTATAGGCCTTCAGTGTGTGACAAGTTAGCACAGTGGTGAACCTATAGGCCTTCAGTGTGTGACAGGTTAGTACAGTGGTGAACATATAGGCCTTCAGTGTGACAGATTAATACAGTGGTGAACCTATAGGCCTTCAGAGTGTGACATGGTTAGTACAGGTTAATACAGTGGTGAACCTATAGGCCTTCAGTGTGTGACAGGTTAGTACAGTGGTGAACCTATAGGCCTTCAGTGTGACAGGTTAATACAGTGGTGAACCTATAGGCCTTCAGTGTGTGACAGGTTAGTACAGTGGTGAACCTATAGGCCTTCAGTGTGTGACAGGTTAGTACAGTGGTGAACCTATAGGCCTTCAGTGTGACAGGTTTGTGAATCTGAAAGGACACTAATCGTAATACCACTTTTTGTGGGGTCAGTAGTTTATAGTGGAAGGTATAGAGTATGCAGGTATAAGCCGTATACCCACTGATGCGTATCAAATTAGTATAGTGGAGGTATACGATTTTTACATTTTGTAGTACAATAGAGAAATCATGAACAAAGTAGCCTACACAATCGCAAAGCAAGCAATGATCAGCTCACAGAAGAATGACATCGGTAGCCGGTAGGGTAGGAAAGACGTTTCAACTTATGATATATACCAGTAAATGCTTACTAAGGCAACAATGGGTATGCGAACCAGGTATTGAAAACGTTTAGTACGAAGAGTTGATTAGTAGGCTATTTGTGATGCGCAATTGTCATCTCTTTTTGCAATTGTCAGCTCTTTTTGCATCAGGGGAGAAGACATGGATGGGGTGGACAGAGGCCCACCCACTGGGGGAGCCGGGCCCTGATAGGCCCACCCAATCAGATTGATGTGTTTTAAGTATCGTTGTGGACTTAGACAATCCATTTTTTTTGTATTTTGTCTATGTAAAATAAATAGTGAAAATCTGAAACACCGTAGGAAAACCTGCCTTTCCTTCGCTGGGTGGGCCGTTTGGGAGCTTTTTGGCAAATTAGAGCATACCCACTTACGCAGGCACCACTACACCACTATATAGGGCCGATGGAAGGACAGCAGTCACACACAGCATGATGTTAAAGAATAAGCAGTCCATAAACTCTAACATAATAAGCCAGTAGGTTCCCAGTCATAAGAATACAAAAACACAACCAAGAGGCATTTCCCAATCGAAATGTACAACTACTACTTTCCATTGCAAAAAACATTTCATGTTTAGCACACAAAGTACATTAAGCAGTGACACAAAGTTTAAAGTGGAACTGAAAGCGTTTTAACTACTTTGCAGATACGAAACAAACAGACAATCGTAGTATCATAAAAAATATCAAATTCCCAGTTCATGCCACAAAACCAACTTTATAAGAGGTTTTAAAAATAAGTTATATTTGACTCAACGTTCAATGACGTACTATAAGGCATTGTTGGCAGAATAGATGGTTGCAGTTCAATGCATGATTAATATAATTCACCAATACATTTCTTGGTAGTCCCAAACATATTGCTATCAGGTTGTAAATCACAACCAGGTACATTGTCTGCTGCCTCCATTCGGGATGCACTTTCAGTTTAAATGACTCAATATTCTGGACAAAAACAGATGAATGTAACTAAGGCTGGCAATGTAGATACAATCAAACTAGCAAGGGCATTGATCACAAGTCAGTCATAACGTGGCTTATAGAGTATCTATTAGTATCTATCTATTATTTCTGTAGCCAGCTAAAAACACAGAGCCTAATGTTAGCTAGATAGCTAGCTAGCTAGCTGCTAGGAGGGTGTCATGTCATGCCATTGGAGGAGTGGGTGAGGGACTGACTTTTTCCCCTCATATAATTTTTCGGTGGCTATACACAGCTAGAGATGCAGGTGTCATTTGGTTAGCTAGCAAGAACTTGAAACTGTTATACAGTTATAGCATGTCTCTTGCTTGATTTCTCAAATTCACTCTGGCTATCTACTCCGATTTCAGAGCACCCTCGTCTGAGTGTGCCAGAGCACGCAACACCTGCTGAATATGACCGGTGTCAGTAAACGTAAGCAAAATAAGTTATAGTTAGTCAAGAATGCTCTAGATAACATCCTAACCAGCTCTGCTATGGCGAGGAAAATGGTCAGAGTGAGGTGTTCTCTCATTTGTGTCTGAAAGTAGCTAGCTAGCAAGCTAGCCAACTTTAGCCAGTTAGCTTGTGTGCTCGGTTGGGACAAGCATGCATTGGCAGGCAAGCTGCAGAAGGACGAAGAGGCTACAATTCCCCATTGTTTGTCAGTGCAATTTTGATGGCCAACTAATGATCGTTCTAATGATCTAAAGTTGCACTGTTGCAACTGCCTGTAAACACCCAGTCTAGTTCAAAGTAAATGATGACAGGCCCATGTCGCAAATGGCTCGTTTGTATAAAGGTCTACTGTAGCTCTGGTCTGCGTAGACTCCGGTCCTGGACAAGACAGATGTTTTTATTCGGTTTTATTTACTTCAATTGTTAATTGTCCAAACGCACGGTCACTTTCCAACTCTATATTGCTATAGAATTTTCACAAATGCATTACTATACGTAATTCCCAAACATGCTAAGAATTTATAAAAACGTGAAAATTACCATATCTAAGTGGTTGCTTGTCAGATATCTTTAAATAAGTGTCATATTCCTCCTGGGGGTGTATATGTACAGGTTTTAATAAGATTTCATGTTGCTAAAATGCTGTCAGTTCCCCTTTAAATGCAACAATGTTTCACACACATAATTATTTTCAAAGAGATGGCTAACAACAGGAAGCGCGCTGCAATAAAAAACTCGGCTCCACTCACCAGATGATGATCATTTGAAACTCAACTTCTTGTTGAAAGTTATTCTTGAAAAGGGAGAAGCTAACAAATTAGCAACAACATCCTCTTCGATAACACCTGCTGCAGCCGCTCCAAACTAGCCAACAACAAAAGCTAACTAGCTAGACCATTGGAAAACTATTGCTCGCTATTGAGTTGTTGGCCTTCAACATACGTTTCTGTAAAAACGGTCCCACTCGTTAAATCATAATGTGATTGGTTGATTCCACTGTCACTCCAAAATGTTTCCTTAATACAGTTGAATGGCAGATGTCTTTATCTAGCTTCTGATGGCCTAGTGTCACGACTTCCGCCGGAGTCGGTCCCTCTCCTTGTTCGAGCGGTGTTCGGCGGTCGACGTCCCCGGCCTTCCAGCCATCACCGATTCATTTTTCATTTTCCATTTGTTTTGTCTTTGTTTTCTACACACCTGGTTTCAATTCCCTCATTACATGTTCATTATTTAACCGTCTGGTTTCCCCCATGTTTGTGTGCGTGTTTGTTTTATTGTGAAGGCTGTATCTGACGGCTGGTATATTGTTGCCGGGTTTTGTTATTATGCCCGTTTATTTCGTGGTACCGGGATTTTTCCCGCACCATAGTATAGTGTTTTATACTTGTGTTATCTTGTATTAAATACCTTGTCCACGCATCTCAGCTCTCCTGCGCCTGTCTCCTTTCACCAGTTACCCACAGCCTTGACACCCAGCCAATGGCTGAACTAGCAACCTAGATTTATCTCCCCAAAGACCAGCAAAGAAAACAAAAAAATTCTCTTCAGTGTTAACCATTTCCTTTCCAACAAAAACTGAAGAGATGAAATCCGAAGAATGTTGAAAAAAGTTATATCATTATTATTATTATAATCGTTATTTTGTAAATCCTTAGCCCTTCTCTGAAGGCGTAGAAGGCCCATTGTTGCCCATTGTGTTTGGGTTAGTAGTAATTTGTAGAGTGGCTCTATTTTACCCCAGCATGGATTTTTCACTATTCTGAAGAATCTATATGTTGTTCTGAAATATGAACACAGAAATACTGGACATTTCAAACTCTTATTATGGGGGTGATTTTACAAAATTACAATCATGGTCTTCAATTGGACTCACATTTTTCTGGTCTCGGTCTTGACTCGGTCTCAGACCCCTTGTCCCCATTCTGGTCTCGATCTTGCCCCCCCCCCCCCCCCCCCCCCCCCGCTTTATGTGGTCTCAAACAGTAATGACGGCCTGCTGTTTGTTTGTTCAGAGCTTGTTGACAGGGTTGAAAGCTCAGGTTCCCACAAGCAGCCATCCTGCCCGGGTAGGACTAAACTTGACTACATTTAATATCCTTGTACTACTTCATCTGCTAACTACACCATTCATTATAATACATAGTCCTGAGAAATATGTTTTAAACTCAGATTACAGCTGCTACCATATCGAGATTGTCTAAAACCCCATATTTTTGTACACCCACACTCAAGTAATGTGTTTTATAATTTATTTATTTTCTAAATGGATTTGTAGAGGTGTTGTGTGAGCTTGTACGCGAGTGTGCATGTTATTGTGTGTGTCAGAGTAGCTTGGCTCTTGTCTGCTAAGGAGGTGAGAGCAGTGTGTGAGGTAGGTGTGTAGTGGCACCCCCACTCCTCTCCTCTCCTCCTCTCCTCATCCTGCTCTGCAGAAAGCCTCATTACTGTTAAGGAGCTGCTGAGGTAGCACACGGCTGCCATTGTAGCCAATCCAAACACAGGGCCCTATCCATCCCTCTCCATCCTCCAGGCCCCCCACTTCAGATCAGCCCCCCGGACCAAATCCCATTTTCAGGCTCCGCAGCTGCCCCTGCTCCGCCAGAGCACTTAGCCATGTCATTCAATCCGGCCCTCCAGGCTTGGGCGGGGAGGAAACAGGCTTGTTTTGTTGCTTCACTGTCTCTGATATGACTCCAGAAATGGAAATGAAGCAATGGATCTTCATTAGGAGAGGCAGGTGTCCACATGAAGCCGGCCCAGGTGAAGAAAGAGCAGGGATGGCGAGGAGGAGGGAGGCATGTGTGTGTGGATGGGGGGTCCTTAGACCGACAGGCGACCCCCCCATACCCCCCACACCCGGCCTCCGTAATGTACCCCCGCCCCCCACACTGCACTAATGTACCGCCCCACCACTACCGCACCTCTACCACCCTACCGCCCCAACCCAGTACTTAATTGCCCATGTAATGAGCTGCAGTGAATGGGATTACTTGTGTGGAGGCACTTGAGGAGCCTGTGCATTGGGGCACCTCCTGCAGGCCCTTCATCTCCAGGGAATACATTGAGGAGGTGGATGCTGTGTGTGTGTGTGTGTGTGTGTGTGTGTGTGTGTGTGTGTGTGTGTGTGTGTGTGTATGTATATATATATATATATATATATATATATATATATATATATATATATATATATATATATATATATATATATGGATGGACCACAGGGCTAAAAGCTTACCTCCTCTGCATCTGGCCTGTTAGCCTTGGTTTGCCTCTCCCCTCCTCCCCCATGAGCCTTTGTTTCCTAATTATTCATCCTAGAGAGATGGCCTTCGTTTGAAACCTGTGGAGGCGGATGATGAGGCTTGTTGCTGACCCACGAATCAGACAGGAGGATCCTAGAGCCTGAGAAGCCCCTTTGTGACAGGACACCTGTTCTTTCACCATCTCGGCCCTCTTGTCTTTATCCAGACCTTGCCAAATCTTATTACCAACAGGAAATATAGCACATGACCAAAAGTATGTGGACACCTGCTCGTCGAACATCTCATTCCAAAATCATGGGCATCACAGGAGGTTGGTGGCACCTTAATTGGGGAGAACGGGCTCGTGGTAATGGCTGGAGCGGAATAAGTGGAATGGTATCAAATACATCAACATGCTTTCCATGTGTTTGATGCTATTCCATTCGCTCTGTTCCAGCCATTATTATTTGCTGTTCTGCCCTCAGCAGCCTCCACTGATGGGCATTAATATGGAGTTGGTCCCCCCTTTGTTGCTATAACAGCCTCCACTCTTCTGGGAAGATTTTCCACTAGATGCTGGAACATGTCATTGTATGCTGTGGTGTTAAGATGTCCCTTCACTGGAACTAAGGGGCTTAGCCCGAACCATGACAAACAGCCCCGACAATTATTCCTCCTCCACCAAACTTTACAGTTGGCACTATGCATTTGGACAGGTAGCCTTCTCCTGGCATCCACCAACCCCAGATTCGTCTGTTGGTCTACCAGATGGTGAAGCATGATTCATCACTCCAGAAAACGCATTTCCACTGCTCCAGAGTCCAATTGCAGCGAGCTTTACACCACTCCAGATGATGCTTGTTATTGTGCATGGTGATCTTATGCTTGTGTGCGGCTGCTCAGCCATGGAAATCAATTTAATGAAGCTCCCGACAAACAGGACTTGTGCTGACGTTGCTTCCAGAGGCAATTTGGAACTCAGTAGTGAGTGTTGCAATCGAGGACAGATGATTTTACGCGCTAAGCGCTTCAGCACTTGGCGGGCCCATTCTGTGAGCTTGTGTGGTCTACCAATTACATCAGAGACTGCCGTTGTTGCTCCTAGATGTTTTCACTTCACAATAACAGCACTTACAGTTGACCGGGATAGCTCTAGCACGGCAGAAATCTGACGAACTGACTTGTTGGAAAGGTGGCATCCTATGACGGTGCCACATTTAAAGTCACTGAGCTCTTCAATACGGGCCATTCTACTGCCAATGTTTGTCTATGGAGATTTTATGGCTGTGCACTTGATTTTATACACCTGTCAGCAACGGATGTGGCTGAAATAGCCGAATCCACTAATTTGGGATGTCCACATACTTTTGGCCATGTAGTGTGTCAGGGTTCCAGAGTTTCATTTACCGCCTTGTGTCCATAGTTATATAAAATATGAACTGAGTATTTTTTATTTCTTATAGAACTTGACTTGAATTAATGCTTGCTAGCAGTTGAATAGAGACAACTTAATTAGCGTTTTTCAAGATGGAGGTCTATGTGGAGGTGTGGGGGTGTTTATGTGTGGGTCCCATAAATGATGATGCCATTCCGCTAATGATGTGAGTAAACTATGGTAAACCTCTCCTCCCTCCATCATCCTCTCCTCTCTCCATCATCCCTCTCTCGTTTGCATGGAGCCCCTGCCAGCTCCTCTTCTCACGCTGTTTGGTGGTAAAATATTAGCCCCCGGAGCAGGGCGGCTGACAAATAGAGGGCCGTTGTCCCCCTTCTCTCTCAAGGTTTGGGGTTAATGATTGTTGTTCCGGGGGGTTAGATCCTGGTGATGGCCCTTTCTCCTGCACCCCAACAGATGTTGCTGGGACTTTAATGTGGTTATCAAATCGGAGTGCCCTCTGATCCCTAAGAACCCATTGTGTGCTGGTCGCATTCCGGGGCCTTGCCGTAGCAACAGGGCATCCTGGGGGCCAAGCGGGACTCCCGCTGAGTCTTCCAGCAGCCTTCAGCTCTGACAGGCAGGGCAGCCCATCTACCCCCTACTACACCCCCTCTACCCTTCTGTGTAAAGCCCCACTCATCTACCCTCTCCCACACTAGCCCCTCTCTGTCATGGTAGTGATGAGTTCTTCTCACAAACGGGCCCACTCACTGACACTCACATTCCCCTATCACACATACACCCCATTCCTCAAATCTTTCACACCCAAACACATTTCTACAATGCTACAGCACATTTACCAAATTCACACTTTGTCACACTACCTAAACATATTCAGATATTCTCACAGCTTCACACTCCCCCATTCTCATAGTATGCTGCCAATCAAATAATCAATAAACACTCTGTTAGTACCCAACCCATATATAATACGACCTCACATCTACTAAGACTACTACTGTACTAACAGCCACTTGACTACCACCCCTACTTCAGATAACAAAGACATTTTTATGAAAGGAAAATTATTTGACAATCTACCCCTAAAAATGTATAAAGTGTGAAAACAATATACTATAATCTTGGGGGAACAAAACTTCAGGCCTCTCCGGTTATAGGACCTCTCCTCTACCTGCAAATAGCAGATTTGGGGCAGGTGGGAGTTTACACTGTCGCTAAGGCTGACAAGGGCTGTATACCCTCGGCACTTAGCCGTCCTATAAAGTCTACTGGGCTTTTTGCATAATGAAATAAACATTTATACAACACTCTATGTCAACAATGAGCACACTCTGTTGCCAGTGTGTGACAGTTCATTTGAAATTGTAAACACGTTCAATGCTCTGAGGTGTCACAGATACCTCACTGCGATGAATAGAGGCATGGCACCCATCTCACAGACGATACTGGGGCCCTGGAGGGCGACCTGAGCTTTCACTCTCCTGCTCTGCATCTACAGTATCAATGCCAGCAGCTGTGGGATTGTTTGTACACAGATGTGGGAGTGCTTGATGATAATTGCCTCGCAGCTGCACTCCAGGCCTGGAGTTCGCTGGGTTTTTTCACCCAGGCTCAGGCTCGTATTGTGTTTGGAGGCGTCCTCGCTCCGGAGCAGGAATGTGGGAACCTGCCGTAATTAAAGTATTCTCTAACCCAATTAAGGGTGCTGCCCTCCAGCACCACAGTCTCAGCCCCAGTCACAGCCCTAGTCACAGCCCTACCTAGCCCCGGCGATAGTGAGTCGATCCTGGGAGAGCTTTTCGACTTAAACCCCTTTATGGTCTCCCGACCACTCTCTTAGCCCAGGGCCTAAAGTGTTTAACTGGACTGGTTACTCTGAGAAAGGGGGGATTTGGGGGAGAGTGTAAAGGTATAAGGGTTTTGAGGTGGAGAGAAAGGAGGACAGTGAAGTGGAATACATGGGAATAGTTGCTCTGTGGTGCAGGGCTGTCCACCAGGCTCCCAGTCTGAGGTGACTGAGACACTCATTAGACCTAAGGCTTTCTTTGTCACAGAGTTTTATCGCGTCACAGTGCACAGAAGATGGATGGCTGACTATTACTTGGATGAAAAACTCACATGCCCTCGTCATTGGAAGGAAAAGAGTCGTTTCACAGTGTAAAATTGCATCAACAATTCAAAATTCAGATTGAGTTTCTGAATTTGCTATTATTGAGGAAAAATCTTTTGGAGTTAGATTTTGAAATGTGGCTACATGTATTTGTTGTTTAACAATATAAATGTTTGTTTTGGCTGTTTAACAATATGAATGTTTGTTTTGGCTGTTTAACAATATAAATGTTTGTTTTGGCTGTTTAACAATATGAATGCTTGTTTTGGCTGTTTAACAATATAAATGTTTGTTTTGGCTGTTTAACAATATGAATGTTTGTTTTGGCTGTTTAACAATATGAATGCTTGTTTTGGCTGTTTAACAATATAAATGTTTGTTTTGGCTGTTTAACAATATGAATGTTTGTTTTGGCTGTTTAACAATATGAATGTTTGTTTTGGCTGTTTAACAATATAAATGTTTGTTTTGGCTGTTTAACAATATGAATGCTTGTTTTGGCTGTTTAACAATATAAATGTTTGTTTAGGCTGTTTAACAATATGAATGTTTGTTTTGGCTGTTTAACAATATAAATGTTTGTTTAGGCTGTTTAACAATATGAATGTTTGTTTTGGCTGTTTAACAATATAAATGTTTGTTTAGGCTGTTTAACAATATGAATGTTTGTTTTGGCTGTTTAACAATATAAATGTTTGTTTTGGCGGTTTAACAATATAGATGTTTGTTTTGGTCGTTTATTTCAGAGAATGGGAACAGGAAACAAAACTCGTATCTTTTGTCCAAACTCACCCAAAGACTTGGGCCAGTTGCTGGGTAGTGTATCTGAGTACCGTTAACAATGACAGGCTAAAATAGAGGTGCTCAATTAACTGTAGATCACTGCCATCAATTAAGACCTCAATTACTAAATTGATTGATGAGGCTAAATGATCCGATTAATTTTCTCCATCCAGCGTAAAAATTGGAAGCAGCAATATGGGGAAATGAGTTGATGAATGTATTTAAGAAGTCTATATGAACAGCTTTTGAACCCAGCGGATGGTAATATACACTGAATGTTTCTCTCTATTTTCTCAGCTCACAGCTCTGTAGGAAACGTGTTCTTGATAAACACAACTCACAGATCATTTCAGTATATTTGTCCTGCTATATCTGTTCTATTTCTCACAATAAGTTGTTTGTTTCACAGTCAGTGTTGCGTTTTTGTTTAGATGTTTTGACATAATATTTGCTGAAGTACACCATGATTTTGTCTTTTAAATTAACATTTAAAAAAAATATATATTATACAAAAATCTTTGAACACAAATCAAACACAATGACAAAGGGTCTACAAGCAAGTGTGTGTAACTAACTGAAAAAGTAAGCACCTCAAATTCTCCTCTGCATTCATGTTGCTCAGTTCTGTAACAATGGTTGTTATAACAAAGAAGAGAGGTCTTGGGAGCAGCTTGGACTGTGGCTTGTGTTTTATTCTCGCCATGTTGTCAGTGTTTAGAGGGATAATTGAACTGGCCCGCCACTATAGGACCTTTTTATCCTCAGCATAATTCCGTCTGTATTCAGGCATTATCATGGTGTCAGGGACGGGACAATAGCACGATAAGGTCAATATAATGAAACCCCAAAATAATATGGTGTCATTCCTTTAATGAAAACAGTTCGACACTCCCAGTTCTTCTGTCTTATTACAGAGGCAGTGATATACGGAGTGTCTTTCAAAAAGTAATCACAAATAGTTACTGTCTGTTGTTAATAGTCTCCGTACATGCTGTGAGCTCTTTTTTCATTCTGAATATTTCCCAAAACATCTACATTTTGGTTGGAACAGATTAAATAGAATCTCATCAAGTTTGATTTCAAAAGTAAATAATTGTGTTGAATGTGTATAGTACATTTTACATTCTCAAAACAGGTATCCTGCAGTTTTCCCCCCAAAAATTTGCAGGCTTGCAATAAATCATGTGACTTAAAAAAAAATATATAGCTAATAACATCAACATAACATCACAATAACCTAAAATGTTTATGAAATCAGTTTATCCTGTTAAGGCTCCCGAGTGGCGCGGCGGTCTAAGGCGCTGCATCTCAGTGCTAGAGGCATCAATACAGACCCTGGTTCAATCCCAGACTGTATCACAACCGGGCGGCGCACAATTGGCCCAGCGTTGTCCGGGTTAGGGGAGGGTTTGGCCAGGGTTGGTTGTCATTGTAAAATAAGAATTTGTTCTTAACTGACTTGCCTAGTTAAATAAAGGTTAAATAAAAAAAATAGCCATAATTGTATTTCTTTTCAGTAGTATTTGGTTATTCCATCCCAGACATAATCATTAAATTTGCTGGGATGATTGATGCGTTATTTTCAATTTGCTGTTATTCTCACTACCAAACTGTGCCTAAATGACATCAGTTATTTTATTTTTTCCCCCTTAGCAATTTGACAAATACTCCCTTTATAACACCTCCATATCATTCCGTTTGACTTGCCCCAGGGCCTGAATTCAGTTATTGATTGCCTGTTCAGTTTCACTTGGAAAAGGTTGATAAAAGGAGGTTTTCACTTTCTCTATTGGATCTGACAGCTCCCTGACAGGAACAATGGAAAGCTCCCATTCACAGGCAAATCAAGCTAATTCAGCGTGCCCCTTCATTCTCAATGGAGAAGTCACAGTCCTTCCCAGGCCCATTCCATCACAAGCCTTCTCTCTTCACAAACCTTCAAAGTTAGAGCTACTCATCCAACAGACAACATTGCTCTTTCTTAGCCTCTCTACCCCCACCATCAATTGGATAAATAGGTTGATTAATATACACAAAGTCAAAAAGGAAACAAAATAGCAGCATAAAATCGGTTTGTTTTTATGTGTAATCTACTCTCACCGATCCAGCCTGCTCTTTCTGTTCGTTTTTAACAGTAAGGCAGAGTGGGAAATGTCATTTTCACTCTTAGTGTGAACATTTTATTTAGAAAAAATACAAAAACTGGGATTATATTGAGGTAAACTAAAAGCAATGCAATAGCATCAAATGAGGTTCACTTTATAAAACACAATTTGACCAGAAAATATGATGTCTCATTTGAGCTGCATGTTAGACAGACCTCCTGTGTGAGATGGAGGTTCATCTAGGCCCATTCCTCTCCTTCAGTGTAATAAGCAGAGGCTTCCCCACTAATCCCTCTGTATGCTTTCCAGGTGACAGGTGTGTATGGAAGCACGTGAGTGTGTGAGTGTCTGTGTATACACATGAGCGTATTTGTGTGAGTATGTCTGTGTGTGAGTTTATATGCTCGCGTGTGGTGCCTAAAGCAATTAGGAAACGTGAATCCTAACCCCAGACAGACCCTGACATAGTCAGTATTGGGACAAGATGAAAGGTATCACATGGTACCATGGTTAAACTCTAAGGTCATAGGTTACCTCTGAGCTCCACACAGCGGCAGCTCTGAGTGTTACCCTGCAGTATCCGCCTGCCAGGAGGACAGGGACAGGAACAAGATTTGAGTACACACAATAGTCAGTCTTATCTAGAAAATGGAAAAGCCAGAAACTGAAATGATTTTGAACTGTACAAGACAAAATATACATTTAAATCAATTTAAATTATTTATTGAATCATCTAGTGAGTGATGTTTATTTCAATACATTTCCAGAGGGATAGTGGTCAGTGCCAACATGGCGACTTGACAAGGACACCCAAATCTTTCAAGACAGAACAAAGTGGACATAAGATTACCCAATGACTTTGTGAGACCTCAATGAAGAAGAGGACAGGAAGTGGAACTGGTTCACACCCATTCTACCTTAAATGAGCGAAAGAGGAGATTAACATGATTTAACTTTGTCCAACACATACAGACTGCGATTTATTTGCCAGAATCCATCAAAAACAACCCGAAAGCTCTGAATGCGCACTTGTCCCTGCTCTCAATTCGCCTTTCAGCCCCCACTAAAGAGACAAGTCCCAATCACAATATTGTCAAGGCCCTGTTGGTTTTCTGGTTCAAATCCTTGTTCACGCTGTTTGCTGAGTACTCATCTGCTGTGACAGCCTTCAGACAAACAGAGAATCCTGAAAGAGGTCTTCCACAACCAGATCTTTCCTGCTGGGCAGTGGTTGAAACAGCCCTTTTCTTTCTCCATCAAGTGGAACCCGGCCTTTTGAGTTGGCCCCTGGGATCCCTCCATTGAGGCGGGCTATGGGCCAGTGGTTCGCCCCTCCGTCCCCCGGGCCACCCTCACTCTCCTAGGACACCTGTACCCCTCAACCCCCTCGTGGGAACCTCCATCTCAGCTGGTTCCACCTGAGCTTGGACTGGAAGACAGTGCTGGTTAAATGTGGCAATGATAACTGTTAATTAAGTTTAGCACAGAGGGTTTAGAGATGGGCAGTGTGATATTTGAAGTTGAGGTTGTTGTTTTTTTATTTCAAAGATGTAGTACTTACAGTACTTTGCAGGAAAATGACTTCTGAAACTCAGAACATTTGGGTAGTCCTACTTAGACAGTGAGCATCCAAGACAACAACAATCTAACACCCTGAACAGCAAACACTCTCCCCCTCCCACACACCCTCCCCAGTCTCCGTCCCTCTAAATCTCCATGGCACACTGCAGAAAAATGGCATCAATTAATCAGCATTCATGAACCGTTTACTTGAGCTCTCCTTTGTGTGCTGCACCCAGGCAGGGTCTAATCCAGACAGAGACAGGGCTGTTCTGCAGCTCTGTAGACAGCACCACTCCACCCTTTGTGGGACAGAGAGACCCATCAACTGGTGTTCAGGGAAATGTCTCCCCCCACCGAGAGTGTAAACTTCCCCTTCTCTTCTCTTCTCTTCTTTCCTCCTCTCCTCTTTCACCCTCTCCTTCCTGTGCCCTCTCACCACTCAGGAAGCACCATCTCCCGGAGGAGAGCTCCATCCTTCCGTCTTGGTCTCACCCCCGCCGTAACCCCCCGCATCACATGTACTGTATGAAGACATCTGTCCATATTTAAAGCAGATTTTCCATTTTGGTGCAAATGATCCCACCCCCACCCGTCACCCCTTAACTCTGAAGGAGGCAGCATTTAAAACGTGGCAATACTTTTCGTCAATTCTTTGCCTGGCAGAAGAAGCAAGTTTAATTGGGAGATGCATTTAGACAACTATTCTACAATTACACAACTAGAGCCGAGATGCATTTCTGCATGTTGCTCTGTTCGTCCCAATTTTCTGCACTGTTCAGTTTACCTCTACTTTCCTATTCTTAAGATGTTTTGCCTCACTCAGCTCCAAATGCAGCTTAATTGCTCATAGCGAAGCGTACACCTTTCAATGAGAGGTTCCTGCCAGTTAGCGCACATTAAATCTTAGGAGAACAAAAATCTCAAATTCTCACGTGGCAGCTGTGCCATTTGGTGGTAAGAGCAAGGAAATGGGTGATGAAATGGATGCTGAACATTCTTACCATATAACAACCACTCAAGCCTGGGTTAGTCACTGTATTTTGGAGTTATTTGGAGGCCACACACTAACACACTCTTACTCTATGCCTCTAGCTTTACAGATACTAAGACTTCATGCTTTTAAAAGTAATTTCTTAATACATAGTTTGAACAGGACATTAATAACTACTTCAAAGATGAATATAAACAAATCTTCTATTTTAATTTTGCGGACCTTTAGTGTTGTTAAACCTTGACAAAGCGTTCAATGAAATGCAGGCTAATTAGTTCAAATATGGCCCCATTATCTTTGTTTGTAAAACAAAACGAAGTGGTGTGTCAACCTGACATCTGATCATGGTCAAAGTGTTTCCCACTCCTTCCCTTCTTTTATATCCTTTACCCTGGAAAGTTCTAGAACAACTCATTATCTACCAGCCCCTCAGTGTCTGAAGTGGCGGCCTGTACCCACAACAAACAATGGCTTACAAGATACTGTTTTAATTCATATCCGTTCTCCCTTTCTGAAAGGGGGACAACACAACAAACCGTTGACCCACTGTTACACAATTAGAAGTGATGCAGCAGTTAAGGCTACAAGCAGCCCTGTTGAATAGTCTGTCTTTGACCCTTCACCGCTGAATAAATATAATGCTCCGAATGAGAGTAAGACACTGAGAGAGCAGAGAACGCCAGGGGGAGATTTCAAGCCACAGATAAGAAGTTAAAGACCTTTATAGACTATAACAGCATTATCCCTGCTGAATAAAAATAGGATTTAGTGTTTTTTCCACTTAATTTCAATCAAAAGAGTCTCCACCTTACATATTGCACTGGTAATGTAATGGAGAGAGAGCCACAAAAAAGGCTTTGTGGCTTTGACACCTCCTATAGTGGGACTGTGTTGTCCTGGAACCAAAAGGGAGAGAAAGGGTTTTCTTCTACGCCTTGCTATCTGCTGCTAACACATTCTAATTGATGCTGCTGCATTCCTGCACTGGATGCATTCAGTGAATAACGAGGCCTGGACTGCCTATGAATTGGTACCCTCTAAGCAAAGCAGTAATCCCCCCCCCATCCATTAATCCCTCCCCACCACAACCACCACCACGACCAACCACCACCACCCCTCAATCCTTCCCCAAAGCTCTACTCTAGCTTTACCGCCCATTAAAGCACCACCATTGTGTGGAGACGCAGCCCACAAAAGCTGTCAATCTCGCAGGGTCCTCTAAAGCTTGGACTCACACAGACTGGAGTGACAGACCACCAACACCCCCCCCCCCCCCCCCCCGCCACCCCTAACCCCTCCCCCAAAACTTCTCAGCTAGCTAAGTACACTACCTCCCAATACCCTTCACACACACACACACTCACACACACACACACACACACACACACACACACACACACACACACACACACACACACACACACACACACACACACACACACACACACACACACACACACACACACACACTCTCTTGCCTCAACGCACAAAGCATCAATCTGTCTTCAGGCTCAGCACCCTTGGCCCTTTGTCCCATCTGCAGGTGCCTGTGAAAGCACCCATGGTCGCCCCAGCCTCCGCGTACACCACGCCTAGTCCAGGGACAGGAGCTGCTGACAAAGGCCCAGTGTGGGAATGAGGGATGCGTGGAGGGAGGGGGGCTTCTCTAGGACAGATGGCTGGGGAAGTTTCCCAACTCCACCAAGCCAAGGCTCCTCCATGGGGACTGTCAGTTTGGATTCACAAGACTGATACACACAGGGGAAGAGGCAGTGGAGGAATGCCTTCTAAACTGTGGAGGGAAGGGGGGCGCTATAGTCACCACTGTACTTCCCACTGGGCACAGACATTATTTCAACATCTAGTTTTGATTTTGGTTGAGTTGTCATTTTGTCAGCTAACATCAATTCAACTTGAAATTCCCCATGTCATTGGATTTAGTTTAACAGTTAGGTGAAAAAAATACAAAATTCCCACTTTTTGCAAGTCCGATCAGTTTTCTACATTGATACAACGTCATCACACATACAGTGCCAGTCAAAAGTTTGGACACACCTACTCATTCAAGGGTTTTTCTTTATTTTTTACTATTTTCTACATTGTAGAACAATAGTGAAGACATCAAAACTATGAAATAACACATATGGAATCATGTAGTAACCAAAAAAGTGTTAAACAAATCTAAATATATTTAATGTTTTAGATTCTTCAAAGTAGCCACCCTTTGCCTTGATGACAGCTTTACACACTCTTGGCATTCTCTCAACCAGATTTATGAGTAATGCTTTTCCAACAGTCTTGAATGAGTTATATATTCTGAGCACCTGTTGGCTGCTTTTCCTTCACTCTGCGGTCCAACTCATCCCAAACCACCTTAATTGGGTTGAGGTTGGGTGATTGTGGAGGCAAGGTCATCTGATGCAGCACTCATGCTCCTTATTGGTCAAATAGCCCTTACACAGCCTGGAGGTGTGTTTGGGTCAGTGTCCTGTTGAAAAACAAATGATAGTCCCACTAAGCCCAAACCACATGGGATGGCATATCGCTGCAGAATGCCGTGGTAGCCATGCTGGTTAAGTGTGCCTTGAATTCTAAATTAATCACTGACAGTGTCACCAGTAAAGCACCATCACACCTCCTCCTCCATGCTTCACGGTGGGAACCACACATGCGGAAATCATCCGTTCACCTACTCTGCGTCTCCAAGACAGCAGTTGGTACCAAAAATCTTACATTTGGACTCATCAGTCCAAAGGACAGATTTCCACCGGTCTAATGTCCATTGCTCGTGTTTCTTGGCCCAAGCAAGTCTCTTCTTATTATTGGTGTCTTTTAGTAGTGTTTTTTTTGCAGCAATTCTACCATGAAGGCCTGATTCACACAGTATCCTCTGAACAGTTTATGTTGAGATGTGTCTGTTACTTGAACTCTGTAAAGCATTTATTTGGGCTGCAATTTCTGAGGCTGGTAACTCTAATGAACTTATCCATGCAGAAGAGGTAACTCTGGGTCTTCCTTTCCTGTGGCGGTCCTCATGAGAGCCAGTTTCATCATAGCGCTTGATGGTTTTTGCGACTGCACTTCAAGAAACTGTCAAAGTTCTTGAAATTTTCCAGATTTTGTTTTTCTTTGCTTATTTGAGCTGTTTTTGCCATAATATGGACTTGGTATTTTACCAAATAGGGCTATCTTTTGTATACCACCCCTACCTTGTCACAACACGACTGATTGGCTCAAATACATTAAGAAGGAAAGAAATTCCACACATTAACTTTTAACAATTAACAACCTGTTAATTGAAATGCATTCCAGGTGACTACCTCATGAAGTTGTTTGAGAGAATGTCAAGCGTGTGCAAAGCTGTCAGCAAGGCAAAGGGTGGCTATTTGAAGAATCTCAAATATAAAATATATTTTGATTTGTTTAACATTTTTTTGGTTACTACATGTTGTTATTTCATAGTTATGATGTCTTCACTATTATTCTACAATGTGGAAAATAGTAAAAAATAAAGAAAAACCCTTGAATGAGTAGGTGTGTCCTAACTTTTGACTGGTACTGTATGTCATTTTTCTACGTGGAAACAACGTTGATTCAATCAGTTATTGCCAAGTGGGTTCCCTTCAGGGATTGCATATGAGGAGTAGGGCAGTGCTTTAAATATCACATTCCTCTTTTATAACTAATTTCATTACAGCGAGCGTATCCCCATACTACATTTATCAACAATACAAAAGCGTTATTTGGATCCATACCATGTATCCCAAGTAGCCTACAGGTCATGTTAAAATGGTAGCAGAGGAACAGACATTGCTGTAGCCCTTTCCTGCATTCAAATGACTTAATGGCCTCATGGGTGGAATGTTATTAATATTTTTCATCATTTCATCATTAATAAACAAAACATTTTTTTAAACTGCAAAATATCTGGTGTTTCTATGTCAAACCGTTTTGTTATATTTCAGTCTTCTGTGATGTATATAAAGTGTAATATTGGGATGCAAACTCAAAATGTCATACATTTCAACTCTATATCTGACATGGTACAGGTGTCTTCTTTTTTTAAAGCCCATAACCTTGTGTGTGAGGTGTATACTGTTGTTTCAAAGTAGATTTGTTTAGGACTACCAAGAAACACTCTGTGTGACCCTGATTTAGCCTATTTCAGTAAAAGGGTAAATGCTATAAAAAAAAGTCTACAAGCACTACTACATCCCAAAGACTAAGCCTAGTCACACTAATATTTCATATGTACACATACACTACATTACCAAAAGTATGTGGACACCTGCTCGTTGAACATCTCATTCCAAAATCATGGGCATTAATATCGAGTTGGTTCCTCCTTTGCTGCTATAACAACCTCCCCTCTTCTGGGGAGGCTTTCCACTAGATGCTGGAACATTGCAGCAGGGACTTGCTTCCATTCAGCCACAAGAGTATTAGTGAGGTCGGGCACTGATGTTGGGAGATTAGGCCTGGCTCGCAGTCGGTGTTCCAATTCATCCCAAAGGTGTTTGATGGAGTTGAAGCCAGGGCTCTGTGCAGGCCAGTCAAGTTGCTCCACACCGATCTCAACAAACAATTTCTGTATGGACCTTGATTTGTTCACGGGGGCATTGTTATGCTGAAACAGGAAAGTGCCTTCCCCAAACTGTTACTACAAAGTTGGAAGCACAGAATCATCTAGAATGTCATTGTATGCTGTAGCGTTAAGATTTCCCTCCACTGGAACTAAGGGGCCTAGCCAGAACCATGAAAAACAGCCCCAGACCATTATTCCTCCTCCACCAAACTTTACAGCTGGCACTATGCATTCGGAAGTAGATGGTGAAGCGTGATTCATCACTCCATTGCTCCAGAGTCCAATGACGGCGAGCTTTACACCACTCTAGCCGACGCTTGGCATTGCGCATGGTGATCTTGGGCTTGTGTGTGGCTGCTCGGCCATGGAAACCCATTTCATGAAGCTCCCGACGAACAGTTATTGAGCTGACGTTGCTTCCAGAGGCAGTTTGGACCTCGGTAGTGAGTGTTGCAACCGCAGACAGATGATTTTTACGCGATACCAGTTCTGTGAGCTTGTGTGGCCTACCACTTCGCGGCTGAGCTGTTGTTGCTCCTAGACGTTTTCACTTCACAATAACGGCACTTACAGTTGACCGGGGCAGCTCTAGCAGGGCAGAACTTTGACGAACTGACTTGTAAAAGTGGCATCCTATGACGGTGCCACGTTAAAAGTCACTGAGCTCTTCAGTTTCTACTGCCACTGTTTGTCTATGGAGATTGCATGGCTATATGCTCAATTTTATACATCTGTTAGCAACTGGTGTGGCTGAAATAGCCAATTCCACTAATTTGAAGGACATACTTTTGTATATATAGTGTGTGTTAGAAAAAAATGTGCAACATAAATTAGCACCCCCTCTTTATTGTTAGAGCATTATGAAAGTAAAATATTCAAAAGTAATGTTTAAGTAACAGAAAAACAATAGCCGGGTAAGTAACATTTGTAGAGTAAGAAACAAATTTAGGCTTCTGGGTTGTTTAAATGTGCAACCTGATACACTACACACAACAATCAACTGCTGTTCAAACTGATACACTACACACAACAATCAACTGCTGTGCAACCTGATACACTACACACAACAATCAACTGCTGTTCAACCTGATACACTACACACAACAATCAACTGCTGTTCAACCTGATACACTACACACAACAATCAACTGCTGTTCAACCTGGTACACTACACACAACAATCAACTGTTGTTCAACCTGATACACTACACACAACAATCAACTGCTGTTCAACCTGATACACTACACACAACAATCAACTGTTGTTCAACCTGATACACTACACACAACAATCAACTGCTGTTCAACCTGATACACTACACACAACAATCAACTGCTGTTCAACCTGATACACTACACACAACAATCAACTGCTGTTCAACCTGATACACTACACACAACAATCAACTGCTGTGCAACCTGATACACTACACACAACAATCAACTGCTGTTCAACCTGGTACACTACACACAACAATCAACTGCTGTTCAACCTGGTACACTACACACAACAATCAACTGTTGTGCAACCTGGTACACTACACACAACAATCAACTGCTGTTCAACCTGATACACTACACACAACAATCAACTGTTGTGCAACCTGATACACTACACACAACAATCAACTGCTGTTCAACCTGATACACTACACACAACAATCAACTGCTGTTCAACCTGATACACTACACACAACAATCAACTGCTGTGCAACCTGATACACTACACACAACAGTCAACTGCTGTTCAACCTGATACACTACACACAACAATCAACTGTTGTGCAACCTGATACACTACACACAACAATCAACTGTTGTGCAACCTGATACACTACACACAACAATCAACTGCTGTTCAACCTGATACACTACACACAACAATCAACTGTTGTGCAACCTGATACACTACACACAACAATCAACTGTTGTGCAACCTGATACACTACACACAACAATCAACTGTTGTGCAACCTGATACACTACACACAACAATCAACTGCTGTTCAACCTGATACACTACACACAACAATCAACTTTTGTGCAACCTGATAACACACATAATCTAGGTTACAGCCCTACACCATATGGAACACAGTGTGAAGAGACAAAACATTATTTGCTACTTTTTCTCAAGCTCTTCTAGTTTGATAGCAGAATACATTATTAGTTAGGCTACTTATTCAGTTCCATGGAGACAATAATGTGAGGCCACGGATATATAGCCGTGCCTGCCGCCAGCGAGTAGCCGTTCCATTGGCTTTACTGCACTGCCGTCGTGTGGAGATATTTGGAATGACCGAAACTCCATTTTATATTTTAGGCCCCAAAATGATGTTGACACATACGTAAAACTTGTTGATATGTGTGCTCTAAAACCGTTGCGGTTGTGATTCTATTAGATTGACCTAATGGTGTAGTGTTTGATCTAGGAAATATGAGATTGAACCCTTTGGAATAATTTGGCCACTATTGAATAAATATATCTCACGAAAATATACATTGTTGAATAAATGTGTTGACGCATAATGGAATATTTGGCAAAGAGGTAAGTTGAATAGCCTAGAAGTTGAATAAATTCATCCATATGCCTATTATTTTTGTTATACAGAAATATTATTCAATGATTTAAAGTTTTAAAATTGCAATTGATTTAAAGTTGCAGCACGAAAATGAACTCACTACTGCAGCTTTTCCCAAACTCGGTCCTCAAGTCTCAAAGGGGTGCACGTTTAGTTTTTTTGTCCTAGCACTACACAGCTGATTCAAATAACCAACTAATCATCAAGCGTTGATAATTTGAATCAGCTCTGTAGTGTTAGGGCAAAAATCAAAACGTGCACTCTTCGGGGTCCTGGGGACCGAGTTTGGGAAACACTGCACTACTGTAAATTGCTCTGGATAAGAGTGTCTGCTAAATTAATAAAATGTATGTGTGAAATGTTGGATTTTGGCTGGGCTCCCCGCTTGTGCCATCAAACCCCTGCAACTTATCCAGAATGCTGCATCCTGCCTGGTGTTCAACCGTCCCAAGTTCTCCCATGTCACCCTGCTCCTCCGCACACTCCACTGGTTTCCAGTCGAAGCTCGCATCCACTACAAGACCATGGTATTTGCCTACGGAGCAGCAAGAGGAAATTCCCCTCCCTACCGTCAGGCTACGCTCAAACCCTACACCCCAAACCGTGTACTCTGTTCTGCGTCTTCTGGTCTCTTGGCCCTCACACCACTAAGGGAGAGCAGCTCCTGCTCTGCTCAGCCCAGTCAAAGGTCTTCTCTGCACTGGCACCCCAATGGTGGAACCAGCTTCCCCATGAAGCAAGGACAGCAGAGTCCCTGCCCATCTTTTGAAAACATCTGAAACCCTGTCTTTTCAAAGAATATCTCACCCCCATATAAAAATAAAATAAAAGCCTTTCGTGAACTGACACTTCCAGTTGACTTTTCCCCCTTATTTTTGAAATGCCTGTTTGAGATACAAGTTTTTTGTGTTTTTACAAATACGAGTTTCGGATGAGTCAACAACATTATTTGGCTAAGAGAATATGAACTTTTAAAAGTGAGGTTTTCACTGGACCGTTACTTTAATTGACAAGAAACTTTATTAATGAACGTTCTTAATGTTAAAAGAATCTTCCTTTGTAAACACATGGATGAATTTGATGATTACTCAACTACCACTAACGCTATAGGCCTAGATCAGACGATGAGAAGCAGACATCAGACAGTACATGAATTGCAGTTCCACACAGGGAGATAAAGTCAAGCACACATAACTCACCATGATGATCAGCCCACGGTTAGGGAGGTGGGACCAGAATTAGAATTCTAGTTCTATAGGTGTGACAATGTATGATTTATGTATATAATGTGGAAATATCCACAAATTGACATGTTTGCCTCAGAAGAACAGAAGTTGTCTGTCATTTAATCAAGTATCTACATGAGCAGCAGGGCTCAGCAGTAGCCTAGACCTACTGCCATAGCAGGCTGTTCTGTGATAATCACCTCCTAGGTTAGATGACAGAACATACTCACGAGATCATAACAGCCATGGTGAATGTACGTTACCGTTAAAAAAATATATATTCTGACTTTTCAACCCTTGATGCCACTTCAGTGAACTTCATCATGTGGTGTTGTTGCCATGGTAACAGTGGAAATCGCATCTGTCAGAGGCTTCAACATTGATTGTAATGTCAAAAACTAACATTATGGCATCCGCATTCGAATCAATTCTCAACACTCTAAACACAGACAGCCACTGTCAGAATCTTCTACACCTGGAAGAAATTACTTCAGATGAACTTCTAGACTAACTGTGAATGACTTTGAAATGTAACATGAATGGAGAATGTTACCTAACCCTACTCACCAGGTCGATCAAGCAAGTCTTGCTTTTGTTGGTGTACAAAATGATAAGAGGAGGAATTAAAAAGGGATTTGTAAATTGAGATATTAGAGAAGAGTACCAATTATGTAAATACACTCAAGCTAACAATAATATTACTATTTTGTTTCAATCTCATGTCAGTCCAAGAGGTCAGGGAGAGAGGACAGGGAGAGAGGTCAGGTAGAGAGGTCAGGTAGAGAGGACAGGGAGAGAGGTCAGGGAGAGAGGTCGGGGAGAGTTGTCGGCGAAAGAGGTCGGGGAGAGAGGTCGGGAAGAGTTGTCGGGGAGAGTTGTCGGGGAGAGAGGTCAGGGACAGAGGTCGGGGAGAGAGGTCCGTTTATTCTTCCCAAGCCCAAACCCAGGCACAGATTCAGACTGAGGCTAAGAAACTCGGAAAGATAATAAAACGGAAACTAGCTAAGAGACTGGTCAAGTTACGGGTTCAGCAACTGGTCGTTGCTCAAACTAGGGCAAAGGCTCAAGAAGAGGACATGGCATGTCAAGTGGCTGATCTTCGCAAGAAGGCACAGGAACTGACTGACTGTCAGAAAGTGGTACATGCACTGGTAAATTAACTGGTACACAGCCTAAGGATAAGGCTGAACTTAACGATGAGTGTCAGGAATGGGTACTGAATGTTGGTGTTCTCAAGGGACTGACGACAAATGCTGAGATGAAGAAAGTAGAAGAGGAATAGCTACAGGCTCTGGCTAAGGGTGCGTTCGTAAATTCACTCTGGTGATCTACTCTGATTTCGGACTACTCTCGTCTGAGTGTGCCAGAGCGCAGAATAATTTATGAATTTACGAACGCCTGTTGAATATGGCTGGTGTCAGTAAACGTTGGCAAAAAAAGTAATTAAATTGTTGCCAGCAGCACAGTTACAGTCATCAACTCTCGAGATAACATGAAAACAGCCTAACCAGCTCTGCTAAGGGGAGTAAAATGGTCAGAGTGAGGTGTTTTCTCATTTGTGTCTCGAAGTAGCTCGCAAGCTAGCCAACGTTAGCCAGTTAGCTTGTGTGCTTGACTGCAGTTGTAAGGCCAGAACAATCTGATCAACCCTACTCCTCGGCCACAGCGTCCAGTGTGCGCTCTGAACGCTCTGAGAGCGAAACGCTCCGAATATACGAACGGACAATCTGACAAGCTCTCAATTTATGAACACCCAGAAGGCACTTTGAGAACACTCTGGCACTCCAGATTGAATTTACGAACGCACCCTAAGTATATGGAACGTTGGCAGAAACGGACACCGGCTGAGAGACAGAAAGAAGAACAGGAAGGAGAAGTTGGATGCTGTTTGAAAGAGATGGGGGGAAACAATGCAACTGTCACTGTGGTGGCAAGCTATTTTAACAGAGTGGACCCACAGCAGTACGAGGACTACTTGAGGTATGTAAATGCCATACCTGGAGGACCCACACTACCTGACCTGGTGCCCACCCCTAAAGGGCCAAAGGTGTCCAGGAAGAGGACCAGGGATTCCAGCTCTGTGAGATGCCAGGATAGCTCCCTTTCAGAGTGAACCTCTAGGCCTGAGAGGAAGATGAGATGAGGGAAGACAACTGATCAATGGATCCTACACTTAGGCCTATGTGTTTAAATAGAAAATAAACATCACATTTATGGACGCTACCTACTTTATTATCCTTATGTTTCATTATGATCACTTGAGATTAAATATAAATACATTTCTCTTCCATTGTAGATGTACTATGTTGATACTGGTAGATAGGAAATAAGCTTTTTCTGTTTTTGAGAAAAACTGTTTGCAGTTCACTATAAAGCCACATGGAGGAGATAGAGTAAAGCATACGGATCTCAACATCAGTGGTGGAAAAAGTACCCAATTTTCATACTTAAAAGTATAGATACCGTAATAGAAAGTTACTCAAGTAAAAGTGAGTCAGCCAGTAAAATACTACTTGAGTAAAAGTCTAAAAGTATTTGGTTTAAAATATACTTAAGTATCAAGTAAATGTAATTGCTAAAATGTAATTAAGTATGAAAAGTAAAACTATAAATCATAGAAAATTCCTGATATTAAGCAAAGCAGAAGGCACAATTTTCTTGTTTTTAAAATGTATGTATAGCCAGGGGCAAACTCCAACACTCAGACATTATTTATAAAAGATGCATTTGTGTTTAGTGAGTCTGCCAGGCCAGAGGCAAAATATGACAATTTTCCTGTCCATTCAAAATGTAACGAGTACTTTTGGTTGTCAAGGTAAATGTATGGAGTAAAATATACAGTATTTTCTTTAGGAATATAGTGAAGTGAAAGTAAAAGTTGTCTATAGTATAGTACAGATACTCCAAAAAACTGCTTAAGTAGTACTTCTAAGTATTTTTACTTAAGTACTTTACACCACTGCTCACCATCATGATCTGCTCATCAACAGCAGCCCACAAGTACATTAGGTATAGCAGTCTACCCAAACGGCCAGCGGTGGAAAAAGTACTCAATTGTCATATTTGAGTAAAAGTAAAGATACCTTAATAGAAAATGACTCAAGTAAAAGTTAGTCACCCAGTAAAATACTACTTGAGTAAAAGTCTAAAAGTATCTGGTTTTAAATATACTTAAGTATCAAAAGTAAATGTAATTGCTAAAATAAAAAAAAGTACAAGTATAAATAATTTCTTATTCATTCAAGCAAACCAGAAGTCACCATTTCTTATTTATTTATGGATAGCCAGGGGCACACTCCAATACTCAGACATGAATTACAAATAAAGCATTTGTGTTTAGTGAGTCCGCCAGATCAGAGGCAGTGGAGATGACCAGGGATGATCTTTTGATAAGTGAGTGAATTGGACCATTTCCCTTTGCTGCTTAGCATTCAAAATATAATGAGTACTTTCGGGTGTCAGGAGAAATTTACGAGTTAAAAGTACATTCTTTTCTTTAGGAATGTAGTGAAGTAAAAGTATAAGTTGTCTAAAATATAAACAGTAAAGTAAAGTACAGATACTAAAAAAAAATACTTATTTTTTATACACAGTCTACAATACTTTTCAGGGTAAGGACCATAGCTCATATTCTGTATATAACGTCTTTAACTCAACTTTTTGCTTGGTGCTGGGACTACTGAACTGATTATTGGATATTATATTTTGCTCATCTTTACTGTTGCCACTGATACAGGATAGATAAGACTTTATGAAAAGGAAATAGCTAAAGTTGTTCACCAATAGACTTATGACTACAAATCCAAGCACAACCCCTCACCGTCGCACCTTCAATGGGCGGGGCTTATAGCTGCGTTCATATACTAGTAGGAACTAGGAAACTCTGACATTCTGACTTGCTTTTTCGTTGAACCCGGCACGTGTATAACCGCAACCAGTTTGGAAGTCGGACATTTCCAAGTTTCCTATTTCAGACTAGCACTTGAACCCGGCCTTAAAACATGGGATGGTTGTGGGGGTTGTAAAAAAAAATGTTTGACAGGGTTTGGCTAAAAGAAGACAAGGGGGCGGTAGTAAGCGAGTCCGACGTGTGTATGAATCAACATTGAACTTACTTTTTGTATGTCGGCCACACCGCGCGGCGAGTTGATTTGTATGCGACGATTCATTTGGGAAAGACAGCAACAGCGCATAGTACTACAGGATGTCGCGGATCATTTCAACGTTTTGCACGGGGAAGCACGACTAGCACAGTAACGCGATTCATATTTAAAAGGTATAATGCGAATGGTTAGAAGAGCTCGAATTCAAACAAAATGGAAACAATTTAGAATCGCTGCGGCATTCCATGTAGCCAGAAGGACTACTAGGGTAGAACATAGCTGGATAGCGAGCTAGTTATTAACTAATATACATGCGAAGTTACATATCAGAAAAGCTCAAACAGAGCCTGTAAGCTGGTTGAAACTATTAGTCCCCAGTTACCAAAGAAGACTGAAGAAAATACTTAAATATGCTACGGAGAAGACTGAACCGTTTGGTATGTATGACAGCAGTACACATGGCTAGCCAGCCACCCGGCACTCAAGTTTATGCGGCATGTTTGGAATGTAGCTATAGCGAGCTAACGTTAGCCGAATATAGCTAATCGAGAATATAGCTAGCCAACCGCCTCTTGCTATTCTGTCAAGCAATTATCAGGATAATATACTCTGTCAGCAGAGTGATGCTTCTTGCTACTCATGAAAGCATGCTGGCTAGTTTTACCAAAGGTTAACGGTAGTTTATTGGCTACAATATTACAACGAAGTTTACTCTTTTACATGGATATTTTTGACAGAGTAGACAGTAATTCATCCCTAGGGGATAACGTTACAAGCTATCAACTTTCTGATAACTCGGTCTCCTCAGATGGTCATGTAAAAACAACTGATCTCAGAGCAGGTTGTCATTACCTTTCCACTTGAATGTGATGTTAAATTATAATTTTCAGTGATGAAATTACTGTTACCCTGTTTCATATGGTCCTGTATTTAAAGAAGCCTCGTAAAATCATCATTGGTTTCTGTTGAACTAAAAGTTACTCAGTATCTGTCTGAGTTGAATTTATCTGTTGTCAGCAAATTCAAACCAAACGTTTAATCCTGCTCAATACCCGTTTTATAGTCCTTAAATCATTGGTGGTTGATGGTCATCAGCAAAGAATGAAGCATGGATCAAGCCCTTATTCACGTGCACAGTCACACGCCCCTGTTAATGAAGGCATTTCTACTTCCTTTTTATAGTCCTCCAATAACCTGTTGTCACTATTAGGTTTTATCCCCAGAGTCAATGTGAGCAGCTTAGATACTGGTGGTGGAGGAGGAAAAGCAATATAATAATTATGCAGCCTGACCCTTTTCCAGCTTCTCTTTAAGTGTTGCCAGGTCAGCGTATAATTCTGCCTCCTGAGATGTTTGCTCCTGTAATTTATTTTTTGTGTGAGCTGTAAATAACATTTTGTGTGTAGCAGCCAGCCACACTTTCATTGATGCGCATTGTGCTGTAATCTCGAGCTCTGGCTTTCTGCCTTGTAAATTCACACCACCCTCCCATTCGCTCGGAGGGGGAGCGGGAAGCGTCGTGGTACATTACAGGGGGGAGGGAGATACGGAGGGAGACTCAATCTGAAGAGGAATCGGGATCTTCACTTGACTTGCCTCTATGATGCGCAAAAGCCCCGGGTGTCTTCACAAATTCGTTAAAGATGGCTGTGGGAACAGAACGAGTGGTGCTGTGCTTTACGTCAGGCGGAAGCTCCAGAGGTTGTAATGCTCTGACAGGAATGCAGAATCCCAGAGCTGCCTTTCATGTTCTCCCAAGCCATTGAAGGTAGCAGCTAGACCTGTGAAGAGGTGAAGCCTGGCGGAAATGTGATAGTATTCAATTTGGAAACCCCTTCCTTGCCTCAAAGGGAAGAGCACGGACACATCAAGGCATTCCATCGCCCAATCTCTGTTCCCTAGTACTGTAGCTACCTTTCTTGTTCCTTTAGTAGTCAGTCCTCTTAACCTCCTCCTGGGTAACTGGAGCGGACAATGCTAATGTTTCTTTCTGCATACTGTCCATGCAGTCCGGTCACTCAGTTCAAGTACATGGCTTACATGAGGACATTTGTTTTTCTGTTTATCTGTACAAGCACTTCAAAGGACAGCACATGAGAAGTGAATTCAGGATAATGTGCAGGTTTAAGATCCTACTGTTTTGTCTCAATGGTGTATTCTAAAACCATTATCCTTCCTGCGCTCTGTCTCATTTCAGTTTCTATTCATTTCATAGGCAATTAGGCAAAACATTTTTTTTACATTATTTGTGAACTTGTAATACTTTCTACCCTAGATACAGAATGACGATTTTCAATATTTTGTCAAAATAGAAAATGGCGACAACTTTAACTTTGGCTTTGACACACCAGTAGACTTTGCTGGCCGAGAGTACTTGGCACATCTGAACGTAATTTGCGAACCGAGTGCGTACCAGTTTTACATGTAGAATCGCATGTCAGACGTCTACAGCCGGTGGTTCCTGAAACACAGCGTGCTCAACGATCGGCTGACGAACACTAGATCCGCATTCAGTGCAATGTGTGCAAGCCTTAAGGGAGCATGATGGTGACGCAGTCAGTCGTTTGAAGTCCACCCCCGGACAGATCTAAAGGGGCTCACTGTGGGGCTCACTGTGGGGCTCACTGTGGGGCTCACTGTGGGGCTCACTGTGGGGCTCACTGTGGGGCTCACTGTGGGGCTCACTGTGGGGCTCACTGTGGGGCTCACTGTGGGGCTCACTGTGGGGCTCACTGTGGGGCTCACTGTGGGGCTCACTGTGGGGCTCACTGTGGGGCTCACTGTGGGGCTCACTGTGGGGCTCACTGTGGGGCTCACTGTGGGGCTCACTGTGGGGCTCACTGTGGGGCTGTGTTAACCAACAGTGGCTTTGACCAAAAAAGGACTGCAAACGTTTGTGAGGAGCTGAGCATTTCAGGAATGTTGTTCCCCCTTCCTCCTCTCTCTCTCTTTCTCTGTTGTGGTGTGAGGTCCATCTAATTGAATGAGCTGCTGCAGTCTTGGGTGTTTTCAGCAGGGTCGGCTGCACCCTCTGAGGGCGTTCACGTTGTAATGTCACATGCACAACAAGTACAGTGAAATGTCTTTCTTGCCAGCTCTAATCCCAACAATACAGTAATCGATAACAATGTACTACTAACAATAACAAGCGGGCCCTTGCCTGGCAGGGGATGTTGTCTCGTGTCAGGGCTTTGCAGGCATCAAAAAAGGCAACATGCGGACCTAAACGTAAATACAAAAATTTAATTCACTGAAACATTCATTTTGTATTAATTCAATATATCGCCCAGCCTCTACTCTGCTGTGACCTCAGCGCTAATAAGCAGGCCCTTGCCTGGCGGGGTATGTTGTCTCGTATCAGGGCTTTGCAGGTGTGCATGTTAATCAGTTCTGGAGCCTTGAGATGCTGTGAACCTGATTCTCAGGTCGATCTAGAGAGAAGAGCCTCGAGATGCTGTGAACCTGATTCTCAGGTCGATCTAGAGAGAAGAGCCTCGTACCGCAGCAGTCCATAGTCAACACACACAAGGATTCTCTCATGATCCAATTCCCCTCCCATCTAAACAAGCAGCGTTGACTTCCGTGTCCTGACAGCCAATCTCTTGCGTGTAAGAAGAGCTTCTCAGTTCTGCTTCTACTGATAGCGATGGTGTTTTGTTTCAGCTGGTGCGTGTATTGATTGTTTTGACGTATCACCATCTACACTGGGACTAACCATAGAGAGGCCCAGGATCCTTCCTTATGATCCTAAACACCTATTGGGAAAGAGATGGGGGTAGTTTGTCAAGTGATGAGTGAGACCTGGCTGTACAGACTGGGGGGGCTCCTTGGGAGGAGTTTTTGGGTTGAGTGCTCTGGGAGGGTAAGATTTCAGAGGCCACAGTCCTTACAAGGTCTGGGCGGCCGTTTTCAATCAGGAGAGCTGCGTATTGATTAGAGCTGTGCTTCGTTTTGCCGCCATCAGTCTTGCGCCCCGGACTGGCTGGCGGACAGAAGTGCTTACTCTGGACTTTTCTCTTTTCTCCACGCTCCCCTCTCCACCCAATAATGAAAACCCAGCCTCTGGAGCTCATCTGCACCACACAGCAGGACAATAAATACATTTAGCATGGGGAGGCGGGGCATAAACGGTAGCAGGGTTTTGGACAGGCTGATGGAGCACAGAGCCTGGCCCTGCGTGACTGAACCTGAGGATATGGAGGGGCATACAGTAGGTTTACCTGTTGTAACCCCTGCACTCCTCTCACTGCACCTAATGGACAGGCTTTCAGGGGCTGAGGGTGATGGGGAGAGGTGGTCTGGTGTTAAATAAGGGTGCCACGGGTGCACCGTTGCTTTGTGGCAGTGTTCCATCTCCCGTCTAAAAGCGAGGTTGAATTCTCAGTTTGTACTTCTAAATAATTCAATCCACCTGATTTATTTTAAATTCTCACAACGCTCCTCCTCTTCTGGCCTGCGTATCGTTGCTTCGGGTAGCAGCACTTAAAATGCGTTCTCGTCATCCATATATTTATAAAGAACAACCAGAGAATCCCTGTTGCGCCCCGTCGCTGGCATTACCCAACGATACAGTGAGCTTTGAAGAGAATGTTGAAGTGTGTGTGGATATGTTTTTGTCTGAGTCAGAGAGACGGAGGGTGAGCGGGGAGGGTAATCAAAGAACCAATGTTTTGCCATCCCAGTTTTTAACCATAGTCACTGACACGAGAGAAACGGCAACCTCTTCACATGGGTTTGAGTGTCGGTCGACACACATTGTTGGAAACACGTGCACACACACACACTTGCGAGCAGCCCCCCAGTTAAACAACAGTATGACGATTACCTCCAGAACAAACACTTACGCCAGGGCAGCCGGCAGCACTCGGCAACGGGTAGAATATTGAGTCTCTTAACCCAGGTCACGAATGACTGGGAGGGAAGGAAGGAGCGGCCCCATTCACACCAATCATTGCCTGCAGCCTCATAGATGTTTGAATGGCAATTAGTCAGTAGCTTGAATTATGAAAGATGACATCAGAAGTGCTGCAGCTGAGATGCAGATAATTAGATTTTTTTTTTAAAAGCTCGCCGGCATTAAGATGTCATACCTCCCGCCATATCGGATGGCTCCCTGCGCCTGACGTGGCGACGGGATGAAAGCCAGTGCGTAGCACGCTCAGTCCAGATTAGTTTAGTCACAGCCATACAGTACACGTATGCAAACTAGAAGGGATCTACGTACAGCAGCAGTACTACAGGCACCTGAACCACTTGTTATCTTGGTGCTGCTCGTACCATCCCCCACCACTCTGAGTCTAGTAATGTTCTGAATGTTTGGTATACTTCCATTCATTTAAAAAAACAGGCACAGGGCTGCCTGCAGGTTGAGACTTGTACATGTTCTTGAGATACACACCTTTCCATAGAGGGGGTCATGTTAGTGTGTAGCTCAAACTGTTCGGAAGCTACAGTCAGAGGTTGGCAGATCGGCGGTACCGACTTCAGACGTGTCCCGTGACACTTGTGGGGATCGTAGATCAAAACCACCAACATGTTCGTGATACTCTGGGGGGAAAAAAGGCTTTGCTTCTTATGCTGGGCATCGTTCACAAGTGATTTATATATAAGTGATAGGCTAATCTTGTCTTATACTAAATAATCGAATTCCCCTTTATCGCAGCGGGGAAAAAATACATCTATGCACTTAAATAGCAAATAGAGGACGCTTTTCCCGTGGTTCATTTTCATGCCAGGTTATACTCTTGTTGTAAAGATAAGCAATGTGCTTAATATTAGGAAAGTTGAGAAATAAATATAGTAGACCTAACCTATAGAAAGCTGATGTTATCCTCTTTTTAGAGGCCAGCACTCTTTTTTTTAATCCCGCAATTGCATAGCCTATAGAAATGGGCTCTCATGAAGTGTTTGATTAGATTTTAGACTACATTTGCATTGCGTGATTAGAGGAACAATAGAGTGCTGAGTACCAGGCAGTTAGCAACTTTGGTAGGCTACTAATGACCATCAGCAGCAGCATCAGAGCTTGGAGACGCCAAATTAGTGACTAAACGGTCACATGGAATTTGACTGCCTTCATGACTCGTGACCGCCGGTGTGGCGGTGATACGGTCCCCGCAACAGTCCTAGGTGAGTCACATTTTCATAGGGTGGTCATATTAGTTTGTAGGCCAAACCAGTCGGATGCTACAGACGTTTTCGTGAGAAGCCCAATTTTCGAGATGTCTCACGGTCTGACCAACACCGCTGTGGTCTCTGCCACCTTTCACCACAGATGCGGAAGGCCGCCGTTTGGCGGATGCGGTGGATTGAGATGCAGCCCATGCAAAAAAAAACACATCTCTATCTTAAACAGACAGATTTTGTTTTTTTGTTTATTATGCAAATTCGATTTCCGTGGGGCCCTAGATATTGACTCGAGGGTTAATGCATTCACTGTGCTCTAATGCAAAACCAAGACTTGGTGTATTGCAAGCTACATTAAGTTTTCCCACTTTCACCTACAGTGTGTTTGTCTTTTGTAAGTGGCTATATGTTCCTTGTTCTATGTGCTGTGACACTCTTGGACATGTTTTTGAGGAACAATAAGTCCCATTGCAGACTGGACGACCACAGGCTTTGGTCAGCATTGTTCAAAAACACTTATGTATTTCCTGTTTTTTAAAAACATTTTAACACCCTCCCACAGTTTTTCTGCATATTGTAAACATTTTCACAACCCTCAGCGTGCAGTCTTATCATGCCGTGCTCGTCTTAGGCGATGCCCGAGGCAGGAGACTGCATTGCTTTTATACAGTGGCACTTGAATTACGCAGCGTCTCATTTGTATTCATGCCCTGTATGGACAGTGAATGATGAATGAATCAAGAAAAAGCATTTCTTGAGTATGGCCACCTGTTAGGGCCTTCTTCTCACAACGCGGACATCTCTGGTCTTGGAAAAACATTCCCAAAATCGTCACTTAGTACTTCTGTCACTAGCTTGCTCTACTAGCCTACTGTATTCAGCTCCAGATGGATCCCAAAGTAACAAGCTGTCTCCCCCTCCCAATTGTAATGCAGGCCAGTCCACAGTACACGGATGGTACAGTACGAAACACTGTGTCTGCTACTGGAGCAATGGGCCTTTCCCATTCAACAGTAGCTCCTTAGGACTAACCAGTCCTCAATTCAAGTTGCTGTTGTCCTATTAATAAACTATGGTGCTACTCGGGACGGTCTGCGAATGGCAGTCAGGAGCGCTTTGAGAACTATGGGCCTTTGAAGAAGAACAATGAACAATGGGCCTTTGTGTGTGAACCAGTGATAGAGGTGCCACTATACTGTCATGATGGTACGATGTCTCTTAAAGTCACGACAGTCTAAACTGTTGGCTAATTTTAGATGTGAAGTTTGAAGTCGGCTGCAGTCACTGGTGGGAACCATTGACTGCAGCCGGTAGGTTCTGTGACTAGGTGAATGTGAGATTGAAACTGAGTTAATAAGAGCGCAAGCAGACAAGATGGAGGGAGCGAGAGAGGAGAGTGCTAGCACTGCAGTGACTAACACCGTTGGTGTTTTGTGTGTGGTCTGTTATGCGCTCACTGTTAACTAGCAGATTAGCTTTATATAGCAGTTTTCGCTGTTGGTCACCCTGATTTTCTTGATGAATGTCTGTTGGCATTACACCTGGAGCATTGAAATCGATAGGTTACTTGTTTCCAAAATCTATTGTTGACGAACACATGAACACATGTGTGCTCATTGCATCGTTTCCATCTGGTTCCTACTGGGGTGTCCCTGTGTGATCCTGTGGCTGAGGCCAAGTAAGAATCGCGATATTATTGTATCTTGAGGTCCCTGACAATTCCCAGCCGCCCCACCCCCACACAAACAGGCCTACGTGTTTGTTGATATTGCCTGTGGTGTTATCAGTGGAACTACTGTACTGGAACTTACGGCTGTCCTCCAATTCCCCTTTACGGGGAAGTTGGCCCTTTAATCTACTTCAACATGGCCCGTGCCCTGCGTTGCTACCTTTGCCCTCAGAGTAGTCAAAATCGGGTGTTGACTCGTTGGGGCACGTGCAGGGCGGTCAAAAGCGCGTGTCGTTGGGGCACGTGCAGGGCGGGCAAAAGCGGGTGTCGTTGGGGCACGTGCAGGGCGGGCAAAAGCGTGTGTCGTTGGGGCACGTGCAGGGCATGAAGAGGTACTGTAGTTGGTCTCCAGTGTTCCCCCTCTCCATGCCCTGCACTTCACACCTCATTAAACCAGTAAGTAGGAGATTTCCTTATGAGGCTCATACAGCATCAGCAACAAGCTTAGGACTTCATTTTACAAGGGAGGACCAGCTGTATTATGTCTCCTTTTGAATTTGTTCCAACAGACCTAGAACTCACATCCACACTGCTTTGCTCGTTTGACTGCAAAATCAGATTCGCCGTGTCCAGGCATGTGGTATGCAAACACAAATTCAGAGACGCCCTCTGTTCCCACAGAATATGCTTTGACCGAGCTGACCTCGATAGCACCTGCAGTCACAGGCTTTTATTTTGTTAGCGTACATCATGATATCAGGGCCCACTCTGCCCCGGGCTCCACAAGCCACTTGTCGTGTTCACTCACACCAAGTGACACCGCCAGTATCCACTTTGGGATTGTGTTCAGGTGCTCATTGCTTCTGCTTCCTCTCTTCACCTACTTGAATTGAGCAACCCAGCACCCACCAACCAGCCTTGTCTGTCAATTTCACTTGGAGATTCAGGCCTCGAAAGCAGCAAGCCCCTTTCTTTCTCTGGCCAGTTGATGTATAATTTAAAGTATCTCCTCCAGTGCTAATTATTGTTTTTGTGCCAGGGTAACTGTGTGCCTGTGTATTTTATTTGTGCCAGGGTAACTGTGTGCCTGTGTATTTTATTTGTGCCAGGGGAACTGTGTGCCTGTGTATTTTATTTGTGCCAGGGGAACTGTGTGCCTGTGTATTTTATTTGTGCCAGGGGAACTGTGTGCCTGTGTATTTTTATTTGTGCCAGGGGAACTGTGTGCCTGTGTATTTTTATTTGTGCCAGGGGAACTGTGTGCCTGTGTATTTTTATTTGTGCCAGGGGAACTGTGTGCCTGTGTATTTTTATTTGTGCCAGGGGAACTGTGTGCCTGTGTATTTTTATTTGTGCCAGGGGAACTGTGTGCCTGTGTATTTTTATTTGTGCCAGGGGAACTGTGTGCCTGTATTTTTATTTGTGCCAGGGGAACTGTGTGCCTGTGTATTTTTATTTGTGCCAGGGGAACTGTGTGCCTGTGTATTTTTATTTGTGCCAGGGGAACTGTGTGCCTGTGTATTTTTATTTGTGCCAGGGGAACTGTGTGCCTGTGTATTTTTATTTGTGCCAGGGGAACTGTGTGCCTGTGTATTTTTATTTGTGCCAGGGGAACTGTGTGCCTGTGTATTTTTATTTGTGCCAGGGGAACTGTGTGCCTGTGTATTTTTATTTGTGCCAGGGGAACTGTGTGCCTGTGTATTTTTTGTGTGTGTGTTGTCAGTTTGGCTCGAAGAGGGCTTGCCTGCCCCTTCACCTGGACACCCAGGTTGATGTTGTCTTTGTGGATCACAGTATGGCTGTGATATGCACCATGCCACTGTCTGCTGGTTCTCCAGGAGTAGCTCGCCCGTGTGTTTTGCATTGTGGTGGTGGCCGACTGCCAAGCAGAAATTGGCTTTCAGGAAGGGAGGGGGGAGGGTGTTGCTGCACATGATGGAGATGGAGGTGTGTCTTTAGTGTAGAGAATGTGCTTTATTGGAGCCTATATGGTAATCGGCATTAAGGTGAACAAAATTCCAACCAGACATGATGGAAGCTATTCTAATTGAATTTTGTCATGGTTGCACCATCCTGTTGGCTAACCACACTGGTTGTACTGACAACATAGTCAGAAACGTTCGTCTCAGAACCCAGGCCAGAACCAAATTTCACATCTGATGACTTTAGTCTGTCACGAATGAGAGCGGCATCAAACCGAAACTGCACTTATCTCGCCAGTTCATGTTTTGAGAGAAACCCCTTAACCAGAACTCAGTACTAGTCAGTTCCTAGACGTTTTGCCCGTTCTAGGTCTCGGAAAAGAGATGATGTGACAGGACACGGTGTTGTCAGACTGATGTCTTCATCCGGGGTTTGGCAATGGTCGAATGCAGCATTCTGTTGCCTCCGCCTTGAATACCATGCGTTTGTCCTCCCCTTACCAGCCTCTTCCTGTTTAACAATGTGTGCCTAATTTCCTTTAAAGCATAATCTAATAATGTAATGTTGGGAGCTCTAGTCATTCCTCTAATGCACTGTTTATTTCCCAGCAGTTGGGTCTCGGCTCAATTGAGTGTTCCATGTTTGTTTTATTGATTCCCATCGCTCTGTTGTAGCTAATGCATTTTCATTGAGCAGGAATCTACTGTCAAACTTTGACGTCCTGGCACTTTCACTATAATTTTGCTTTTGCGGCCTTCCATTATTGGCTTTGCACTGCCTAGTTTGTCCTTTGACTAAGAGGCAAAGATAATTCCATCAATTGACTTTTTACTTACATTAGCCTTTCCTTATATAGCTTGGCCTCGGCTGCACTGTTTTTGGAGATGATTATTGGGATCACGTAACGGTGCAAAAATGAATTTGGCCCTATGGTCTGACCCTCATTATTTTACACTGACATTCCCTCCTAAATCGATGACCATTCAACACAGCTGTTCTTATCTATTGGCCCCCAGGGAGTTCTCATTGGACCTCTTCCTCTTTTTAATATGCAGTTTAATTTAAGGCATGATTTGTATTCTCTGAAGTGTCTTATGTTTCTTTTGAAAGCTGTCCCAAATGTCCGCTTCCATGAGATCTAGTTTGTGGCTGGTTGTTCAATAACTTCTTCATTTGTTTAAAATCCCCAGTCAGTGTTTGCTTACTGTGGCTGTAACCTTGAGGCAGCATTGCAACGTCGTCGCTCTCGCGGTTAATGACTCCCATAGAGAGGGACTGTCTCAGATGAAAAGTAGGGTAGCAATGGGTAATAACTAACCCACAGTGGTCTCTGGCTGAATAGAGAAACGGGTCTACAGTCGAAGCCAAAGGCACTGAGAACATTTGTATTCTCTGCTTCAAGGCTAATTTGTTTTGTAAATGTATTCCTTTATTTGCAGTGTGAAATTTGCATTGTCCGGGGAGGGTAGTTGTGTGTGTTCACTTAGTTTCTGTGCTGCCTGCTTTTACCCAACGTTCTGTCATTAGGGATGCATTATGTGTTGTCTTGTTCACAGCTTTCTCAATCTCTAATGGTCTTATTACGATGGAAGCAGGCATTTTTGAAGTGTACTTCACTAAGTACCTGGGGAGAAAATGATCCGAGTGGAGGGTCCCTCGGAGGGAGAACTGTTGAGAATAAGATGTGCTTCTTTTGGCGGTCCCACTCCGTAGTGTGGGCTACATAAGGTTACGAGGCCTATTTTCTGTTTTGAAATAGAAAAACCTGTATGCGTTTTTGTCCTTGGAACTGGTTGTGCTTCCTCTCCCTCACTCTCTCCCCTCGTCGCCCTGGCATTCCGGTCCATCCGGTCTGTCCTGTTGGAGGAGCGCTATGCTGTGCCCGGTGGGCAGTGCATTACAGGTTTGACAGCTACACTGAGGTGTGAACAACGCTTCCTCTCGCTCATGCCTGACGGAGCATTATGCAATCACTTGGCTCTTCCCAGACTGGGAGACAACAGGACTGTCTGCATCTCAATTTCTGCACAGAGAGACATTTGCCTTCTGAAATCTCACTCCTCCTTTAACGAGAAACATGTTGTTCCTCATATGCATAGCTAATGAGGCGCCCTAGACTCAAGTCTGTGCTTTGATCTAACCTGTCCCCAGTACAGTCGGTGGACACCTCAGTGTCTAGCTGGCTTTTGTTCACACTTCACAGGCACTGTGGCGTTTGGTCCATGATCAGATCAGCTGTCAGTCGGTGGCGTCTCTGACAGACGGCTGTCAACGCCACACATGGCCCCAGTGCATTAGGTCTAGAGATCGTTTAGCTGGAGAACCTTAATAATTCACTTCCTCTGTAATGGCTGTGGAGCTTGTGCTTTTAACCAGGCAGAAGCACCTCATATAGGCTCTGGGGCTTGGGGGGGCTGTTGTTGAGTGGAGGTGCTATAAGAGAGAGTGGTTCTGGAATCATGGGTGTCCTTTCCAGTTAAGGGATTGGGGGGGGGGGGGGGGTGAGATGGAGAGTATTAGTGCGTCTTCACTCCCTGTCTCATCTGTTCTTTTGAGGGGAAGGTGGTGCCCAAGACCACTAGAGAGAGAGAGGGAGAAAATGGCCTTGATACATTTGATACTCCCACTTGTCAGGATACAGGAAAGATATTGACTAACAGTGTTCTTCCTGAACCCAGAGATGGGCCTAGGCTGTGGGGGAGAAAGTCATCCTCACACTCAAGCTCTTACCCTGTGTTTCACCCAGACTGCCATTTTAAGGAAGATGAAAGAATTGTGCTTTCAGAGTACAGGTGACCTTGTGCTGGGGGAAACAGGGAGGCTTGTTCTGCCTGCTGACCCTGTCTACCAAGGTCTCCCATCCTTGTTCTGCCTGCTGACCCTGTCTACCAAGGTCTCCCATCCTTGTTCTGCCTGCTGACCCTGTCTACCATGGTCTCCCATCCTTGTTCTGCCTGCTGACCCTGTCTACCAAGGTCTCCCATCCTTGTTCTGCCTGCTGACCCTGTCTACCAAGGTCTCCCATCCTTGCTCTGTCTTCTCTCTGGTCATGTGAGTTCATAGGGCCTTGGTCAGCAGAGCACAGTGCATTGAAATGACTTGGCCTTGCCTGCTGCGCTGCCTCCTCCGCCTCCTCAGTCTACATCTGAACAAGCGATAACTGGGCCCATAAATCTGGTGTTAGCAGCCTCTTCTCCCCAGAGGCAGCGCTTTATAACTGGCTAATTATCGACTGTCCACCTTGGAGGGAAGAAATGAAACTCATTACAGGACTGGTGCATCCTGCATTTTGGCCCGTTGACCCATGTAATACTTTCCTTTGTCCCAGTGAAACCTTAGCTTGCGTTCAACAGCTTTTTTTGGTGCGCCGTTGCTTTTGAAGTTTGCAAAGAGCTTTTGTAATTATTTTCTGCACCTCCGACTGGATGATATTATATTATGGTTCATGGCCTTGATTTGAATTTATATTATACACTTGAAAGACTTAAGACTTCAAAGTTAAAGAAAGGAAAATGGTTTTCCACGACCTGATTTGCGCTGTCGTAGAGGTGAGAGCAGTATGGTTGTTTCACTGATTTGTACTGTGGTAGAGGTGAACGGTATCGTTGATTTGTTTCGCTCCCCATGCGTTAGATGTGGACTACATCTTCATTTACTGACCTTGGGAGTTATGCACAAGCCATCTTTGCAGTGGACTTGAAGAACATTTTCCCCCTAGCCGACTAAACTCAGCATCTAGTCTGGGCGGACTGGAGCACCACCGCATAGATACATTTTATTTTTTTTAAAGACAGATTTTAGCACCCAAAGAGTAGCCCGAAGTTATACAGAACAATGTCTCCATTTTATGTGACGTCGGAGCTCCAGTCCTCCCACACTAGTCGCCTCAACGCCATCGTAAAACGTTGAGTTGGATCGTGGAATTTCCCCCAGGGTTTAGTCTGCTGGTTTACGGCGTTAGGCTACAGTTTACATGTCTAGTCTCCTGAGGTGTTCCGGTGTTGTCTAAATGTCAGCTAAAGCCATATATTTACACGTTGTACACATGGCTCTGAATTTCTTCTAATTCTGTCTGTTCATCTCTCTTTACAGTTTGGTAGGGACGAGAGGAGGGTAGACAGCAGGACCATCTACGTAGGCCACCGGCCCTGTCCCGCCACCGAAGCTTTAACCCCCCCCAAGTTCTGTGACAACAGGATTGTCTCTTCCAAGGTAAGATATACTGCCATGTTTTACACCGTCGACCTGTGGTCTGCACAACACCGTAAAACGAGTTGACGTTTCGTACCATGCTTGTATATTTTCATGCTCCTCCCCAATGGAAGGCCACATTTGCTCGTGGGACCCATCCTCTGCTCGCTCGACCACTCTGCGCTCTCAACTCGGTGTTCGCTTGCGCAGTGATGTTTCATCTTGGTGGACGACCCTCTCTCCCTCCACCTCTTGAATTCTAATTGTCCTCTTCTCTAGCACTTTCTCTTTTTCCCCTCCTCCCACTGCCTCCCCGCATGCTCCCCGCATTATTTGTCTGTCAGGAGAGCTCTGTCTGTGGTGGTGAAATACACTGCTACTATTGATGTACCAGCAGGCAGGGGTGGCGATTCAAGCTGTCCCTCTGGTTCTCTGATGAGCCCCCCTAAATCCCCCCCCCCCCTGTCAGGGCTAAGGGTGTGGGTCTGAGAAGGAGGGCTGGCTGGGGGTTTAGATTCATGTATATGAGGATGCAGGGGAAGAGCGACAAAGGGAAGAAGGGGATTTTTATAGTGGTGCAGAGGGTCCCACTGGGGATGGGCCAATCAATGTCTCTCGTTCTCCAGTGTGACCGTGTAAACAGTCGTTAATTACCCTGGCTGTGGTGTTTACACTTCTACCATGCACCTGCTTCCCATGATCCTTTTCCTTACAACTCCCTTGCTGTTCCTTCTCTCTCCTCTCCCTGTACTATGTTCCCTCCTCCCTTATTCCTCTCCCTCACTCTCTCCTGCCCTCCCCCCTCACGCTCCTCCTCTTATTACTTCTCCCTCACTCTCTTCTCTCTGGCTAAATGAAATGGTCCCTTTCTGCTACCATTTGCATTTCAGCACTCTCTCTCTGTCTCCATGCAAATACGTTCCACTACACTCCCTTCTCAACAATGGTGTGTGTCACTGTTTTCCTCCACCTGCTTTAGCCTGTTGTGTGGTTCAAGTTGCCCCCGGGGCGTTGTTGGGCTGTCTCGCGGGGATTTGGCAACAGAAGAGTGTCTCGTTCAGCTACTGTGTGGAGTATCCGCAGTCATGCCCACTTAAAAGAAAGAGCGAAAAAAGTAGGATCTGCCGCCAACTTAAGGTAATCGGCTCTCCTTTCAGGGCTGGGCAAATTTAAGGAGAGTCGTCGCTAATCCGAATCATTGGAATATTTGCAGGCCCCCCAGGGACAGAGGGAAGACCTGCTCCCTGGGTCTCAGGTGGTTGAGGGCAGCACCAACTCACTGGGAAAACACACACACACAGAGGATGGAACTGATTAATACGTCCTACTAGTAAAGAGGTTGAAAAACAGGGATGTCAGAACTGTAAAATAGTGGTTTACAGAGACCCAGGATCCAGTGGGTAGGCCTAAATTGTTTTTTTCATTCTCATGTAATTTCATTGGTGCCTTCTCTCTCTCTCTTTGTCTTTCCAGTACACGGTGTGGAACTTTCTGCCAAAGAATCTGTTTGAGCAGTTCAGAAGAATCGCCAATTTCTACTTCCTCATCATCTTTTTGGTGCAGGTGAGTTGTGTTTATTCGTCTGTGACTCGTTTGTATGTTGAATATGTGTTAATGTTAAAATGGCTCGTTGGGTATTGTAGAGGGAAACAGAAGACCCATACGTGTTCCTGAGAGTCTAATCTTTCAGTGATGCGGTCAAAATATGTAGCTTAGACCGTTCAAAAGATGGTGCAATATTTGCAGGAAGAAAACAGAAACCTCTTATTGCAACCACATCTTGCAGCTACCAGAGGTTACTGACATAACCCTGGCTCTATGAACCAATACAATTCTCCCCCCCCCCATTATCTCTCGCGACCCCTAGTTTGGGAAACGCTGCTATAGCTTGTTCTCCATCTTTTTTAATAGTGAGCCAACATGTTTTCAGCACTTTTTTATTTCCCCGACTGATTTTAAAATGACATTTCTCATGCTCTTTCGTCTCTGCAGCAGGCATATAGTAACTAATGTTTGGAACGTCAAGTCTCAATCAAATCACAGTATTGAATCGCAATACATATAGAATTGTGAGCATCACCATGCATATCATATCGGCATCGAAGTATGGTGCTTTATCGTATTGTGAGGTCCCTGGCAAATCCAAGCCCTAGTATGTTAGCCAAACCCAGCCTTGATATGCATTACATTTTTTTTATACCAAACAATATCACACACACACACACACACACACAGTTGAAGTTGGAAGTTTACATGCACCTTAGCCAAATACATGTAAACTCAGTTTTTCACAATTCCTGACATTTAATCCTAGTAAAAATTCCCTGTCTTAGGTCAGTTAGGATCACCACTTTATTTTAAAAATGTGAAATGTCAGAAAATTTGTAGAGATTTATTTCAGCTTTTATTTCTTTCATCACATTCCCAGTGGGTCAGAAGTTTACATACACTCAATTAGTATTTGGTAGCATTGCCTTTAAATTGATTAACATGGGTCAAATGTTTCGGGCAGCCTTCCACAAGCTTCCCACAATAAGTTGGGTGAATTTTGGCCCATTCCTCCTGACAGAGCTGGTGTAACGGAGTTAGGTTTGTAGGCCTCCTTGCTTGCACACGCTTTTTCAGTTCTGCCCACAAATTTTCTATAGGATTGATGTCAGGGCTTTGTGATGGCCACTGCAATACCTTGACTTCGTTGTCCTTAAGCCATTTTGCTACAACTTTGGAAGTATGGTTCAGTTGCTTCAATATACCCACATAATTGTCCTTCCTCATGATGCCATCTATTTTGTGAAGTGCACAAGCCCCTCCTGCAGCAAAGCACCACCACGACATGATTCTGCCACCCCAGTGCTTCACGGTTGGGATGGTGTTCTTCAGCTTGCAAGCATCCCCCATTTTCCTCCAAACATAAAGATGTTCATTATGGCCAAACAGTTCTATTTTTGTTTCATCAGACATTTCTCCAAAAAGTACGATCTTTGTCCCCGTGTGCAGTGGCTTCTTCCTTGCTGAGCGGCCTTTCAGGTTATGTCGACATTGGACTCGTTTTACTGTGGGTACTTTTTTTTACTGTGGGTACGTTTTACTGTGAACACTTATTTTAACTTAATATAATACATCAAAAAAATCAATTTAGTCTCAAATAAATAATGAAACATGTTTGGTTTAAATAATGCAAAAACAAAGTGTTGGAGGAGAAAGTGCCATGTAAAAATGCTAACGTTTAAGTTCCTTGCTCATAACATGAGAACTTATGGAAGATGCTGGTTCCTTTTAACATGAGTCTTCAATATTCCCAGTTAAGAAGTTTTAGGTTGTAGTTATTATAGGACTATTTCTCTCTCTACCATTTGTATTTCATATACCTTTGACTATTGGATGTTCTTATAGGCACTTTAGTATTGCCAGCCTAATCTGGGGAGTTGATAGGCTTGAAGTCATAAACAGCGCAATGCTTGAAGCACAGCGAAGAGCTGCTGGCAAACGCAGGAAAGTGCGGAATGAATGAATGCTTACGAACGTGCTGCTGCCTACCACCGCTCAGTCAGACTGCTCTATCGAATATCAAATTATAGACTTAATGATAATATAATTAACTCACAGAAATATGAGCCTTAGGTCATTAATATGGTCAAATCAGGAAACTATGATTTAGAAAACAAAACGTTTCTTTTTTCAGTGAAATACCGAACCGTTACGTATTTTATCTAACGGGTGGCATCCATCAGTCTAAATATTCCTGTTACATTGCACAACCTTCAATGTTATGTCATAATTATGTACAATTCTGGCAAATTAATTACGGTCTTTGTTAGGAAGAAACACAGTCTGCAACGAGCCAGGTGGCCCAAACTGCTGCATTATACCCCGACTCTGCTTGCACAGAATGCAAGAGAAGTGACACAATTTCCCTAGTTAAAATAAATTAATGTTAGCAGGCAATATTAACTAAACATGCAGGTTTAAAAATATATACTTATGTATTGATTTTAAGCAAGGCATTGATATTTATGGTTAGGTACACATTGGTGCAACGACAGTGCTTTTATTCACGAATGCGCTTGTTAAATCATCACCCGTTTGGAGAAGTAGGCTATGATTCAATGATAAATTAACAGGCATCGCATCGATTATATGCAACGCCGGACAAGCTAGATAAACTAGTAATATCATCAACCATGTGTAGTTAACTAGTGATTATGTTAAGATTGATTGTTTTTTTATAAGATAAGTTTGATGCTAGCTAGCAACTTACCTTGGCTCCTTGCTGCAGTCTCGTAACAGGTGGTCAGCCTGCCACAGTCTCCTCGTGGAGTGCAATGTAATCGTTCATAATCGGTGTCCAAAAATGCCGATTATCGATTGTTATGGAAACTTGAAATCGGCCATTCAGATTAATCGGTCGACCTGTAATCTACAGGTACACCTCCAATTGACATAATTTATCTGAAGCTTCTAAAGCCATGACATCATTTTCTGGAATTTTCCAAGCTGTTTAAAGGCACAGTCAACTCAGTGTATGTAAACTTTTGACCCACCGGAATTGTGATACAGTGAATTATAAGTGAAATAATCTGTAAACAATTGTTGGGAAAATTACATGTCATGCACAAAGTAGATGTCCTAACCGACTTGCCAAAACTATAGTTTGTTAACAAGAAATCTGTGGAGTGGTTGAAGAACGAGTTTTAGACTCCAACCTAAGTATGTAAACTTCCGACTTCAACTGTGTGTGTAAGTATATATATACATTCAGAAAGTATTCAGACCCCTTGACGTTTTCCACATTTTGTTACGTTATAGCCTTATTTTAAAATGTGTGTGTAATTTTTGTTTGGGTGTAGCTATGTATTTGTCACTGAATGTGTGTTTGTAGTACGTGTGAAACAGTCAATTTGACTTCCTGTGGTCAGGCCTGTGTGTATTTGCATGTCAGCCTCTGTATGTGTTTGCGAGTTTAACCTATTTATGGCAGGTGTGAAACCGTGTGTGTGTGTGTGTGTGTGTGTGGGTAAGCCTCTCCTCCGCTGCTCAGTGGAACGTGTGAGTGGGCTGAGAGAGTGAGGGCTGAGCCAGAGTCAAAGCACTGGGTGACATGTTTATCTGTTGGGTCAGTGCTCACAGCTGGACCACACCATTCCCACCCTGTGCGGGGCAACAAGCGGATCCATCCAGTTTTCAGGGGAAATGGGAAGAGCCTGAGCAACTTCTGATTTTGTCAGAAGTGAACTTTTCCAGAAAGAAAAACGCATCTCAGAAGTGTTTCACCTCTGCTGCGTTAGGTCACTTTGTTTCTCTACCTCTCCTCCACATCTCTTCTATAAGGCCAAAAGATCTGCCCAGCGATGATTTTTTTTTAAATCGAATTTTCTTTCTCTCCCCCATCGCTCTCCCTCTAACCCAAGGAGATGGAAACGAACCACCTCTCTCTATAACAACCGTAACCTAAACTAAAGGTCTAAACAGCATGTCCCCGGTGTAATCTGGCTCAGCATATTGAGCGTTAGGGAGATTCTTCTGGGAGATGAATAGCTGGATGGATGACATTCTGAGAGCATAAGATCATGGAGTGGCTGGCTGGTATAAATAGAGTAGCCTACCAGTAGTCATCATGCTCGTGTCAGAACTGGTATGGCACTAGTCTAGAAACCTCATGGTAGGGCTGGGCGATATCGATTTTAATTCAATGTTATGTTTTTGCACTATTTCAAATGCCTGTATCAAGGATTTTTTTCCTGCTTTTATGAGCGTTTCCCTGCTTGTTCTCATGTTTTTTTGGTATCTCCTTCAGTGCTGTGTTTACCTTCCCATTTACACCAGAGATCAGTATATAATGACCAAGTGCTCATTTCTCCGCCCTAACAATGGGAGTCCTTGTACCAAAGGTGGGAAAGCAAGCGACAAGCTTAGGTTCAAAATAAGTCCATAGAAAGGCTTTGTCATAAGAGTGAAACCTCTCGCTTCGCCACAGCCGCTCTGTTTACACACACACACACACACACACCAAGCCCCTCCCCTGCCACTCACACAACAAAGATGAGAGATCACTTCTTCCTCTCTGACAAGTGGTTTCAACTCGCTATTTGCATTTGAGGTTTTGTCCAACAGAATTGGTCACAGGGACACCGAAACACATTGACAGGATTTTTACTAGAATTGAGGAGAAGTTAACCTTTCTAACAATGTTTCTCAACTTCTCAAGTTATGGCTCCCGAGTGGCACAGCGGTTTAAGGCACTGCTTCACAGTGCTTGAGGTGTCACTACAGCCCCGGATTCTCTCACAACCGGCCGTTGCTGTTGAGTGAGACCCTTGGCCGTTGAGCGAGACAATTGGCCCAGTGTCGTGTGGTTTAGGGGAGGGTTTGGCTGGTCGGGATGTCCTTGTCCCATCACGCTCTGGCGACTCCTTGTGGCGCGCCGGTTGTACGGTGTTTCCTCTGACATATTGGTGCGGTTGGCTTCCGGGTTAAGCGATCAGTGTGTCAAGAAGCAGTGCGGCTTGACAGGGTCGTGTTTCAGAGGACGTATGGCTCTCGACCTTTGTCTCTCCCGAGTCCGTACAGTAGTTGCAGTGATGGGACAAGACTAACTACCAATTGGATATCACGAAATTGGGGAGAAAAAGGGATAAAAGTACCAACAAAAAATGCTACCGTCAATGAACATTGATTCTCGTAAATTAAAGGGAATCTTCACCACTAGACTCTATTTGGGTGTTTTTCCGGTCTCCCTGCTTAATTTTGAGTGAGGTGTTTCAGACATTATATACTATAGCTGTAGTTTAAAATCAAAAATGTAGTGCCGGGAGACTTCAACCAATGACGTCATTGGTTGATTGAGCCTGCTGTGATCGAAAAATTTACGGAGACGTTTGTAGCTATTATTGCGGCTTTTTGTGTTTCGCCGATTGCACGATCACACGAGTAGATATATGGTTGTGTTAGTTCAATAGAGCCGTTGGTCTTGTTTCAACGATGTTCCTATCTTCCGGGACATTGCAGGATCTCTAGGCTGACTCATTTCCCCTGGCTTTGTAAGACTACAGCCAGACAGGAGCCATCATTTCTTTCTTCGACTCACCCTTGAAGGCAGGCTTTTCAAAACAGGGGCGGTACTGGTTCACTGGAGCTATGTTAACCGTGCACTGTCTTTCCGAGACTGCTAAATAATTATCTACAATGGCTGCTTCCGCTTTCCAAGAAGAGCTGGACGGCGAAACCATTTTTGGATGTTCTTTTACGTATAGACCTATGTATTTGAGCCGGAATACACTGAAGACGTGTTGAGACTGCAAGAGAAATGATTTCGAGACCAGCTGGACCAGGACTCAGGAGGGTAAATGACAAACAAGTTGTTTTGCTGTCGGTAGCTAGCTAGCACTATAAGCTCTCTTTTAACCGAGGCAGTGTTGTTCAGCACAGTACAATATGGTGATCGTTTCGGACATAACAGGGCATGGTGATGAAAAAAAAACACACTTATTCCCAAACAAATGAAAGCAAAAACAAATGTATATGAATAGCTAGGCTTATGCTAGGTAGCTGTGTTTTTTGTTATACCTAAAATGTACTTTAGTGTAACGTTATAGCTTGCTAGCTAACTAGCTTAGCTAGCCTCAGTGCCTCTCATTATGAGCAAAACTGGCTAAATGTTTTGATGACTCACATTAGTCTTGGAGTAACTATACCTGTGTTGTAGCTAGCTAACGTGTGTCTGCGATGTCTCATTCTACACCATGCTGCTACAGTAGGAATACAGACAGTACACAATGATTGCCCATGAATGTGTAATATCGTTTGCATTTTTCTCTCAGACCATACTGCTTGGATACGAAGAGGTTGAATCTCAAGAGATGTGAAAGGTCCCGTAACAATCTCCCCTTGTATCAAAGTGACTCCGAACACTTCACTGCACCACCCAAACACATCATACCCAAGAATTCCCTTTGTAGAACTCTAGTATTTATTATAAGTGTTATTGGCATATTTTTATTCTACTGTACATGTCATACATTGCCATAACTGTTCCTGCGTACTGCTGTGTAAACCCATCTCGGTCTCCAGAGCAAATAACCTTTGTTTTGAATATAAGCCATGTCCATTTATGTGCTATATTGACAGACTAATCTACTGTTTTTATTGAAACATGTTTAGTTGGCAACCAATTAGTTTAAATGATACAACAACTCCCTGCATCATTTGTATTAGCAGTAAGATTGAAGCTAGTTTATCCAAATGCATTTAATGAAGATCACAATGAATTGATCAATAAGTTGAAGTCAACACTATAGGTTTCTGATGAAGCTGGAATCATTTAGTCACTTGTCAGTACTAATAAAAAATATATAAAACACTGTTATATACATATTTACGACAGCTAGCGATATCTAGACCACAATGCAGTTGTGAGCATACTTGGCATTGTATATTGTACTACAACATCAGTCTAGATGAATATGGATGTTGTTGGTTGAATGTTCTTCATCTGGTGGGGAATGGCAGCTGGTTTAGCAGGCTTTGGTGATGTTGGGTTTGGGGAACTGTGGCTCTGGCTCCTTGTAGACCACCGTCTGGCCCTTTCTGCACTCCACAGCCAGGTGGACAAGCCTCTTGTCCACTTTATTCACCACCCACTGCTTCAACCTCTTGCAGAAGATTTTTTGTACAGTAAGTCTCATGGAAAGACATGAAGACTGGTCATGAGGATGTGTAACCATAAAATGAACCAAAAAGGGTACTGTGGAATGGTATGTGTTTTGTCACACTCTGAGTCAATGGGGCTTTGAGATGGGCTTTTAGCAAATATGTGAAGTTTGAGCAGCACTTGTCTTGTTTTTAGTGTATTGGTGATTTTTGTTTTCTCAACAAGGTATTCTGCTTTCATAAATAACTTTTGGCTGTCCTGGCTTGTTTCAAGTCCGATGTTGAGCTTTAGCTTTTTCCAGGCTGAAACCTTTCATCCAATGGGTTTACAGGCTCTGTACTACTAAAGCTTATGTCAAGGTCGGCAGCAGCAGCATGGTTAGTCTGTAGGACACGTAGTCAGTGCTTTAGCCAACATTTTACACTTTGCCCCTATCAATACACACTCAAACAACCTACTATATCCACCCACCGCCCTCATGGCAATGGATCATGCATACTAACCTTCACACACTATGCTTTTTCCCAGTAGACACCAGTCGGTCACTGCATTAACAATCAACTCGCCTCTATAATACATAACTACAGTAGGTGTAGCCTACTTGTATACACACCAACGTTGACGGCAAGACAGTGAAAAGGGATACCGAGTCAGTTGCACATCCGAAATGTGTCTTCTGCATTTAACCCAACCTCTCGTGAATTAGAGGGGGGCTGCCTTATTCGACGTCCACGGCGCCCAGGGAGGAGGAGTTGAGGGTTAACTGCTTTTCTCAAGGGCAGAATGGCAGATTTTACCACTGCTGGCTCCGGGATTCGAACCAGCAACCTTTCGGTTACTGGCCCAACGCTCTTAACCGGTAGGCTACCTGCCACGGACCGTGTGTATGCCTAGCTCCAGTATATTTCTTTGCTCGTCATGGAAAGATTTAATCAATTTTAGGTGACTTACGCTAGTTCCTGGTGCTGAGCTTGATGTTCGTGCCTCTGCAGTTATTGATGGGATCAGACTCTAAATGGAACAGTCACGTTAGCTAGCTACCGCAGATGCTAACGGTTAGCTAACATAACCTAATGAAAACATTTGCTTGAAGTTACAAATCACATCGTCAGACAGCAGCTGCCTATATATACTGAACAAAAATATAACACAACCGGCAACAATTTCAAAGAGTTACGTTAGGGCTGTCCCCGACTAAAATAAATCTTGGTTGACCGAAAGTGGTCTGTTCTTTCGACCGATTGATGGGTAGAAATTTTAAATGTGGATTTTTCAATATATACAGTTGAAGTCGGAAGTTTACATATACCTTAGCTAAATATATTTAAACTCAGTTTCACAATTTCTGGCATTTAATCCTAGTAAAAATTCCCTGTCTTAGGTCAGTTAGGATCACCACTTTATTTTTAGAATGTGAAATGTCAGAATAATAGTACAATTATTTATTTAAGCTTTTATTTCTTTCATCACATTCCCAGTGGGTCAGAAGTTTACATACACTCAATTAGTATTTGGTAGCATTGCCTTTAAATTGTTTAACTTGGGTCAAATGTTTCGGGTAGCCTTCCACAAGCTTCCCACAAGTTGGATGACTTTTGGCCCATTCCTCCTGACAGAGCTGGTGTAACTGAGTCAGGTTTGTAGGCCTACTTGCTTGCACACGCTTTTTCTGTTCTGCCCACATTTTCTATTGAGGTCGGGTCTTTGTGATGGCCACTCCAATACCTTGACTTTGTTGTCCTTAAGCCATTTTGCAACAACTTTGGAAGTATGCTTGGGGTCATTGTCCATTTGGAAGACCCATTTGCGACCAAACTTTAACTTCCTGACTGATGTCTTGAGATGTTGCTTCAATATACCCACATATTTGTCCTGCCTCATGATGCCATCTATTTTGTGAAGTGCACCAGTCCCTCCTGCAGCAAAGCACCCCCACAACATGATACTGCCACCTCCGTACTTCACGGTTGGGATGGTGTTCTTCTGCTTGCAAGCATCTCCCTTTTTCCTCCAAACATAATGATGGTCATTATGGCCAAACAGTTCTATTTTTGTTTCATCAGACCAGAGGACATTTCTCCAAAAAGTACGATCTTTGTCCGCATGTGCAGTTGCAAACCGCGGTCTGGCTTTTTTATGGCGGTTTTGGAGCAGTGGCTTCTTCCTTTCTGAGCGGCCTTTCAGGTTATGTCAACATTGGACTCGTTTTACTGTGGATATCGATACTTTCGTACCTGTTCCCTCCAGCATCTTCACGAGGTCCTTTGCAGTTCTGGGATTGATTGCACTTATCGCACCAAAGTACGTTCATCTCTAGGAGACAGAACGCTTCTCCTCCCTGAGAGGGTATGACGGCTGCATGGTCCCATGGTGTTTATACTTGCCTACTATTGTTTGAACAGATGAACGTGGTACCTTCAGGCGTTTGGAAATTGCTCCCAAGGATGAACCAGACTTGTGGAGTTCTACAATTTTTTTTTCTGAGGTCTTTGCTGATTTTCTTTTGATTTTCCCATGATGTCAAGCAAAGAGGCACTGAGTTTGAAGGTAGGCCTTGAAATACATCCACAGGTACACCTCCAATTGACTCAAATTATGTCAATTAGCCTATCCGAAGCTTCTAAAGCCGTGACATTTTCTGGAATTTTATGTTTCCACTGGATCAGGGCATGACATTTTTCCCATTCACGCGGAGTGGTTATCAAAAGGGAGAGAGCTGGAAAGATTTAAAAAATACATTGAGGAACTACTGTCCTTCTCAATGGATGTAAAAATATACTTTGTTTGAGAAGAAAATATTACTTTGAGAAGCTCCACAATGTTAATGGTGCGAATCATCCTTGACGCTTCTACAACTTGATTGGAGTCCACCTGTGGTAAATTCCCTTGATTGGACATGATTTGAAAAGCTACACACCTGTCTATTTTAAGGTCCCACAGAAAAAATAAACAAGCCACGAGGTTGAAGGAATTGTCCGTAGAGCTCCGAGACAGGATTGTGTTCAGGCACAGATCTGGAAAAGGGTGGCAAAAAAATTCTGCACCATTGAAGGTCCCCAAGAACACAGTGGCCTCCATTCTTAAATGGAAGAAGTTTAGAACCACCAGACTCTGGCCGGGCGGCTAGCTCTTGGAAAACTGAGCAATCGGGGAGAAGGGCCTTGGTCAGGGAGGGGACCAAGAACCCGATGGTAACTGACAGAGCTCCAGAGTTCCTCTTTGGAGATGGAAGAATCTTCCAGAAGGACAACCAGCTCTACAGCAGTCCACCAATCAGGCCTTTAGGGTAGTGGCCAGATGGATGCCACTCCTCAGTACAAGGCACATGAAAGCCCGCTTGGAGTTTGGCAAAAGGAACCTAAAGACATTCAGACCATGAGAAACCAGATTCTCTGTTCTGATGAAACCAAGACTGTACTGTTTGGCCTGAATGCCAAACTTTACTTCTGGAGGAAAACTGGCACCATCCTTACAGTGAAACATGGTGGTGGCAGCATCATGCTGCAGGGACTGGGGGACTAGTCAGGATCAAGGGAAAGATGAATGGAGCAAACTACAAAGATCCTTGACGAAAACCTGCTCAGGACCTGACTGGTTCACCTTCCAACAGGACAACAACCCTAAGCACATAGCCAAGATAACGGAGAGGCTTTGGGACAAGTCTCTGAATGTTCTTGAGTGGCCCAGCCAGAGCCCCAGACTTGAACCCAATCAAACATCTCTGCAGAGACCTGAAAATAGCTGTGCGGCGACGCTCCCCATCCAACCTGACAGAGCTTGAAAGGATCTGCAGAGAAGAATGGGAGAAATTCCCCAAATTCAAGTGTGCCAAGCTTGTAGCGTCATACCTAAGACTCGAGGCTGTAATTGCTATCAAACGTGCTTCAAAGTACTGAGTACTTGTGATTATTTTTAAATGTGCAATTACTAAACACCTGTTTTTGCTTTGTCATTATGGGGTATTGTGTGTAGATTGAGGGGGGGGGGACTATTTTTAATACATTTTAGAATGTTACGTTACAGCCATAAAGTGAAAAAAGTAAAGGGGTCTGAATACTTTCCGAATTGACTGTATGCGGTGAAATTATTTTAATGCTCAGTCTATTGTTCGGCATTGCGGTATGACTTGTGCGTCTAACTTTCTCACTCATTATTCATTCAGGATTATCTGTACTCATGGTAACATTCACATTAATGTAGAAGTGTTTAGAAAGATTCTATTCTTATTTACAATAAAAGTTACTCAAATGACACTAAATTTATTTAGCATTCATTTCTATCGGGCACAAAATAATCAAACACAACCGAAGCAAACAGCAAATGCTTCCAACATTTGTAGTCACAAGCTTGATAGTCATTGTATGCTATGAAATAGGACCAAATACGTAACTTTTTATTACTTTAATATATATATGATTACATTTGTCACAGTACCTTAGGTCCACTAAAATAGGGGGGAGTTAGGGCTGGGCAATATGCCCAAAATATTATAGCACTTTTTCTTTTTTGACGGTATTTTGTTTATTTAATAAGTTGTAAATTTGCTTTGAGTCGTGCGTGTGGCAACACATACATTCGAAGTGATTTCAATGGGTCTTTCTCCTTTCTGATTTGTTTTATACGATTCAATTCAACCCAACCCCAAAAAAGTACATTTTCTGCATTTGAGATCATTTCCACACTGCTATGTAGGGCTGCACGATATGGCCAAGTAATCTGGGCCTTATTTTTAACCAAATGTTGCAATTTGACTTGCGATTTAGAGCAAAACACTTGGGTTAACTGTTGGAATCATGGGACTATAATGTCTATTCTAATTATATAGTTAGACTATAATGTCTATTCTAATTATATAGTTAGAATATAATAGTGGGCACTTTTAATAGTGTTTGACATGACGAATGAAAATGCCAGGGAGGAGTTATTGTGACAGGGTAGGAACTAATGTGTTGATAGGTGATTCCTATACTCTTTGGCTACATTGAATGTTTTCTCTTAGCTACTTCATGTAGCTAACATATTCTTGCTTTGCGTTTTACAACTTTCATTTAGATGACACTTGCACAAACATGCTGATTTAGGTCTACACAATTACTGGTATTATCAGGCTGTATAGCTAATTACGCTTTGCTCTTACTCAGTACATGTATTAGCTAGCTAGTGATTAGCATTAGCAGCTAACAAGATTTAGGAACAACTTGCTAAGAAAAGAACTAGCTGTTTGCAGATGTAAGAAACACAAGCTAATAGTGTAATTATAGAATGCTAGTATATTTATATTAAGAAGCAAAGTGACAACTACAGTGTTGCGTATGCTGCATTTACCATGCGGACTGAGCGCAAGTGTCTCATGGTTGAGGAACATCAAATGCGCTCCATTAGTGACAGGGGGCGTAGCTAGGTCTGTGTGGAAAGCGGCATAGAGGGAGTGGAGAGGGATGACTCAAGTAGCGAAGTAAACTATAAAAATGGACGTTACACACTGCGTATCACATTTAACAAACCAAACATTCAAATACCGGTATAGAACCTAAACCGGTTCGTGCATCAATACCGGTATATCGCAAAACACGTATACCGCCCAGCACTTAGGGGAGGATGTATTAAAAAGTGCTGTAATTTATAACGGTTCACCTGATATGGATGGAAATACCCTCAAATGAAACCTGACAATCTGCAATTTAACCTCAGTCACTGCATAATTTCAAATCCAAAATGCTGGATTACAGAGCCAAAACATGTCACTGTCCCAATACTGTCGGAGCTCGTGAATCGCCCATTTAAAAATAAAAAAAATCCCCATGTCGCCCAGCCCTACCCCAACAAGGTTGAAGAGCTGCTTTGGTCTTGCACTCTGTTCATTGGTTATTTGCTGTCCCCAGCCAACAGCACAGCCTCCTCCATCAGTGTTCTTTACCCGTTTTGATTCTCTATCATCTTAGTGTGTTGTGTTTGCAGTACATGTACTGGAGTGTGCAGTTAAATCAAACACACTATGCACATTTAGTTAAGATGAAAGGTTTAAGTGCAGCGTAAACGTGAGTCATGATTTTGTAATCGTGCGTGTCTTGTGTGTGGGTGTGTTTTGGGGTGGTATGGGCTGTGCTCACATGTTTACCCAGCCTGGCGTGTGGCATGCCATTTCTCCACTAATCCAACCTCTCTGGAAGAGATCCTAACTGTCCAGTTCCCCCCACGCAGCCTACCATTATATCACACGGTGTAGCACACACAACCTGCATTCACATCACAGCCAAAAATAAACTCTTTCAATTACCAGAATCCAAACCTCACACAACCACCCTCCTTCCCCCTCTTTCTCTCTGTTATTGAGTCTCCGTTCAATATCTCGCTCTCTGTTAGTCTCTCACACTCTCTTAATGAGCCTTTCTTTTTCTCTCCATCTCTGTTAACAAGTCTCCCTCTATCTCCCTTTCCCTCTCCATTAGCAGGTCTCTCTCCATCTCTGTTAGTCTCCCAGTTAGTGATGGTCTCTTTCTCTCAGCAGGTCTCTCCCCGTTTAGTGATGGTCTCTTTCTCTCTGTTGGTGAGTCTCGCTCTCTCTGCAGCGAAAGCTGCACCGCTGACGTCAGCAGCCAGGGAGCCCACTGTACTTCTGAGAGCCTCAAATAGACTCTGGCTGTCTTTTTATAAGAAAAGCACCACTCGCCTATAAATAGCCCTGCATGCCTTTTGCTGCCTGACTCCTGATCGAATGGGAGCAGATCAGGGGCAGGAGATGGAGGGAGAGAGGGAGGATGAGAGGGCCATTGCCTCCCCTGCCCTGGGATGTGAGTCACTCACTCTGACACACTTCTTCCCTGTTTTTCAGTGTCAGATCTCACATCAGTTCTGTGGAGTTGTCTTCCTGACTGACTAGGTCTGAGTGTTTTTGGTGCAGTGTGGAGGAGGCGAGTTTGAGGAATGGGCCTGGTATTTTGTGGTTATTCGGGTGGGTTACGGTCTAGTTGTGTGATTTAATGTGACATTACCTCCCCTTCCCTCGTACATTTTCTAGACTCCACCAAACTGAAATGAGGCTGAGGGAAAATGGCCTGCCCCACCTAGGTAATGCTAGGGAGAACATTGGAGTGGTGCTCACTTAATGTATTGTACTAAGTGCATGGGTATGGAATGTTTGTGTGATATAGTGCCCTCTGTAGTGGCCACTCTCTCTGCAGTATTGTGTTCCCGAAACTAAATCATGCCTGGCGGTCGGGTGGGACTGACCGTGTACCGGTCGGGGACAATACTGTCCTCAGCACTTTCAGACGCAGCGCAGCCAGCCATTGGACAGACAGCCCGGACTGGCTGCATCTAGCCCTTCTCCCTACCGGCTTTTATCAATTTATTAGATCGAAAAACAATGTGCTCCTCCACTCGCTCCCACCCAACATCCATCACCTATGTGGCCGGGAGGCAGCATTAGTTACAGCTGCTTTCTGCTGAATAGACCTGAATAGACTTTTACTGAGTGTGGTGAGGGTCAGGGCTTGGCCGGGATAGGAGAGTGGATCGGTGGGAGATATTCAATAAAACTTAATCAGAGGGAACCGGCGGGTCCACTGAGGAGTCTTTAACACCTGGGTCCACACAGCTCCACATTCTATTGAAGTGTTTTCTATTTCTGTCTGGGAACACCTGGAGCTATAGAAGAGGCGAGGGTGGTTTCACTGTTTCTTTCTTCTTTGAGTCCCAGGGAGAGAAACAATGCAAAGTCTGTTCCCTATTTTCCCTGATTCTGCATTCTGGCTGAAGGTTCAATGTGCCCCAGTCCATCTCTGCCTTTTTATAATAGATTTCTTAACTGTAATCACAGCAGTCTCAGATGCTTTAGCGCTTAGCCTGGTGTTGTGTGTACGTTAATCTCAATAAATTGACCCATTTTGCTCTATAACGATAAATAAATAATGTTATGCACAGTTGCATTACATTAGCGGCAGGGCTCTAGACTGACTCAAGTGCCAAGTAAGACTATTTAAGTTAGCTATTTCATCAAGCATATTCAGGGAATGAATGATAAATATTTTGATGTACAACATATCAGTCAAAATAGGATCCAGTATGAGCAGATTTATTTAGAAATGAATTTGCCTGCATGTTTTGTGTGGATATTAGCCTAGCCTATATGCTACATAATTTACAACCTGAGGAAGTGGGAACTCAAAACACGTTAGCTAGATTGTCAACTGTAATATTATATTGTTGCTAGATGGCTACAGTGCATTCGGAAAGTATGCAGACCCCTTTTCCACATGTTGTTACGTTACAGCCTAATTCTAAAATTGATTTTACTTTTTTTTTTTTCAATCTACACACAATACCCCATAATGACAAAGTGAAGATGGGTTTTTAGAAAAGATTGCAAATGTATAAAAAAAAAAAAGCACCTTATTTACGTAAGTAATTCAGACCCTTTGCTATGAGGCTCAATTGAGCTCAGGTGCATCCTGTTTCCATTGATCAATTCAATTCATGGGCTTCATTTGCATGCGAAACATGTTAACATTGCCAAAGCAAGTGAAATAGATAATAAACAATAAAAATGAACAGGAAACTTTAAAGACATTTCAAATGGCATTATGTCTATAAACAGTGTTGTAGTGATGTGCAAATATGGGTTGTATTTACAATGGTGTTTGTTCTTCACTGGTTGCCCTTGTGATCATCCTTGATGTTTCTACAACTTGATTGGACTCCACCTGTGGTAAATTTAAAATTGATTAGACATGATTTGGAAAGGCACACACCTGTCTATATAAGGTCCCACAGTTGACAATGCATGTCAGAGCAAAAACTAAGCCATGAGGTTGAAGGAATTGTCTGTAGAGCTCCGAGACAGGATTGTTTCGAGGCACAGATCTGGGGAAAGGTACCAAAAAACATCTGCAGCATTTGAAGGTTCCCAGGAACAGTGGCCTCCATTCTTAAATGGAAGAAGTTTGGAACCACCAAGAAGTTTGGAACCTCCTAGAGCTAGCCGCCCGGCCAAACGGCGCAATCGGGGAGACCGGGAGGGGACCAAGAACCTGATGGTCACTCTGACAAAGATCCAGAGATCCTCTTTGGAGATGGGAGAACCTTCCAGAAGGACAACGATCTCAACAGCACTCCACCTATCTGGCCTTTGTAGTAGTGGCCAGATGGAAGCCACTCCTCAGTAAAAGGCACATGTAGTCTATTCACTGAAACTACCTACCTAAGCAAACTTGCTTCATTAAGAGGGCAATATCGGTGTCAGTCATTTTCGGTTTATCGTCCCAGCTCTATTGTACGTACAGTATCAGTCAAAAGTTTGGACACACCTACTCATTGAAGTTTTTTTCTTTATTTTTACTATTTTCTACATTGTAAAATAATAGTGAAGACTTTAACTCCTAACCCTAACCCCTAGCCTAGCTAATTGTAGCGAGCTTGCTAGAATTTGTAAAATGTCATATGTCTAGCAAATTGGTAAAATATTGTACGTTTTGCGAATTCGTAACAGGTAATACGAATTGTAATTCGTAATATATCATACGAAATGGGTGATGGACATTCCCAGATGAATACAGATCATACGAAACATGAAATATCATACTAAATGGAGTGTCTCGGATTTACGTACATAAGGTGTCATCGTATCCCCACAGATCAAATTCATTTCAACAGTACTTGATAGTCCACTAGCATGCTGCACTGGTGTAAAATGTCACTATTGTATATGATTTGTATATTAACACATCTGGGTCATTTATACTTTTTATTTTATTTTTTAAATGTATTTGTTGAATATTCGAAATATACAATATACTTGCAGTGAAGCCGCTCAATAACTACATCATACCAGTCATCCAACAGATTCCCATTCAGAGCTACACACAAGCATCCAGGGTCAATGCCCTGCTCAAGGGCATGTTGACCGATCTACCACCAGGCCAAAAAACCCGAACCCGAACCCTCCAAGATCCCCCCCCACAGTTTCCCAATAGCTGTCCCTCAACCATTCAACACACCCCCCCCCCCCCCCCCCCCCAGGATATTTTTTTTTTTTTTAAACTCCATTCCCCACCCCCAAGAACCCCGCAATGCACCAACAACCAAGAGAATGAACTAAAGAGAAAAAAGGAAAAGACAGAAGAAAACGGCAAACAACAATGCAATAAAAATATCAATTTAAAACAAAGGACATCAAGGACAACTAAAATCATAACAGCAATGCCAAATGTATATGTTTGTGTGCATGTCTGGCCCTATTACATGTGTGTGTGTGTTCTTGTATGTGTTTATTTGAATGAGAGTGTGTGTGTGTGTGTGTATGCATGTGTACAAACACCTGCGCGGCATCAGCCTCAGGCAAACTGGCATTAGTTGTAAAAACACTGCCGCTTAGTGTCATTCAAATATACTTTTTATTATGATTTATTTTGACTTTTTTTTATTTTTAACTTTCATCTTTGACCATCGTTCTATCTCTCACACAGCAACTCCACTCCCACTTGTCTCCAATTCCACATATCAACCCTCAGCTTCCCTCAGCCCATCCCATCTATGTCTGCTGGCCACCCACTTCGGGTTTCTACGCAACACATATCTTTCAACTATACTGTGATGTTTAATGCACAATTTCAATCTATTGAATAGAATCCACAGATTGCGAGTTGAAGATAAATACTTTTACTTAGAGTATTAGTAATTGACTGACCCAGTCTCTCCAGATCTCCTAACAGTACTATTTCTAGGGTCAATTTTAGATCAATGCTATGCATTTTCAGCCATTCCTGAACCTGTGACCAGAAACAGGCTACCTGAGGGCAATACCAAAATAAATGGTCTATTGATTCTGTATCCTCACAACAAAATCTGTAGATCTTCGATGATTTTATGCCCCAAATATTCAACATTTTGTTGGTGGCAAGAATTCTATATAATAATTTTAGCTGAAAAGCACGAAGTCTTGACTATTGCGTTGTTTTATATATCAACTCATACACCATGTACCATCAAATCTCTTTCCAACTATTTTGTGTTCTGTATGGCACATTTGTCAACATCCTGGTCCTCAAATGAAACTGGTATACTCTCCTATTTATGCTATTTTTATTCCTCCGCTAGTTTTGATCCTTTATATTGGGCGGACAGACCAGTTTTCTATCTCCTCCCGCTGCCACCCACCTCCTCCATTTTTGGGGCAATGCTGTAATCAATTGGTTGTGTACTCTTGGATTGAGAGTTATCAGAATTTACCTTTTCGTACATTTCTGATAACTCCATGAAGGACAACTCTACCATTCCAATTTACAATATCGTTTAAGAACAAAATACCCTTTTCAAACATCTTTCCCATAAATACAGGTATTTTATCAACCAGCACATTTGAGTTCAGCCATAATATTTGTTGTAATATTTGTTCTATCTTTTCAGGGGGATGAAATTGTAGCCAGCTCTGCAATGCTTTAAAAGAAGAAAAAAAAGTATAATTTTCAATTAATCGAAAATGAGACATGGCAATCTGCACAAAGGCAAAAAGGCAATTTTTAAACAATGGATGAGCTTTTTTTAGTAATCTACTTGAGAACCATTTAGGGTTCAAATAAAACTTAGGAATGAGTGAAGCTTTTAGAGTGAGCTTTAGTGCTTTTATATTTAATAATCTCAACACACCCTATTCATTATATAGATAGGCACATTTTATTTTGTCTGGTTTAGCGTTCCAGATAAAGCAAAATATTTTATGCTCATATGATTTGAAAAATGAATCATCAGGAGTAGGCAGCACCATAAGTGAGTGAGTAAACTGAGATATGACTAAGGAGTTAATCAGGGCAAATTTTCCATAAATAGACATATTTACCTCTCCATGGTTGCAGGATCTTGTCTATTTTTACAAGTTTTCTATTGAAATTCATTGTGGAGAGCTTATTTATATATTTTGTGATATAAATACTGAGTATGTCTACTTCACTATCAGCCCATTTTATAGGTAAACTGCAGGGTAATGTAAAAGTTGTATTTTTTTAAGGATCCAATACGTAATATTGTACAGGTTTTAGTCCAGAGAGTACAGAAAAGTTATCTAGATCTTTAATGAGACATTGCATGGATCTAGCTTGCGGACTTAATATAAAACTTGAGTCATCGGCATACATGGACACCTTTTGTTTTTAAGCCTTGGATTTCTAATCCGCTAATGTTGTTATTGGATCTGATTTTAATAGCTAGCATTTCGATGGCCATAACGAATAGATATGGTGACAGCGGACACCCTTGTTTAACACCTCTTGACAATTCAAAACTCTCTGAGAAGTAGCCGTTATTTACTATTTTACACCTGGGGTTGCTATACATTATTTTTACCCATTTTATAAGAGAATTACCAAAATTGAAAAAATCCAGGCATTTATAAATAAAATCCATTCTTACTTTATCAAATGCCTTTTCAAAATCCGCTATAAATACCATTCCTGGCTTATGTTTCGTGATCTATTATTTCTAGTAGTTGTCATATATTATTTCCAATGTACAAAACCTGTCTGATCAGGATGAACAATACCTGGTAAAACCCTTTTAATTCTGAGTGCTATGCGTTTTCTTAGTATTTTTGCATCACAACATTGAAGTGTAAGGGGCCTTCAGTTTTTTAGATAGACTGCGTTTTTATATTTGCCATCTGGGTCTTGTTCCTGCTGAGTACCTGACAGACTATAGGAGTAGTTAAAACAATCTAACAATGGAGCTTTTAGTATATCAAAAAATACTTGATATACCTCTACCGGTATGCCATCATGCCCTGGGGTTTTTCCAGACAAAGGATTTAATAGCCTCAAAGTTCTTCCTCTGTAATTTGGCCTTCGCACTGATCTTCCTGTACATTTGTTAATTTTCCATTTTTTATATTATTTGGAAAGAATTCCTTACCATAATCTTCATTCAGTGGGAAAGGATGAGACGGAAAAGAGAAACATCTGCCTAAAATAATTAGCTTCCTCTTTTAAAATATCATTCGGAGAATCATAGATGACTCCGTCTTCAGTAACGAGTTTCTGCAAATTTATTTTTGTTAGCATTCCTGTATTGGAGATTCAGGAATTTTGTGAATATTTCTCCATTTATACTTTACAACATCTATTTTCTTTTGATCTAAACCAAATATAATTGTATGAGCTATGTGATGCATCTGTGTTCTGGCGTTTTTGTACCCCTCTACTAGGTAGTGAGATGGGGGCAGTCCCGTCCCAGAAAGGCAGTCCATTCTGCATGCCTTGTTGACTTTTGTGCATGCATACTGTTAACTGTCATTGCAAACTTAGCTCATCAACCAGTATTTTCTTTGTCATTTCTGCACGATGGCACTTATTAAAGCCTTGAATCTCATAGGGACGTCACTGTCACCACTGCTCATCTAGCTAGCCACTTAGCCAGCAGGGTTGCATCAGTTTCTTTTAGACTATAGTTAGCTTTGTAGCTAATGCTAACTGATTATCATGTAGCAGCCTCTGCTAACGTCCCTAGCATGCTAACATTAGCTAGCTAGCAAAAAATCAAGCAAATGGTACTGAGCTCATGACAAAATCATGTTTCGACATTGTATCGGCTATGTTGTTTTTTGATTGTTTATTTTGTTTAGTGATATTGCAAATATCATATTTTGATTTATCTTATGGCATGCATCTAATCTGGTTTCGGCATTAGAAAATCTGTGAAGTCCCAAATTCCTGTGAGATACTGCGAGAATTTAACAATTCCATGTAATTAGGTGGGAAGCTTAGGTTATGGACACGCCGCCTGTCTCTGTAGTGCATTTGTGATGGAGTTTTCAAAACAAATGGCCACTGGATTTATGCAAATAATCATGAGCTACTACTTTGTAGTTAACTTTTAATTGCCTTTCCATCTACCTGAAGACAGTTAGGCTATCATTAGTATCTCTAACGGCTATATAAAGTGGTACTGTAGACATATTCACTACGCGCACTGCACACACACACACACACACATACAGGGGCATTCACAGTAATGTGAATTAATCACGATAATAAAAAAGCAAATTGTGAACCAAAAACGAACATGCCCAGGTCAAAAAAATGTCACTGCTACCCTTGCGACCAATTAAAAACGTGTTGCACTGCTAAGTCAAACTGTTGAAAATGCAGCTGTTTTGGTCGCAGCATCAAACTGTGATGTGTGTGTGTGTGTGGGCATCGATGTTAGATAATGTTACATACACAGGATAGGTTCAGCGAAAGGTGTGGTTTTACAGGGTAGACCATAGGGCCCCTGGAGGGCCCCTTTTACAGGGCCGCTGGAGCAAATTGGAGTTAAGTGCCTTGCTCAAGGGCACATTGACAGATTTTCCACCTTGTTGCCTCAGGTATTCGAAGCAGCGACCTTTCGGTTACTGGCCCAGCGCTTTAACCTCTAGGCTAACTGCTGCCCTGCGTATGTGAGCGGAAGAGAGAGGCTGTGTTAGTGGGGAAGCAGCATGTTCCTCATTGTCAGTCCTCTCACAGGAAAGCAGGAGAACATCAGACCGAGGGCTCACAACATGTATCCTGCTCCTGCCTCAGCGGATGCCTATCTGACAGCTTGTACAGCTCATGCTCCGAATGACAAATAAGAGCCACTCTGTGCGCACTGGTGTGTGTGTGTGTACTTGTGTGCGTGTACTTGTGTGCGTGTACTTGTGTGTGTGTGTGTGTGTGTGTGTGTGTGTGTGTACGTGCGTGCGTGCAGTTGTGTGTGTGTGTGTGTGTGTGTTCCGTAACACAGGCCACTTGCTCAGTGGGAGCCCCGGTGGTGAGAGCCTTTTGCGTGCTGCAGGATCAGGGGAGAGGGGGTCAAATCTGTCTTGTGACAGCATTAAGAGGCTACACAGCACATTCTCTCTCACACACACAATTACACAATCGTTGCATGTTGTTGGGGGCTGTTTTTGCTGGTAAGCTTTTGGCTCGCAGCTCCAGTCAGGCGGTGTTCCTGAGCCACTGGTTGTTTGGGATTACCTGATTGGCCCTGTGCAGGCATGCTCTTTAGGCTCATTAGTGGTTCAGGTTCCTGTATGTACACACACACCAGATTCCTGTACAGCCCCCGGCCTGCGGTCCAGCACTGCTCTCAGCAGCCCAGCAGGAGAGGAGAGCTTGTTCAGTTGTCTGAGACGTTGGCACCAGAACCAGGCAGGCAGCAGGCACCAGCCCCTGTGTGTGTGCAGATTAAATACCACAGTGGCCCTGACCCACTTGATTAGATGTCCTGCAGGTCCAAGCTGCTTGGGTTCTCTGCCCACTCTGCCTCGGTATGAAATGTCTCATGCCCCTCTGTTGGACGGAGAGATTAGGCGCGCGCACACACACACACACACACACACACACACACACACACACAATACAACCTGTATTGATGTGGGAGTGCTTGCTGAACCTTAACCACATTGCACCATGTCATTGAGGAATCTGTAGTAATTTGTCCAATGTTATTTTACCATTCAGTGTATTTTCATTTAAGAAATGGTCTTGGAAATGACTCCTGCACTGAACCACTCCCGAGACGGAGTTGTCTGCAATCACTACGTTGTAGTCTAGATAGGACTTATGACCTAGTCAGTGTTAATGACTATTTACAAGTAGTCGAGTAGTTATTAGAGCTAGTAGTAAATTAGTCTAATTTTATCATAAGACTTTATGATCGGGATTGTATAGTCCGTAAAGTTTCTGGTGTTCTCTCCTACAGGTGATCGTAGACACCCCCACCAGCCCAGTCACTAGTGGCCTACCCCTGTTCTTCGTCATCACTGTCACAGCCATCAAACAGGTAAGAAACGGCAGCACTGTCCCCTTTGACCTCACTGCCCCCCTCCCCAATAGATGTAGAATAACTAGAACCGGCATCCCCATTCTGAGGGGCCTTTCCCATTCTAGTAACTCTATTTCTGTGGTTCTCCATGCGTCTCCACCACCTCTTCCAAGTAATTTTTTCTTCTTCCCTTTCCGTAAAAGTTTATTTTTTGGGGTGTGAAGTATGGAATCGTTGCCTATGGTTTTGTCATAGCCAAAGTAATGCTGGCTATGCGATGGTGATTTTTAAAAAGAGAAGGGGAGAGTTGTCTTGGAACATGACCAAACGGTACTATAGTCGCTCGTATAGAAACAAATGATCAGAGGAATCTCTTTTCTGCTGAAGCGTGTCCAAGCTTTTAGATGTATTGTTTTAGGAATTGGCTTTTCTGGTGGCCTGCTGCTAGGGCTTTTTGAAATGCACAATGGAGGGTGGACTTCCTTCCAAAAATATATATGGGACACACTGATAGCGGCTAGCGATGCTGCTGCTGCATTTAGCCAGGCTTTGAAGTGGGACACAAGGGAGGCTCTGTAGACTGGGTTAGGTGAGCTCTGCAAGTCAGTCCCTTACTAAAAGGACGTCGTCGCTCCCTCTCTCCTCCCTCCCTCTCTCTGTCCATCCACCTACCACACACTCTTTCCTCCTCCTGTTTCCTCCCTGCATCATCCCGAGCTCCCGAGTGGCGCAGCGGTCTAAGGCACTCCATCTCAGTGCTCGAGGTGTAACTACAGACCCTGGTTCGATTCCAGGCTGTATCACAACTGGCCGTAATTGGGAGTCCCATAGGGCGGCGCACAATTGGCCCAGCTTCGTTAGTGTTTGGCCGGGGTAGGCCGTCATTGTAAATAAGAATTTGTTCTTAACTGACTTCCCTCCCTCCCTCTGGCATCTTTCTTCCTCTATCCCTGTTACCTTGACCTCTGGCACTGACTATCTATTGGCCCTCTCATGTCCCCTTTCACTCTCGCTTACCCTCTTCCCTCCCTCTCCATCTTCTGCTCTCTCTTCTCCCCATCTTTCTTTCTCCCTCCTTACTCCTCCCTCTCTCTCTCCCACCCTTTCACCTCCCCTCTTCTCCCGCCATCGCTCTCAGGGCTATGAGGACTGGCTGCGGCACAAGGCAGATAATGAGGTGAATAAGTACCTGGTGACAGTGCTGGAGGACGGCCGGAGAGCATGCAAGGAGAGCGAGAAGATCAAGGTACCTTTTAGCAAGCTGCGCGTCGTTCCCCGGAAATAAATATCCCCTTAGGGACACGGGGGTCGGGAGGGAGAGATAGTTGGCATGTTCTTGTATGGCTCTATGGTATGGTAATCCCAAGTAGGTCATGCAGTAGGTGATGCAGAAAGATGATACATTTCAGTCAAAACATTGAGGATACCTGCTCTTTCCGTGACACAGGTGAATTCTGGTGAAAGCTATGATCCCTTATTGATGTCACTTGTTAAATCCACTTCAATCAGTGTAGATGAAGGGGAGGAGACTGGTTAAAGAAGGCTTTTTAAGCCTTGAGACATGGGTTGTGTATGTGTGCCATTCAGTGGGTGAATGGGCAAGATACAGTTGAAGTCGGAAGTTTACGTACACTTAGGTTGGAGTCATTAAAACTCGTTTTTCAGCCACTCCACAAATTTCTTGTTAACAACCTATAGTTTTTAGCAAGTCGTTTAGGACACCTACTTTGTGCATGAGACAAGTTAGTTTTCAAACAATTGTTTACAGCCAGATTATTTCACTTATAATTCACTGTATCACAATTCCAGTGGGTCAGAAGTTTACATACACCAAGTTGACTGTGCCTTTAAACAGCTTGGAAAATTCCAGAAAATGATGTCATGGCTTTAGAAGCTTCTGATAGGCTAATTGACATAATTTGAGTCAATTGGAGGTGTACCTGTGGATGTATTTCAAGGCCTACCTTCAAACTAAGTGCCTCTTTGCTTGACATCATGGGAAAATCTAAAGAAATCAGCCAAGACCTCAGAAAAAACATTGTAGACCTCCACAAGTCTGGTTCATTCTTGGGAGCAATTTCCAAATGCCTGAAGGTACCACGTTCATCTGTGCAAACAATAGTACGCAAGTATAAACACCATGGAAGGAGACGCGTTCTGTCTCCTAGAGATGAACGTACTTTGGTGAGAAGTGCAAATCAATCCCAGAACAACAGCAAAGGACCTCGTGAAGATGCTGGAGGAAACGGGTACAAAAGTATCTATTTCCACAGTAAAATGAGTCCTATATCGACACAACCTGAAAGGCCGCTCAACAAGGAAGAAGCCACTGCTCCAAAACCACCATTAAAAAAGCCAGACTACGGTTTGCAACTGCACATGGGGACAAAGATCGTACTTTTTGGAGAAATGTTCTCTGGTCTGATGAAACAAAAATAGAACTGTTTGGCCATAATGACCATTGTTATGTTTGGATGAAAAAGGGAGATGTTTGCAAGCCGAAGAACACCATCCCAACCGTGAAGCACGGGGGTGGCAGCATCATGTTGTGGGGCTGCTTTGCTGCAGGAGGGGCTGGTGCACTTCACAAACTAGATGGCGTCATGAGGAAGGAAAATTACGTGGATATATTGAAGCAACATCTCAAGACATCAGTCAGGAAGATAAAGCTTGGTCGCAAATGGGTCTTCCAAATGGACAATGACCCCAAGCATACTTCCAAAGTTGTGGAAAAATGGCTTAAGGACAACAAAGTCACGGTATTAGTGGCCATCACAAAGACCTGACCTCAATTCCATAGAAAATGTGTGTGCAGAACTGAAAAACATGTGCGAGCAAGGAGGCCTGACTCAAACATGACTCAGTTACACCAGCTCTGTCAGGAGGAATGGGTCAAAATTTACCAGCTTGTGGAAGGCTACCTGAAACGTTTGACACAAGTTACACAATTTAAAGGCAATGCTACCAAATACTAATTGAGTGTATGTAAACTTCTGACCCACTGGGAATGTGGTGAAATAAATAAAAGCTGAAATAAATCATTCTCTCTACTATTATTCTGACATTTCACATTCTTTAAATAAAGTGGTGATCCTAACTGAACCAAGACAGGGAATTTTTACAAGGAATTGTGAAACTGAGTTTAAATGTATTTGGCTACGGTGTATGTGAGCTTCCGACTTCAACTGTAAAAATGAAAGGGGGTGCAACTCAATATTAGGAAGGTGTTCTTAATGTTTTGTACACTGAGTGTAGCTTCACAATGCTTTTATGTTGAACTTCAATGTCCAAACTCTCTGGCCCAAACCCAAATCAACCCCTAGACCTCACTATGCACTTTTGTAGATCTGAGAAGATATGACAGGTTTAAGCAACTTGATTACAGCTCCAACATGTGCCCTCTGATAGGCTAGGACGGTGGAAGTGTCACCATTTGCTTATACCAAACAAATCCACAAGGGCCTAGGGACTATGGGTGGAATTGGCATGGTCCTCTGAATGGACCTGATGTATTCTGTTCCTCTAGGTTGGGGATGTGGTGGAGGTGGTTGAGGATGAGACCTTTCCCTGCGACCTCATACTGCTGCAGTCCAGCCGGGAGGACGAGACCTGTTTTGTCACCACGGCCAGTCTGGACGGGGAGTCCAACCATAAGGTGGAGTGCTGCTACAGTAACACTAGAATCACTGTGTCATTGAGACGTGTCATCATGGCAGATGTGGGGGGCTTTGGCATCGCTTTTTATCTGCCATCACTCCCTTCCTCTCCATCACTCTTCACTCAAATCCACCGACGGTGTGTGCCTGCGTGTGTGTGTCTGCCTGTGCCTGCGCGTGTGTGCCTGCCTGTGTCCCTGTCTGCCATTATGGGGGGTGTTTTTAGAGAGCTGCAGTGATGACCTGAAATATTTGGCACTCACTCTCTCCTGGATCTGTCTCAGACACACTACACAGTGCCAGACACGGAGAGGAACCTGGAGTCTCTCAGCGCCACCATCGAGTGCGAGCAGCCGCAGCCTGACCTCTACAAGTAGGCTATGAATCCTTGTTGCACGTTTCTTCGTAGACCGATCGTTTGTGAATCTGCTCCCTGGACCGTAAAAGCACACTGGTTTTACTTTCGGGGTTTGCCGTTTAATCAACTGTCAATTAGGATGCCATTTTGATAGCTGCAGTGTCATTACGTTGAGTGTTGGCAGGCTATACGCTAGATCTATCTCTCTGACATATTGTTATGAGAGATGTTAGACTGTTAGTAAACCTGATTTGTGGATGAGACTGGCCAGGAATTGAAGGGAAAGTTCAGTTAGATTTGGCCCAAGCTGAGGAACAGACACAGTTGTTTGCACAGCTGTATCCTCTCCGTAGACCTAGTGGTTTGGCGCCACCTATGGCCAAGGAGCTGCCATTACAGGACAGTTGGGCGCCAGACATCAATGGCGTTTCAGACGTCATAAGGAGCTGAAGACGCCAGATGCTGCTACTTTTCACAATCAATGAAACAGAGTGGTGGTGCCAGCGTGCAGTCGGACAAACCACCAGTCATTAGCTCGCTCTAAATTGGTGCAGTCCTTGCAAAGTCCTGTTGGTCAGCATATGGGGTTGTGATTAGTTTGACGTCTGACTAGTTCCTGTGCTTCTTGGTGGTATTAGTCATCACTGTGTTTCTAATATCAGAAAGTATTTTTCTAGCCCATTCCACAGTTAATTCAATTCAGGTCCATCGTGAGATGTACGTCACAGGAGGTTGGTGGCACCTTAATTGGGGAGGACGGGCTCATGGTAATGACTGGAGCGGAATAGGTGGAATGGTATCAAACGCATGGTTTCCAGGTGTTTGGTGCCATTCCATTTGCTCCGTTCCAGACATTATGAGCCTCCTCTCAGCAGCCTCCTGTGATGTACATGTATGTTACTGCTATTGGGTGGGGCAGTGCACTCATGCGTGTCTGTGTCTGTAGATTTGTGGGGCGTATGCACATCTACAGGAACAACCAGGAACCTGCTGTGAGGTAAGTGCTCACCACTCCCCCTATTGGTTCCTCTCAGCCCTACCTCCCCCCTCCTCCTGTACATCAGTCTAAAAAAACAACTAAAAACAGTCTCTTAAGCACTCTGTCTTTTCCCTTTGCATTACCATCAAATCATTATTTCATTGATCCATAATGCCAAACGAGCATTAAAGTAAAGCTGAACCTGGCACAGACTCAGGGCAGCGCTTCGAAAGCGCTCTCGGAAGCATTTGTCACCGGGCCGGTTTGTAATGGTCTTTATAAAAAATGTTTTGTGTCCTGTCCGTTAAGAGTAGTAGTCATTTTAGAGAGTGCTAGTGTGCCACTGTAAGAGAACGGAACTGTCTTGGTGTTTTAGGTTTGTGACAGTATTTTCTCAATGTGTGGTGTTCTTCAGGTCTTTGGGTCCAGAGAATCTCCTCCTGAAAGGTGCTACCTTGAAGAACACTCAGAAGATATATGGTGAGTTACAGGACATTGTTTAATGTAATTGAGGGTTTGAATGACCCTCAGTGCTGGTGTCAGTGTGTGAGACTATCCTGACTGCTCTGTCTCTCTCTCTCTGCTGTCTGTCTCTCTCTCTGCTGTCTGTCTCTCTCTCTCTCTGCTGTCTGTCTCTCTCTCTCTCTGCTGTCTGTCTCTCTCTCTCTCTGCTGTCTGTCTCTCTCTCTCTCTGCTGTCTGTCTCTCTCTCTCTCTGCTGTCTGTCTCTCTCTCTCTCTGCTGTCTGTCTCTCTCTCTCTCTGCTGTCTGTCGCTGTCTCTCTCTCTCTCTGCTGTCTGTCGCTCGCTCTCTCTCTGCTGTCTGTCGCTGTCTCTCGCTCTCTCTCTGCTGTCTGTCGCTGTCTCTCTCTCTCTGCTGTCTGTCGCTCGCTCTCGCTCTCTCTCTGCTGTCTGTCACTCTCTCTCGCTCTCTGCTGTCTGTCTCTCTCTCTGCTGTCTGTCTCTCTCTCTCTTTGCTGTCTGTCTCTCTGTCTCTCTGTCTCTCTGTCTGTCTCTCTCTCTCTAGGTGTGGCAGTTTACTCAGGCATGGAGACCAAGATGGCTCTGAACTACCAGGGGAAGTCCCAGAAGCGCTCTGCGGTGGAGAAGTAAGGAGGGTCAAAGAGAATTACATAAAAGGAGAAGCGGATCACTAGAGGGGCTATATTTTCGGTTTAGCCACAGGGGAACAATGATCAATTGTATGATGCTGGGGTAGTTAAAGTCCATTCACATTGATATCAGGGGGATATTGAGATATATACACTGCTCAAAAAAATAAAGGGAACACTTAAACAACACAATGTAACTCCAAGTCAATCACACTTCTGTGAAATCAAACTGTCCACTTAGGAAGCAACACTGATTGACAATAAATTTCACATGCTGTTGTGCAAATGGAATAGACAAAAGGTGGAAATTATAGGCAATTAGCAAGACACCCCCAAAAAAGGAGTGATTCTGCAGGTGGTGACCACAGACCACTTCTCAGTTCCTATGCTTCCTGGCTGATGTTTTGGTCACTTTTGAATGCTGGCGGTGCTCTCACTCTAGTGGTAGCATGAGACGGAGTCTACAACCCACACAAGTGGCTCAGGTAGTGCAGTTCATCCAGGATGCCACATCAATGCGAGCTGTGGCAAAAAGGTTTGCTGTGTCTGTCAGCGTAGTGTCCAGAGCATGGAGGCGCTACCAGGAGACAGGCCAGTACATCAGGAGACGTGGAGGAGGCCGTAGGAGGGCAACAACCCAGCAGCAGGACCGCTACCTCCGCCTTTGTGCAAGGAGGTGCACTGCCAGAGCCCTGCAAAATGACCTCCAGCAGGCCACAAATGTGCATGTGTCAGCATATGGTCTCACAAGGGGTCTGAGGATCTCATCTCGGTACCTAATGGCAGTCAGGCTACCTCTGGCGAGCACATGGAGGGCTGTGCGGCCCCACAAAGAAATGCCACCCCACACCATGACTGACCCATCGCCAAACCGGTCATGCTGGAGGATGTTGCAGGCAGCAGAACGTTCTCCACGGCGTCTCCAGACTCTGTCACGTCTGTCACATGTGCTCATGTGCTCATTGTGAACCTGCTTTCATCTGTGAAGAGCACAGGGCGCCAGTGGCGAATTTGCCAATCTTGGTGTTCTCTGGCAAATGCCAAACGTCCTGCACGGTGTTGGGCTGTAAGCACAACCCCCATCTGTGGACGTCGGGCCCTCATACCACCCTCATGGAGTCTGTTTCTGACCGTTTGAGCAGACACATGCACATTTGTGGCCTGCTGGAGGTCATTTTGCAGGGCGCTGGCAGTGCACCTCCTTGCACAAAGGCGGAGGTAGCGGTCCTGCTGCTGGGTTGTTGCCCTCCTACGGCCTCCTCCACGTCTCCTGATGTACTGGCCTGTCTCCTGGTAGCGCCTCCATGCTCTGGACACTACGCTGACAGACACAGCAAACCTTTTTGCCACAGCTCGCATTGATGTGCCATCCTGGATGAGCTGCACTACCTGAGCCACTTGTGTGGGTTGTAGACTCCGTCTCATGCTACCACTAGAGTGAGAGCACCGCCAGCATTCAAAAGTGACCAAAACATCAGCCAGGAAGCATAGGAACTGAGAAGTGGTCTGTGGTCACCACCTGCAGAATCACTCCTTTTTTGGGGGTGTCTTGCTAATTGCCTATAATTTCCACCTTTTGTCTATTCCATTTGCACAACAGCATGTGAAATTGATTGTCAATCAGTGTTGCTTCCTAAGTGGACAGTTTGATTTGACAGAAGTGTGATTGACTTGGAGTTACATTGTGTTGTTTAAGTGTTCCCTTTATTTTTTTGAGCAGTGTATATATATATATATATATATATATATATATATATAGTAACTGTTTCTCAGTGGATGTATATTCTCAGTGTTGCTAATGGAAGATTGGTTATTACTCCTGTTTCAGGTCTATCAATGCCTTCCTGCTGGTGTACCTGTGCATCCTGGTGAGCAAGGCCCTGGTGTGCACCACACTCAAGTATGTGTGGCAGAGCCGACCAGGCCAGGACGAGCCCTGGTACAACCAGAAGACGCAAAAGGAGAAAGATACCAACCTGGTGAGGCCTTCTCTCTGCTAGTAAGACTTTACGCAAACACTCAAATACAGTTTAGCAGCTTGTAACGCACACTAAAATACAATGCATGAGGGAACCAGCTGTTCCGGACGTCTGTGTGATCACGCTTTCCGTAGCCGATGTGAGTGAGACCTTTAAACAGGTCAACATTCACAAGGCTGCGGGGCCAGACGGTTTACCAGGATGTGTACGCCGAGCATGCGCTGACCAACTGGCAAGGGCCTTCACTGACATTTTTGACCTCTCTCTGTCCGAGTCTGTAATACCAACATGTTTCAGGCAGACCACCATAGTCCCTGTGCCCAAGAACACGAAGGTAACCTGCCTAAATGACTACCGACCCATAGCACTCACGTCTGTAGCCATGAAGTGCTTTGAAAGACTGGTCATGGCTCACATCAACACCATCCTAGACCCACTCCAATTCGCATACCGCCCCAACAGATCCACAGATGATGCAATCTCAATCACACTCCACACTGCCCTTTCCCACCTGGACAAAAGGAACACATATGTGAGAATGCTGTTCATTGACTACAGCTCAGTGTTCAACATCATTGTGCCCACGAAGCTCATCACTAAGCTAAGTACTCTTGTACTAAACACCTCCCTCTGCAACTGGATCCTGGACTTCCTGACGGCCCGCCCCCAGGTGGTGAGGGTAGGCAACAACACATCTGCCACGCAGATCCTCAACACTGTGGCCCCTCGGGTGCATGCTTAGTCCCCTTCTGTACTCCCTGTTCACCCACGACTGCGTGGCCAAGCATGACTCCAACACCATCATTAAGTTTGCTGATGACACAACAGTGGTAGGCCTGATCACCGACAACGATGAGACGGCCTATAGGGAGGAGGTCAGAGAACTGGCAATGTGGTGCCAGGACAACAACCTCTACCTCAATGTGAGCAAGACAAAGGAGCTGATCGTGGACTACAGGAAAAAGACCGAACACGCCCCCATTCACATCGACGAGGCTGCAGTGAAGCGGGTCGAGAGTTTCAAGTTCCTTGGTGTCCACATCACCAGCAAACTGTCATGGTCCAAACACACCAAGACAGTCGTGCAGGGGGCACGACAACACCTTTTCCCCTTCAGGAGACTGAAAAGATTTGGCATGAGCCCCCAGATCCTCAAAAAGTTCTACAGCTGCACCATCGAGAGCTTCCTGGCCGGTTGCATCACCGCCTGGTATGGCAACTGCTCGGCATCTGACCGTAAGGCGCTTCAGAGGGTAGTGCGAACAGCCCAGTACATCACTGGGACCAAGCTCCCTGCCATCCAGGACCTCTGTATTAAGCGGTGTCAGAGGAAGACCCAAAGAATTGTCAAAGACTCCAGTCAGACTGTTCTCTCTGCTACCGCACGGCAAGCGGTACCGGAGCGCCAAGTCTAGGTCCAAAAGGCTCCTACCCCCAAGCCATAAGACTGCTGAACAATTAATCAAATGGCCACCTGGACTATTTACATTCCCCCCCCCCTTTGTTTTACACTGCTGCTACTCGCTGTTTATTATCTATGCATAGTCACTTTACCCCTACCTACATCTAAAAATTACCTTAACTAAACTGTACTCTGGCACATTGACTCGGTAGCGGTACCCCCTGTATATATGCTCGTTATTTTGTGTTACTTTACATTTTTTGCTTGAGTTTATTTAAATATTTTCTTAACTCTAGTTATTGAACTGTGTTGTTGGTTAAGGGCTTGTTAGCAAGCATTTCACAGTAAAGTCTACAACTGTTGTATTTTGCGCATGTGACAAATAAAATTAGATTTAAACCTAACACCTTACGAGCCTAGTTCATTGACCAAGAGTCATAATACACCAATGGCATTCAGCACGGCATTAACAGTGTGAGCCTGTTTCTTCTCAAAGGTCTGTGGTTTTAACCCTAGGTTCCCTGTGTTCCCTCCTCTCTCCCCCAGTACCTGAAGATGTTTACTGACTTCCTGTCGTTCATGGTTCTGTTCAACTTCATCATCCCCGTGTCCATGTACGTGACAGTAGAGATGCAGAAGTTCCTGGGCTCTTTCTTCATCTCCTGGGACAAGGACTTCTTTGACCCCGAGATCCAGGAAGGGGCTCTGGTCAACACATCCGACCTCAACGAGGAGCTGGGACAGGTCAGGGGTTAAGCCTGTGTCGATAAGACCATAACCACTTCCCCGAAGGAGCGGTCTCTGGTCATGGTTACCCTAGTTTACATGCCAGACTCCCACTGAAGTCTTACATACATTTGGCCAGATATCCACCCTGCATGAATACTTTGAAAAGGCATCCTATGTGATGTACTTCTCAGTTACCCAGTCATGTTAGATCAGATTACCTCAAGGGGAAGAGGTACAAACAAGGCCGTAGGTGTTGATGGGCTACGTTTACACAGGCAGCACAATTCTGATCTTTTGCCCAATTATTGGCAAGAAAATATAATCAGATTGGTTAAAAGACCAATTAGTCGGGGGGGAGGGGATCTGGTCTTAACCAATCTGATTATATTTTCTTGCCAATGTCCAGGGCTTCTTTGCGCTTAGCCTCTGTATTTGGTGGCGTGAGATGACCCTAAACCCAAATGAACACCTCAAATTTCACAATATCAAATGGTCTAACTGTGCCTGATAGGACTTGACTGACTGCCTTCCCGACGTCTTTTTACTGAAGCGCCAAACAGTGGCGTCGTAGATCAATCCCGGTCCGCTTGCCAGATGATTACTTCAATTAAAGGTGGTGATTCGTTAAACTAGATTTATGCGATGTAACTCTGTCAGGGATTAATTACCCATTGTTATTGTTCGCAGCCATTAATTGTGGCAAGTGTTTTTTTTACAACCCTGGAAGAGTCTCATGCTTGATTCTCACTACAGGGCCTAACCCGAGCCGTACTGTGCTGGCTCAGATCTCTTCTATTCCAGCATGGTTCCAGTGATTATGGTAGATGCCTCTCCAGGCCAGCCCTGTATGTCATGGCTCGGCTCAGTAGTGTGAGACGGGTATTATTCTGACCCTGCAGTTTCACCTTGTCTCCTCTAGGTGGAGTACGTGTTCACAGACAAGACGGGTACGCTGACCCAGAACAACATGGAGTTCATTGAGTGCTGCATCGACGGCTTCCAGTACAAGTACGCCGACTCAGGCACCGAGCTGGACGGCTTCTGTGTCACAGATGGACCTGTGAACATACTGCAGCAGAAGGCTGGCAGGGTGGGTGACTGTCACAAACTGGTTGTCTGCACACTCAGTTATTGCAGTCAGGCAGGCCAACATATATGGGTGTCAGATGTCCCAGTGTGCTGGTGGAACCACAGAGGTCACACCGTGTTGACATGATAACAAGCGCCACACGTGTGTATTCTGGCCTGACAACACCCAACCTGTGCCAGAACCAGTGTGATTTAATGGGTCCAGCAGTTTGTACTGTCTGCTACCTGTGTTATTGAATCCCATAGAGATGGATGTTGTTAGCTGTTACTAGGCCATGTCAAAGTAAATACCAGTGGTGTATTCATTATTATATTCATTGAAAAACGTTTAAAACGTTTTGCAACGGCGAAAAGTTAAGGGAGGTCCATCCCTGTTTCAGCCTGTTTGCAATTGGTTCTTAATGAAAACACCCCTGGTAAATCGCACACTGTAAAATAAGTATGTCTGTGTGTTTTTCAGGAGAAGGAGGAGCTGTTCCTGCGGGCTCTGTGTCTGTGCCACACGGTGCAGGTGAAGGAGGCTACGGGTCAGGAGGATGGAGTAGCAGACGGTGTAGAGGACCAGGTGGACGGCGTCATGGGGCTGGATGGAGAGACGGTCCGCCCTGCGGACCTCAGGGGCTTCATTGCCTCCTCACCCGACGAGGTGGCACTGGTCAAGGGAGCCATGAAGTAAGAGGCAGGGCCTGAGCAATCAAATCAACTTTTATAAGGGGACTTGGTTTGTTGAATCAGAACGTTTCACTTTGTCGCCATCTACAGGTACGGTTTCAAATTCCTTGGTATGGAGAGCAAGAACATGAGAGTGATGAACAGAAACAACGATGTTGAAACGTCAGTCATCGTATAACAAGTTGTTAAATACATGATTTTTACTAGTCTTTTTTTGTCATATAGAATGTTCTCATTTGTTGACTTCACGTTGGCCTCTGAACTTGCAGGTATGAACTGCTTCACGTGTTGAACTTTGACCCGGTGCGAAGGCGTATGAGTGTGATAGTCCGAACCAAATCAGGTAAGGCTGCAATTACCTCCCACGTCGCTGCCTTGTCTCTGCCCTGTGTTGACTCCTGTCCCTAACCTGCCTGGCTGTGTTGGTTGCTCAGGGGACACCATGCTGTTCTGTAAGGGGGCCGACTCCTCCATCTTCCCCCGTGTCAGGCAGGAGGAGGTGGACAGGATACGCATGCACGTGGAACGCAACGCTACGGTGGGTCACAGCAACCCCATCTGTTTCACTAACTTGTGTTCATACAGCCTGTGTATGTCCACGCGCTTATGTCTCACAGTGCCCAGGGAGGCTGCCATTTTGTTTTGTGTTCATTTAAGGTTCTTGTTCAAGGTTCACGTTTATTTGCAATAGACACATTGGAAATGTAGTGTTCTCACATTCAGAAACCACATTATCAACGGCGAGTGTGTGTGTTAACGTACTATGTGTGTTTGTGCTACTTGTCAGGAGGGCTACCGGACGCTGTGTGTGGCCTACAAGCTGCTGAGCAGTGAGGAGTATGACCAGGCAGACACGGGGCTGAGGGAAGCCAAGCTGGCCCTGCAGGACCGAGAGGAGAAACTCATGGCTGTATACAACCAGGTGGAGACCGGGATGAGCCTGATCGGAGCTACCGCCGTGGAGGACAGGTGGGCGGACACGGTCACCCTATTACCCATATAGTGCACTAACCCCAAGGGCTCTGGTCTAAAGTAGTGGACCAAATAGGCCAATTGGGGGCACAGCCTAAAAAAGTGAAGCCATAATGTGTTGAGGTAAAACCCTGCGTGTGCGGTGAGAGTTATATATTTTTTCTACAATATGAGCTGTCATACAGGCGCACGCGCCCACCCGACTGTCACGCGCCCACCCGACTGTCACGCGCCCACCCGACTGTCACGCGCCCACCCGACTGTCACGCTCCCACCCAACTGTTTTTTGTTGGTTTTTTTAACCTTTATTTAACTAGGCAAGTCAGTTAAGAACAAATTCTTATTTTCAATGACAGCCTAGGAACAGTGGGTTAACTGCCTTGTTCAGGGGCAGAACAACAGATTTGTACCTTGTCGGCTCTGGGATTTGAACTTGCAACCTTTCGGTTTCTAGTCCAACGCTCTAACCACTAGGCTACGCGCCCACCCGACTCTGTCATGGAGCGCATGACACTGAAACAAATGATTGGTTGAAGAAAGACTCTTTATTGTATCTCTTCAATGTAAAGTCAAGAGTCCTGAAACCAAAGAGAATGTAGGATTGAGTAGCGCATTCCGTTTGCCAACAGTACTTTGACATAAGTTGAGTGTTTTGTTGCGCACGCCAGTAACTAAAACAATTTTACTTGTTACCAACGTTTCTACCGTGTATGAAGCTGCCCATTTAAAAGTACATGCTCTAGCAATGTGAAATATATTATTAGACTAACGATCAAAGTATTGATGGAGTATAATCATATCATGTAACCTACCTCTGTTTGTCTGAAGTGTTTCCTTGTTGAAGTGCCGGTGTGCATTACGCATGAGGCAAATTAGTCTACATGTCATCGAGGAACAATTTATTGGTTGACGGGAATAACCAAATTGATCACCAAAATAACCAAAATAATCGCAGGGGTGAATTATTTCATGAATGTGTATTGTGGCTTAAAGTAGAAGTTATGGCACAAGTTATTGAAGTGTGTGTGTTTATTTAAAATTGTTGTTTAGGATAAACACTACTGTTCAAAAGTTTGGGGTTACTTAGAAATGTCCTTTTTTTTTGGTTGACCATTTTAAAATAACATCAAATTGATCCGAAATAAAGTGTAGACATTGTTAATGTTGTAAATGACTATTGTAGCTTGAAATGGCAGATTTTTTTATGGAATATCTACATAGGCGTACAGAGGCTCATTATCAGCAACCATCACTCCTGTGTTCCAATGCCACGTTGTGTTAGCTAATCCAAGTTTATCATTTTAAAAGGATAATTGATCATTAGAAAACCCTTTTGAAATTATGTTAGCACAGCTGAAAACTGTTGTTGTGATTTAAAGAAGCAATAAAACTGGCCTTCTTTAGACTAGTTGAGTATCTGGAGCATCAGCATTTGTTGGTTTTATTTATTCAAGTCTTTATCAACATCCTGTTTTCTGTACAAAGTTTATTGGCCAATTAGTCCTGTGCCTGTTAATATTGTAACTAAAAGCCTGTATGAGAGGTGAATACCAGAACATCCTGTCTCCTCTCTGTCTGATCCACAGCTTCGGTTACTGCTTCACTGACTGTCACACTGTCTTACTTCCTCATCCCTCTCGTTCCATCACTCATTCTCTCTGATACACACCCCTTATCATCCATCACTCCCCCCTTTCTCCTCCTCCCTCTGTCGCCAGGTTGCAGGAGGAGGCAGCCGAGACCATGGAGGCCCTGCAGGGAGCCGGCATGAAGGTGTGGGTCCTGACGGGGGACAAGATGGAGACGGCCAAGTCCACGTGCTACGCCTGCCGGCTGTTCCAGAGGAGCACAGAGCTGCTGGAGCTGACGGTGCGAACCCTGGTGGATCTGGGGAGGAAGAGAGAGGAGCGCCTCCACGAGCTGCTGCTGGACTACCACAAGAGGGCAGTACAGGACGCCCCACCGATCAAGGCTGGGGTCACCAGGTCAGTACTGAGTCCAGGGGTTGGAGGTTGAAAGGAGTTTGTTGCCACTCTTGCTAGTTGTCAATTGATAACAATTGGTAGTAAAATATGTTTTGAATGCGAAGGTCTTGAATTATAAGACCTGCTCGTCTCCCAAAATTCTAATTGATGACGCGAACACAGTTGCGTTCCTGGACTGGATTTGCGGTCTGGTTTTGCTCTAGTTCGCGTTCTTGGGTCAAATCTAAACCCATCTCTGCATTCTCTGTCCCTCCCAGGAGCTGGTCTTCAGCCAACCAGGACTACGGCTTCATCATAGACGGAGCCACTCTGTCCTTGGTGCTTAACTCCTCTCCTGACTCCAACTCCAGCTGCTACAAGAGTCTCTTCCTCCAGATCTGTCAGAACTGTACCACTGTCCTGTGCTGCCGCATGGCTCCCCTACAGAAGGCCCAGGTGAGTGACGTCCTAGGCGCTTGCTGTTAGATCAAGTAGATTAACTGCATATGGCTACGGTAGTTAAAGGCTAACCAGTGTGACAGTTAAGGTCTCGCGCAAAGGTTATCACGTCCTCAAAAACCACTCTGTAATTTAACACATTACACCTGGTAATAATATGATAAATGTCTGCATCTGTGATCTGTGCATTTAGTTTTGAATGCAGAACCGAGTGGGATTTAATTCAAACTCTCTCATTCCTTTTCCGCTCTCTCTCCTATAGATAGTAAAGATGGTGAAGAACTCTAAAGGCAGCCCCATCACCCTCTCCATCGGAGATGGAGCCAACGATGTCAGTATGATCCTGGAGGCACACGTTGGCATCGGTAAGACTCGGTACATCGGTAGACCACCAAAGGCATTAGGCAGTGCCTTTTCTATGTGACATCACATATTACATTGTAATATTTTCCCTCGTCCTCCCTGTCTCAGGTATAAAGGGTAGAGAGGGTCGCCAGGCAGTGAGGAACAGTGACTATGCCATCCCTAAGCTCAAGCACCTGAAGAAACTGCTACTGGGACACGGGCACCTCTACTATGTCCGTATTGCCCACCTGGTGCAATACTTCTTCTACAAGGTAGGGGGCAGCACAGATATTTGAGCTCCATAGCAGTACTGTGCTTATGGTTACTGAGGATCATGATGAGGTCATGGTTTGGAGCTGTAACACGGAAGCCTATGTTGCTGCCAACCAAAGAGCAGTAGATATGCGGGTTATGTGGGAGTGAGGTGTACAATACATTTAAACTCAAGTTTTTCACAATTCCTGACATTTAATCCTAGTATAAATTCCCTGTCTTAGGTCACGTAGGATCACCACTTTATTTAAAGAATGTGAAATGTCAGAATAATAGTAGAGAGAATGATTTATTTCAGCTTTTATTTCTTTCATCACATTCCCAGTGGGTCAGAAGTTTACATACACTCAATTAGTATTTGGTAGCATTGCCTTTAAATTGTTTAACTTGGGTCAAACATTTCGGGTAGCCTTCCACAAGCTTCCCACAATAAGGTGGATGACTTTTGGCCCATTCCTCCTGACAGAGCTGGTGTAACGGAGTCATGTTTGTAGGCCTCCTTGCTCGCACGCACTTTTTCAGTTCTGCCCTCACATTTTCTATAGAATTGAGGTCAGGGCTTTGTGATGGCCATTCCAATACCTTGACTTTGTTGTCCTTAAGCCATTTTGCCACAACTTTGGAAGTATGCTTGGGGTCAATGCCCATTTGGAAGACCCATTTGCGACCAAGCTTTAACTTCCTGACTGATGTTTGGAGATGTTGCTTCAATATATCCACATCATTTTCCTTTCTCATGATGCCATCTATTTTGTGAAGTGCACCAGCCCCTCCTGCAGCAAAGCACCCCCACAACATGATGCTGCCACCCCCGTGCTTCACGGTTGGAATGGTTCTTTGGCTTGCAAGCCTCCCCCTTTTTCCTCCAAACATAACTATGGTCATTATGGCCAAACAGTTCTATTTTTGTTTGATCAGACAAGAGGACATTTCTACGAAAAGTACAATGTTTGTCCCCGTGTGCAGTTGCAAACCATAGTCTATCTTTTTTATGGCGATTTTGGAGCAGTGGCTTCTTCCTTGCTGAGCGGCCTTTCAGGTTATGTCAATATAGGACTCGTTTTACTGTGGGTATAGATACTTTTGTACCTGTTTCCTCCAGCACCGTCAAGGTCCTTTGCTGTTGTTCTGGTATTGATTTGCACTTTTCTCACAAAAGTACGTTCATCTCTAGGAGACAGAACACGTCTCCTTCCTGAGCGGTATGACGGCTGCGTGGTCCCATGGTGTTTATACTTGCGTACTATTGTTTGCACAGATGTACGTGGTACCTTCAGGCATTTGGAAATTGCTCCCAAGGATGAACCAGACCTGTGGAGGTCTACAGTGTTTTTTCTGAGGTCTTGGCTGATTTATTTTTTCCCCCATGATGTCAAGCAAAGAGGCACTGAGTTTGAAGGTAGGCCTTGAAATACATCTACAGGTACACCTCCAATTGACTCATGATGTCAATTTGCCTATCAGAAGCTTCTAAAGCCATGACATCATTTTCTGGAATTTTCCAAGCTTTTTAAAGGCAGAGTCAACTTGGTGTATGTAAACTTCTGACCCACTAGAAATGTGATACAGTGAATTATAAGTTAAATGTCTGTAAACAATTTTTGGAAAAATTACTTGTGTTATGCACAAAGTAAATGTCATAACCGACTTGCCAAAACTATAGTTTAACAACAAATTTGTGGAGGGGTTGAAAAACGAGTTTTAATGACTCCAACCTAAGTGTATGTAAATTTCCGACCATAACTGTACACAGCCAAGTCTTCTGATGTCGATAAAGGACCGTGATTAAGCTCATATGATTTATCTGACACCCGAACACCAAAGCTCTTCACCAAAGGACATATCTGTCAGTGGAGGCTGCTGAGGGGAGGACGGCTCATAAAAATGACCAGAATGGAGTCAAGGGAATGGTGTCAAACACATGGTTTTCATGTGTTTGATATCATTCCATCCGCTCCGTTACACTCCATTCCAGGCACTTATGAGCCGTCCTCCCCTCAGCAGCCTCCATTGATGTCCATTGACTTTTGATGTCCATTGCTTAACCTCGGGCTCTTTTTCCCACACTCTTGTTTACAGAACCTCTGCTTCATCTTACCTCAGTTCCTGTACCAGTTTTTCTGTGGATACTCCCAGCAAGTGAGTAGTGGTCTGGGCCCTGCTGGGGCTCCCCTCTCTGAAGTTCAAAGATGCTCTAAACATGAAAAGGCAGAGTATTCCATTGAACCGCAGCACCTTCTCCAGTCTACGCCCATACTCTTCCCCTCTGGTTGGAATGACCCCCCCCCTCTCCTCGATCTCCTGGAGTGGCTGCAGTATGATATATATATATATATATATATGACATATAGTACATATAAAATTGTATTGGGCACATACACATATTTAGCAGATGTTATTGTGGGTGTAGCGAAATGCTAGTGTCCCTAGCTCCAACAGTGCAGTAGTATCTAACAATACACAATAATACACACACATCTAAAAGTTAAAGAATGGAATTAAGAAATGTTTAAATATTAGGACACGCATTGACTAAATTAGTATATACATATGAAATTCACATTATTTATATACAGTGTGACTAGTACATCCCCTTGGATACACCAAGTAATTCTTCGCCGTATTAGCCAATGTGCCAAATGATTCATTAATTTGGCACATGTTTAACTCTAGCAGGAGGTGATCCACATTTTCACATCTGAGTATACACAGCTTACTTCTGATATGTAAATAGTCTCTCAGTAGCTCAGTGAAAAATATGCCCCTCATCTCAGTCCTGCTCTCTCAGGTCCGTCTGTGTGTATATATATCAAAGGATGGGTTGTTGCATGTGGCCACACGGCAACGGGCTCAAGGCTATAGAGCCCTCTTGCTGTGTAGCTAGTGTGTGTGTGCGCCCTCCTCTCCGTGTAATTAACCCCTTGGATCCCAATCCCTCCACTCCCTTCCCCCTCCCTCCCGTCCTCCCCAGCCCCTCTACGACGCAGCCTATCTGACGATGTACAACATCTGTTTCACCTCAATGCCTATCCTGGCCAACAGCCTCTTGGAGCAGCACATCTGTATGGAGGTCCTGATGGACAATGCCGCCCTCTACAGGTAGGACCGGGAACTAAACTATTCGTTCTGCACCCATGCAGAGAATGCACAGGCTTCTAGTGTGGTTAGGACTAGCCAGGCAAGTGGTTTCAAAATCTTTGTATTCTTACGGTCTCCCCATCCTTCCTTCCTGCCCTCTTTACTCCCTCTCTCCTTAGGGACGTAGCAAAGAATGCCATGTTGCGTTGGGGCCCCTTCCTGTACTGGACACTACTGGGGGTCTACCAGGGCCTCTTATTCTTCTTCGGGGTCCGCTTTCTCTTTAGTAACCCCGCCCTGCAGGATAATGGCCAGGTGTTTGGGAATTGGTCGTACGGAACGATTGTTTTTACTGTCCTCGTTTTCACCGTGACGCTGAAGGTAAAGCACGTTATAACTCAATTGTGTTATTTGAAGTACATTTTTAGACCAATGATAACACTTGTCTTCTCTTTGTGGTTCTAGCTGGCTATGGATACTCGCCATTGGACGTGGATCAATCACTTTGTCATCTGGGGCTCGCTGGCCTTCTACATGTTCTTCAGCTTCTTCTGGGGTGGGATCATATGGTGAGTACTGGATCATCTGGTGCATACTTCAATTAAGGCTGACCCCATTTAGTCGACTGGTCGATAGGCTGTTGGTCATCCGAGATTTCTTTAGTCGAGCAGTAGCAAAAAATAATAATTTCAGTAGCAAAAAATAATAATGATAATCATGGTGTACAAGACAGCGGTCTGATTCGCGCCTAGTGGACTGATCCATTGCGGGGATGGCACAGTCCATCATTCTAAGACGTGCTACTGAAATTGTAACACAAATGAAAAAAATCATATTTTAAAACGAATGCGCTATCCGCGTTGGATAGTGGTCGCTGTCCGCGGTTCTGAAACACATGAGTGCGCTGTTGAATTGGCGCCTTTTCCTAGACCATGTTTCTATGGGCATAATAGCAAAGTTAACCAGCATGTTGGTGTTGAGAACAATGTGGCGGAAGCAGCAGTGGAGTTAGGAGATGAGAAAACAGCACTCACCTTAATTGTCTAAGAAAATTAAGAGAGGAAACCCCAACTTAATTAGGCTATTGATTATAGACCTAACTGTTAAATGTGCCTGGCTCTATTCATCATCCACATACACTACCGGTTAAAAGTTATAGAACACCTACTCGTTCAAGGGTTTTTCTTTATTTTTACTATTTTCTACATTGTAGAATAATAGTCAGGACATCAAAACTATGAAATAACACACATATGGAATGATTTAGTAACCAAAAATGTGTTAAACAAATCAAAATACATATTTTATCTTTGAGATTCTTCAAATAGCCATCCTTTGCCTTGATGACAGCTTTGCGTTTAACTGTTCCAAATTGTCCGAATTTGTATATTTAAAATAATAATAAGCCTCCTTTATGCTTGATCTCGTCGTTGTTATTATTATCATCGTTATATCAAGTAATGTCATTGTCTTAGTATAGCAGCCTTGCGTAAACACCACCGAGCTGTAGGCCTGAGAGCACATCCTGTTTAGTCAATACCGTAACTTACTTAGGCCTATATTTCAATAATTAGTGCCTTCGGAAAGTCTTCAGACCCCTTGACCTTTTTCACATTTTACGTTACAGCCTTAATCTAAAATAGATTTTTAAAAGTATATATCCTCAGTAATCTACACACAATACCCCATAATGACAAAGCAAAAACAGGTTTTTAGAGAGATTTGCACAAAAAAAGATGCCTTATTTACATTAGTATTCAGACCCTTTGCTATGAGACTCGAAATTGAGCTCAGGTGCATCCTGTTTCCATTGATCATCCTTGAGATGTTTCTACAACTTGATTGGAGTCCACCTGAGGTAAATTCAATTGATTAGACAATTTGGAAATGCCCACACCTGTCTATATAAGGTACCACAGTTGACAGTGCATGTCAGAGCAAAAACCAAGCCAAGAGGTTGAAGGAATTGTTCGTAGAGCTCTGAGACAGGATTGTGTCCTCAGATTGGGGCGACGGTAAACCTTCCAACAGGAGAATGACCCTAAGCACACAGCAAAGACAACGCAGGAGTGGCTTCGGGACAAGTCTCAATGTTCTTGAATGGCCCAGCCAGAGCCCATACTTGAACCCACTTGTAGCGTCTTACCCAAGAAGACTCGAGGCTGTAATCGCTGCCAATGGTGCTTCAACAAAGTACTGAGTAAAGGGTCTGGATACTTAAGTAAATGTGATATTTCATAAAAATAAATATACATTTATATTTATATATATTTATATATATATATTTATATCATTATATGTATATATATATATATTTATATATATATATATGTTTATAGATATCAATCTACACACAATAACCCATAATGACGAAGCAAAAACAAGTTAGAAATGTTTGCAAATGGTTGCAAACATTTCTAACTTGTTTTTGCTTTGTCATTATGGGTTATTGTGTGTAGATTGATGAGGAAAAAAACGTATCAATTTTAGAATAAGGCTATAACCTAACAATGTGGCAAGTCAAGGGGTCTGAATACTTTCCGAATGCACTGTATATAAGGCTACTGTATCAATCGTTTGTTTGTTCTTGTCATCACACAGCATTCAAGTCATTCATGATTTGAAATGCAATCAAGCATTTTAGTTTTAAAATAAAATAAAGTGACAAATGCATAATCAACGTAAACAATAAATAGGCCTAAATTTTTAGTCTGTTTTTAGTCTTTGCTATAATAAAGGCTTTACAATTTTTTTTTACAACCGACTCGTTTATAATTTATGTAGTGTTTACATTGTTCCAAACTGTCAGAAAAATGATATTGTAATGTAGCACCATCTGTTTGGCACACGTAATATGCATGCAGCATTTGCTCCTTTCCTTATTTTTCTTGATCTTCAGTATTTTCTAGACAAATTTATTCTACATTACCTCCCGAGCAACCAGTAAACATTCCCCGTTTCGAATTTGTCACTTGTTTTGCTGTTACTTTGTTCAGAGTTTCTAACCAATTTAATGATGTGATTATGATATGTTGTAGGTCAGGCCCTATTGGTCATGTGCATGTGGTGCATACATGTGATGTAATGAGAGCAAGGTTTGAGGCCAAGGGAATAGGGAATGTTTTTCCTAAACAATTTAAGGATTTCGATAACATAACTTTTCAGTCAGAAATGGCTGTAGTTGTTGCAGCTTCAGCAACACGGACAGCACCATAAACACCGTTGATGGACTGTGGTGGTCGCTGCAGCAGGGAGGAGAGCGATACAACGGGTGCTAGTCACAGTCACTCGCTGTCTTTTTTTTTTGGTGACAGCGCATTGAGTCTGAGCCAGGCGCAGCACAATCAAATCAATTGCGGTGGGACTCCCTCTAGTCATTTGTCTTAATTATTTCATCAGTGCTCTTAAAGCCTCAGACAAGCTCAGTGCATATAGTTGATTTGATTAAAACACATAGGATGTGTCTATATATGGAAAAATACACGTTTTTAAAATTGAGACCAATCGATTGGTCGAACGAACAGATGGCTCTTGGTCGGCCAATTTTTTTTTAATAGTTTGTGATGGGCTGGAGCAAATGCCAGCACACCATGTAGCACCATGTGACTGCTGAATTTGGACTGACCTATGTGAATTAGAGGTCGATTGATTATGATTTTTCAACGCCGATAACGATTATTGGAGGACCAATAATAGCCGATACCGATTAATCGGCCGATTATTATTATTTTTAAATTTATTTGTAATAATGACAATTACAACAATACTGAATTAACACTTTTATTTGAACTTAATATAATACATCGATCAAATCAATTTCGCCTCAAATAAATAATGAAACGTGTTCAATTTGGTTTAAATAATGCAAAAACAAAGTGTTGGAGAAGAAAGTAAAAGTGCAATATGTGCCATGCAAGAAAGCTAACGTTTAAGTTTCTTGCTCAGAACATTAGAACATATGAAAGCTGGTGGTTCCTTTTAACATGAGTCTTCAATATTCCCAAGTTATTATAGGAATTATAGGACTATTTCTCTCTCTACCATTTGTATTTCATATACCTTTGACTATATACCTCCTGGATGTTCTTGTAGGCACTTTAGTATTGCCAGTGTAACAGTATAGCTTCCATCCCTCTCCTCGCCCCTACCTGGGCTCGAACCAGGAACACATCGACAACAGCCACCCTCGAAGCATCGTTACCCATTGCTCCACAAAAGCTGCGGGGAACAACTACTCCAAGTCTCAGAGCGAGTGACGTTTGAAACGCTATTAGCGCGCACCCCGCTAACTAGCTAGCCATTTCACATCGGTTACACCAGCCTAATCTCGGGAGTTGATAGGCTTGAAGTCATAAACAGCGCAATGCAGAGCAGCTGGCAAACGCACGAAAGTGCTGTTTGAATGAATGCTTACGAGCATGCTGCTGCCTACCACCGCTCAGTCAGACTGCTCTCTCAAATATCAAATCATAGACCTAATTATAACATAATAACACACAGAAATACGAGCCTTAGGTCATTAATATGGTCAAATCCGGAAACTATCATTTTGAAAATAAAATGTTTATTCTTTCAGTGAAATACGGACCCGTTCTGTATTTTATCTAACGGATGGTATCCATAAGTCTAAATATTCCTGTTACATTGCACAAACTTCAATGTTATGTCATAATTACGTACAATTCTGGCAAATTAGTTCACAACGAGCCAGGCGGCCCAAACTGCTGCATATACCCTGATTCTGTTACACAGAACGCAAGAGAAGTGACACAATTTCCCTAGTTAAAAGACATTAGCAGGCAATATTAACTAAATATGCAGGTTAAAAATATACAGTGGGGAGAACAAGTATTTGATACACTGCCGATTTTGCAGGTTTTCCTACTTACAAAGCATGTAGAGGTCTGTATTTTTTATCATAGGTACGCTTCAACTGTGAGAGACTGAATCTAAAACAAAAATCCAGAAACTCACATTGTATGATTTTTAAGTAATTCATTTGCATTTTATTGCATGACATAAGTATTTGATCACCTACCAACCAGTAAGAATTCCGGCTCTCACAGACAGTGGGTAGAGAACAGGGGGGCTTCTTAAAGAAAAACTGACATGTCTGTGAGAGCCGGAATTCTTACTGGTTGGTAGGTGATCAAATACTTATGTCATGCAATAAAATGCAAATTAATTACTTAAAAATCATACAATTTGAGTTTCTGGATTTTTGTTTTAGATTCCGTCTCTCAGTTGAAGTGTACCTATGATAAAAATTACAGACCTCTACATGCTTTGTAAGTAGGAAAACCTGCACAATCGGCAGTGTATCAAATACTTGTTCTCCCCACTGTATACTTGTTTATTGATTTTAAGAAAGGCGTTGATTTTTATGGTTAGGTACACATTGGTGCAACGACAGTGCTTTTTTCGCGAATGTGCTTGTTAAATCACCTGTTTGGCGAAGTAGGCTATGATTCAATGATAAATTAACAGGCATCGCATCGATTATATGCAACGCAGGACAAGCTAGATAAACTAGTAATATCATCAACCATGTGTAGTTTTTAATTTATTTTATTTTATTTCACCTTTATTTAAACAGGTAGGCTAGTTGAGAACAAGTTCTCATTTGCAACTGCGACCTGGCCAAGATAAAGCATAGCAATTCGACACATACAACAACAGAGTTGCACATGGAATGAACAAAACATACAGTCAATAATACAGTAGAACAAAGAAAACAAAAAGTCTATATACAGTGAGTGCAAATGAGGTAGGATAAGAGGTAAGGCAATAAATAGGCCATGGTGGCGAAGTAATTACAATATAGCAATTAAACACTGGAATGGTTGATGTGCAGAATATGAATGTGAAAGTAGAGATACTGGGGTGCAAAGGAGCAAGATAAATAAATAAATACAGTATGGGGATGAGGTAGGTAGATAGATGGGTTTTTTACAGATGGGCTATGTACAGGTACAGTTATCTGTGAGCTGCTTTGACAGCTGGTGCTTAAAGCTAGTGAGGGAGATATGAGTCTCCAGCTTCAGAGATTTTTCTAGTTCGTTCCAGTCATTGGCAGCAGAGAACTGGAAGGAGAGGTGGCCAAAGGAAGAATTGGCTTTGGTTGGTGACCAGTGAGATATACCTGCTGGAGCGTGTGCTACAAGTGGGTGCTGCTATGGTGACCAGTGAGCTGAGATAAGGGGGGCTTTACCTAGCAGAGACTTGGAGATAACCTGTAGCCAGTGTGTTTGGCGACGAGTATGAAACGAGAGAGTACAGGTCGCAATGGTGGGTTGTGTATGGGGCTTTGGTGACAAAACGGATGGCATTGTGATAGACTGCATCCAATTTGTTGAGTAGAGTGTTGGAGGCTATTTTATAGATGACATCACCGAAGTCGAGGATCGGTAGGATGGTCAGTTTTACGAGGGTATGTTTGGCAGCATGAGTGAAGGATGCTTTGTTGCGATATAGGAAGCCGATTCTAGATTTTATTTTGGATTGGAGATGTTTAATGTGAGTCTGGAAGGAGAGTTTACAGTCTAACCAGACACCTAGGTATTTGTAGTTGTCCACGTATTCTAAGTCGGAGCCGTTCAGAGTAGCGATGCTGGACGGGCGAGCAGGTGCGGGCAGTGATCGGTTGAATAGCATGCATTTAGTTTTACTTGCGTTTAAGAGCAGTTTGGGTCTAGAGTGTCACCCCCTTTGAAGAGGGGGATGACCGCGGCAGCTGTCCAATCTTTGGGAATCTCATACAATACGAAAGAGAGGTTGAACAGGCTAGTAATAGGGGTTGCAACAATTTCGGCAGATCATTTTAGAAAGAGGGGGTCCAGATTGTCTAGCCCGGCTAATTTGTAGGGGTCTAGATTTTTCAGCTCTTTCAGAACATCAGCTATCTGGATTTGGGTGAAGGAGAAATGGTGGGTGTTTTGGCGGGTTGCTGTGGAGGGTGCCGGGCAGTTGACCGGGGTAGGAGTAGCCAGGTGGAAAGCATGGCCAGCTGTAGAGAGATGCTTATTGAAATTCTCAATTATAGTGGATTTATCGGTGTTGATAGTGTTTCCTAGCTTCAGAGCAGTGTTCAGCTGGGAGGAGGTGCTCTTATTCTCCATGGACTTTACAGTGTCCCAGAACTTTTTTGAGTTAGTACTACAGGATGCAAATTTCTGTTTGAAAAAGCTAGCCTTAGGAAAGCTAACTGCCTGTGTATATTTGTTCCTAACTTCCCTGAAAAGTTGCATATCACGGGGGCTATTCGATGCTAATGCAGAACGACACAGGATGTTTTTGTGCTGGTCAAGGGCAGAGAGGTCTGGAGTGAACCAAGGGCTATATCTATTCCTAGTTTTAAAAAAATTGAATGGGGCATGCTTATTTAAGATGGTGAGGAAGGCACTTTTAAAGAATAGCCAGGCATCATCTACTGACGGGATGAGGTCAATGTCATTCCAGGATACCCCGGCCAGGTCGATTAGAAAGGCGTGCTCGCAGAAGTGTTTTAGGGAGCGTTTGACAGTGATGAGGGGTGGTCGTTTGGTCGCAGTCCCATTACGGATGCAGGCAATAAGGCAGTGATCGCTGAGATCTTGGTTGAAAACAGCAGAGGTGTATTTGGAGGGCGAGTTAGTTAGGATGACATCTATGAGGGTGCCCGTGTTTACGGATTTGGCGTTTTACCTGGTAGGTTCATTGATAATTTGTGTGAGATTGAGGGCATCAAGCTTAGATTGTAGGATGGCCGGGGTGTTAAGCATGTCACAGTTTAGGTCACCTAGTAGCACAAGCTCAGAAGATAGATGGGGGGCAATCAATTCACATATGGTATCGAGGGCACAGCTGGGGGCAGAGGGAGGTCCATAGCAAGCGGCAACAGTGAGAGACTTGTTTCTGGAAAGGTGAATTTTTTGAAGTAGAAGCTCGAATTGTTTTGGTACAGACCTGGATAGTAATACAGAACTCTGCAGGCTATCTTTGCAGTAGATTGCAACACCGCCCCCTTTGGCAGTTCTATCTTGGCGGAAATTGTTATAGTTAGCGATGGAGATTTCAGGGTTTTTGGTGGTTTTCCTAAGCAAGGATTCAGACACGTCTAAGACATCCGGGTTGGCAGAATGTGCTAAAGCAGTGAGTAAAACAAACTTAGTGAGTAGTCTTCTAATGTTAACATGCATGAAACCAAGGCTTTTACAGTTACAGAAGTCAACAAATGAGAGCACCTGGGGAGTGGGAGTGGAGCTAGGCACTGCAGGACCTGGATTAACCTCTACATCACCAGAGGAACAGAGGAGAAGTAGGATAAGGGTACGGCTAAAGGCTATAAGAACTGGCCGTCTAGCACGTTCGGAACAGAGTAAAGGGAGCAGGTTTCTGGGCACGATAGCATAGATTCAAGGCATAGTGTACGGACAAAGGTAAGGTAGAATGTGAGTACATTGGAGGTAAACCTAGGCATTGAGTAATGATGAGAGAGATATAGTCTCTAGAGACGTTTAAACCAGGTGATGTCATCGCATATGTAGGAGGTGGAACAACATGGTCGGTTAAGGCATATTGAGCAGGGCTAGAGGCTCTACAGTGAAATAAGACAGTAATCACTAACCAGGACAGTAATGGACGAGGCATATTGATATTAGAGAGAGGCATGCGTAGCCAAGTGAACATATGGGTCCAGTGAGTGGTTGGGCTGACTGGGGACACGGCGATTCAGACAGTTAGCACACCGATGCTAACAGTTAGTAGGCCGGGGCTTAACAAGCTAGCAGTTAGCAGACCGGGGCTGGCAAGCTAGCAGTTAGCAGACCGGGGCAGGCAAGCTAACGTTAGCAGTTAGCAGACCGGGGCAAGCAAGCTAGCAGATGGGGGTAAGTCTGTTTTTTGCCTCTTCGTGCAGCGACGTCGATAGACCAGTCGTGGAATTAGTAGAAGTTGAGGTTAAGGAAAATATTTTTAAAGATATGCGAAGAAAAAAATGGGAAAGATGTGTGTATATATATATATATATAAGGGACACGACAGGACAAAGACTTCTGACTGCTACGCCATCTTGGTTTCCATCTTAGTTAACTAGTGATTATGTTAAGATTGATTGTTTTTTATAAGATACATTTAATGCGAGCTAGCACCTTACCTTGGCTCCTTGCTGCACTCGCATAACAGGTAGTCAGCCTGCCACGCAGTCTCCTCGTGAAGTGCAATGTAATCGGCCATGATCGGTGTCCAAAAATGCCGATAACCGATTGTTATGGAAACTTGAAATCGCCCCTAATTAATCACCCTATCCGATTAACCGGTCGACCTCTAATGTGAATGTTGTAAACCCTCTCCCTCCCGTCAGGCCTTTCCTTCGGCAGCAGCGTCTCTACTTTGTGTTTGCTAATATGCTGAGCTCTGTGTCAGCCTGGCTGATCATCATCCTGCTCATCCTGCTCAGCCTGCTGCCTGAGATCCTGCTGCTGGTCCTCCGAAAGCCCCGCGGGCCCCACTCACGACAGGTACTGTCCACACACAGAGATACCATATCGTTTTAATGTTAAAAGGGATAACAACTGTTCAAAACACTTCATAGTAGTTTTCCTGTGTTCATATCTTTCATAATTTCTATGGGCTATGACTTGTCCTTTATGCGTCAGTGGAATGAGGAGACGGTCAGGCGTCCCTGTATTTCTGTTTATACATCATAGACATCTTTGTTTACATTTATAATTAACATTTTGTCCTTAAGTATCCATTTGTGTCTCCAAGAAGACTTGGTCATGCTTGACGGAGCCCATCGCTCTAAAAACATTAAAGGATCCGCCCCTTTTTAAAATTTTCACCTAAAATGACATACCCAAATCTAACTGCCTGTAGCTCAGGCCATCATGAAGGTATGTCATTATGAATTATTCTAGCCCAGGCACAATTTTGACTTTGGCCACTAGATGGCAGCAATGTATGTGCAACGTTTTAGACTGATCCAATGAACTATTGCATATCTATTCAAAATGTTGTATCAAGACTGCCCAAATGTGCCTATTTTGTTTATTCATACATTTTCAAGTTCATAACTATAGCATGGTATTCCGTCACTCTAATAGCTACTGTAAAATGGACAGTGCTGTTAGATTAACAAGAATTTAAGCTTTCTGCCCATATCATTTATGTCTATGTCCTGGGATTTTTTTCTTCTTACAACCTCATGCTAATCACATTAGCCTACATTAGCTCAACCGTCCTGATGTCGGGTCCTGTAGAGGTTAAAGAGCTCCTCCATAGCGGTCTGATTTGTGTTGTTGATATGGATGGAGATCACAGGAATAATCAGATTGCCCCAGTCTCCCTTCTGAGGCCAGTATCCCCTGGTATTGTCTGTCACTCAATTAACTCCCCATGAGTCAAATTAGTTTTCCTTCAAAGTATTAGGAATGGTGTGATGACTCATCATTTGGTTATTAATTTCAAGTTATATGAAATCTATTTGATTTTTCAACTAAAATATCCCCTTACAAATGCTTTTTTTTGTATGGCCAACAGATGTAAATGTTTAACAACCTCATAATGATTTTCATCATTTTCATGAGATCAGATTAAAAGGTGTCGGGGACACACTGGGTGGGCAGCTATTTGTGCACCATAGAACTCATTGTCTATCAATTCGGTGGTTGAAATACATTTAATTAAATGTAATTTATATTTAAGTTGTTTTTGCTCTCAGGTAACCTCAAAAAAGGGTTTGATATAACATTAATTGAGACCAAGAAAGGTTACATTTTAACCCACAATACCAATACTCTTCTAACAGCAAGAGTCTAACCTGATACCATTGAGGAAAGTTGTTGAAAGCTATACGGTCTCTGCAAAGGCCCAATCCCACCCAGAGCTATATATATTTTGTTGAGAGCGAGCGAGAGACCAACGACAATTCCCTATGAAATGACCCACTGTAAACAAGCAAAACAGAGCAGTGAATTTAAGCCGTTTTTATTGATTAGCATTCAACATAATGTCTGTACTGAAGTCAACGTTCACTATTGGAGGCTATGGAGGAGAAAGTGGCGCTCTCAGAACGTTCAGACAGAAACCGCGTTGGCCCAACTCTCTGTTTATTAGGTACACCCATCTAGTACCCGGTCGGACAGCCTGAGTTCTACGGGCCATGGATTCTACAAGTCGGGAAAGTTCAACAGGGATGTTGCTCCATGCTGACGCGATGGCGTCACGCAGTTGCTGCAGATTGGACGGCGGTACACCACCGCCACCAGCCTGTACTATTGACATCAGGCAGGATGGGTCCATGGACTCATGCTGCTTACGCCAAATCCTGACTCTACGATCAGCATGACGCTACAGGAACCGTGATTTGTCGGACCAGGAAATGTTTTTCCACTCAATTGTTCAGTATTGGTGATCACGTGCCAATTGGAGCTGCTGCTTCTTGTTTTTAGCTGATAGGAGTGGAACCTTGTGTGGTCGCTGTAATAGCCCATTCGTGACTAGGATCGCCGAGATGCAGTTCTGCTGGCCTGTTAGCTTGCGCGATTCTTGCCATTTTCCTTCGACCTCTCGACAATTAGCTGTTTTCGACCACAGGACTGCCGCTGACTGGATGCCTATTGTTTGTCCCACCATTCTCGGTAAACCCTAGACCAGGGGTCTCAACCTCTTCTAGCATGCGAGCTACTTAAAACAAATAAAGTTGCAAGCTATTTTTTTATAGCTTTCAAATAGGCTCATTCTTCTCCTCTACTCTGCAACTTTTCTCGGGTCCTTAGTGTACAATGTGTTTTCTGTCGAGTTAACTGGTAATATCATGGTTAATAAACGGTATTTGGCACGACAGGCACCATACAATTATTTTGTATTTTCCCGAATTCTGTTTTATTTTTCCTGGTTTTGGATTATTTTCAGTTTTTTACTCTCAATATTACAATTATTCAAAGAAACAACACAAATTGATGTTCTGAGTCCATGTCAGTGCTTAAATCACATCAGAAAACCATTTCTGAGGTCTGAAAAAGAAAAAGTAACACATTTAGATTTGAGTTTAATAACCCTTTAATAGCGCATTTAGCAAGAGAGTAATGTGTCATTCTGATGTTTCTGCTTATAGGCCTACTGCTGCAGCACATGCTGACTGCTGCAGTCATGACACTTTGCACAACTATGGCAACCGCTAACAGTTAATGTTTAATTGAGGAGGTTTTTGGAGAAAGTCGGAGAACCCTGCAGTAGACACTCTTGTGCGTAAAAAGCCCAGGAGGGCGGCCCTTTCTGAGATACTGGATCCGGTGTGCCTGGCACAGGTCATGTCACGCTCAAAGTTGCTTAGGTCACTCGTTTTGTTCAATCGACCGTTCAATCGAATAGTAACTGGAGGCCTGTCTGCCTGCTTTATATAGCAGGCCACATGACTCACTGTCTGTGGGAGCGAACCATTTTCGTCAACGGGGTAGTGTACCTAATTAACTGGCCGGTGAGTGTGTATACATACATACAGTTGAAGTCAGAAGTTTACATACACCTTAGCCAAATACATTTAAACTCAGTTTTTCACAATTCCTGACATTTAATCCTAGTAAAAATTCCCTGTCTTAGGTCAGTTAGGATCACCACTTTATTTTAAGAATGTGAAATGTCAGAATAATAGTAGAGCGATTTATTTATTTCATCACATTCCCAGTAGGTCAGAAGTTTACATACACTCAATTAGTATTTGGTAGCATTGCCTTTAAATTGTTTAACTTGTATCAAACATTTCAGGCCACAAGCTTCCCACAGTAAGTTGGGTAAATTTTGGCCCATTCCTCCTGACAGAGCTGGTGTAACTGAGTCAGGTTTGTAGGCCTCCTTGCTTGCACACGATTTTTCAGTTCTGCCCACAAATGTTCTATAGGATTGAGGTCAGGTCTTTGTGATGGCCACTCCAATACCTTGACTTTGTTGTCCTTAAGCCATTTTTCCACAACTTTGGAAGTATGCTTTGGGGTCATTGTCCATTTGAAAGACACATTTGCGACCAAGCTTTAACTTCCTGACTGATGTCTTGAGATGTTGCTTCAATATATCCACATCATTTTCCATCCTCATGATGCCATCTATTTTGTGAAGTGCACCAGTCTTTCCTGCAGCAAAGCACCCCCACAACATGATGCTGCCACCCCCGAGCTTCACAGTTGGGATGGTGTTCTTCGGCTTGCTAGCATCCCCCTTTTTCCTCCAAACATAACAATAGTCATTATGGCCAAACAGTTCTATTTTTGTTTCATCAGACCAGAGGACATTTCTAAAAAAGTATGATCTTTGTCCACATGTGCAGTTGCAAACCGTAGTCTGGCTTTTTTATGGCGGTTTTGGAGCAGTGGCTTCTTCGTTTCTGAGCGGCCTTTCAGGTTATGTCGATATAGGACTCGTTTTACTGTGGATATAGATACTTTTGTACCTGTTTCCTCCAGCATCTTCACAAGGTTCTTTGCTGCTGTTCTGGGATTGATTTACATTTTTCACACAAGTACATTAATCTCTAGGAGACAGAACGCGTCTCCTTCCTGAGTGGTATGACGGCTGCGTGGTCCCTTAGTGTTTATACTCTCGTACTATTGTTTGTACAGATGAACGTGGTACCTTCAGGCGTTTGGAAATTGCTCACTTAGATGAACCAGACTTGTGGAGGCCTACAATTCTTCTCTGAGGTCTTGGCTGATTTCTTTTGATTTCCCATGATGTCAAGCAAAGAGGCACTGAGTTTGAAGGTAGGCCTTGAAATACATCCGCAGGTACACCTCCAATTGACTCAAATTATGTCAATTAGTCTATCATAAACTTCTAAAGCCATGACATAATTTTCTGGAATTTTCCAAGCTTTTTAAAGGCACAGTCAACTTAGTGTATGTAAACTTCTGACCCACTGGAATTGTGATACAGTGAATTATAAATTAAATAATGTCTGTAAACAATTGTTGGAAAAATGTCTTGTCATGCACAAAGTAGATGTCCTAACCGACTTGCCACAACTATAGTTTGTTAACAAGAAATTTGTGGAGTGGTTGAAAAACAAGTTTTAATGACTCCAACCTAAGTCTATGTAAACGTCCGACTTCAACTGTACATGCATGCATACAAAAGTATCTGCACACCCCTTCAAATTAGTGGATTTGGCTATTTCAGCCTCAACAAAAATCAAGCACACAGCCATGCAATCTCCATAGACAAACATTGGCACTAGAATGGCCTTACTGAAGAGATCAGTGACTTTCAATGTGGCACCGTCATTGGATGCCACCTTTCCGCCCTGCTAGATCTGTCCTCGGTTGCAACACTCACTACCGAGTTCCAAACTGCCTCTGGAAGCAACGTCAGCACAAGAGCTGTTCGTCGGGAGCTTCAAGAAATGGGTTTCCGTGGCCTAGCAGCCGCACACAAGCCTAAGATCACCATGCGTTCTCTGGAGTGATGAATCACGCTTCACCATCTGGGATTCCGACGGATGAATCTGGAGTGTTAATTTATTAATAATTTGGGGAGTGCTTATTTGTCCTGTTACACACTTGTGCATTTCTTGCGTATCCCACCACCTCCTGAGACACCGGCTGGGAGTGGGGTCACTGCCAGGGTCACCATTACACGGCGCCCCTGGAGCAATTAGGGTTAAGTGCCTTATTCAAGTGCACAGGTAGTTTTCATCTTACCGGCTCCGGTATTCGAGCCAGCGACCTTTCGGTTACTGGCCCAACGCTCTAACCTGGAGGCTACCTTGCCCCTCTCTATATAAGACTCTGCCCCACCCTAACTAAATGCTATCTTTCTAACTCTGCTGCTTTGTATTAATACATTCTCTACAGTCTCTCCCCCTCTGTCTCACTTCCTCTTATTGCCTCTTCTGTTTCTTCCTTTCTGTCCTGCCTGCTTTGCTGCAGATCAAGCCACGGCTTCCTTCGTCGGGGACGTCCACTATCTTCATGCTGTCGCAGACCGCCAGTACTCACAGCTTCTCCTGGAGTGACTGAGGTCTCTCTCTCTCTGCCTGCTTTTCCCCTTTACTGCCTCTCCTCTTCTCTCCTCCTTGTTCCCCCACCCACTCTCCTCCTTGTTCCCCCACTCTCCTCCTTGCTCCCCCACTCTCCTCCCATCTGTCCTGTCCTGCTTGTCAGATTCGTCCCCTCCTCCTTCCTTTAACATCCAGCCGGCCTTGATTGACCATTCTAGAGGTTCCCTGTTCAGGTCATGGTGAGGTTAAAGAGAAGCTACCTTTCTAACCACTGTCTAGACTGGGTGGTAAATTTTTTTGTTATTTCAGGATCATATGAGAATGCTTATGTAAGTGCTGGGTTGCCCAATGCCCAGCCATCTCACTTCCCCAGCAATTGTGGTTTTTCGTTTGTTGCTGCAGCATTGGTCCTATGTCTAATTCAGTATGTCTGAGTGCATCAGTCAGTGTGTCTTTCCTGCCCGTGCTGCCACTGTGCCTGCTGTCTCTGCATGCCTGTCCAGGTGAATGTAGCACGCAAACAAAGGAGGTTTACCTGCATGCCAGAGTGCCCCAGACTCCAGCCAACCCCATACTCTGGACCCCACCACCGCAGTGGGCCACTACAGACATTTCTGGGTGGTTGTGTGTTGCTATGAATGTGTCTTTTTAATCAGAACTTTCTAGTGGAAGTCACCCAAATGCCTCAAAGGATATTTGAAGTATTTGGATAGCTGTACCAATAATGTGTATTAGTCTATTAAGGTGGCTTTGTGTTGATTTTAAATAATGCAACATTAAGAACGACGCAAGGTTTCTCAAACATTGACCCTCCTGGGTAGAGGAGAGAGAATTCACCAAGGCGAGTGTGTGTTTAAACTACATTACAGTGTCCAACTTCTGTCTCAAGTGTGTAAGTGTCTGTCTGTCAGCACGAGGTGCCATTAGTGTCTCTTGCTTCACCCTTCCAGAAGAAGCCGGTGGTTCAGTCTGGCGAGGGGAAAACCCAGTCTCCCCGGTCTTCAGCCAGGCCCCTGCTCATGCGAACCTTTTCAGACGAGTCCAATACTATCCTATGAACAGGTACCGACCCCCAACTCTGCCCCTTAGTTAAAACAATCAAATAACCCCCAAAAGAAACCCTTTAGCTGTCTAGATCTGCCGAGACTCAGTACTCTTTAACTGTAACCAGAATCCAGTTCCCAAATCCTGCTTCCCGTGCCTTCAACATGTAAGATCTTCTTTTAAGAAGTTGGTTCAGTCCTCTAATGGCTACTGTAACCCATACTTCCTGGGTGTTGAGCTCTGATTGGTTGGCTGAAAAGTGTATTTGTCATAATGGCTGCGTCATATTTTTGCTTGTGAAATATGTACATACATTCTTATGGACAAAGATTTGGATAAACATTTAACTGGCCGACTGTATAAATTGATGTCAGAAGGGGAGCCTTTTCCAATATGATCCACTAAGCCAGGACAGTCAATTCTCTTTTCAGCCTTCCAGTAGACGACCAGCTCATTGTGGCCTTGCATGTGGTCTTTAAGGATTTCCAGTTACCTTTTTGACTAAGTATGGACTCCGTTGAGGATCGGGGATTATTCTGTCTCATCAGTGTGTGTGTGTGAATGTGAGTAAGTCTGTTTTTCTTTTGCCTCTTTATTCCTAATGAAATATTGCAGACCTCGTAATCTGCCTTTTTAATTTCTCCCCTTATGGAGTTGTCATTTATATGGTGGTTGTGGTGTCCCTCCTGGTTGCATGTGCAATGTACTACTTGTGTGTTACTGGCGTCTTGTATTCTCCATTTGCAAGTATTACATTTTGTTACCCCTTTCCTTTGCCTGATTGTATGTTGCTCTTCCTACATCAAAATGAACTGACCGTTGCCTGGAGTGAATGTGTCAAATAAAATACAATTGTATTGGTCAAATATGTGTACATGACCAATAAAATTTTATGTGGTTGGGTTCCATTCAGGGCTCTAAAGTGCGACCATTTTGGTCCAATATGCGGCTAAATATTTCTGCTGTGCGACAAGACATTTTAATTTGGGAGCACCAGTGCGACTACAAAAATATCTGTCAGATTCTAATTGTTGTAATGATTAAGGGAAAGAGGATGCCTAGTCAGTTGCACAACTGAATGCATTCAACCCAAATGTCTTCCGCATTCAACCCAAGACCTTCGAATCAGAGAGGTGCGGGGGGGGCTGCCTTAATCGACGTCCACGTCATTGGCGCCGGGGAGCAGTTCTTGTGGGGGGGTTAACTGCCTTCCTCAAGGGCAGAACGATTTTACAGCTCAAACGGCTAGACTACCTGCCGCCCCTTCGCTGTTTCCGAGTACCCTAGATAAAAAAGTGAGCGCAGATTCCTGACCGTGGTGGTTGCACCATTACTACAGAGAGAACCACTCGTCTGTAGCCAGAACCGTTCGACAGTTGTGACCATGTTACTGGCGCTACAGTTTTGCTGGATGCATCTTCATTGGTGGAGATAATAAACAAATGTCTTAACAGTGTTAGATATTACTTTCTAGGGTACAAAATGTGCTTCAAAAGTACATAGAATTCATATAGGCCCAATAAAGGCTGTATATCTCAATCGATATTAAAATGACATTTCCTGGTGCTCCTAACTTTAAAAGAAATTGGGTGCAACAGTGCTACCAATGTAAAATGCTAATTTAGAGCCCTGGTTCTGTTTATTGGAAAGTCTGGGTTAACACCAGGCTTTACGCTCACATCCATCACCTGTATTTAACCTGCTTCTCTATTCTTCCCAGCCTTCAGAGGACTTCCTCCTAAAAACATCCAGGTAAAACAAGGGCTAATCTCACATGTCTTAATCCTCGGCTATCGCCTCCTGGTCTTCTTGGGTTCCATACACTTCATCAGGGATGATCACATGATATCAGAGCAGTAGACATTCTTTGATTTGAGCTAATCTCTATTTTCAGGGGAGGTGTGTCCAATCAATTTTATTCAGGGGTATGTGGTCAAGTCTATCTGATTTTTGGGGTCAACATTTAATGGTGTATGTCATGGTGCTGCTCTTTGTACCACCTTCCAGTTGTTGGCATTTGGCAGGAGCAGGATTCTGTCTATGGAGGTGGACTGACTTCTGTCTCTGTATTTGTCCTCTCCAGATCGCTGCCGTCACGCCCTTGTCCTACAAGCACCTGATCGGGCAGGAGTGAAGGGCAGAAAGGAGGGTCAACTATACTGCGGCCAGTGTCTTTCAGGCCCCCATGGCAGTCAAGCTGGCTGCCTGCACTTTTGCCTAATCTAAAAAGAAAATGGAAATTGATAAAAAGAAAATAGAAAAGATGCTAGAAGAGCCAGGGCTGGACTCCTCTTCCTGTTTCCCTCTGCATGTCTGCAGAGTACTGCACCACCGGCCCACGCAGCACAGGCCGTTTTTACCACCGTTTTTACTGCACTATTCAGACAGGAGGCATGAGTTTCCGCAGTTTCTTTTTCATTTTTTGAATTCTTTCTTTAAAAAATGGAAATGAATGCGTACACGGCTACCTTGTCAGTAGTACTACTACGATCTGCTGTGTTCTAACATGCAGCCACACCTCCACTGACCCAGAATGATTCATCTGCATGAAACGAAGGAGGTTCCATGAATGCCACATTCCACTTGTTATTACTTGTGTGTTTACGTCACGGTTTGTTAAAACAAAAATACAAATGTTACGTAACTTTCTTAAACAGATTCCACAGTTCCAGGCCCAAATAGTTTGTACAGTACCAGTCAAAAGTTTTAGAACACCTTCTCATTCAAGGGTTTTTCTTTTTTTTAATTATTTTCTTCATTGTAGAATAATAGTGAAGACATCAAAACTATCAAATAACATATATGGAATCATGTAGTAACCATTTTTTTTTTTAACAAATCAAAATATATTTCAGATTCTTCAAAGTAGCCACCCTTTGCCTTGATGACAGCTTTGCACACTCTTGGCATTCTCTCAACCAGCGAGTTGAGGAGTTCCTACATATGCTGAGCACTTGTTGGTTGCTTTTTGTTCACTCTGCGTGTGGTCCAACTCATCCCAAACCGTCTCAATTGGGTTGAGGTTGAGTGATTGTGGAGGCCAGGTCATCTGATGCAGCACTCCATCACTCTCCTTGGTCAAATAGCCCTTACACAGCCTGGAGGTGTGTTGGGTCATTGTCCTGTTGAAAAACAAATGATACTCCCAATAAGCGCAAACCAGGTGGGATGGTGTATCGCTGCATAATTCTGTGGTAGCCATGCTGGTAAAGTGTGCCTTGAATTCTAAATAAATCACAGAAAATGTCACCAGCAAAGCACCATCACACCTCTTCCATGCTTCATGGTGGCAACCACACATGCGGAGATCATCCGTTAACCTAGGTTGGAACCAAAAATCTCAAATTTGGACTCGTCAGACCAAAGGACAGATTTCCGCCGGTCTAATGTCCATTGCTTGTGTTTCTTGGCCCAAGCAAGTCTCTTCTTATTGGTGTCCTTTAGTAGTTGTTTCTTTGCAGCAATTCGACCATGAAGACTTGATTCATGCAGTCTCCTCTGAACAGTTGATGTCTGTTACTTGAACTCTGTGAAGCATTTATTTGGGCTCTCATTTGAGGTGCAGTTAACTCTAATGAACGTATCCTCTGCAGCAGAGGTAACTCTGGGTATTCTTTTCTTGTGGCGGTCCTCATGAGAGACAGTTTCATCATAGCGCTTGATGGTTTTTGCGACTGCTCTCGGAGAAACATTCAAAGTTCTTGAAATGTTCTGAATTGACTGACCTTCATGTCTTAAAGTAATGATGGTCTGTTGTTTCTCTTTGCTTATTTGAGCTGTTCTTGCCATAATATGGACTTAGCCTTATTTGGTAAAAGACCATCTTCTGTTTCCCACACCTACCTGTCACGACACAACTGATTGGCTCAAACGCATTAAGAAGGAAATAAATCCATAAATTAACGTTTAACAAGGCACAGATTGTTAATTGAATGCGTTCCAGGTGACTACCTCATGATGGCAAAGGGTGGCTAATTTGAAGAATCAAATATAAAATTCATTTTGAATAAACTTTTTTTGGTTACTACATTATTTCATGTGTTATTTCATAGTTTTGATGTCTTCACTATTATTCTACAAAGTAGAAAATAGTAAGAAATAAAGAAAAACCCTTGAATGAGTAGGTGTGTCCAGACTTTTGACTGGTACTGTAAGTTACATGATTCCAGTCGAGTCCAGGGCAAAGAAAGCATGTTCGCTCAATACAGACTACACTGCACACGGGTTACTGAATATCTTGCAAAAAAAATGGATACTGAGAAGGGAGGGTTTAGAGGCACAGCCCCCTACTGGGTTAAGGGAGGGTTTAGAGACACAGCCCCCTACTGGGTTAAGAGGGTTTAGAGGCACAGCCCCCTACTGGGTTAAGAGGGTTTAGAGGCACAGCCCCCTACTGTGCTAAGGGAGGGTTTAGAGGCACAGCCCCCTACTGGGTTAAGAGGGTTTAGAGGCACAGCCCCCTACTGGTTTAAGTCTCCATTTTCTCATCTTCCCAAAAAGTGTGTATGTGAGTTAATCAAAATGACTGGTAATGACTTGTGCTTGCCAACGTTTCTACCTGGTTCCGTGTTTGGAGCATGACATGTATCTTCCAAGCAGAAGGCCGGTGATGATATAAGAAAATCACAATTGGATTGTGAAAATTATTATATGTGCTGTAGCTATAGATCTTAACCTGTTTGAATGCCTAGTGCTTGAAGCCAAAAATGTGTCTGACCTGGGGAGATGCGTGTCATGCCCAGCACCGTCCAAATATTGCAAAATGTGTTGCGGAGTGTGAGCAAGTTGTTTATGTGTGAATGTGTTTCTCATACATCGGTTTCCCAGCTGTACTGGATGGGATCGATTGCCTAAAAAGCAACCTGTGTGTTGCATTGAGACACGTACAGTGTTTTACCTGTACCTATACCTGTACCTGTAGCTTCCTTGTAGATTAGCACGTGGTTGTCATGACCTGTCATCTAAAGGACATCAGGAGTTCTGAGGATTTTCCTTTGGGCATGCAGTCAGAAAGGCACATTTGTCATATGCCGAAACACACACACACATAATGCGCACACACCTACGCATTCACTAATACGCACATGCACTAAAAACCTAAAATGAGGTATCGATGTCCCATTACCACTTAGTGTTTGTCAAAGGTAACGATCCCAACTCCAGACTTTCTCGTCAGGTAATGTGACCACCTTCTTACCTTACATCAACATCCATATCTATTTACGATATCTGAGAAGGGTTTCTTACTGACCTCTAGTGTTAGTGCTTCATACATTCCATTTCTCCATGCCATGATATGAATCACTTTTAGATACTATGGGAGGAATTTTGTTTTTGGAACGTGTAAGAATCTATTTGACATATTTATTGTTCTGTGTAATTTTACCCACAAATGTTATATTTTTATTATGTATTTTTTTTATTGTGCAATTTCAGTATGCCTGTGTTACTTCAGACAAGATGTGTGCCCCTGTGCCAACCCGTATATCCTACCTTACACCTCTACCATATCCTGTTCCCTCCACCGTTCTGGTCGCAGGTCAGATTACAGAGCACTGGTTAGAGGTCAGTTAAGCCATATCTAGGCTTTGAATGGAGCTTCTGTTATTTCTGGCACAGAGGGGTATGTCTTGTCCTTTAAAGAAATGCCATAACGATCAAGTGTTTGATAATTATGGCTGTAGTTCCTAAGTTCAGTAGCTTTAGTTCAGATGGACTTCATTCCAGATCCTTAGTGGTTGGAGATACTGTAACATCTACATGCTGGCTGTACATGATACTGAGCATATGCAGCCTGGTGTCCCCTCCCCTCCATGCCAAATGTGATTTACCATACTTTCATATGGGAGAAATGTATATATTTTTCTTGACTTCTAGGGTCTGGAGTTTCCAGAGGGTTGTGTACACCAGATGGCTATATTACCGAGGACTCTATTGTAACGTTTCCTTTTGAAACACTAAAGCTATCAGGGGGCTGAGTATGGGCTGTACTCAGACTAGCGTGGAGACACCGCTGGACTCTCACCTGCCTGGGCTGTGTCCTAGGTCGGGGTAGGAGGAGGACTTACTATATTGGGGGGGGGGGCATTACAGATGCCGTTTTCAAAAGCTTACAAAATGTATTGGTTTCTTGTGTTTTGCCTGACCAAAAAAAAAAAAAAAGAATGATTGATTGATTGTATTTTTAATGCAACCCTTTTTCCAGCCATTTTTGTAAGAATAATCGAAACGTCCAAAAAAAAAAAGCACGAGTGGCTGGATGAATGTGGAGAATGGCCCTGTCCCACGGGTGACCGCTGGGGTGGGGTGCCGTGGGGTGACGGGCACAAAATGGGCACCGCACCCCGGCGCCAGGACCACCCCACATCTGGCCCCTCGGGCTCCAGCCTCGGCACTCTGAACCTCCGACCTGAATGTAGCACTTTAAGACCAGTTTGTTCAACACAGTTTTTCTGTAATAAATCACAATATTATGAATTTGTGGTATGCTTGAGTGAACTTGTGTATCAGCAAGCGTACTTGGCTTATGCTTAGCATGGTCTGTTAGTGTGGGCTTTGCAGGACTGCACGCATGTGTGTGCACCACAGAAGGCTGCTGATAGGAGGACGGCTCATTAAAATTGCTGGGATGAAATGGTATCAAACTCAGGTAAACCATGTGTTTTGATGTATTTGGTACCATTTATTCCATTCCAGCAATTACAATGAGCCCATCCTCCCCAATTAAGGCACCACCAGCCGCCTGTGGACTGTGTGTGTACGCCTGGCCACACCAAGCAGATGCTCTGCGGTAATGAGGTGGCTGAGAGGCTTAACTGGATCAACAGGGCTGCTGAAGGCTAGAGCTCCACAGCAGAGTTCAGACGTACCGCTGGCCGAGTGGCCCTGTAGCACGCCACTCAACCTGCCACCACAGCACCACCCGACACTGTGTGTGTATTAATGTATGTTCATATCCTTCTGTTACTCTACTCCTTCCGTGGATTCATGTGTGTCTGAGTCCTGGTCGGTTGAGGGGAGACGTAGGCAGAGTAACTGGGGGAGTGGAGATGAGTGAAGCTGTGTCTATTTTGTACAATGACACCCGTTCATGTTCCTGTGCCTTCGTTTGAATGTGTTCGTTGTGTGTTAATGTGTGTGCACTTGCATGGGCAGAACAATTTGTTGGCTTAGACAAGAACGGGAGAATAATGTACCGTTTACAATGGCTCTATTGACACTTTAATGTGTAGCACACGGTTCTCTGTGTGTGTCCCAGAATATTGAGTAGGAGGAAGCAGTAACACTCGTGTCAGATAGCCCAGCAGTGCTGTATGCGGTAGGTCAGCCAGGCAGCGCTGTGTGGAATCAGCCCACAATCTGCTACAGGAATAGAGTGACCACTAAGACGGAGGAAAGCGGAAAGGAGGAGGAGTCTTAAAAGTTGGGAGGGAGTTGGCAGTGTGTCAGGATGGGAGCCACTGTGCCTCAGCAGCGGCAGAGCTGACGCACTAAAATCCAGACTGAGGGCAAGAGGGGGATAAAGGGAGGGCACAGGAAAACGAGGAAGAGACGCCAGTGGCCAGATGGAGGGTGCAGTGTTTGTTTTGAAGTGGCAGACTGGTGTTCATTAAGGGTTAGTGGCTGTAGCTTAGAACAAGATAGTCACTCACTGGACTGAATATTATAGAGTGTGTGAGGGAAAAGTGCATCGTTGTATCAGGACTGTCTTGGCCACAGCAGCCGGAAAACCTACCATTTGATGTTCTGTGTGGACTGCACACTTGTACTCCTCTGCTGTACTGGGTTCTTCGGTGCATGCGGCTCAAGGTGACTCAGGATCTGGATCCAGCCCCTGGGAGCCTCCTGACTGGGTCCCTGGATCTACAGGGAAAAGTGGGCTGAAGCTTCCTCTCTACCCCCCTGGAAGTGGAGTCAGACTGGGGACAGGACCGTAGGATAATAAGGATGTGAGGCCTTGACACCAGCCGTTACCCACTACCAGGCCTGCTAGTGTTCTGTCCAGCCCTGTGGAGGTGGATAAGGGGGAAGGGAATGGGCCCAGCTTCACTGCAGGAGGAGACAGAGCAGGAGCCAGGGGGAGAAATGGAGTGCTACCACAGCCTTCTGCAGGCTGGCTCTCAGCTAGAGAACACACTGCAGCGTGAGTACCTCTCCTGTACTGCCCCATCACTGGCATATGGGGACATAACTGTCTTAAATATCATGGTAGCCTACAAGGGGAAATATTGTGCAATGTTAAATATTCTGTATGGAGACATAACACCGTCATAATACATGGACAATTAAAACTCATGGGGTAGCTTTAGGTCTATTGATGGGATGGTTGCTGCTGTACTCCAGCAGTGGTCATGACGTAGCCATGCAGGGATTAATGTGCTATTTCTAAACCCTGCGGGGATCGTTTTTATCCATAGCGATCATATGTAGAGGAGATATTTGTAAGTACACGCCACATCTGGGTGTGTTTGGAGAAATGCCGAACAAAGCATTTTGTCAGTGAAATGAATAAACTAGATTTATTCTACATTTTGTGATACTGAATTGATTAGACCTTCCCCGGGGAAACTATCAAGGTCCAGTTCTGAATGGTTGCTCGCAGCTTTTTAAAGTTGAATGATAAAAAATAAATCCTCTATTGGGGGAGGAATAGGAATCCTGTAAGAGCAGCCAGTTGGGCAGATTGGACAATTAAATGATGAAGAGGAGTAGCGCTGCATCCCCGCCATGGTCCAGATGCTACAGAAGACAGACAACGTGATAAACAGTGCCCAAGAAACCATATCCCCTACACATTCTCCTCTGTCCGTTAATATCTATTGGATTCAAATACAAATCCAATGAAGAAGAAAGGGCTAGTTTCTCATCAGTGTTTCATTTACAAATCCAATGAAGAAGAAAGGGCTAGTTTCTCATCAGTGTTTCATTTACAAATCCAATGAAGAAGAAAGGGCTTTCTCATCAGTGTTGATTCATTTCCAACTGTGATGCCAGTTTGTTGGACTTCAGTTACAGTACAGCTCCTGGACAGTGGTGGTTTGTACCTCTAGTACAGTGGTTCCCAAACTTTTTATAGTCCCATACCCCTTCAAACATTCAACCTCCAGCTGCGTACCCCCTCTAGCACCAGGGTCAGCGCACTCTCAAATGTTATTTTTTGCCATCATTGTAAGCCTATACACACACTATATGATACATTTATTAAACATAAGATTGAGTGAGTTTGTCACAACCCGGCTCGTGGGAAGTGACAAAGAGCTCTTATAGGACCAGGGCACAAATAATAATAATCAAATCATTTTGCTCTTTATTTAACCATCTTACATATAAAACCTTATTTGTTCATTGAAAATTGTGAATAACTCACCACAGGTTAATGAGAAGGGCGTGCTTGAAAGGATGCACATAACTCTGCAATGTTGGGTTGTATTGGAGAGAGTCTGTCTTAAATTTTCCACACAGTCTGTGCCTGTATTTAGTTTTCATGCTAGTGAGGGCCGAGAATCCACTCTCACATAGGTACGTGGTTGCAAAGGGCATCATTGTTTTAACAGTGTGATTTGCCAAGGCAGGATACTCTGAGTGCAGGCCAATCCATAAATCTGTCAGTGGCTTCTGATTTAAATTCAATTTTCACAGAACCGCTTGTTGCAATTTCGATGAGGCTCTCTTGTTCACATATCGGTAAGTGGCAGAGGCAGGGCATGAAAGGGATAACGAATCCAGTTTGTGTCGTCCATTTCGGGAAAGTACCTGCATAATTGCGCACCCAACTCACTCAGATTCTTCACTATATCACATTTGACATTGTCCGTAAGCTTGAGTTCATTTGCACACAAAAAATCATGCAATGATGGAAAGACATGTGTGTTGTCCTTGTTAATGCAGACAGAGAAGAGTTCCAACTTCTTGATCATAGCCTCAATTTTGTCCCGCACATTGAATATAGTTGCGGAGAGACCCTGTAATCCTAGATTCTGATCGTTCAGATGAGAAAAAACATCACCCAGATAGGCCAGTCGTGTGAAACTCGTCATCATGCAAGCGGTCAGACAAGTGAAAATTATGGTCAATAAAGAAAACTTCAAGCACGTCTCTCGATTAAAAAACATGTCAATACTTTGCCCCTTGATAACCAACGCACGTATGTATGTTGTAAAAGCGTTACATGGTCGCTGCCCGTATCATTGCGTAGTGCAGAAAATACACAGGAGTTCAGGGGCCTTGCTTTAACAAAGTTATCCATTTTCACTGTAGTGTCTAGAACTTCTTTCTAGCTGTCAGGCATTCCATTGGCAGCAAGAGCCTCTCGGTGGATGCTGCAGTGTACCCAAGTGGCGTCGGAAGAAACTGCTTGCAGGCATGTTATCACTCCACTATGTCTCCCTGTCATGGCTTTTGCACCATCAGTACAGATACCAACACATCTTGACCACCAAAGTCCATTTGATGTCACAAAGCTGTCCAGTACTTTAAAAATATAATCTCCTGTTTGCCTGGTTTACAGTGGTTTACAGAAGAGGATGTCTTCTTTAATTGACCCCCCATAAACGTAACGGACATATACCAGGAGCTGTGCCAGGCCCGCCAAATCTGCTGACTCATCCCGATGTAAAGCATAGAATTCACTGGCTTGTATGCGAAGCAGTAATTGTTTGAAAACATCTCCTGCCATGTCACTGATGCGTCGTGAAAGTGTTGTTTGATGAAGTCATTGTCTGTATATTTTTTTTTGGCCTTCCCCCAGCATTGTCCCAGCCATATCCGCAGCAGCAGGAAGAATGAAGTCCTCCACAATAGTATGGGGCTTGCCTGTCCTAGCCACTCGGTAGCTCACCATATAAGACGCTTCTAGCCCCTTCTTATTAATGGTATCTGTTGCTTTTATACATGTCTTACTACTCGAAAGTCGTCTTAATTCTCGCTCAAACTCCCCTGGCTTATTTTTCAAATTGTCATGTTTTGTTTCTAAATGTCTGTGCAAGAGTGAAGGTTTCATAGAGTTGTGAGACAGTACTTTTGCACATGTAACACACTGTGGCTGAGGAAAGGCACTACTCCCAATATAAGTGAACCCCAAATCAATGTAGTTCTCATCATATTTGCGCCTCTTTGATCATCCAACATCTCTGTCTGGTCGGTGCTTTCCCGGGTAAGGGGGCAGTAGCTCTTCGGCTGCATCAGATTCACAGCTGTCATTGTCCATGCTAGGTGGGCTAACAACAAATGTAGAATTACTGATGCTAGCATTGGATGTGCTCGTGGAAGCAGAACAACTTGTGTAGTCAACAGGTGCAGGTGTAGTACTGCTGGTAGTAGCAGTACTACCAGTAGAGCAGGTATGTGTCTCTATGGACGCGGGCCGTACTTTTTTTTAACCATTTATCAATTTTCGAGCAAACGGAATGAGCAGCACCTACGTTTGGCTACATACGGACAGTTAGTGGAATTCCCGCGAGAGAGTAACGGTTAATGTGATTGCAAGTTAATTATTTGACTAGGCTACCTGTATATGACATTGTGTTCTTATTTTGCTGAACACTAGATGGTTTAATTTTATTTTTGGTAGTGAAACGAGGCTACTCAGGCGAGGGGGAAAAAACTCACCCAAATGTATAGCCCCGTTGGAAAAAATGCATTGACTGTTAGAAAATGTGAAGTAAAAAAAAAAAATGTGAATCACATTTTTATTTGGCGTACTCCCGACGGCATTGATACCCCAGTTTGGGAATACCTGCTCTAGTATATTGCATTCTCTTCTCTATAGAGGACTAACATGACTGTGTTGATGACCTTTTGCACTGCTTTGTTGTTCCGTTGTCACCTTGGTTACTGACCTGTGCCCCTGTGTGAGGGTGTTGTCCTTGTCCACAGGCTGGCCTGTGTGTGAAGTTAATGGGGACATTGGGGAAAAGGCCCTGCCCCGGACGTTCTATTTTTACCAGGCGTAGTTGGTTCAGTGTAATAATGTGTGTGTAATGTGAGCTACGTTCCGTGGGTTGGGCTGGATCTGGCAAGAAGACGAGGAGAGACTGCAGTATATGGAAAAACCTTTACACACACACACACACACACACACTACAGATCAGTTACCTGTAAGTCTTCACCTGCCTCCACCTGGTTGTATTTTAACCTGTCAATATCATTTACCCCTGTGTGTGTGTGTGTGTGTGTGTGTGTGTGAAGAGACATGGCAGACAGGGTTTAACAAACTGCTTTCCTATGAGTTATGTGAAGAATGGGTCATTTTGAAGCCCCATCATGCTTCCTGCAGTTAATCCTGAACTTACACAGCCTACACCAGTGGCGGTCGGTGCCGTTTTAAGATAAGGGAGGATCTCTTTTTTTTTTTTTTTTTTTTTATGAGCATTTCCTTATTTCTATTACAGCATATTGGATGACTGTCATTCATATTCCATTCACCCAGTTCAATGTAACAGCGATAGGTTTAGGCTACTACATTATACTCTAATTTTCCCTATACCCATCATGAGGTTGCTACAACCTAGCCTATGAATGAACGTTTACAACGTAGGTGCACAGTTTGAGAGAATTTTGAGTAATACCGCCTTGTACACTCTTGCCTGCATCTAGCTGATATAGGCTGTAATCATTAGTCCAACAATGGCAAATGAGAGTTTCTATTGGACAAATTCAGGTATGTTTATCCTTGTTTCGTTCCATTTGCTTCTGTTTAAGAAACATTTTCAAACCTTCATATCATAACCGCTACACAGCCTACATTGTTATCACATCCTAGTCAACATAGCTACTAAAACTAACGTGTTTAGTAAACCCTCTACAATCATGCAGTACAGTGTACAGTCAGCTAGCAGTTACACCGGCGGGCCCCGATGGCAATAAATTAATAAAACCAAAAGCTTACCTTGACTTGAAAGAGTTCCAGTGTTGGATCACCATAGCCAGCCAGCTAACATAGCGTTCCTCTCTGTTTGAGTCAGGTGTTTGAGTAGGCTGAACTAGCTAGCTGCATTCACTAGCTCTCTCTCTATTGCTTCTCCTTATTTTGGAATAAATATTTTTCAAAACTGTTCAACTATTATCTTTCTCTTTCTTGGAGTCAACTACTCACCCCATTTTATTCACTGCAGTGCTAGCTAGCTGTAGCTTATGCTATAATTAAGTAATAGATACATGAATTTATACTTTGATTGGGTGGACAACATGTCAATTCATGCTGCAAGAGCTCTGATAGGTGAGAACTTCCTCTGGAAGTTGTCATAATTACTGGGTAAGTATATGGAAGGGGGTGAGAACCATGAGCCTCCTAGGTTTTCTATTGAAGTCAATGTACCCAGAGGAGGACAGAAGCTAGCTGTCCTCCAGCTACACTAGGGTGCTACTGAGGATACTGTAGACCTTTATTGCAAAAGTGTGTTTTTATTAAATATATTCACATGTAAATAATTTATTTAGTTTTAGCTAAAAAGGATAACTTTAATGTTTCACTATTTTTATGAAATTCACTGAGGATGGTCCTCCCCTGGCCTACACAGTAAATGATGTGGCCCGGCCCGCCCCGCCCCGCCCCAAGGAGTTGCTAGAGCGTGATGAGCCAAGGAAAGCCCCCCGGCCAAACCCTCCCCTAATCCGGACGACGCTGGGCCAATTGTGAGCCACCCTATTGGACTCCCTGTCACGGCCGGCTGTGAGACAGCCTGGGATCGAACCCCAGTCTGTAGTGAAGCTACAGCACTGTGATGCACTGCCTTAGACCTCTGCGCCACACAGTAGGCAGGCAGCCTAATTCTTTCCACTAATTCGTCTTTTGACTAATCACATCAGGTCTTTTCATATCAGATATTTTTCAGAGCTAATCTAATTGGTCAAAAGACCAATGAGTTTTCTGTCTAAACGTAGCCTTAAGACCCCATAACAAACCTCTTCAGTTAAACCTGTCAACCCCTGATTGTAACGGTCGTCTTGTGGTGAATGAGCGGACCAAGGCGCAGCGGGTGATGAATACATAATGAATATTTATTAACAGAACGACGAAACACAAACTCTTTAACAAACTACAAAAACAAATAAACGACGTAGACTGACCTAAAACATGAGAACTTACAAATACACGAAGAACGCACGAACAGGTACAGACTACAAACAAACGCTACAGTCCCGTGTGGTACGAACATACATACAGACACGGAAGACAATCACCCACAAACAAACAGTGAAACCAGCCTACCTTAATATGGTTCTCAATCAGAGGAAACATCAAACACCTGCCTCTAATTGAGAACCATATCAGGCAACACATTAAACCCAACATAGAAACACAACACATAGAATGCCCACCCCAACTCACGCCCTGACCAACTAAACACATACAAAACAACAGAAAACAGGTCAGGAACGTGACACTGATAAACAGACTCCAATTAATAAGAGGTGGTTTTCATAGAAATTGTTGACTCTGTCTGTGCAGATGTTGCGCTATACACATTCATTATCTGTCCCACTTCACAACAGAATATCACAAAAATGTTATTAGCTTTGCTGAACATTGATGCTACTCAAAAGAAGCAGCTTGAAACATCCCAAATTATAAATCAGGTAAACAAATCACGGCACATGAGCCTAGATGTGTGGCATTTCCTCCAACACTTTGCCTCTACCAAGCCCACCGCTATAATCTCCTTAGCACTGAAAGCCCTGTTTGGTAAAAATATCTGCTGACCTCAAAACAGTCTAAGCCATGGCCCTTTGTGTAATGTGTGTATGTAAATGTGAGGGACTGCATGTGTGTGATTATTGCATGTCTGTGCCTGTCTCTTTCTGTCTCAAGAGATTTGTCCATGTGCAGTATATTACTCTCTCTCTTCACACAATGTAGCTTCTATGAGACATCACAGTGACTGTTGGCTGAAGAAGCTTCTACCCTCCTCAGCCCGCCCAGTAGGCCCACAGCCGGCCATCATGGCAGTGCCAGTCATGTGTGATATCACTGAAGTTGAGTGGCACCCTTCTTGGCATGGTAAAATGTGTACTGTTCGCCCCCAAATGACACAATCCCGTTGCTGAAGGAGTGCCCTGAGCACAGCTGCACTCTGGGAAGTAGGAGAGCTGCAGCGCCTCCTGGTAAATCACAATTAAAGAATAATAAATATACACATTTTATATATATATATATATTTTGTTTTTTACCAAATTAGTGCACTAGGCCTTTATTACTCCTGTATGAGCGGATCAAAAAAAACTTGTCAGCAGAGCGGGGAGAAATCCCCCATCAGTTTATTCTTCTTAATTTACTCAATCACCACATTATTCAGTAATAGATCTAGATATGGTTTAGGATTGCGTAAGTGATTTGTCCCAAAAACAATGCTGTTAGTTTTGGAAATAATTAGCACCAGCCTATTTTTTTATATTTGATTTGATTTATTTATTTAACTAGGCAAGCCAGTTATGAACAAATTCATATTTACAATGACTGCCGACCCCAGCCAAACCCTAACCCGGACAACGCTGGGCCAATTGTGCGCCGCCCTATGGGACTCCCAATCATGGCCAGTTGTGATACAGCCTGGAATCAAACCACACTCAACCAAATTTGCATTAGAGAGGCTTCCATTAAAGAAAACCCTCTGTGTTCTACTAGATCGGGAACTCCTAATCCATTATAAAGCAGAGGATGTATATACATAACACTTTTTTTCAGCAATAAGGTAAGATCTGTAAGGCTTCTGAAGTCATGTAGTAAAATAACCAGAGTTTTGTTGGAAGACTATTGCATGCATTTGAGCCAGCTTCAACCAGTTGGCTAAGGATGATCTTGAGCAAAAAACACATGGCTGCCTCACTTCGGCTTTAATCCACCAGGATTCCTATCACCCTGTTCAGTAAACAGACGCTATCACAGATCACCTGCTAAGGCCAGCCCTGCTTTACCCTGGGCCTTTAATCTGTCTGGCTGCCTGGGAGTCTGTCGCAGTACCCAGCCATGCTTAGCAAACACTACTCAGTGAAGTCACCTGACTAGGCTTTGGTGCTTGGATGCTTTGACGAATTTAGTCAGCGGGAATAATTGTTTCCTAGCTGTGGGGCGGCCAAGTAGAAAGCATGATTTGGAGGTCCGGTGTGTTGTGCAGACATCTTGTTTAGCAGGCCAGGCAGAGACAGAGTGGTTTACGTCATGTGATGAGTGATACAGAATTCTGATTCTAATCGGAGAGGGGCCCTGGTGGAGACTTCCTGGGATCACAGACTAGCACGCATTTTCAAAACACTGCAGCCTGCCTGCAGCACAAGCATTCTCCCTCTGATCTAACACTGAAGTTATGCAGGACAGGCGACTGGTGTGTTTGATATGTTTATCGGTATTGTTTCGATTGCTTGTCATCTCATCTAGATGCCGGATATTGCCCCTTTTCTCATTAAATCAAATCAAATGTATTTATAAAACCCTTTTTTACATCAGCAGAGGTCACAAAGTACTTATATAGAAACCCAGCCTAAAACCCTAAACAGCAGATGTAGACGCACAGTTGCTAGGAAACACTCCATAGAAAGGCAGAAACCTAGAGAGGAATCAGGCTCTGAGGGGTGGCCAGTCCTCTTCTGGCAATGCCGGGTGGAGATTATAAGAGTGCAGATAGTTCTTCAAGATGTTAAAACATTCATGGATGACCAGCAGGGTCAAATAATAATCAGTGTTTGTAGAGGGTATAGCAGGTCAGTACCTCAGGAGTAAATGTCAGTTGAATTTTCATAGCCGAGCATTCAGAGGACTAGACAGCAGGTGCGGAAGAGAGGGAGGATAGAAACTAGAGTCTGGGGAGTGGCACTGTGGCCCTGTCTAACGATACCGCTGTACAGGGCCAACAAGGCAAGATATAAACCCACCCACTTTGCCAAAGCACAGCCCCCACACCACTAGAGGGATGTCAACAGACCACCAACTTACTACCCTGAGACAAGGCTGAGTATAGCCCACGAAGATCTCCTCCACCGCACAAGTCTGAGGGGTCGCAAAACAGGACAGGAAGATCACATCAGTGACTCAACCCACTCAAGTCGGGTAAAGTGAAAAATCTTGGCACGATGTGATGCACCCCTCATAGGGACGGAATGGAAGAGCACCAGTGACTCAGCCACTGTAATATGGTTAGAGGCAGAGAATCCCAGTGGAGAGAGGGGAGCCGGCCAGGCAGAGACAGCAAGGGCGGTTCGTTGCTCCAGTGCCCTGCCATTCACCTTCGCACCCCTGGGCCAGACTACACTCAACCATAGTTCCTACTGAAGAGATGAGTCTTCAATAAAGACTTAAAGGTCTCCGAGTCTGACTCTCTCACATGGGTAGGCAGACCATTCCATAAAAATGGAGCTCTATAGGAGAAAGCCCTGCCTCCTGCTGTTTACTTAGAAATTCTAGGGACAATAAGGAGGCCTGCGTCTTGTGACCGTAGCGTACGTGTAGGTATGTACGGCAGGACCAAATCGGAGAGATAGGTAGGAGCAAGTCCATGTAATGCTTTGTAGGTTAGCAGGAAAAACCTTGAAATCAGGCCTAGCCTTAACAGGAAGCCAGGCTAGCACTGGAGTAATATTGTCAGGTGTTTTGGTGCTAGTCAGGATTCTAGTAGCTGTGTTTAGCACTAACTGAAGTGTATTTATTGCATTTTCCGGGAAGCAAGAGACTAGAGCATTGCAGTAGTCTAATCTAGAAGTGACAAAATTATGGATTAGCTTTTCTGCATAATTTTTGGACAAAAGGTTTCAGAGTTTTGCAATGTTACGAAGATGAAAAAAAGCTACCCTTTCTAAATTAGATTGCCTCTTCATTACAGTACCAATTTGATGTGAATAAATTGTATCTTGTGTCCACATGAATGGTTGAGAGATGAAGAGATGACAATGTTAATGATTATAAAGACTGGGTCACATCCGGCCGTGATTGGCAGTCCCATAGGGCGGCACACAATTGGCCCAGCGTCGTCCGGGTTGGCCGGGGTAGGCCGTAATTGTAAATAAGAATTTGTTCTTAACTGACTTGCCTAGTTCCATAAAGGTAAAAGAAGAAGTACACAGCCTAGTAGTTGTTGTTGATGTAGGCTGTACAGGAGCTACAATGTATACAGAAGTACACACTATGAACCCCTTATCAATCATTTATAAACTGCTTATACATACTACACGTGGCCTTTCCAAGCTCTCCATAACATTCAAGCCATGGAAACATTAATTATTACACAGCCAGTCCATGATATCCATTTTGAACCTGACACTAAACAGTACCTGACAGTAACCCTACTCCATGGCTGTGTGTGAATGGCCCAGCCTGGCTTGGCCCAGCCCATGGCTCTGTGTGTGAATGGCCCAGCCTGGCTTGGCCCAGCCCATGTCTCTGTGAGTGAATGGCCCAGCCCAGCCTGGCCAAGCCCATGTCTCTGTGTGTGTGAATGGCCCAGCCTGGCTTGGCCCAGCCCATGTCTCTGTGTGTGAATGGCCCAGCCCAGCCTGGCTTGGCCCAGCCCATGTCTCTGTGTGTGTGAATGGCCAAGCCCATCCTGGCTTGGCCCAGCCCATGTCTCTGTGTGTGTGAATGGTCCAGCCTGACTTGGCCCAGCCCATGTGTCTGTGTGTCAGTAACACTCATAAAATATTGACAAGAGATCAGCGGAACTCATTACCGCTACCCACGCTGACTCCCTGCCTGACACGGTTACCCCCGACGACAACATGGAAAAGGACACCGTCACTTACAGGACGACTGGTATTTCACCCAATAGATATGGGGGTTCATCAAGATTGGGTTTATTTTCTAATTCTTTGTCGGTCTGTGTAATCTGAGGGAAATATGTGTCTCTAATATGGTCATACATTTGGCAGGAGGTTAGGAAGTGCAGCTCAGATTCCACCTCATTTTGTGGGAACTGTGCACATAGCCTGTCTTCTCTTGAGAGGTCTGCCTACAGTGGCATTTCTCAATAGCAAGGCTATGCTCACTGAGTCTGTACATAGTCAAAGCTTTCCTAAAGTTTGGGTCAGTCACAGGGATCAGGTATTCTGCCACGGTGTACTCTCTGTTTAGGGCCAAATAGCATTCTAGTTTGCTTTGTTTTTATGTTAATTCTTTCCAATCTGTCAAGTAATTATCTTTTTGTTTTCTCAGGATTTTGTTGGTTCTAATTGTGCTGTTTGTGAACAGAGCCCCAGGACCAGCTTGCTTAGGGGACTCTTCTCCAGGTTCATCTCTCTGTAGGGGATGGCTTTGTTATGGAAGGTTTGGGAATCGCTTCATTTCAGGTGGTTGTAGAATTTAACTTCACTAGGGTATGTGGGACGGTAGCGTCAGATGCTTCTTTAATCACAACAACAGTTTTCAGCTGTGCTAACATAATTGCAAAAGGTTTTTTTAATGATCAATTAGCCTTTTAAAATTATAAACTTGGATTAGCTAACACAACGTGGCATTGGAATACAGGAGTGATGGTTGCTGATAATGGGCCTCTGTACGCCTATGTAGATATTCCATAAAAAATCTGCCGTTTCCAGCTACAATAGTCATTTACAACATTAACAATGTCTACACTTTATTTCTGATCATTTTGATGTTATTTTAATGAACAATAAATGTGCTTTTCTTTCAAAAACAAGGACATTTCTAAGTGACCCCAAACTTTTGAACGGTAGTGTATGTTGAAGAGGGTGGGGCGTAAGATGCATCCTTGTCTCACCCCACGGCCCTGTGGAAAGAGATGTGTGTTTTCCGACACTTTTAACAGCACACTTGATGTTTGTGTACATGGATTTTATAATGTCGTATGCCTTTTTGAAATCAACAAAGCATTAGAAGACTTTTCCTTTGTTTTGACTTGTTTGTCAGTTAGGGTATGCAGGGTGAATATGTGGTCTGTCGTACGGTAATTTGGTAAAAGCCAATTTGACATTTGCTCAGTACATTGTTTTCACTAAGGGAATGTACAAGTCTGCTGTTAATGATAATGCAGAGGATTTTCCCAAGGTTGCTGTTGATGCATATCCCACGGTAGTTATTGTGATCTAAATTGTTTCCACTTTTGTGGATTGGGGTGATCAGTTCTTGGATCCAAATATTGGGGAAGATGCCAGAGCTAAGGATGATGTTAAAGAGTTTAAGTATATCCGATTGGAATTTGTGGTCTGTATATTTTATCATTTCATTAATGATACCATCAACACAACAGGCCTTTTTGGGTTGGATGGTCTCTCTCTCTAGCTCTCTTCAATGCATCTCTCTCGCTCTCTCTCTCGCTCTCTCTCTCGCTCTCTCTCTCTCTCGCTCACTCTCTCTCTCGCTCACTCTCTCTCTCTAGCTCTCTTCAATGCATCTCTCTCTCCACTGCATCTCTCTCTCTTGTCATATTTAATGATAATGTGCAGTATTCATAAGGGATGGTTAGTTGATGGGAATCAAGTGGTCTGTTGATCGGTTGCATAAACTTGTCAACAGCAGAGAATTATATTTGACTATAAATTACTTTGTGTTTTGTAGTGTTTGTTTGGTATTAGTCCCCATGCCTTTACACGGCACGCCGTAATTTGTGTACAATAAAAAACCTTATTACGCATTCCTGCGTCTGTCTCCCGATCCTTCATGCCAATGTGACAGAGGTGAACTCAGTCTTCACTGTGGCTTCACTCATACCACTATTTGATTGTATATGTACAGTATATTACGGGCAGTGTTTTAGTCCTGAAAACTGTGTTGAATGTGGAATGTTATGAGAGGAGAGAGTAATGCAGCCTGCCACCACAGCGGGCCGGACACAGTATATGACTCCATGCTGCCTCTCCCCTGGTGACAGGAGAAGGGTGTGGAGAGGTATAATGACAGCCTCCTGCTGTGCTAGCCTGGATGTCACAGTGGAAAGATGGGGTCCAGACCCGCCTCCGAATGATTGACTGACTTGAACCAGACAGCTGAGAGTCTGATACCTTCCTTATCACTAATGTTGATGTTGTTTTACATACGACCACTGGGTGGCAGTAAATCCCTCTGTTAAATCATCATCCTTATGGAAGATAACCATAAGTTGACACTTTCGAAGGGGCCTCTGACCCCATCGTTCTAATATCTCCCTCTCTTTCTATCGCTCTCTCCTTCTCCTCCTTCCCACAGAGGTGTCAGTCCCTATGAGTATGAAGGAGGTGGACGGCTACATTGAGAAGCAGGTGGCCTACCTGTCAGGTGGGAGATCTTTTACTCAGGAATGTCTATTTGGGGTTCATAACCTCTGACCTGTGTTAACATTGGTTGTGTAGATTCAGGCGGTGTCTACGACCTGTAAAAGTAGTAGTGACATGTAGAAACTAACACTGACAAAACTGTTCTCAGTTAATCCAACATTTATAGACTATTTAAATGAGGGGTCAGCAAAGAACATAATATAATTGTTTAGTACACTCTTGAGTGTGATAGTTCATATGAAACTATTTTTCTTCCCAGGTGGGCGTGGTGAGGACTCCAGCGTGATTATCACCCTCCCAGAATACTCTGCTTTCAGCGACATTCCAGAGGAGTCTTTAGCTAAAGTCTTAACATACCTCACCCTCATACCTCGGTGGGTGAACCAACATAATACACTACCTCCTACTATTCATCTCTCTAGCCCTCCCTCTCTCGCCTCATAATTTTCTCTGCAATGCAGTGTGTGCTTGCTTTAGTCCAGAGTTAGTATTCTTTGCAGATATGGCACTAGATGCTCTCTGTCCCTCATCTATTTTGATGTCCTCTGTGCCAGCTCAGAGCAGGTATATCCTAGGGAGGAGGGATCGTATCATTGGACGTGGACCAAAAGGGGAGTTTGAGTTCAGGTCAACAGTGTCGATGAACATCCCTGTAAACAGATCTAATGTATTCACTCTGCAGGCGTTCTTACTGCACCAAAAAATATAATTTGTCTTTGGCTGCAGTTAGCTGTCAAATCAATTTGGCATATTATATTTGACTAGTAAAAGTATACATTTGCTCAGTGAAAAGTACCTGTGTTCAAATACTTTTTTTGCTTGTGTTTGCAGAGCACGACAACCAGGTGTAAAATTCATCATCATTTTAGACAGGAGACTGGATACTTGGACCTCAATCAAAACAGCACTTGCCAGAATTGCGGTGAGCGAGTTATAGTCTTGAACATATGATTTGCTGCTGTGGCAAAAAAACAAAAATCCAGTTCAGAATTTCAGCACTAGACAGACTGGACGTCAGAGTGGGGAGCTGTCCATGGTGCTGAATTGCCCAGCGCTCAGTTCCTGCTGTTTTGTGATGGTCTCGTCTCTCGGTCTTTAGTTCATTAAAATACTTCGTCGTGACTATATCTGTCAAATACTGCAGTTGCTTTGTCACAGTTTATTATTGCTCATGCATAGTTTTCAAAGAAAATGTTCTGTACTCACTGTATGAAACTTGAGTACCGTGGCAAGGGAATTAAGATGCATTAGCCAGCACTCAATTACGTGGATATTACCTGATGACGCTATATTTCGGCGCACGATGAGAGGAAGAGATTGCAGACAGCGCTGCCACCCTCATCGTCGCAGTAAATGGAACCAGTAGTCTACATTGGCACCGATTTGTAAGCTTCGGGACGGCGAGATTTAGAGTGATAGCATGATCGTATAAATGGCTGTAAACACAATGGCTGTGAGTTACCAGCGCCGAGGATTGACCAGGATACGGAAGAGCCCGGTAACGCGCTTTTTAAATAGTTTGATTTATTGATAAGAGTTGTGGTCAAGTTTGGGTGGGCAGGGTGAATGCGGCATCGCTCACTGGCTGCAGCTTAAGCATAGCACTGCGGTGCAGAGCCTGATTTTAGCCTAGTCATGCAATTGATGCAGCAAGACAGAGAACGATGGCTTGCTTATGTGAATACAAATCCGACTGCAATATTTAGCATGTTGAGCTTGAAGGGCAATGTCCATGTTTGAAGTAGCCTAAAGCTAGATTTTGATGGCGACGTCAAATTAATATCAGAGCTCTTTATGGAATAATCAACATTTCCCACTGTTTTATGTCGATGTCCTATGCATATTTTTAACAGCTGGCATCTTGAATTATACCAAACCCATATGTTAGTAAGGCTAGACCTGCATCACCACAGTCATGTGATAAAATTGGTGTGAGAATTATTTTTCAAATTGAGCTGATAAGATTGTCATCCTAAATGCTTTACTTGTGATGTCTGCTGCTGAAAATCGCTCTGAAGTTCAATCAAAGCCTCATCCCTAAATAGAATTCAGCCTACCTACTGTCTCTTCTTGGTTAGTGAAGCCATGTTCTATTGACTACAACTTCAATACACCTGTGATAGGCAGGATAGGTCCAGCTTTCCTCCTTTAATTGACAGTGGGTCAGACTGAGAGGCTTTGTCTGCCTGAGCCTGATTGCTTGTTAGTGCTGTCAATATGCCCATTCAGGGTGAACAGATGAAGGCTATGCATCCAGAAGTCCCTTCCTTTCATAGTGAACAGATTGGCCTGGTTTTGGGTAAAAGGCATGGTCCAGGGTTTGTCAGGGCTCACTGTCCATCAGTGACGGTGTCTCTCTCCCCCCCTGTTTCCAGGCCTCCTTCCCTGGGAACCTCCACCTGGTGCTGGTGCTGAGACCCACCAGCTTCTTCCAGCGCACCGTCACAGACCTGGGCTTCCGCTTCAGCCAGGAGGACTTCATGCTCAAGATGCCAGTAAGGCAGATCATTTACCAAATCCAACACTTCACCACACATGTACATAGTACTAAACGCAGTCAATAATGTGTCCATTGTTATATCTCTCCTCTATTAGGTGGTGATGCTGAGCTCTGTGACAGACCTACTGAGATACATTGATGAGAACCAACTGACCTCTGAGTTTGGTGGAACTCTGGATTACTGCCACAGTGACTGGATCGTCCTGAGAACAGTACATACTTTACACTTACATACCATCAACCATGCAGCCACTCAGAACCCCAGCACAAATATTACAACATGTCTGATGTGGCGAGACACATTCAAACTTGGCCTGTATGTCTGCACCGTTCTGAGTGATGACGTCAGAGTATAAATGTAGAAACACTGTGATGACGTCCCTGTGTTGTGTGCTCTCTGGCTCCCCTCCAGGCCATAGAGAGCTTTGCGGTGACAGTTAAGGACATAGCTCAGATGCTGCAGGCGTTTGGCACAGAGCTGGCAGAGACAGAGCTGCCAGATGAGGGCACCGGCATCGTACACCTCCTCTCAACCCACACTGACAAGTACAGGAAACTCAAGGTATAACTGCAGCACTCCGTTTCACACACCTTTTATGCTAGGCTCTATGATAATGTGTGACAGTCTCGTATCAGCGGCAGACTAACTGAAATCTAGTCTACATTGACCCACTGATGTTTTATAGCCATTTTTCTTGTCTGTCTTGTACAGGAGGCGATATGGTCTGTATCAAAGGAGGGTCGTCACCTGCTGGCTAGCCTGGAGGCCTCTGGGAGAGAGGAGGATTCACTATGGGATATCAGGCTGGACTGGGAGACTGTGCAGAGGTATATAACCTCAGAGGGATAATCATACTACCGTCTGCCTAAATGTTATAGAGTGGCCATCTATTACAACCTCTCTCTCGCTGGTCTTCAGGCTACTAGCCCAGCTGAGGGACATGGAGTCAGCCTTTGACGGGTTCTTTGAGAAGCATCATCTGAAGCTCCAACAGTACCTCCAGCTGCTCAGATACGAACACAGCTTCCAGGAGGTGAGACCGACCGTTTACGGCATGGATGGATTGATGATTAATTGGCCTATGCCCGAAAGTCAACTCTTGACGATACCCATAGGGTGTACAGCTCAATTGGATATTGGATGAGGTGTTTTGAAGTTGGGACGTGCATATGTGTGGAACTAAAGTCTCTCTCTCCTCTTGTGGCCAGATGGAGTTGTCTCTGGAGCGTCTGGCGACCCAGGAGAGGGAGGTGTTGTTGTCAGGGGAGACGCTGACTCAGACAGAACAGACACTCAGGGACCTGGACAGCCTGGAGGCTCACGCACAGGTCAGTATTTACCTTTTACACACTCCCTCATCAGATCAACGGACCAGGACTACACTTAGTGTATACTTAAGCCTCAGGACCTGACCTACAAATGGTGGTTGGCAGAGATCGTCTTCTCTGGGTCTCACGTGCTTTTGGTAACAGCATTGGTTGTGGAGCTACGATTGAATTGTATTTGCTATGGTGATACTGTATGTGTGTAGACCTCCTGCATGTTATTGTATGTAACTGACTGTGGTGTCTTGGGTGTTGCTAGGAGGAGATGGCTCGTGCCCAGACCATCATCCTCCACGGTCACCAGCTGGCAGCCTGTCACCACTACGCCATGGCCCTGATCGTGCAGCGCTGCAACGAGCTACGTCACCGCTGTGACACGCTCAGTAAGGCTCTGAGGGACAAACACACACACCTCTCCCAGGCCTATCAGCTGCTGCTACGCTTGGATCAGGTAGAGGACACACACATTTATTTACACTAATACACCTAGGTGAGCACACACACACACACAAACAAGCATTTCGTTACACCCGCAATAACATCTGCTAAACACGTGTATGTGACAAATACCATTTGATTTGAGTATTTAGCTGTTGATCTGCGTAGATGAAGTGCTGGCACAAGACCAAGCACTAAAATATTTTTGGTTACCTTTATTCTCTGTCAAGTGCTAACGTATATCCGATTATGGTTGGTCAGTGTGCGTGACATTGTCTCGTCCCCACCATAGGCCCAGAGTTGGTGTGACGACGGGGCCTACTTGTTGGCCCAGCAGCTGGTGGAAAAGTTCCAGTCTAAGCAGGGGGCCCAGGCAGCTCTGAAGGACATAGACAGATTCCTGGAGGGGGCTCCGTCTCTCCTCAGCTCAGGACCTGACCTCCTGGCCGTGGAGTTTGAGTCTGTCCTCACCCCAGAGATACAGGTTAAACACCAACCAGTGTCTCTCATTCACAAACAGCTCTATGGTTTAAAGAGAAAAGCCCTCTGTAATGCTTCTCATGAACCATCTGTGTATAATCCATCATAAGGCTTTCTATACACATAATACATTACATAACTATAAAAGCCCATTTAGCGAACACTGTTTCACTAACACTGTTTTGCTTACACACTGCAGGTTCTGGCTCCATATAAATCCTCTAAGCCCCCCCACACTTCTTTCCTCATCCTCCACAGGTCCAGATAGGGAAGACATTTGAGAAGCACACAGCGGTGCAGGAGATGATCCACAACAGACAGGTCTGTCTGAGGAAGCTGGCTGATAAACAAGTCCGTCCCATTCAACTGGTGGCCCCCCGGCCGGAGAACCCACCCCGCTCCAAATCCCCACTATTCTCCCCCAAACATGGTAAGAGGAGGTAGTGGACACACACGCACTTGATGATTCAGGACATTTGTCACAGTAGATTAAACAGCATCAGACTGTATAGCTGACTGCTTCTGGCTAGAGAGGTTTACAGTACATGTTTCATCATCCAGCTGTCCTCAGCCCAGGGCTTCACACACGTCCCTCCAGCCCTGCAGTGAAGTATTCAAAACAGCCAACTACAGGATCCAGTAATGAGGAAGCCCACAGTGTTTGTGCTCGACCTGAGTTAAAGATCTACCTGTTTTGGCCCAGCAGTATAATCCGTCCTTAGGGGATAATAGGGCAGCAGGTAGCCTAGTGGTTAGAGCATTGGGCCAGTAACCGGAAGGTTGCTAGATCGAATCCCTGAGCCGACAAGGTAAAACATCTGTTGTTCTGCCCCTGAACAAGGCCGTCATTGTAAATAAGAATTTGTTCTTAACTGACTTTCCTAGTTAAATAAAGGTTAAAAAAATAAAAAAAATAAAAGTGAGGATAGGACAACCAGGTCCCACAGGACCAAACCTACTGTACATTCTCATATCGCCACAAGCAACTGCTCTTTGTAGTGATGGCTCTATTGGATAATGTAGTGTTAGGTAGTGTCAGCTGTTGTATCGCCATGGCTTCATCAAAGCACATATAGAGACATATACTATACTCATTATTAACATGTTATCCAGACAGGTCTTGTGTTTTATCATCATTATTAACATGTTATCCAGACAGGTCTTGTGTTTTATCATTATTATTAACATGTTATCCAGACAGGTCTTGTGTTTTATCATCATTATTAACATGTTATCCAGACAGGTCTTGTGTTTTATCATTATTATTAACATGTTATCCAGACAGGTCTTGTGTTTTATCATTATTATTAACATGTTATCCAGACAGGTCATTATTAACATGTTATCCAGACAGGTCTTGTGTTTTATCATCATTATTAACATGTTATCCAGACAGGTCTTGTGTTTTATCATTATTATTAACATGTTATCCAGACAGGTCATTATTAACATGTTATCCAGACAGGTCTTGTGTTTTATCATCATTATTAACATGTTATCCAGACAGGTCTTGTGTTTTATCATTATTATTAACATGTTATCCAGACAGGTCTTGTGTTTTATCATTATTATTAACATGTTATCCAGACAGGTCATTATTAACATGTTATCCAGACAGGTCTTGTGTTTTATCATCATTATTAACATGTTATCCAGACAGGTCTTGTGTTTTATCATCATTATTAACATGTTATCCAGACAGGTCTTGTGTTTTATCATCATTATTAACATGTTATCCAGACAGGTCATTATTAACATGTTATCCAGACAGGTCTTGTGTTTTATCATTATTATTAACATGTTATCCAGACAGGTCATTATTAACATGTTATCCAGACAGGTCTTGTGTTTTATCATCATTATTAACATGTTATCCAGACAGGTCTTGTGTTTTATCATCATTATTAACAATTTTATCCAGACAGGTCTTGTGTTTTATCATCATTATTAACATGTTATCCAGACAGGTCTTGTGTTTTATCATTATTATTAACATGTTATCCAGACAGGTCTTGTGTTTTATCATTATTATTAACATGTTATCCAGACAGGTCTTGTGTTTTATCATTATTATTAACATGTTATCCAGACAGGTCTTGTGTTTTATCATTATTATTAACATGTTATCCAGACAGGTCATTATTAACAGGTTATCCAGACAGGTCTTGTGTTTTATCATTATTATTAACATGTTATCCAGACAGGTCATTATTAACATGTTATCCAGACAGGTCTTGTGTTTTATCATCATTATTAACATGTTATCCAGACAGGTCTTGTGTTTTATCATCATTATTAACATGTTATCCAGACAGGTCTTGTGTTTTATCATCATTATCAACATGTTATCCAGACAGGTCTTGTGTTTTATCATTATTATTAACATGTTATCCAGACAGGTCTTGTGTTTTATCATTATTATTAACATGTTATCCAGACAGGTCTTGTGTTTTATCATCATTATTAACATGTTATCCAGACAGGTCATTATTAACATGTTATCCAGACAGGTCTTGTGTTTTATCATTATTATTAACATGTTATCCAGACAGGTCATTATTAACATGTTATCCAGACAGGTCTTGTGTTTTATCATTATTATTAACATGTTATCCAGACAGGTCATTATTAACATGTTATCCAGACAGGTCTTGTGTTTTATCATCATTATTAACATGTTATCCAGACAGGTCATTATTAACATGTTATCCAGACAGGTCTTGTGTTTTATCATCATTATTAACATGTTATCCAGACAGGTCTTGTGTTTTATCATTATTATTAACATGTTATCCAGACAGGTCATTATTAACATGTTATCCAGACAGGTCTTGTGTTTTATCATTATTATTAACATGTTATCCAGACAGGTCTTGTGTTTTATCATCATTATTAACATGTTATCCAGACAGGTCTTGTGTTTTATCATTATTATTAACATGTTATCCAGACAGGTCATTATCAACATGTTATCCAGACAGGTCTTGTGTTTTATCATCATTATTAACATGTTATCCAGACAGGTCTTGTGTTTTATCATCATTATTAACATGTTATCCAGACAGGTCTTGTGTTTTATCATTATTATTAACATGTTATCCAGACAGGTCTTGTGTTTTATCATCATTATTAACATGTTATCCAGACAGGTCTTGTGTTTTATCATCATTATTAACATGTTATCCAGACAGGTCTTGTGTTTTATCATCATTATTAACATGTTATCCAGACAGGTCTTGTGTTTTATCATTATTATTAACATGTTATCCAGACAGGTCTTGTGTTTTATCATCATTATTAACATGTTATCCAGACAGGTCATTATTAACATGTTATCCAGACAGGTCTTGTGTTTTATCATTATTATTAACATGTTATCCAGACAGGTCATTATTAACATGTTATCCAGACAGGTCTTGTGTTTTATCATTATTATTAACATGTTATCCAGACAGGTCTTGTGTTTTATCATCATTATTAACATGTTATCCAGACAGGTCATTATTAACATGTTATCCAGACAGGTCTTGTGTTTTATCATCATTATTAACATGTTATCCAGACAGGTCTTGTGTTTTATCATTATTATTAACATGTTATCCAGACAGGTCATTATCAACATGTTATCCAGACAGGTCTTGTGTTTTATCATCATTATTAACATGTTATCCAGACAGGTCTTGTGTTTTATCATCATTATTAACATGTTATCCAGAAAGGTCATTATCAACATGTTATCCAGACAGGTCTTGTGTTTTATCATCATTATTAACATGTTATCCAGACAGGTCTTGTGTTTTATCATCATTATTAACATGTTATCCAGAAAGGTCATTATCAACATGTTATCCAGACAGGTCTTGTGTTTTATCATCATTATTAACATGTTATCCAGACAGGTCTTGTGTTTTGTCATCATTATCAACATCTTATCCAGACAGGTCTTGTGTTTTATCATCATTATTAACATGTTATCCAGACAGGTCATTATTAACATGTTATCCAGACAGGTCTTGTGTTTTATCATCATTATTAACATGTTATCCAGACAGGTCTTGTGTTTTATCATCATTATTAACATGTTATCCAGACAGGTCTTGTGTTTTATCATCATTATTAACATGTTATCCAGACAGGTCATTATTAACATGTTATCCAGACAGGTCTTGTGTTTTATCATCATTATTAACATGTTATCCAGACAGGTCATTATTAACATGTTATCCAGACAGGTCTTGTGTTTTATCATCATTATTAACATGTTATCCAGACAGGTCTTGTGTTTTATCATCATTATTAACATGTTATCCAGAAAGGTCATTATCAACATGTTATCCAGACAGGTCTTGTGTTTTATCATCATTATTAACATCTTATCCAGACAGGTCTTGTGTTTTATCATTATTATTAACATGTTATCCAGACAGGTCTTGTGTTTTATCATCATTATTAACATGTTATCCAGACAGGTCATTATTAACATGTTATCCAGACAGGTCTTGTGTTTTATCATTATTATTAACATGTTATCCAGACAGGTCTTGTGTTTTATCATTATTATTAACATGTTATCCAGACAGGTCTTGTGTTTTATCATCATTATTAACATGTTATCCAGACAGGTCATTATTAACATGTTATCCAGACAGGTCTTGTGTTTTATCATTATTATTAACATGTTATCCAGACAGGTCATTATTAACATGTTATCCAGACAGGTCTTGTGTTTTATCATCATTATTAACATGTTATCCAGACAGGTCTTGTGTTTTATCATCATTATTAACATGTTATCCAGACAGGTCTTGTGTTTTATCATCATTATTAACAATTTTATCCAGACAGGTCTTGTGTTTTATCATCATTATTAACATGTTATCCAGACAGGTCTTGTGTTTTATCATCATTATTAACATGTTATCCAGACAGGTCTTGTGTTTTATCATCATTATTAACATGTTATCCAGACAGGTCTTGTGTTTTATCATCATTATTAACATGTTATCCAGACAGGTCTTGTGTTTTATCATCATTATTAACATGTTATCCAGACAGGTCTTGTGTTTTATCATCATTATTAACATGTTATCCAGACAGGTCTTGTGTTTTATCATCATTATTAACATGTTATCCAGACAGGTCTTGTGTTTTATAAAAACACATAGAAACGTACATCATTATCAACTTCAGCTGAGAGGTCATCTTTTGCAGGGGTCGACGGTTTGAAGTTCTCCTTCGATCTATCACTTCCTGGGAAGAGGACGTCACGGAAAAGCCCCGGCTCCAGAAAGGTGAGATGGAGGAAAGGATGACGTAAACGTGGAGACATAAAAAAAGTGAATAACCACAGTGGAGAAATGACTTTAAATGCTGTCACAGTTCACACACCTCACTATGAATGTCACCGTGGCAACAGTACAGCTGTGATGTTTACATTAAAGTTAGTCATCTTTCGGTAGTCGTAAAGGCTTGAGGTGGATTTCCTTCTTTAATCTGTGTTATTTGAGGATGTTAATCCTGCTTGTCTCTTTTGACCTGTCTGTCTCAGATTGAGGTGATGCATGACTACCAGGAGAATAGGAGCTCCTTGCTCGCCAGCCTGGAGGGAGAGGACAGCCCAGACCTTCTCAAACGGTCTGTCTACTCATCCTCTATATAATCCCTCTGTAGTCTTCCTGATTCCTTATGTTCAGACATAATACTAATGAGGCCCTGTGTCTCCACAGTCACGTGATGAGGGAGCTAATCGAGACAGAGAGAGTCTATGTGGAGGAGCTGCTGTCAGTGCTGCTGGTGAGAAGATACACAGCAGCGTTTCACCATTTCTGGATTACTACAGAGATTTCTCTATGCTGATGTGTGTATATGCGCGTAGGGATACAGGGGAGAGATGGAGAACCCAGGCCTTTCAGGGCTCCTGCCCCCCATCCTGCAAAGTAAGAAAGACATCCTGTTTGGAAACATGCCTGAGATCTACAACTTCCACAGCAGGCAAGGACACACACACACACACACACATTCACATACACACACAAAATATACACACAAAATACACACACACACACACACACACAAAATATACACACACACACACACACACACACACACACACACACACACACAAAATATACACACACACAAAATATACACCCTGTGGTTTAGAGGAAGGATCCTCACTGTCATTAATGTTGTTTGGTTCAATCTCACAGTTCATTGAGACTCCAATCATTGCATCCACATAGCCTCTATGAACTAATGCTTCATCTTAAAAACAACCATGTCTCCAGTACACTAGCTACACTGAGCAAAAATATCAACGCAATATGTAAGTGTTGGTTTCATGAGCTGAAATAAAAAAAATCCAGAAACGTCCATTCGCACAAAAAAAAGCTTTTTTCTCTCAAATGTTGTGCACAAATTGGTTTACATCCCTGTTAGTGAGCATTTCACCTTGGCCTATCAAGAAGCTGATTAAACAGCATGATCATTACACAAGTGCAGTTTTGTCGCACAACACAATGCCACAGATTTCTCACATTTTGAGGGAGGTTGCAATTGGCATGCTGACTGCAGGAATGTCCACCAGAGGTGTTGCCAGAGAATTTTATGTTAATTTCTCTACCATAAGCCGCCGCCAACGTCATTTTAGAGAATTTGGCAGTCTGTCCAACCGGTCTCACAACCGCGGACCACGTGCATGGCGTCGTGTGGACGAGCGGTTTGCTGATGTCAACATTGTGAACAGAGTGGTGGCGGTAGGGTTATGATATGGGCAGGCATAAACTACAGACAACGAACACAATTGCATTTTATCGATGGCAATTGAAATGCACAGAAATACCATGATGGAATTCTGAGGTCCATTTCACTTAAAGTATGTGACCAACAAATGCATATCTTTAATCCCAGTCATATGAAATCCATAGATTAGGGCCTAATGAATTTATTTAAATTTACTGATTTCCTTATATGAACTGTAACTCAGTAAAATCTTATAAATTGTTGCATTCATATTTGTTCAGTGTACTAGCCAGTTTCCTCTACCAGCTGTGTTAGTTCAAGTGTTTATTAGTGGTTCTGTCTATCACAGGAGGTTGGTGAACTTAATTGGGGAGGATGGGCTAGTGGTAATAACGGGAGTAGAATCAGTGGAATGGTATAATACATCAGACATATGGTTTCCATGTGTTTGATGCCATTCCATTCGCTCCGTTTCGGCCATTATTATTATGAGCAGCCTCCTGTGATCTGCATTCTCTATATCCTGCCTGCTGGTCCTGCTCCCCTGCTGGGCTGAATGGCTTAATTGAATGACTGCATGAGGCCCTAAGCCAATTAGAGCCTCTCTAACTGGTGTTAAATGTGAGTTGCTCAAACAAGCATTTGATTATGCCAACGAGAGAGGAAACTGGCAGACACAGGGGGCTCAGTGGCACGGCTGTGTGGGTGACCCCAGTCATTAACTATGGAGGAGGGCAGGATAGTGGCCTACTGTGAGGCTGACTGTGTGGTGATGGTTGCTGCTGTGTGTGGTTAGGGTATGACCTATTGACTTGACCTGTCTGTGACCTTTGACCTCTGACTCATGATCTCTTGCTTCGACAGGGTGTTCCTGCAGGACCTGGAGGGCTGCCTGGAGACCCCAGAGGGAGTAGGGGCCTGCTTTCTGGAGCGGGTGAGGAAAGTCTATTGTGTGTGTACATGTCTGTGGTTGTTTCTGAACAATGTCTTTACCTACAGTATATGTGTGTTTGTCTTGCATGGATGGTGTGTCATTGGAAATGTTTGTGTGTATTTCCAGAAGGAGAATTTCCAGGTGTATGAGTGTTACTGTCAGAATAAGTCTCGCTCAGAGTCCTTATGGAGGCAGTTCTCAGACTGTGCCTTTTTCCAGGTGAAGCCATGTTTTTGTCTGTCAGCCCACTACTGCTCCCTATTGATACTTAGCCATAAAATTCATTTTTTTAATGGCACAAAATGACATATTATTTCAAATAGATTCACTGCTGTGGTAAAGCAGTATTAAAGCCTTCCCAATCTTGTCCTTCCTCGACATATTCTACAGGAGTGCCAGAAGAAGCTGGAGCACAAACTGGGCCTGGATTCTTACCTGCTGAAACCAGTACAACGCCTTACCAAGTACCAGCTACTACTGAAGGTATGACACACACACCTCTACACAGCATACCATGCCACTATTGCAGTGTCTATAGTAGATAAAACTATGCAGAACCTTTATCATAATTCAATGTCCCAAAATCCTGTAAATGACAACAGCACTCTTACATAACCTAGCCCTACAGAGGAACATTCATTTCAATGAATTGAATGCATGACATTAGGGATTACAGATTAAATTACAGAGAAATCCCATCTGGTTAATGGGGACTGCTACCAAATGTTTTTCCTGTGTTAGTCCCTGTTAAAAGACAAAATAAGGAAAATCATACGCGCAACACATCTATTTTATAGTACAGCTGGAGAATTTGGGATTTCAACTTTTATCAGATATTGATGTGTACCAGACAATGATTTGTGTGTGTGTGTGTGTGTGTGTGTGTGTGTGTGTGTGTGTGTGTGTGTGTGTGTGTGTGTGTGTGTGTGTGCGCGCGCGCTAGGAGCTACTGAAGTACAGTCCAGGAGGCTGTGAGGGGACCTCGGAGCTACAGGGGGCGCTAGCAGCCATGCTGGACCTCCTCAAGTCAGTCAATGACTCCATGCATCAGATCGCCATCACAGGTTACCAGGTGGGGCCTCCTGGTGCTTCAGCCCTGTGCTGCTGACACTGTACAGCAAAGTGGTTGAATCTGATCATAGCATACAGTGTATTGGCAATTTATACAATTCTGTCAGTATGTGTAGCATTAGATTAACTAACTAAACCAGTCCCTATGTGTTGAACTGTGTATGAGCCAGTCTCTGACCTTGTCTGTGTATCGTTCACCCAGGGAGAGTTGTCTGACCTGGGCCGGGTGCTGATGCAGGGCTCCTTTAGTGTGTGGATCAGCCATAAGAAAGGCCCCACCCGTATGAAGGAGCTGGCCCGCTTCAAGCCCATGCAGAGACACCTGTTCCTGTATGAGAGAGCCCTGCTCTTCTGCAAGCGCAGGGAGGAGCATGGAGAGGGTGCAGACAAGACCCCCTCCTACAGCTTCAAGCACTGTCTCAAGGTGTGTGTGTGAAGGCGGTACTCTCTGACACGTGCTGCCTTTCGGAACGGTCTCCAGTGGGATGTTTGTTTTGGTTTGTGTGTCAAGGCGAGTGTGTGTGTGTTAATATGCACAGGGCATGGCGGATGGTGTCACACCACCAGATGTTCTCCTCTTGATTTTTTATTGAGCCCCTGAGCTTCCTGCCGTCACATGGAGGTGTGTGGGCCAGCCGTGTAGCATGTAGCTGACGTGTGGCTGACGTGTGATGCATGACGTCTGCTTGTAGGCCCCAGGTTCAATCAGTATGTGTGCGTAACAGTCAGTGTGTGTGTGTGTGTCATGACAGATGAGTGCGGTGGGGATTACAGAGAACGTCAAGGGAGATGTGAAAAAGTTTGAGATCTGGTACAGTGGCAGGGAGGAGGTGTACTTAGTTCAGGTAAGGACTACCTCTACTTTGTGAAGTGACTGTTGAAATGATTCATGCCACCCAGAAGCAGCGTATGTTCACCACAAAAGAACTCTAGACAATAACCACCACCCACTGACTTGTTTGTCATCTGCGTGCTGTTCTGTTCTTTGTTCTGCCTTCTTTGTCAACTTCATGTTATGATTTGTTATGTATTGTTACAGTGAAATATGTGTTATGTTACTGTGGTGCCATTTTGAAATCATGCCTGTAAGATGCAAATAAAATGTCTTCACAAAAGAATAAGTATTCTGTCTATCTTGTCATTGTGTTTTGTTACCATACATTGACTGTGTTCTAATCTTATCTCCCAGGCCCCCACAGTGGAGGTTAAGATGGCTTGGCTCAATGATCTGCGAAGGATCCTCACCAACCAGCAGAAACTCCTCAAAGGTTTTGGATGTCACTCACATCACTCTCCACAGCACACCCAACAAAGAGTTGGTTTACGGTAATTCATCTCAGACATCCTCTCTCTGGTTCTCTTTTTTCTTTCAGATGAGCATTGTGTCAACAACCAGATGCCAGACCACATTCAACTGTCTCCGCCCTTGTCTGAGAGGTATGTTGGGTGTAAGACACAGCAGCTCCCAACTGATGGTGTGAGTGTGGCAGGCAGTTATGTGACCTGTTGACACGGTTATGATATGTGGTGTTGGGGACCATATCAACAAGCAGGTATTAAGCTGGGAAATAGAAAATGAAAGGAAGAAGGTTAAGGAGCTGATGTGTGAAGAGAAGATGTGTGTGAATGCTCCACTCTCTCCTTTGCTGTCTGGTTGCTGTCCTCCCCTCCCCTTGCAGGGGTGTGCGGCCGTCCGGAGGGGCTCCTAAGGGCTGTCTGCCGGGGCTGGACTTTGTCTCGCTGTCCGCCAATGTCTTTCAGTGTCTGCGCTCCCGGAGTCCACACCCTCGAAGCCCCCGGCAACGCCCCCGGCCCCGCCCCCCCAACCGACCCCGCCCCCAGCGCCACTGACCCGCCCTGGCACTCAGTGGTAAACTCAGCCCAGCTCTGCATGCCTCGGCCAGGCTCGGCATGGCCCAGCTTGGGGACCTAAACCACCCACAGGGCTGCTGTGTTTGCATACTGACCGTCATCTGCAACCCATTTAATAGCAGACTCCATTCGGCTCATAAATTGCCAGATACGCTTTTCATGTCTTGAGAGACCAATGTCCCAACAGGCCTTCCATTTCAGACATCTTACCCCAAATGACTGCACCCATCTTTGCATGGGATTTTCAATTTAGCATGGAATGCAAAACAAATAAACAAAAGACGTATTGATTTCCTCATGTTTCCAGCACCAGAACTGCTTCTGAGATGGGGCTCGCTTTTTGAGATTGAATATAACTGAAATGTCGCTAAATTATAGTAGGTATTTCAAACCCAAAATATAGACCACCTAATACACTGACGAACTAGGATCTTGTTAAATCGAGACCAGATCTTTCCATGCGCCAACATGTGTCTCAGTGTGAACTTGGTTGCACTTGGTCACATGGTTGCTATATGCTGTACTCTGTTTTGCTGCTCTGTGGGCTGTTTGGCTGGCGTCTGAAAGGTCATCATGGTGGTGTGAGATGAGTTTGAGAAGTTGTCCTTAACCACAGATCAAGGATCAGATGTTCCTCCGAAATGAGTAAAGGTTAGATCTATGGCTAAGGGCAGCTTCTACCTGGAGCATGAGTTCGTTAATTGATTAAGTCTAGTTAAATAAAGGTTAAATAAAAGGTATACAAATTGATTGTGTCGTGTTGTCTCTCCCACAGCAAACAGCAGAGGGCGTCGATCAGCTCAGAGGACACCGAGTCAGGGAGGAGCAGTCCAGACCCCCAGTTCCACTCCCCTCAACACCGGCGAAACCGACGCAGTGAGTACACCACTAACCCATACATGTACAATAGACTGGTTGCCAGACAACTTCACCAAAATGATGCACTCGCATCAATGGGGCAGAAGGCCTCGTGGTGTTATGATTTTTGAACGGTCAGATAGCTAGCAACAAGTGGCTGCCATGTGGGGAATAGTAGGTCTCTTGTTTCAGCTAGTTGTATCTTGTTATTGATACCATGTCTTGTTTTGAGGTGTTTTGACTGATGTCACCTGTATGCTAATATGGCGAAAATTCGCTAGCTAGCTAACCAACAACTGTAACGATGTATTTGAGAGACAACTAGTGGTTTTTGTGGAAATGTATGTTTTCAATAAACATTTGGAGATGAAATACAGTTCATATGTTGTCAATAATCCTTTTGAGTTGACAATTGTTTTGCCCCTAAATTGCGCACGCATCGGTTTTGTTTCTATGCAACTCACTTGTCTATACCCATAACATAATAAAGTAAATACTTGGTAACTATTTGTAATTATGGTGATTGGGTCAACAATGGTTATTGGGTCATGAGAGATGGTACATGAAACTCCTCTGAATTGACATTGGGTTTATGTGGGTATTAATACAATTGCAATCCCGGTTCCCTAAAGATGCAGGTATTTCACATGAAGGAGCACTGGGTGCATGGAGGAGCTGTGGGTGCATGGGGAAAAGTAGGGCTGGGATTTGTCAGCGACCTGAAGATACAATATTATAATGATACTTAGGTGCCGATACCATATGTATTGCAATTCTATATGTATCAAGATTATATATTTTTTTGCGATTCAATGTTCCAAGAGAAAGCCATGCGAAAATTTGTTTTGGTGGTAAAAGTTCTCAAAACCATTTAAACATTTTAGAAAGAAGATGGAGAACAAGGTATAGGATGATAAATCCTGCAGTTTTATCGCTGGTACAGTGCACTAGCGCTAGCTAACATTACAAATCGATACTTGGGAGTCACAGTATTGATATAAAATCTGCAAAAATAATAACGCAATACTCTACAGTATAGATTTTTTCCCCTATCCCTAGAAAAAATATAATTTGATTGTCAATGACTCCGTTTTTAATTTTAATTTATCGCCATAGTTACCACGTATTTACTTCAGGTATTTCTGGTACTTCATTAAGGCACTATATAAGGAGAGACAAGCAAAATGTAACTCAAAACTAAAATGTGTGTAATATCCAGGTTGGCCCGGCGCGCCTCACTCAGTAGACATCTGTGAGGGTCTGGAGGAGTGGGGTGGAGGTGAGGACCCCTCTCAGCCGTCAGACACCGAGGAGGAGGACGCTGCTCAGCTGGTGAGATGGGTTCTCTACAACATCAATACAACCACTCATCTGTATTTAAACACTAACACACTGTGTGGCCTCGTTCCTTACCCAGGACCTTTAAATATGCTTATCAGAAAGGTTAAAGGAACCTCTTCAAGCTCCCTACGTTTAAAGTGGACACTACACGTTTAAAAGGCATACTCTAGTAGGCTACAGTTCTACATATCCTAGTGTAACAGAATTGTGTCTGTCCTCCCAGGCTCCAGGCAGATATAAGGCCTTGGCTGAATGTTCACGATACGGCCCAGATGACCTCACCATCAAGCGCGGCGATGTCATCCAGCTGCAGCACGAGGACAGCGAAGGCCACTGGTGAGTGTCGACAGTGTCATTTGTCTGGTGGTAAAGTTGGTTGCCAATGGCAGAACCTTATTTGACACGGCTTTGACATGGGCTATGGGCCGACTGGAGCCTAATATAGCAGGTGTGAAGACTTAACGACAAAACAGACAGCGTAGGAGAATGGTTAAAAGCAGCGTGTAGCAGTCCTATCGGCTACCATTTTATTTTCATTTCACAACAATTCTACATGTTGAATGGGCACCATTCGTCAACACCCAGCAGGTTATCTTCTGCACACCGCTGCGCTCTGCCAATTTCATTATCGTGTGTCCTGCCCTTCACCTTAAAGGTCCAATGCAGCCGTTTGTATCTCAATATTAAATCAGTAAGTACTGTGATTATTTTCAATTAAGATGGTCAAATAAATACATTTGCTTCTTAGCAATGAGCAATTTCTCGAGCAAGAATGTTGCTAGGACTGTCAGAGTGGTCTGAGTGGGGAGGGGAAAACTGAAAACTATCTGTTATTGGCAGAGAGGCTTGGAACTCTATTTCTTATTGACCTATTAACTAATTGACCCCCTGGTGTTGTCACCAGGCAGGCAAAAACTCCCATTCCACCAAAACAGGTTGAAATGTCATGTTTTTTTCAAACAGCTCTAACACTAAAATGGCCTTATCATAATTTTCACAATTTCTCAGTAATATTCAAAACTCAGTGTGATTTTTTTGTTTTTTTTTGTTTTGTTTTTGTTTAATGAGAAACAGTAATATCACGTTTTTGACTGTACTGGGCCTTTAACTCCTCTAAAGCCTCCCTCCCTCACTCCATCTCCAGGCTGGTGAAGAACCTGAGTCGCAGACAGGAGGGTATCATCCCAGTCCCCAACCTGCACATGATTCTGGGAAACGGCAGTAGAGGACAGTCCACCAGACTAGGAGGTAAGGTTAGTGTTACAGTACAGAGGAAGAGGTTTCTAAAGCCATTTGTACTCTCAACCCTCCTCTCTGACATGTAGCTCATTAGATGGGTTTGTTTGAATCATTTGTGCCTCCTATCTTTTATGCAGATCCATGGAATCTGAAGGCCAGAAAGCTCAGCTCCCCTTAGAGGAAAAATGCTGTCTTCAAGTGCTCGTGGGAACTGGGAAAGTGGTTAGTCGGAACCTCGTATTTCCCACTTCGGAGGAGCATTGGAAGGCAGCAACACCTTTTTGTTGGACCTTTACAAAGATTGACAGACTGAAAAGACAGACTGTTTTCCATTAGACATTGTGAGGTCATGACTGATGGAATATCTTAAACTCTGCTTCCTCAAAGTAGCCAATTGAAGAAGGACATAGGAGTTTTAGGTCTGGATTTTTGATTGACATTTTTCTGGGCCAGTAACATGAGGACCTGTTTTTTGCCCACCATGATGGACAGTGGACACACTTTATGAATGTTACCCTCCAAACACTTTAGACAGCACAGGGTTCTACCAGCACAAAGACACACGGTTTGGTGAAGGACAAGGGACACGTGAAAAGGTTTGGGACTTAAAATTCAATCCCCCACTTCCTCTTAGACCCAGCCAATGGGCTTTTCTGTTGGGCTGCTGTAGCTGGATTAAATCCATGGACTCTAGTTCTCTGAGGGATTCTTAACCGTCATTGCTAATCAGTGAGAATGCAGTTGGTGTTTGTATGTTTATGTGTGTTCTTATGCGTCATAATAATCCGGGTTTTCGCCTGAAACATTTCTTAAAAAGAGACTTTTGTACATAGCTATGTAATTCATTTTTGATGTGTATACTTGAATGTTGGTCTATTGTTTGTTGACGTTCATTTATTCTACATGCTCATGTTGTTTAGGTATCCATCCTGTCTTGTTCCTTAAGGCAGCCTTCTCTTAGCTCTCCAAGAGTTGAAATGCCAAAACGTGCCGTGCCATAATGCCTTTTTATTCCTGCAATGTTGGAATCGAGCTCCTCTTTGATAAATGTACTGTTTGCTCCGCAATATCAAACGCAGTCTTGCTTCTACCTCACATCAGACCTATACTCAACTGGCACGTTATTCATGCTTATAAGCGAAATGCAAGCTGAAAGCTTTACTATATTTTCAAAGGCTCTAGAGAAATTGAGCTCTCCATGAACGCAATACCTCCTTCATATTTTCCTGATTCATACCTATTCTTTTTCAGTTTTATTTCCGAAGCTCAGTGTGTGTCAATGGCGAGGAGACACACCGCCCCAATATAAATAAAGTTGTTAAGATGTCACGGATGGTGAATTCCGACATCTTGTGAGGTGATGGTGATTGATAGAAGGGTACTCCTCAGGTCTTATAAGAGCTACTGCCAGCGTGGCGCCAGCAAAGACTGATGTCATTCTCCCCAGGATTTCACTATCTGTCTCCCCGGTGTGAGCAGCCCTCTGCCTGTGACAGCACAAAATGGAGCGAGAGAGAGCTGGATCAAGAGAGAGGGAGAAATGTTGCACTCTCTTCCTCTACTCGTCTCTTCCACGGCCTTGCAATTAATCTTACGCTTCCCATTAAACAGGATCATACAGCAAACATGAAATATACCCGCTATGTCGAACGCTTAATTAAATATTGATTGCGGACTTATATGAATTTACTACATCAAATCAAGGCCCCAGTCGGAGGCCTGCCTTTGATATTCTGCGTTTGATGTGGAAATGAGCCAGGATAACAGCGGGAGCACAGCTCCACACTACTAATGTCTTCTTATTCATTAATTAATTTTGCTATCAAGTTGTTCCTTCGCGGCGGTAAGCAGCTGTGCAGCCCAGTAAAATGATGTCTATCTACCCTTAACGGAGACCTGCTTGACTGCTGCACATCGCATCAATGGGTTTCTCTCCTCATATGGCAGAATTAGCTGGGTTTTCTTTTTTTGTGCTCCAAAATGCTGCACATTTTGCACTGAACTGTGATGTTCAAAAATAGAGACAGAAATATGCTTGAAAATGCTGTGCATCTTTGACAAGCGCTGTAAGCTTGTTGCTAAGTGTTTCTCATAAGAGAACATAGCATGGCAACTGAATATTGACTGAACGTGGCAGGTTTCAGGTTTTTATTATTGTTCTACAGTCATCGTTGTTGATTGGCTGCTTTTTTATACAGCTTCAGTATTGTATATAGACCAAATAAAGTATTTATTGAAATAATACAGATTTGTTCTGCGCCTTAGAGTTTAATGTTTTTTTCTATAGTAGAATACAATAAAGCAGTGTTAGTTGCTTGCATACAGCCATTTGCCAGTAAATTATAGTTTTTGTTTTCTGAATAAGCATAATAAATGTTCAGTAGGCATAAGCATCTGTTCGCCATACAGGTCTCTATCATGTAAAGCTTATCTTCACCAGCAGATGGAGGTAAGAAGCTGCAAGAAGACGCTCTCTCTTTGAATACAAAACAGACACATCTCCTGAACCCCAAAAGACCTGGAACAAAAAAAGCCAGCGTGGGCCCTGAGTGTCAAAGGTCAGGGGTTAGTCATCCAGGACGTCATGCAGCGTGCGCTTGGTCACTGACATAACGTGACGTATCCATCTATAGTAATGCGACACTCTGGTGTATACCCCATACTTCCCATCCTTGGCACACTCCTCCCCCCAGCTCACTATCCCTGTCAGGAACCAGGTGTCATGGTAACGGTTGGTATGGGGACCCCCGCTGTCCCCCTGGCACGAGTCTTTGGCCACGTGAGCATAGCCGGCACAGAACATATACTTGGTGATACGGGCACTACTGCTATCCTTACACAACGTCCTCTCTGTAAATGGCACCTCTACCTTCTGTAGTAAGTGAGACGTGGCCCCCTGGAAGCGTGTGCGACCCCAGCCGCTGACCGTAGCCGGGGACTGATCCGTCACCAGGTCCTCGGCGAAGACCTTGGGCCCCAGGCAAATGGGTCTGGCGTGGGAGGAGAATGTGATGGGGTTGTGCAGGCGCAGCAGGGCGATGTCGTGGTTGTACAGACTCTGCTGGGAGTCGTAGAGCGGATGTTTGTATTGCTTCGACACCTCGTGGTCCTGTTCCGTGCCCTCTTTGTAATTGATGTTATGCTCCCCTGGAGAGATACAATAACTAAATGAAGCAAGCAAGTAATCCATCTGTAATCAATCAATATGAATCGTCCTAGTAGAGAATTTAGTTTTAGTCATAGATACAAATCATACACCTATGAACACGCTCCTGTGTAAAGTAGTGAGAATGTACCGTAGCTGAGCTAAAAAAACGAACCGGAATTGTGCCTTACCCACTCTGACGAAAAAAGATCCCTGCTGTCCCTCCACCAGACAGTGGGCAGCAGTGATGACCCACAACTGACTGAGGATAGAGCCCCCACAGAACACCTGACCACTGGGCCTCTGCACCAGAGCTGCCTGGGGGAGTAGAGAGCAGGGAGAGCCCGTTACATACAGTACCACTCAAAAGTTTGGACACACCTACTCATTCAAGAGTTTTTCTTAATTTGTACTATTTTCTAAACTGTAGAATAATAGTGAATACATCACAACTCTGAAATAACACCAAATGAATCATGTAGTAACCAAAAAAGTGTTAAACAAATCTAAATATATTTTAGATTCTTCAAAGTAGCCATCCTTTGCCTTGATGACAGCTTTGCACACTCTTGGCATTCTCTCAACCAGCTTCACCTTGAATGCTTTTCCTACAGTCTTGAAGGAGTTCCCACATATGCTGAGCACTTGTTGGCTGCTTTTCCTTCACTCTGCGGTCCAACTCATCCCAAACCATCTAAATTGGGTTAAAGTTTGGTGATTTTGGACGCCAGGTCATCTGATGCAGCTCTCCATCACTCTCCTTCTTGGTCAAATAGCCAGGAGGTGTGTTTTGGGTCATTGTCCTGTTAAAAAACAAATTATAGTCCCACTAAGCGCAAACCAGATGGAATGGCGTATCGCTGCAGAATGCTGTGGTAGCCATGCTGGTTAAGTGTGCCTTGAATTCTAAATAAATCACAGACAGTGTCACCAGCAAAGCACCATCACGCCTCTTCTTCCATGCTTCACGGTGGGAACCACACATGTGGATATCATCCGTTCACCTACTCTGTGTCTCAACAAAGACATGGCGGTTGGAACCAAAAATCTCAAATTTGGACTCATCAAACCAAAAGACAGATTTCCACTGATCTAATGTCCATTGCTCGTTTCTTGGCCCAAGCAAGTCTCTTCTTATTATTGGTGTCCTTTAGTAGTGGTTTCTTTGCAGCAATTTGACCATGAAGGCCTGATTCACACAGTCTCCTCTGAACAGTTGATGTTGAGATGTGTCTGTTACTTGAACTCTGAAGAATTTATTTGGGATGTAATTTCTGAGGCTTGTAACTGTAATAAATTCTTCTCTGCAGCAGAGGTAACTCTGGGTCTTCCATTCCTGTGGTGGTTCTCATGAGAGACAGTTTCATCATAGCGCTTGATGGCTTTTGCGACTGCTCTCGGAGAAACATTCAAAGTTCTTGAAATGTTCTGAATTGACTGACCTTCATGTCTTAAAGTAATGATGGACTGTTGTTTCTCTTTGCTTATTTGAGCCGTTCTTGCCATAATATGGACTTGGTCTTTTACCAAATAAGGCTATCTTCTGTATACCACCCCTACCTTGTCACAACACAACTGATTGGCTCAAACACATTAAGAAGGGAAGACATTCCACAAATTAACTTTTAACAAGGCGCACCTGTTAATTGAAATGCATTCCAGGTGATTACCTCATGAAGCTGGTTGAGAGAATGCCAAGAGTGTGCAAAGCTGTCATCAAGGCAAATGGTGGCTACTTTGAAGAATCTCAAATTTCAAATATATTTTGATTTGTTTATCACTGTTTTTGGTTACCACAGGATTCCATGTTTTATTTTATGGTTTTGATGTCTTCACTATTATTCTACAATGTAGAAAATAGTAAAAAATAAAGGAAAACCTTTTAATGTGTAGGTGTGTCCAAACTTTTGACTGGTACTGTATATCGGTATGTAGCTCTTTTCAAGGACCCAGAGATGCTTAAACATACATTCACCCGTGCATAGTGCATCTAGGTATTTTCCCCTCTTACCTGCCATGGGATATCTCCAGGGGTGACTGTGTCGCCACCTACAATACGTATTCTGGCGTTGAGTTCTCTGACGGGGGGCCTGGTGGTATTGGCTGGGGTGAGGGAGGGGGTTGTAGTGACGTTGGCATCTGACCTTGTGTTCTTAAGGGTGAGTAAGGATCTAGACATTTCCGTGATCACAGTCCGCCTGTCTCTGCCACAAGGAAACTCCACTGGTGGCATACAAATCCAAATGAAGGAGGGCTGGGTGGTAACACTACATCAAGTTACTCTACACCAATGTCGTAACATTGTAATCACACTACTGTATTGAGATGTTGCTACACATTACTTTGGTAAGACTATGGTAAATGTATAACAAGACGTGTGAATGTTGTGGCTACCTTCAGGATTGCAGTTGACTCGATCCTGCGCCAGCTTGTAGCCCTCTGCACAGCTACACTCTGCCCCATAGGTGCCCAGGCTCTCGCAGAAGTGCATACATTCTCCATTATTCACCGCACACTGTCTAGCTGTTACTGTGGGGAGAAACGTACATCATCAATCCACATCTCTAAAGTAATGAGGCATGTTAAATAATATAGAAAATAGAATAAGTAAGTATGGTTGCGATTGTTATGGCGAACATGTGGTTTTACAACCGTGTTATCGCAATGTTATAGGAGTGACGTCCAGGCAGAGTTTACATAGAGCGTCCTCAACTGGTTTAAGCTGGACAAACCTGCCCCGAACTGACTGAAATGGAGGACATTTGTCAAGGCAAATGCTACTTATAGGAGCCAATGGCTTAAGTCAAGTAAGCCATTACAATGTTATTACTGTACCTATCTCACAGTTGGTCCCAGTGAAGCCTCGTAGACAGCTGCAGGAGTAGGATCCTTTCTGGTCTTTACAGGAGCCCTGGTTCAGACAGGGGGACGACTTACACTGGTCCCCATCTGAGACATAACAGAGCATTATTGATGCAATTTACGTTACACCAAGTTTCATAAACACACACACACACACGATAACATACGCACTATACATACACATGGATTTAGTACTGTAGATATGTGGTAGTGGTGGAGTAGGGGCCTGAGGGCACACAGTGTGTTGTGAAATCTGTGAATGTATTGTAATGTTTTTAAAATTGTATGAACTGCCTTCATTTTGCTGGACCCCAGGAAGAGGATCCATAATAAATACAAACACAAATACTGCTAAGCGCTACAGTTTGAAACCCACACAGCTTAATCCTCTCTGTTTGTGCCAACACGACAGTTAATCATTAAGCAAAGTCACCTTCATAACCGACCCAAAACTCCATCTGAAAAATAAATACAGAATCTTCAGAATATCACACGTTAACCCATTCATTACACAGTACCGTATTCATGGTGGAGTCTAACCCCACCATACACACACTCACCGTCTTCTCTTCATTCTCAAATGCTTCCCTGGCCTCCTCCAGGTCACACCTCTCCTCCAGACACTCTCTCTCCAGGTTCCCCCATAACATCTCCTCGAACATCCCTGTGTTGTGGCGCCTCTGTCTCCTCAGCACACTGTCTGCTGCCTGGCCTGACAGGAACACTGGGGCTGGAGGGCCAGAGGGAGATTGTAAGGCTGTTACAGTTACGGCTGGTGTATAACTGAGAGAGTAATATTGTTACTAGTGAGAAACCTACTGAAACCATCAGCAGTCAGAGCAGAACTTACCTCCCCAGCCCAGCCGGCAGTCTAGCAGCATCACACATAGGACGAGGAATAGGTAAACTGTTGCCATCCCTGTCTGATCTGATACTCTGGTATCACAATGCCCAATGCAGAGAAACACACACACAGTGGACACACTCTCACCAACTCCAAAGTACAGCTGTCTGTTTACTCTTGAACCACAGTGACAAGGTATGTTTGCTGTTAGTTTGTTTAGAGGCAATACATTGACATACTGTGGTGGATTTATAATTTTCTATTTGTACTTTTTGACCAGGCAGGTCAATTAAGAACAGCTTCTTATTTACAATGATGGTCTGGCTGGCTGGTGGAAATATCTGTGTACATCCTTTTGTGAACGGATTGTTTTTACATGTTTTTTTTCTCTCTGTGATGACTGATTTTTTTCTAATCGTTCTCTGATGTGTTCCTCTAGGTTTGGACTGTAATCAGAAACTGAGAGAATCCCCGTCTACAAAAAAACATGCATTTCATGTAATATACCACTAGATGGCGCACATGTCTATAAAACAATGTCTACCAAAGCTTTGATTGAACATCACGTCATACTGTACGCACACACCCACTGAGATGAAAGGGCTAGGGGTTAGCGTTTTCCCTGACCAGCTCACATTACCAGTACAAACACCAGGGACCTAATTTATCAACCGTGCGTAAATGTCTCACTAAATTCTGGCGTACGTGGAAATTCTAGGATTTGTGTGCGCCACAATTCATTGGGATTTATCAAACTGTCGCACGCAACATACGCATGTTTTCATTGATAAATCAGATCCATAATCTATTATACGTGTGTGCTGGTGAACGAGCGCTACAACCCCGCCTGAAAACGCCCTCATTCACATTTTATGGAAACAAAAACACCCTCATTTGCTGTATGATTTGGAAATGTTGGAAAGTGCAATAGCACATTTTATCACATTTCTGTAGAGGTGTGGGCAGAATGTTTCGATCTTTTGCAGGGACTTTATTCAACCTAAAATGCAAACTAATCGCCTATAGCTTGTGCCAAACACTGGCTGTGCATTCTGCATAATTTATTTCCTTTTCAAACAAATTAAAAGTAAATGCTAAAGCTCACACTATGCAAAATAATAATGGTTGTTCAATATTTAGTTTGTCAATAGATGATTGTGTTTCTATCTCCTGTCTTGGTATAGGCTCTGAGATTGAAGAGGCTATAATGTCGCGCTCCTATCTCAGTCACAGCAGTATTGCCGCTTCTATACTGTAGGCTACCGGTCTATTTACTTTCGAGCATGCTTGGCTATCGAATGAGTGGTGGATAAATGGTAGCCTAATATTTGTTGTGTAACGGGAGTAAAAATGTTGTCAGAAAATATTATTATGATTTGGGCCCATATAATAAAAGTCAAAGAAACACTTTACTCTACATGCTGTTATGAGATCACCTTACCAACGGCAAAAGCATTTATTTTATCATTAGCCTACGTTGTAATGCTTTTATTAGCCTACAATTATTATAATTCCTGTTCGTCAAACACTTCAATTTCCCTCAAAAGAACACCGTTTGCTTGTAATACAGTTCTTCAACCACTAGAAATGGTCTGAGATATTATTGGAGAAATGCACACTTTCCTGTCAAGTTTAAGATTTAATAAACGCCAACCTTTGCGGGAAAAGTCCCGCATGCAAGGATAGTATTTTTTGTGCTTATGCACTGTTGATAAATGAGGCCCCTGGTCCTAAGGTTAACCATACACCAGTGAATGGCTAGGCTAATGCAGCTCTCCTGGGTGCTGTGAGGATAGCGCTGATGCAGCATACTGCTGAGGGTCAGTGTCTGTGGTCCAACCCCAGTGTCACTACGTGGTCTGGCCTGGAGAATAGGAGCCCTTCCCTGGGCATATCCCCCTCCCTGTGGGGAGTCCCCGGGTGCTCTGATGGAGCGCCCTATTGACCCAGACCATTTATATTTCATTGAGTCGTTAAAAGCCTAAATAATTCATACTTAAGTAATTAGCACTGGGTTTTATGAGAGAGAGGTTAGGGTGAGTGTCGTTCAAACATGCTGACGTTGTTTTGATAGCCATCAGCAGCTACACCTTCCTTACTTTCTTTTCACAACCTTATTCATGAACTGTGGTTGCACTCCTGTATTTCTCCATGCGATCACCTCAGCCCTGGGATAAAGCAGGCATTTCCTGCCAAAGACAGCATCAACCCATTACTACGAAAACATGGAAACACATACCGTACATAATGCCATTTCTCAACAGTGGATAGACCTACTCCATCTGTCCTGTAGCCCTCTGACTCACAGCCCTGTTTAGCATGCTTAGTTGACATCTAAAAAAGGCCGTGTTAGACGGACCGCAGGAATCTAGGATGGGAGGAGACAAAAGCAGTCGGATTTATGAAGCAAAGGCCATTGAGTTCCTTGATGTGCATCTCAATCCTGGCTGCCACACGTCCAGAGCACAGCAGGGAATTGGTTGCCGGCTTCAATTAGATGATCTGCTACAATAGTGGATCAGGGCCGGGCCCAGCATGTAATAAACACCCTGATGCCTGCTCAGTGCCATCGATTGTACAGTAGCTCTTGGGGAAGGTAATGCTGGCTTGGGAGGAGTGGTACTCTGAGATTATATCTTTATAGATTCCACACACAACCCACGCCCGTGTTGTTGCCTTTTCATCGGCTGCAGGGAAGGATTCTAATTTGTAGAGGGGTTATTTTTGACGTGTTAAAACATCCCTCTGGCTGGCTGTGAATTGAAGTGCCTCCACAGACCAGACCAGCAGAGCCTGTTATATCTACACTAGGAGTAGTATGTCTCGATATACTCTGAATGGTTTCCAAGGAATTCAGTTGTATACAAACATAGGATTAGCTAATGCTTTCAGAATGTTGACACACTCATCTAGCGCCATTACAACAGTCAACAGATCTGTAGGGTGCAGTTCTATTACAGCAGTCAACAGATCCGTAGGGTGCAGTTCTATTACAACAGTCAACAGATCTGTAGGGTGCAGTTCTATCGCTATAAGTTATAGAGAGACCAAGGCCAAGCAACTAAACTATAAGTAACACCATCAAAGAGTATTAATTGTTTTAAGTTGCATTTCCAAGATCGAAATCAAGACCCATGCTGTTCTGCTGATGTAGCGGGATCTGATCAGTGACTGAGAACCACCACCAGGAGGGAGTAGTAACAACCGTTCCTGTCGGAGGTAGGCAGTCTGTCTAGTGTGTCTACCTGTCTATTGAGCCATATCACTCTGAAGAGGGGCGCCAACTTGGGGAAGCCAGGAGTCAGGGGGTTGGAGCCTCACTGAAGTAACCCTAGAGCCCTGGCAGTCCTGTACGATCCAACATGGCTGTACTGTTGTCTGTGTCGATTAGGGCAGAGACTGCGGAAAATGAATTGCTCTTCGCAAGGCTCCTCTACAGACTCTCCTTTCAGCAGAAAGGTCTTAGCAGCAAAGCTGTGCCTAATCTCTCACTTTGTCTTGCTAGGTGTAACTTCTCGTCTCTGTAGCTCCTCGCAGCGCTCTCCTCTCTCTGTATTGGAGTATTAATTTGAGCGGGGATATGCATCGCTGAGGTACTGCCTCCATCTACAATCCCATTGATAGCATTGCCTTATATATGATATCTACACATTACTTATCTGTCCTCATCTGACTGGTGTAGAAGGAATCCGAGCTTTGCCTTGGTGCCAAAGTTATGGACTTAAGGGCAAGAGGACTGTATTGACCTTGGACAAGGGTGGCATTGAATGACGTGTAATGGGCTTCTGGATGCCATTGGGAATTGCATAGGACCGAGATTCCCATGAGGGAAATAGCCAGGATGAACTTTAGGGACAACTCTGGATCATAATGCCTGACCCTAACATTACTCTGCCTGTTGAAATATAGTCAATCCCAAGGACACAGCCTTTTTAGGTTAGTTTCCACTGCTGATCACCATTCTCCCTCACCAGCCAGGCAGACAGGCCTTACATAAGCAGCCCAGGAAGACAGTCGAGATGATGAGGTAATGCCTGTCAGTGTGTATTAAGGCAGCTCTCTGAGTGGGGAGAGTAGGGATAGTGCTCTGCTGTACTGCTTGGTGGAGATAGCTACTGTAGTGTATTTATCACTGGAGCTGTGTTTGGGGGTTTGGAGCGAGACAACAGTACGACACACTCTCACTCCTCAGGTAGAGGCAAATTAATTGCTCCTCGAAAGATGAGGAAACCCACCGCAAGGTCAGCCAACGGAAGACTGCAGTCCTCACAGAGCTGGATGAAATGAAGACCAGAGCCGAGCGGGTGTGGAGGGAGAAGTCTACATCACTCAGCCTGAATAGCAAGTATTGTGAGAACAATCTTCATTTTTTTTCTCAGGTCTTAAGAGTGTGAAAAGTCCTCGATCTTCCACAAAGTAGTTTTTTCCTCCCTTAAACGACGAGGGAAGTAACAGATGCCCTTCAGTGGAGCGATTTAGTGTTCTGTCACCCACAAAGTATTGAAAACCATGTACTTGCACAGTTCTAGAGTGTAACAGTTTTGTACTGCCCACTTGCTACCATACATGACTGATTCACCAGGGCTGTGGTTGTATATGACTCTTGGGTTTGGAACGTACTGTTCAGCATAGGCCAGTAAGTAACCATCTTTGCAAGGACACACTATATGCCTGTACAACCTTCAAATCTCAGTCCCCTCCCTCTACCCCAGCCCCCTGGATAAGGTCATTGACATTGTTGTGATATTTGAGAAAGAATAGCTCTGTTAATTAGCCACAGTCATTCTTGAGCCTGAAGGGGTAATGTTTCACACCCACATCCCCTCTCTCCACCCCCTACCCCGTCACTGCCAAACCCAACACTCTGACATTTAAACAAGCTGCTTGATATTTTGCCAAAGACGGAAAAAAGGAACACTCGCTTTAACTGGCTCACAACAGTGATCACAATCCATTTGACTTGAATAGTCCCTGTTGAAATGTTTTCTGAGGGACGTTCCTCCAGCACAGAGGCTCTCTGTATGCGGAAAGGTTACAGTCTTCATTAATGCTGAGATCCTCCATTAAGAACAAAGAAATGCACTTGTCTTTTCCAACTAGCAGTGACTTTGCTGACAAGTACTTTGTCGAGAGAAAAAACGTACCTGCTACGATTGTGATGTGGTGTTGTCTCACCTCGCTATCTGAAGATGAATGCACCAATGGAAGTCGCTCTGGATAAGAGTGTCTGCTAAATTACTAAAATGTGAAAATGTTTTCATTAATGCTGAGATCCTCCATTAAGAAAGCTATTAGTATGGTCAGGAGGGGGCACAGTGAAGAAGAATAATACCTCTATTTCATAAGAGCTGTGTGGGAATTGTATGGTAAAGATCTCCTCAGTCCGATTTTAGGCCTACTGTTAAAACAGGAGTTAAACTATTACAGCCTACATTTAAGTGCTCAAAACCCCATTCCTGTCCATAATTAAAAAGTTTTAAATCAATTCAAAGTTTATTCGCGTACACAGATTAGCAGATGATAAAGCAGGTGCAGCGAAATGCTTGTTTCTAGCCCCCAGCAGTGCAGTAAGTGTCTAACAGTACATAACTAATATCTAATAATAATACTAATACACAAATAATCCCAAGAAAAATAGATAAGAAGAAACAAGAGAGACGAAATATCAGAACTCTCCCCGCCCTCTCCTCCCCATGAGCTGACTCGTGATGTGGATGGACTGACGGAAGCTCTCGGGCTGTTCAGCCGCCGTCAACTAAAACTGGAGCTCTTAGCGCTCCTGGACAGAACTAGCTGAAAAGCCCAATGTTTGCCCACTGAATGTCAAACATGAGTCGGCTAAAAGTTGCAAGAGAGAGAGAGCGAGGGAGACGAGGGAGAAATAGAGGGGACTTGCATAGAGAGAGGACATATAGCGTGAACATGTTTGAGGAATGTATACAGTGCATTCAGAAAGTTTTCAGACCCCTTCCCTTTTCCCACATGTTGTTACGTTCCCAGCCTTATTCTAAAAATGATATCTGAAAAAAATATCAATATACACACAATACCCCATAACGACAAAGTAAATGTATTAAAAATAAGAAACAGAAGTACCTTATTTACATAAGTATTTAGACCCTTTGCTATGAGATGCGAAGTTGAGCTCAGGTGCATCCTGTTTCTATTGATCATCCTTGAGATGTTTCTACAATTTGATTGGAGTCCATTTGTGGTAAATTCAATTGATTGGACATGATTTGGAAAGGCACACACCTGTAGCTATAAGGTCCCACAGTTGACAGTGCATGTCAGAGCAAAAACCAAGCCATGAGGTTGAAGGAATTGTCCATAGAGCTCCAAGACAGGATTCTGTTGAGGCACAGATCTGGGGAAGGGTACCAAAACATTTCTGCAGCATTGAAGGTCCCCAAGAACACAGTGGCTTCCATCATTCTTAAATGGAAGAAGTTTGGAACCACCAAGACTCTTCCTAGAGCTGGCCGAACTGAGCAATCGGGGCAGAAGGGCCTTGGTCAGGAAGGTGACCAAGAACCCCATGGTCACTCTGACAGAGCTCCAGAGTTCCTCTGTGGAGATGGGAGAACCTTCCAGAAGGACAACTTTCTCTGCAGCACCACCAATCAGGCCTTTATGGTAGAGTGGCCAGACGGAAGCCACTCCTCAATAAAAGGCACATGACAGCCTGCTTGGAGTTTGCCAAAAGGAGCTTAAAGGACTCTCAGACCATTAGAAACAAGATTCTCTGGTCTGATGAAACCAAGATTGAACTCTTTGTCCTGAATGCCAAACGTCACATCTGAAAGAAACCTGGCACCATCCCTACGGTGAAGCATGGTGGTGGAAACATCATGCTGTGGGGATGTTTTTCAGCAGGAGGAACTGGGAGACTAGTCCGGATCGAATGAAAGATTAACTGAGAAAAGTAAAGAGCAATCCTCGATGAAAACCTGCTCCAGAGCGCTCAGGACCTCAGACTGGGGCAAAAGTTCACCTTCCAACAGGACAACGGCCCTAATCACACAGCCAAGACAATGCAGGTGTGGCTTCGAGACAAGTCTCTGAATGTCCTTGAGTGGCCGAGCCAGAGCCTGAACTTGAACAGATCAAACATCTATGGAGAGCTGAAAATAGCTGTGCAGCGATACTCCCGATCCAACCTGACAGAGCTTGAGAGAATGGGAGAAACTCCCCAAATACAGGCGTACCAAGCTTGTAGCGTCAAACCCAAGAAGATTCAAGGCTGTAATCGCTGCCAAAGGTGCTTCAAAAAAAGTACTGAGTAAAGGGTCTGAATACTTATGTAAATGTGATGTTTTTTTAAAATATATATATACATTTGCAACAATTTCTAAAAACCTGTTTTTTCTTTTGTCATTATGGGGTATTGTGTGTAGATTGATGAGGGGGAAAAAGCGTTTTAATCAATTTTAGAATAAGGCTGTAACAATGTGAAAAGTCAAGGGGACTGAATACTTACTGAATGCACTGTACTTAGGTAACTCTGTGTATGTGAGGTAGTGAAAGGGCCCTTTGGGTGAGGTAATAAAATAGCTTTTAGGAGCTCAAAGACAGAGAGTGTGTTTGAGAGATGGAGGGAGAGAGGTAAAGGGAGAGAGATGAGGTAGAGTGGATCTGAGTCACTGAGTGCCTTCTTTCCCTGGAGACTATTCCTAGGTTCCCAAATTTGGTTTCAAGACAATTTCATCTTAAAACAATTTGATGTTTGAATCAGACGGGGAAAAAAGCCATGTTTGTGTAATTTTAAACCGTACTATTTGTCTATCTATTGGGCTAGCCACAACATCATCAACAAAGCACAAAACCAATCAATTGGATTGATAACAATCGGGTATCGTTAAAATGTTTACTTATGTGTAACAATTTGTCTTGTTAGACACAGTATAAAAGGTCACATTGAGAGGTAGAGATGCTCTAAGGATCGTCCTCCACAAGACAGGCCCAAATCCTCTAGTAAACCAGTTAGAGCAGGTCTGAAGGGGTCATAACTCACTTCAGTGGGGACAGCCAGGCCTGACGAAGACTTCATCACCAGAGGTAAATGGGAGCCTGTCATCCTCTGTGATTTCTGTACACCAAATGCCTATAGATCCCATTCCCTGGGGCCAGAATATCTAGTTCCCTGACACAGGAGGTTTGAAAATGTAATCCGGAGCGGCTGTGGAGTCATTTGATGTGATGGTGGTGATGTGACAGAAATGCAGTGTCATTTCACGCACTTTGACCCCAACCTTTGGTGGCAGAAACAACTGGTGACCCGGCGGTGACCTATAGGAGAGGGGTCAGTTGCCCTGCTCATGCGATGCGCTGCATGGGGTCAGATATATACTAACAGGTGGAATAACGTTACACGTATGGGGTGTTCTGAAAGTACAGCGGTACTTTCCAGAAGATTATCTGGGCTCCATTTCTCGAGCGCAGTAAACTGATAGAGCCTATGTCTTCTGGCCACAAGGAAATACTCCATGAACTTTATTGCAACGGCTGCAAAAAAAAGTATTTTGCTTGTGCTGTAGCCTAGCTCTAGCCCTGCCGTACAGTACAACATAACACAGTATACTGTAGTACACAGTTTGCTCTGGAACAAAAGCCCACCCAAAGTATATGCACAGATTAAACCCAGTCCTAGACATGTGTTGACATCATCAGTATCAGCGTAATAGAAGCGCTGTTGTAATTGTCTTATCAGCCTTCCCCAGAGCACGGCTCAAGTCAACAGCGGCAAACAAAGGCATCTGACGAAAAACCCCAGTGCAATGCAACGCCGGGGCATAAATCTCACTCCATCGCCTCTCTCTCCCTCCTCTCTTCCTACCTCTCCCTGACTGTTCCAGAAATATATTTTAAGAAGGATCCTTGACAGCTCTAATATTGTCTCCCCCAACATCACCATGGGTGAGTTTCAGTGCGTAGGAGTATCAAAATAACCCAGTCCCTCTCCGCAGCCCTCTCCTCAGCCCTCTCCGCAGCCCCTTCTCTCCCTCTCCTCAGCCCTCCCCTCAGCCCCTTCTCTCCCTCTCCGCAGCCCTCTCCTCAGCTCTCTTCTCTCCCTCTCCTCAGCCCTCTCCGCAGCCCCTTCTCTCCCTCTCCTCAGCCCTCCCCTCAGCCCCTTCTCTCCCTCTCCTCAGCCCTCTCCTCAGCCCCTTCTCTCCCTCTCCTCAGCCCTCTCCTCAGCCCTCTCCTCAGCCCTATCCTCAGCCCTCTCCTCTCCCTCTCCTCGGCTCTCTTCTCTCCCTCTCCTCAGCCCTCTCCTGAGCCCTCTCCTCAGCCTCTCTCCTCAGCCCTCTCCTCATCCTCTCTCCTCAGCCCTCTCCTCATCCTCTCTCCTCAGCCTCTCTCCTCAGCCCCTCTCCTCAGCCTCTCTCCTCAGCCTCTCTCCTCAGCCTCTCTCCTCAGCCCCTCTCCTCAGCCCCTCTCCTCGGCCCTCTCCTCGGCCCTCTCCTCGGCCCTCTTCTCTCCCTCTCCTCGGCTCTCTTCTCTCCCTCTCCTCGGCTCTCTTCTCTCCCTCTCCTCAGCCCTCTCCTCAGCCCTCTCCTCAGCCCTCTCCTCAGCCCTCTCCTCAGCTCTCTTCTCTCTTCTCTCCCTCTCCTCAGCCCTCTTCTCTCCCTCTCCTCAGCCCTCTTCTCTCCCTCTCCTCAGCCCTCTTCTCTCCCTCTCCTCAGCCCTCTTCTCTCCCTCTCCTCAGCTCTCTTCTCTCCCTCTCTTCAGCTCTCTTCTCTCCCTCTCTTCAGCTCCCTTCTCTCCCTCTCCTCAGCCCTCTCTCCAGCCCTCTTCTCTCCCTCCCCTCAGCTCTCTTCTCTCCCTCTCCTCAGCTCTTTTCTCTCCCTCTCCTCAGCTCTTTTCTCTCCCTCTCCTCAGCTCTCTTCTCTCCCTCTCCTCAGCTCTCTTCTCTCCCTCTCCTCAGCTCTCTTCTCTCCCTCTCCTCAACTCTCTTCTCTCCCTCTCCTCAACTCTCTTCTCTCCCTCTCCTCAGCTCTCTTCTCTCCCTCTCATCAGCTCTCTTCTCTCCCTCTCCTCAGCCCTCTTCTCTCCCTCTCCTCAGCCCTCTCTTCAGCCCTCTCCTCAGCCCTCTCTTCAGCCCTCTTCTCTCCCTCTCTTCAGCCCTCTTCTCTCCCTCTCCTCAGCTCTCTTCTCTCCCTCTCCTCAGCTCTCTTCTCTCCCTCTCCTCAGCTCTCTTCTCTCCCTCTCCTCACCTCTTTTCTCTCCCTCTCCTCAGCTCTTTTCTCTCCCTCTCCTCAGCTCTCTTCTCTCCCTCTCCTCAGCTCTCTTCTCTCCCTCTCCTCACCTCTTTTCTCTCCCTCTCCTCAGCTCTTTTCTCTCCCTCTCCTCAGCTCTCTTCTCTCCCTCTCCTCAGCTCTCTTCTCTCCCTCTCCTCAGCTCTCTTCTCTCCCTCTCCTCAGACCCTTCTCTCCCTCTCCTCAGCTCTCTTCTTCCCCTTCTCTCCCTCTCCTCAGACCCTTCTCTCCCTCTCCTCAGACCCTTCTCTCCCTCTCCTCAGCTCTCTCCTCAGCCCTCTTCTCTCCTCTCCTCAGACCCTTCTCTCCCTCTCCTCAGACCCTTCTCTCCCTCTCCTCAGACCCTTCTCTCCCTCTCCTCAGACCCTTCTCTCCCTCTCCTCAGACCCTTCTCTCCCTCTCCTCAGACCCTTCTCTCCCTCTCCTCAGACCCTTCTCTCCCCTCCTCAGCCCCTCTCCCTGGCCCTCCTCAGCCAAGCTTTGCTCCATGTTATTCTGTCCATCAGATGTACTGTATATCTGTGCTCTGTGTGCAGATGAGCTGTTGTCCTGGGGATGGGAAATAGATTTTGAATTGACTGCTGTGGTGAATAAGCACTGTGGGGTGGAGGGGGTTAACACTGACCGCTCCAAGGGCAATAGGAACACACACACGCGCATGCATGTAAGCGTGCACGCACACACACACACTAGGAATTGGAATTATTTATATTTCTTAATGGAAACCAGATAAGACCATGACACTTTAAGATGTTAACGGCGGTGACGCTTTCATTTTAACTTCTGATTCCCTGAACTGACATGTCATGGAATACTATGATGGTTAGTGGGTGGAGGTCAGGGAAGGGCTTTACACCAACACATGGATAACTGTCGCTCCCTCATCTGTCCATCCCTTCAGCAAGGACAGGCGGCGCTCCAAGGGCATTCACTCCTTAATAAACTGACCAATCTAATAACAGTGTTATACTGTAATCTTCACTCACTCCAACTGGGCTCTAACCGGAAGGTCACCGTGTAGGACGGCTTAGCGACAGACGACAAGGGGTGGCTGTGTGTGTGTAGGGGTGGATGTTTTGGCTGAGGATTGACGGTGCATTTTCCTGATACAAGCTGACATGATGGAAGAAAAACCTAGCATGATGCTTGAGGATGGGTGAACAAACACTGTGGCTTGGAAGGGACACGTGACAGTGACATGAGTGAATACATGAGCGACTGTATATAATGTAGTGTTTAATGGTTCTGATAGAGTCTCCCCTCTACACAGGGACAGAGAGAGGAGAAGGAGAGAGGCATCACTCTGAAAGGTCAGAGGGTGTGCAGCCAGGCAGCACAGCTCGTGGACACAGCACGAACACCACCCAGTGACATTTACAAGCACAGGAACAAAGGCTGTAGGCTGCTGAGTAAGCACTCCATGTCACCAACTACTTATTGACTCCTACTAAAAGGCTCAATATAGTTTCTCCGGGGTCATTAACTGGTTATACAGATGGGATAGTGTAGCAGCGTAGCGTGAATAAACAGAAGTCTGTTATGTATAATTGACTTTAAAACGTTTACCACTGACATTAAATAGTTCCACTTTCGTTCCACTGTGTGCTAGTCCTGTGGGTAGGGAATGTGTGAAAGCCTATGTTTGGACCTGAGGAAGAAGTGATACAGTAGGAACCTGCAGAGCCAAAGACGCACTTGAGGGATTTCACTAACCTGCAGACACATTATTAAATGTTCTCTCTCATTCTTCAACTGCGCCACCATTTTGTATCACCAAACGGACTGTGAAAGGGTAATGTTGGAGATGCATGTGACTATTGACAAAGATGACAGGTTGAAGGTTCATCATTTTCAACTAGTTAGGGGTGTTGTATTGTACCAGGTAACCAATAGTCCTGTTGTCCTGTAGAGACATGTATTTGTCCAGGGCCCTAGGCTGTTGGTTAACTGAGTAATAGTGGTCTCTTGTATTGACACATCCAGTCATTGACCTCATGGCATTATTCAGGACCACGGTAACCTCTCCTACCCCTGGCTAACGGAGTGTGGGCAGATCCTGTTGATCCCGAGTCTCCACATCTCTGTGTCTCTGCTCAGACAGTCAGGATGGGGGAATAATCACCCTAGGTATGACCTCTCTCTCTGTTTCAGTGAATACTAATAAGGAACCAGGTGTATCAAACCTCCGAGGGACCATATTCTGACGGGCATGACAACAGGAATCTCATCACCACAGCTACCTTCAAGTACTAGGCTAATAACACTCCCACTATGCTTATCTGGTCCACACTGTTGACCTGGGATGTTAGGCTTTTCCCTGGTCTCCCCTGAAGAGAGTCCTATTGTGGATCAATGTGAATTAGGTTAGTTTCTGGAAACAGTGACCCAGCATGCTGAGAATTCATTTGGGGAATTGTGACACAGGGGTAGGCTCATGTATCACAAACAAACATTGATATTGGGTATCAAGACGGAGCTAAACAAGTGTACACTTCACTTCCTCGCCAACAAAACTATTAGTATTACTTCATCCGACAGGTGTGATACTGTATGGAACTTCTCATGGCCTTTGAGTCAGGGAGCAGAGAGCAGTTACTCAGTGGACTTACCCTCATCACAACCTGTGCTGTGCGTCATGCAACTGAGCTGGTGGCCTGCTTTTCAGCTTCCTGATGGGGAGAGGCCTGTGACAACAAAACAGAACACTTATGGCAGCAAGTAATATCTTGGCTGGGGTTTTGCAAGTAGGAAAAGGATCGAGAAAAATTGTCCAAACCCAATCACAAACCATCCTCAAACAGAGGGCCATGTCTATAAACAACAAGAGCTGGCTAAAATAATGTTTTTTAAGGTATTTCCACACAGTATTTTCTGATCTTGTTTGCCTTTTGTCTAGACTGCTCTTTATTGTTTAGAGTACTCTCGAGGTTGATTTTCAGCGTTAATGTTTTTTATTTGAGTTATTTATTTGAGTTACTTTAGATGGCAACTAAAAACAATGTAATGATGAAAGAATGATGTGTGGGAAAATACATATATTCCATCATTGAAATTTCGCAGGGTCTATATTGGCCAGTTAGAGCTATTCTTCCCTTCCAGGAGGCAGAAGGGAAGCTCAGGTCGGCATCTACAGTTGGTAGTACTTTAAATAACTTGACAGACTTGAGGATGAGAAAATAAAGCTGAAAAGGTGTCCAGTTTCCACACACAAAACAAACCTGTATAGATCCTGTAACCGTCAACCGCAGCCTTTATTTCTGCCGGGCCAGGTGATGTGACACAACGCATGCAGGGGTCGACCTAGGACCGTACTTCGTCTTGACACACGCTAGAGCGGGACAAGTTAGTGTTACGAGGCAATGTTGCTCGGTTTGTTTATTGAACAGTTCGGGATTTTGCGTCTGGAGCTTTCGATTTGATTAACACACATTGGTCGTCTGTCTAGGAGGACTGAATGCACATTTTACACGTGTTAAATGAGGTGTGAACGCTGACCTTAACTGTTTCTATGTTGATTTTCTCATCTTCCACCGCCAAGGCTATAATTCACTCTCAGCATAAGGTAAGGGCGCAGTTTCTGCATGATGACTGTTCTCATCTAATTCAAGACAAAACACTCCCACTTTATAACACAATTTCACTTAAATTACGTAGGCCTAATTACAGCCTAATTATAGCTATAGGTAGTAAGGCTACCTTTTTGCAAAATGTTTTATAAACCCTAATGGGATAATCATACATGAGGTGCTGTTGAGTTGTTTGCAAATCTTAAACATTAAAAACAAGCAACATAGTCTAATAAACTCAATGTATACAGTATCAGTGCATGTAATCTTTGTTATGAAATCAAACATTTCAAATTTTAGACAGCTACAATACCATTTCTTTTGGCATTGTGATAGCCTGCTGAAATTTTTGCGCGGGGTAATTGGCCCAGTGACAGGAATGTGAGGGTTGACGACTGTGTACATACACCAGCCATAACAAACATGTCTTTCCATAATTCCGTTAGTTAATCCACTGTCTTGCGAATATATATATATATTGTGGATGTATACATTCGTAATGAGGGCTTTCAGCCTAGAGCGTTCCGTTGCTTGGGGGCTTTGTACCAACGAGTGCCCATTCACTTTTGTGTTGTGTAAAATATGTGCTTCCCGAAGTTGTTTGTGTAGGTCTATTTGTCTACTTTTTTTATTTTATTGATTGTGATTGTAATTTTTTTTCGTTGCACCTGCTGCTATATGATTGATCAAATTAATCAACGACCAACTAGACAACTAAAGGTAATTATAACTTCACAGGACTCAAGCATGTTAATGCGAATATAGGTGCAGCCAATTATAATTATGCGTGCATTGCCATCTCTCCTAAAACAGTATTTCTCCCCAGCCCAGTGTTCTCCCAGATATCGACATGTACACTAGGCCTATTGGCTAATGTTTGCCTTCCCCTGTGTATCTGTCAGCGCAGCAAAACGTAAAGGTTTTTAAAGGCACCAATTTTGAAACGGAATAACCTATTGAAGCAATATCTTGCATGCAGCCTTAACTATTTATTTATCCGTTAACATCTGATACTTTGGGTGAATGTTTACGCATTCACTTCATTTACGCATTCACTTCATTTACGCATTCACTTCAGACATTGTGTGGGCAAGTGCTCTGACATTCGTTGTCGATACAACAGTTTCTGCTTCGCCATCTCGCGCATCAAGGTGAGTTATTTATTTTAGTGGCTGGAGACTTGCTCCACTTTCCGTGGACTCCTACTTATGGGCTATATGATTGGACTACTTTTGACTAGACATCTAATACTGTAAGTTATCAGCTTAATTGGCTGGTCTGTGACAATGTATGTCAACGATATTTTACACGAAGAGCGTCTGTTGCGGGCTGTTGTTTCGGTAATTGGCACTTGTGTGTAAAGTTCTAGCCTAAATAACACGTTTCGCCAAAGCTTATCTACTTTCTTAGGCACTGAATTGTTTCTAATTTGACATGATTCCAATAGCATGTGGCTAACCATAATGTCATGCATTTATATCGTGAAAGTTGGTTAGGCTATGTGTAGGCTAAAAAACAACTCGCTTATTTTGGCTATTGGTATCCTTCAGACTGTTTGTTTTATAAGTAAACACTAGCATACAACAAGCAAATAAATGAATAGATGGTTCTTGTCAATGTGGCTTAATCTGCTGCCCGGCCGCTCTTCTTGATTCTACAGTAGGCTATTTGACGCGCGCGTTTAGTGCAACGGTGGATCGAGGCGGACTTTAAACAATTGATTTCCATGCCCTAAATGCATTGCTTTTATAAAACGCATAGAGCTAAACTTAACATAATCGACTGTGCATATGTGTTAGGGATGAAATACAGCGCTCACTTTGTGGATCCTGTTGATCTGTGTGCTATTTGCCCGCGTGTTAGATGCCTTAGAAGAGCTCGTGTTGAATAGAATAGTCACTATAGGCTTCTAGAAAGCCAGGTTTCGTCAGTTGTAGTGGATGGAATTTGCGGGTACTCGATGTGTAGACGATTGCTCCTTAGAGGTAATCTTAATTTGATGCCCTTTCCGTTTTTCTCTGACGTCGACTGACACGCGCTTTGAAGCCTTGCATTTATTTTCGTAGTTTTTTGGTCAGTTCCTTTGTCACAGCCGACGAGGTGGTTATTTTCGCATGCAGCATAGCGGTATTCCGGTTGGAAGCGTTTTTCTTTATCAATGTGCATTGATGTAGCAGAAAACGTGGAGGAGATAAGGTAAGAAAAGATAGTATTCAAACGCTTTTACGATGGTAATGGTCCATGGATACAACGACGTTTCTTTTCCCATTTTCCAGATGCGCTTTTGTGAACTCAATTGTGTAGGCTATGTGATTTATAATGTATCAATAACTGGATACATCCATTGATAGCCTGCGCCATACATGGAATCATAATAGCATCACAGGTTTGCTTTGTTTGTGGTCCTCTCTTGATAACTTGTTTCATCAAAACGGAATCTTAAAAATACTAATTGCCCTGTTTTCTAATTGTCTAACAGAACCCTTATCTCAGCACCTGGTAGCTTTGGAAAGGATTTCATTGAAGAAACTGTCTGCAAGCGATTGAAAGTATTTCCATTCTTGTCTAAATCGGGAATTACACGTCCAAACTGGGATCTATGAGCGGAAAAGTGGCGAAGCCAAAAGAAGATAAGGATGCTTCCAAGGGTAAGAATCGAGCCTTGCAATGCACAGATTGCTGCCCCTAAATCACTGGTTTAAAGCGACCGTGCGCTCATTCATCTCCCACACATCCTCCGCTCGCCCTTTGAGATTTCTGAATACAATAGTTAGACCAGCTACTGAATGGCGCGTCATAACACCGGAGATGTGTCTAGCTGGTCACGTCTTAGACCCGGCCTGTAGCCATCTACAATTAGCACATGTTATAACCTAATTATTACGCACATACTGTATACTATTTATTGGTTTCATTATTTAAACAATAAATATCTGCAAATAATAATCCATTCATATAAAACCAAAAACCACAACAAAAATAAAACAGTCTAGTCAAAAATAAAACAGTCTAGTGCATTTCAATGAGCATTGGTCAACCTACATGAAGAATGGTCGTGCTGTCGCTTTAACGTGATGGCAGTGAACAACAATGTCACTGACATCCAGTTGAAATGTCCCCCTGTTGTTCTTTCTTGCACCTTTTACGCGGGTTTGCTTTTGCCAAGCTCTCAACATCACATCATAATCATACACAGGGGTGTTCCATGTCATGACGTGGGCACACCATTTGTTTTTGTAGCTCGTGCGCTAATGACTTAATGCGTGAAAAATTGCTTCTTAATGTCTCTAGAAAAGCATCGGTTCGTCGGGATGTAAACTGGCGAACCATTGCCATGGAGACAAAGGGGAGGCAGGGTTGCCAGAGAAACCTCTGCGAGATAAATCTGTGCGCGCTCTACATCGAGGTTGTGTGCGACATTTCTCCCGATGGCACGCACAGGCTTTTATCCCTTTGTTTTGATTGATTGCGTATTTTGTCAATTGAGGCAATCAATGGCAAGGCATCCCATCAAATCAGATCTATCTAACAGCTGGAAACTGACAAAGAGGCAGTCAATGTGGAGTCATATCCAATTACAAAATAATTTATTCAGGATTAGTCTGCTTTATATTAGTAGGCTATTTTGAATCTATCAATAGCCTTTGACTCCATTGAAAGGAATGTTTGTTTTGATTATCTGCATATTCAAATGTTATTATGATTATTAAAGCAAATATTATATTTGAATTATAACCACTACCTTCCCTGGTTGTCATGTTTCCGCCCGTATTTGGTAAATACTGGGCTATTCAACCTAAACAGATATACGTTTCAATCTGTTGACATCACATATTGTTGGTTTCAATGCATGTCTAATAGACTATATTCCAAACATGTTATTTTGTGAAATTTCTCCAGCTCCAGAACATGGATCTTTTTCTTTGTCCTCAAATTATTTTGTTCCTTTTTTTTTGTTCTGAGCATTGCTTTATTATTTGCCGGGGTAAATTGGACTTGCAGGCTAATGCAGTTGACTTGTGCATGCTTTCACTCATTGAGATGTTTTCACCTCAAGTTACCACTGCACTTTCCAGACGCCTAGGTCTGTGTTGAATCCCATTATGCGTCAGAGGTGCTTAGATTAATTCAGCTTTTAATTAACTTAATTTTAGTTTAGCCTCAGACACTAACCAGCACTTACAGAGGATGAGTGAACGATCTACTAGGCATATAGCACTAGGTTTTAGAGATGTCAATAGTTGTCCATATGGTAGAGATGCCAATAGTTGCCCATATGGTAGAGATGCCAATAGTTGTCCATATGACCATCACTTTTTATTAACTGTCTTTGGAGTTAAGCTTTGGATCAATTCCACTGCTCTTTTTAAGAACAATACGGGATTGAAGGAAGGGATTTAAACCCTGGAAATAATGAAATGAAGTTCCAGCCTTAGATTAATCCCTATGCTTGCGTAACAGTGGGATAACGTGTTAGCACATGTCACCAAAAGCTTTGACTCTTGGTGTTTCTTAAGGGCTCGATTCAATCCGCAGCGTTTAAGAACCGCGTTATAGCGCGACCAAAATGTAAAAGTCATTCACGATTGAGCCCACATATGCAACGTTTACCGTGAATGCAGTGTCTGCAAATGCGGGAACATTGCATTTCAATTTCAATCGCGCAGATCTTCAGCACTACAGATTAAATCGAGCCCCCATGAAAGAAATGATATCCATTCTCTGTGCGTTGGCTCACTCAGTGAAAGGCCATGCTTCACCTCTTCATATGATTGGAGCACATCCTGTTCTAGCACATGTGATTACAGAACGGCAGAGAGCAAACAGTCTCAGGCAGGGAGGCAGGGATACAGCTGCCTTCCAGTATCAAGGCAAGCAAATAATTTTGTTAGCCTGAATTGGTGCGTCAAAGCCCCATGACATAGCCGCTATATCCCGGCCTTAACCATAGCATCCCAGAGCCTGGGAAATCAATGACCTTTGACCCTCTTTTCTGGTCTTCTGACAAAGTCTCTTGGGATTGGATGTGTTGTGGGTTTGGGAATAGCCTATTACAGCAAAAAGCCCAAGTTCCAATTCATAATGGACAATGAAAGTTGTATTCTTCTCCATAAAGCACTCATCAAAGTGTAACATAGTACTTTCTCTCTCCCAGGCTCTTTGGGGCCTGCATTTTTATAGACAGACCTCTTGGGTTGTGTTTGTCAGAGTCAGACAGTGGATTCATGCCTGCCTCTGGAACGGCCTATCCATGCCGAGTGGAAGGCATAAGTCTTGCATATTTGCCGCCATATTAAGTTATCCGACCAGCCACATTGGCCAATCAATAAATATCAATAAAGACAATGGAGGAGATTAGAATAGTGCCTAAAGGGTCTTGTCGTCTTTTACACCAGATCACCATGATGGGGTTATGTTATTAACTCAGCACTGCGTTTGGGGAATATCATGGAGCTAAATCACCAACCAGGCACTGAGAAGTGATCCTTTAGTACAGTATACGTACAGTATAGCATTTTATCAAAATACTAAAATAGCCTTGATCATAGTCACCTAAGTTGACAAAGATGAACAAAAAAGACTATAAAATAAATAATACCAATGCTGAGCTGTAGGCTTAGAAAAGTGCTCTGAGAAAGAGATTTTGTTTAAGAAGTAATACATTTTTTTAAACGACTCGCGTCAAAGTCAAACAAATTTCGATCTGCATTAAACATTCAATAAAAAATAAAAAAAAAAGCATCATATGAGGATGATTTCTGTATTTAAAAAGTTGCATATCTTAAACTTGATTGATGACAGTCCCAAAATGTTTTGCTTATGTCAGCAATGGACTAATGAAACAAATACCAAAATATTGTTTTTGGGTGGAATTTTCCTTTGAAGGAACTATTGTGGCCTTGCATGGCTTCTTGTTTCACTTGGGTATAAAAACGAGGTAACGCGCAAAAAATAAATGTACCAATTACCGCTATTAGGGGAATAATGAAGGAGTTTAAAACCATGGGAAAAGTGGTAAACTTGCTTGAAAAGGATGCATCCAAGGGCCACAGTTGGAGAATTACAGAACTTGGTTGCATCTTGGGATCCCCAAGTCTCCAAATATACAATTGGACACAACCTCCATGCCAATAGGCTCCTCGGAATGGTTGGCAGAAAAAATACTTTATTTAGAGCAACCAACAGATGTAAATGCCTGGAATTTGCTAAACACACTTGGATTGGAATGGGTTTGTTATGGGTTTGGGGACGAAAGAAGGATGCATATGCAGAAAATAACCTGGCTGTTTTGCTTCCACTGGTCCTGGGGGCCTTGTTAAGGTCAACATCATCATGAACTTGACCAAGTACCAGAACATTTTAGAGAAAAACCTGGTTGCCAGGATGTTGAAACTTGGCTGCAAGTGGATCTACCAACAATACAATGACCCCAAGCACACATCAAAATCCACAAAGAAATGGTTATTTGACCACAAAATCAATATTTTGCAATGGCCATCTCAGTCTTCGGACTCGAACCCCATTGGAAACCTGTGGTTTGATTTGAAGAGGGCAGTCCACAAGAGCAGATCTAAGGATATGGAGGATCTTGAAATATTCTGTATAGAGGAATGGTCTATGATTCCTCCCAATGTGTTCTCCCATCTCATAAAAAAATGTAAGGCAAAAAAAGCTAAATATATAGAGTTGAAGTCGGAAGTCTACATACACTTTAGCCTAATACATTTAACCTCAGTTTTTCACAATTCCTGACATTTAATCCTAGTAAAAAGTCTTAGTTGCTAGGATCACCACTTTATTTTAAGAATGTGAAATGTCAGAATAATAGTAGAGATTTATTTCAGCTTTTATTTATTTCATCACATTCCCAGTTGGTCAGAAGTTTACATACACCCAATTAGTATTTGGTAGCATTGCCTTTAAATTGTTAAACTTGGGTCAAACGTTTCAGGTAGCCTTCCACAAGCTTCCCACAATAAGTTGGGTGAATTTTGGCCTATTCCTCCTGACAGAGCTGGTGTAACTGAGTCAGGTTTGTAGGCCTCCTTTCTTTCACATGCTTTTTTAGTTCTGCCCACAAATTTTCTATAGGATTGAGGTCAGGGCTTTATGATGGCCACTCCAATACCTTGACTTTGTTGTCCTTAAGCCATTTTGCCACAACTTTGGAAGTATGCTTGGTCATTGTCCATTTGGAAGATCCATTTACGACCAAGCTTTAACTTCCTGACTGATGTCTTGAGATGTTGCTTCAATATATCCACAACACTTTCCTATCTCATGATGCCATCTATTTTGTGAAGTGCACCAGTCCCACCTGCAGCAAAGCACCCCCACAACATGACGCTGCCAACCCTGTGCTTTACGGTTGGTATGGTGTTCTTCGACTTGCAAGTCTCCCCCTTTTTCCTCCAAACATAACGATGGACATTATGGCCTAAAAGTTATATTTTTGTTTCATCAGACTAGAGGACATTTCTCAAAAAAGTACGATCTTTGTCCACATGTGCAGTTGCAAACCGTAGTCTGGCTTTTTTATGGCGGTTTTGGAGCAGTGGCTTCTTCCTTGCTGAGCGTCCTTTCAGGTTATGTCGATATAGAGCTCGTTTTACTGTGGATATAGATACTTTTGTAACTATTTCTTCCAGCATATTCACAAGGTCCTTTGCTGTTGTTCTGGGATTGATTTGCACTTTTCGCACCAAAGTACGTTCATCTCGAGGAGACAGAAGGCGTCTCCTTCCTGAGCGGTATGACGGCTGCGTGGTCCCATGGTGTTTATACTTGGGTACCATTGTTTGTACAGATGAACGTGGTACCTTCAGGCATTTGGAAATTGCTCCCAAGGATGAACCAGACTTGTGGAGGCCTACATTTTTTTTCTGAGGTCTTGGCTGATTTCTTTAGATTTTCCCATGTCAAGCAAAGAGGCACTGAGTTTGAAGGTAGGCCTTGAAAAACATCCACAGGTACACCTCCAATTGACTCAAATTAGCCTATCAGAAGCTTCTATAGACATGACATAATTTCTGGAATTTTCCAAGCTGTTTAAAGGCACAGTCAGCTTAGTGTATGTAAACTTCTGACCCACTGAAATTGTGATACAGTGAAATAATCTGTCTGTAAACAATTGTTGGAAAAATTACTTGTGTCATGCACAAAGTAGATGTCCTATCCAACTTACCAAATCTATAGTTTGTTAACAAGACATTTGTGGCGTGGTTGAAAAATTAGTTTTAATGCCTCCAACCTAAGTGTATGTAAACTTCCGACTTCAACTGTATATTACTTGTTAAACAAAGTCTCTTTCTCTGAGGAATTGTATTAGTATAAACTAATTTTATTTGTAAGAAAATGTAGCATACTATATAGCTCAGTATTTGATATATTTTTTTTAGACCGTCTTGTTCCCTCATCCCCTTTATCAAGGGTGCCAATCATTTTGGAGGTGACTGTTTATCACTCACTCCTAAAGTACTGTACTTCTTTACCCTGCAATTGATAAATGAAAGTAAAGAGTGTAAAGTTGCAAGTCTGTAGATCAGTTAGGTGAAGAGTTGAGGGTTAAGTGCTTTTCGATGTGATTTGGTAGACAGCTACAGTGTAATATCACAGCAAAGTGATTACAGCCACAATCACCTTCACTCATAGCTTTTATATACACCAGCCTGGCCATATAGTAGCACATACAGTACCAGTCAAAAGTTGGGACACACCGACTCATTCAAGGGTTTTCATTTATTTTTTACTATTTTCTACATTGTAGAATAATAGTGAAGACATAAAAACTATGAAATAACACATATTGAATCATGTAGTAACCAAAAAAGTGTTAAAGAAAATCAAAATATATTTTAGATATTAGGTTCTTCATAGTAGCCACCCTTTGCCTAGATTGCACACTCTTGGTTTTCTCTCAACCAGTTTCATGAGGAATGCTTTTCCTACAGTCTTGAAGGAGTTCCCACATATGCTGAGCACTTGTTGGCTGCTTTTCCTTCACTAAGCAGTCCAACTCATCCCAAACCATCTCAATCAGGTTGAGGCCAGGTCATCTGATACAACACCATCATTCTCCTTCTTGGTCAAATAGCCATTCCACAGCTTGGAAGTGTGTTTTGGGTCATTGTCCTGTTGAAAAACAAATGATATTCCCACTAAGTGCAAACCAGATGTGATGGTGTATTGCTGCAGAATTCTGTGGTAGCCATGCTGGTTAAGTCTGCCTTGAATTCTAAATAAATCACTGACAGCGTCACCAGCAAAGCACCATCACACCTCCTCCTCCTCCTCCATGCTTCACGGTGAGAACCACACATGCAGAGATCATTTGGACTCAGACCAAGGGACAGATTTCCACCGGTCTAATGTCCATCTAATGCTTGTGTTTTTTGGCCAAGCAAGTCTCTTCTTATTATTGGTGTCCTTTAGTAGTGGTTTCTTTGCAGCAATTCGACCATGAAGACCTGATTCACACAGTCTCCTCTGAACAGTTGATTTTGAGATGTGTCTGTTACTTGAACACTCTGAAGCATTTATTTGGGCTGCAATCTGAGGTGCAGTTAACTCTAATGAACTCTGCAGCAGAGAGAACTCTGGGTCTTCCCTTCCTGTGGCGGTCCTCATGAGAGCCAGTTTCATCATAGCCCTTGCTGATTTTTGTGACTGCACTTGAAGAAACTTTAAAAGTTCTTGACATTTTCCGTAATGATGGACTGTCATTTTTCTTTGCTTATTTGAGCTATACTTGCCATAATATGGACTTGGTCTTTTATCAAATAGGACTGTCTTCTGTATACTACCCCTACCTTGTCACAACACAACTGATTGGCTCAAAGCTAAGGATCCTGGGACTAAACACCTCCCTCTGCAACTGGATCCTGGACTTCCTGACATGCCGCCCCCAGGTGGTGAGGGTAGGTAGCAACACATCTGCCACGCTGATCCTCAACACTGGAGCTCCACAGGGGTGCATGCATAGTCCCGTCCTGTACTCCCTGTTCACCCACGACTGCATGGCCGGACACGACTCCAACACCATCATTAAGTTTGCAGACGACACAACAGTGGTAGGCCGGATCACAGACAACGATGAGACAGCCTGTAGGGAGGAGGTCAGAGACCTGGCCATGTGGTGCCAGAATAACAACCTATCCCTCAACGTAGCCAAGTCTAAGGAGATGATTGGGGACTACAGGAAAAGGAGGACCGAGCACACCCCCATTCTCATCGACGGGGCTGTAGTGGAGCAGGTTGAGAGCTTCAAGTTCCTCGGTGTCCACAACAACAACAAACTAGAATGGTCCAAACACACCAAGACAGTCGTGAAGAGGGCACGACAAAGCCTATTCCCCCTCAGGAAACTAAAAAGAGTTGGCATGGGTCCTAAGATTCTCAAAAGGTTCTACAGCTGCAACATCGAGAGCATCCTGACTGGTTGCATCACTGCCTGGTACGGCAATTGCTCGGCCTCTGTCCGCAAGGCACTACAGAGGGTAGTGCGTATGGCCCAGTACATCACTGGGGCTAAGCTGCCTGCCATCCAGGACCCCTACACCAGGCGGTGTCAGAGGAAGGCCCTAAAAATTGTCAAAGACCCCAGCCACCCCAGTCATAGACTGTTCTCTCTACTACCGCATGGCAAGCGGTACCGTAGTTCCAAGTCTAGGACAAAAAGGCTTCTCAACAGTTTTTACCACCAAGCCATAAGACTCCTGAACAGGTAATCAAATGGCTACCCGGACTATTTGCATAGTGTGCTCCCCCCCCCCCCCCCCCCCCCCAAACCCTCTTTTTACGTTGGCTAACCGGGCTATCTGCATTGTGTCGCACCACCCACCAACCCCTCTTTTACGCTACTGCTACACTGCTCAAAAAAATAAAGGGAACACTAAAATAACACATCCTAGATCTGAATGAATTAAATATTCTTATTAAATACTTTTTTCTTTACATAGTTGAATGTGCTGACAACAAAATCACACAAAAATTATCAATGGAAATCAAATTTATCAACCCATGTAGGTCTGGATTTGGAGTCACACTCAAAATTAAAGTGGAAAACCACACTACAGGCTGATCCAACTTTGATGTAATGTCCTTAAAACAAGTCAAAATGAGGCTCAGTAGTGTGTGTGGCCTCCACGTGCCTGTATGACCTCCCTACAACGCCTGGGCATGCTCCTGATGAGGTGGCGGATGGTCTCCTGAGGGATCTCCTCCCAGACCTGGACTAAAGCATCCGCCAACTCCTGGACAGTCTGTGGTGCAACATGGCGTTGGTGGATGGAGCGAGACATGATGTCCCAGATGTGCTCAATTGGATTCAGGTCTGGGGAACGGGCGAGCCAGTCCATAGCATCAATGCCTTCCGCTTGCAGGAACTGCTGACACACTCCAGGCACATGAGGTCTAGCATTGTCTTGCATTAGGAGGAACCCAGGGCCAACCGCACCAGCATATGGTCTCACAAGGGGTCTGAGGATCTCATCTCGGTACCTAATGGCAGTCAGGCTACCTCTGGCGAGCACATGGAGGGCTGTGCGGCCCCCCAAAGAATTGCCACCCCACCCCACACCATGACTGACCCACCGCCAAACCGGTCATGCTGGAGGATGTTGCAGGCAGCAGAACATTCTCCACGGCGTCTCCAGACTCTGTCACGTCTGTCACATGTGCTCATGTGCTCAGTGTGAACCTGCTTTCATCTGTGAAGAGCACAGGGCGCCAGTGGCGAATTTGCCAATCTTGGTGTTCTCTGGCAAATGCCAAACGTCCTGCACGGTGTTGGGCTGTAAGCCCAACCCCCACCTGTGGACGTCGGGCCCTCATACCACCCTCTTGGAGTCTGTTTCTGACCGTTTGAGCAGACACATGCACATTTGTGGCCTGCTGGAGGTCATTTTGCAGGGCTCTGGCAGTGCTCCTCCTTGCACAAAGGCGGAGGTAGCGGTCCTGCTGCTGGGTTGTTGCCCTCCTACGGCCTCCTCCACGTCTCCTGATGTACTGGCCTGTCTCCTGGTAGCGCCTCCATGCTCTGGACACTACGCTGACAGACACAGCAAACCTTCTTGCCACAGCTCGCATTGATGTGCCATCCTGGATGAGCTGCACTACCTGAGCCACTTGTGTGGGTTGTAGACTCCGTCTCATGCTACCACTAGAGTGAAAGCACCGCCAGCATTCAAAAGTGACCAAAACATCAGCCAGGAAGCATAGGAACTGAGAAGTGGTCTGTGGTCACCACCTGCAGAACCACTCCTTTATTGGGGGTGTCTTGCTAATTGCCTATAATTTCCACCTGTTGTCTATTCCATTTGCACAACAGCATGTGAAATTTATTGTCAATCAGTGTTGCTTCCTAAGTGGACAGTTTGATTTCACATAAGTGTGATTGACTTGGAGTTACATTGTGTTGTTTAAGTGTTCCCTTTATTTTTTTGAGCAGTGTATATGCATAGTCACTTTAACCATATCTACATGTACATACTACCTCAATCAGCCTGACTAACCGGTGTCTGTATGTAGCCTCGCTACTTTTATAGCCTCGCTACTGTTAATAGCCTGTCTTTTTACTGTTGTTTTATTTCTTTACTTGCCTATTGTTCACTTAACACCTTTTTTGCACTATTGGTTAGAGCCTGTAAGTAAGCATTTCACTGTACACCTGTTGTATTCGGCGCACTTGACAAATAGATTTTGATTTGATTTGAAATGCAAAAATGTACTTTTGACAAGGCACACCTGTGAATTGAAATGCATTCCAGGTGGCTACCTCATGAAGCTGGTTGAGAGAATGCCAAAGCTGGGTTCAAAGCTGTCATCAAGGCAAAGGGTGGCTACTATGAAGAATCTCAAATATAAAATATATTTTGATTTGTTTCACACTTTTTTGGTTACTACATGATTCCATATGTGTTATTTCATAGTTTTGATGTCTTCACTATTATTCTACAATGTAGAAAATAGTAAAAATAAAGAAAAACCCTTGATTGAGTAGGTGTGTCCAAACGTTTTAACGTGTGTGCTGTGGAAAACCTCAGATGTAAGTGGGACGGTCTTAACTGGAGCTGTTGGAGTTTGAATGATGGGTAAGAGGGTATAGTTTGACTCTGTCTGTGAATGAACCAGGCTGGATCTCCATACAACGTCTCCTCATGTCTTCACTTCACAATGATTTGGTTCTGCACAGCACATTTGACATTGAGTATGTAACCCAATGAAATACATTGAAACATATACTTGTAGTTAGTACAGTAGTAGTAGCACATGCATTTAGTATATTTACGAGTTAATTTTTTAATTATAATTTCGTGTTAACACTGACAACACTTTCCAGAGTATAGACAAAGGAGATGTTGTGTCGGCAGCACCGGGCGGTGTGCCCTGTCAGTTTTCACGGTGCTGACGCAGATCCGGCTGCACTGCCCTAAGAAGGCTGGCTCGCCGCCGCTCATCAGAGACCTGCCACTCTGCATTGCGCCGCGCCGCCCTGAGATGTTTGGGGATGTTCTGGGCTCTGTCTCTCCAGCTCCTCGATCTGCCCGCCATGACCGGGCAGTGTGGGCACTGACGGACAGCCTCTTTGGCTGGTGAGGCACTGCTATTGGTGCTTTCTTGTATGCCCTGTCTGTCTGTCTCTGTCTGCGTCCTGCTTTGTCCTCAGCCCTCAGAGGCCTGCAATACCATTCAGCACCCAAATATATCCCCAAGGCATGTAAACTTGTGTGTTGTTGTCTCATGTGGTTAATAAAATCAAATCAAAGTTTATTTGTCACGTGCACCGAATACAACCGGTGTAGACCTTACAGTGAAGTGCTTACTTACAGGCTCTAACCAACAGTGCATAAAAGGTATTCGGTGAACATTAGGTAAGTAAAGAAATAAAAACAACAGTAAAAAGACAGGGAAAAATAACAGTAGCAAGAATATAACAGTAGCGAGGCTACATACAGATACCGGTTAGTCAGGCTGATTGAGGTAGTATGTACATGTAGATATGGTTAAAGTGAATATGCATATATGATGAACAGAGTAACAGTAGTGTAAAAAGAGGGGTTGGCGGGTGGTGGGTGGCGGGACATAAAGCAGATAGCCCGGTTAGTCAATGTGCGGGGGCACTGGTTGGTCTGGTCAATTGAGGTAGTATGTACATGAATGTGTAGTTAAAGTGACTATGCATATGTGATAAACAGAGAGTTGCAGCAGCGTAAAAGAGGGGTGGGGGGGCACACAAGGCAAAATGGCATGATCCTTTGGTGAAGTGATTTGTCATCATTACCATTTCCTGGAGTTTTTGTTCATACTGGAAAGCTGCTGTGACAGACCTGGTTGGTTTCAGTCAATTAATTCCAGTAACCATCCAAGGGTACAAGGCCTTACCACACAGTGCGTGTCATCCCCAAATCAATGATGTCAAAAAACAGTACTAAATCTAGTTCCTCTGGCATTTCATCATTGCGTGGCCGGGATCAGTGACCTGCCTTTAAAATCCCTTAAATACCTGGCTGTTATGATGCGTCAGCCAGGCTAATCCTGAAAGCTGTGGTTTTATGAGGTGAATGGGTTTGTATAACGCTGGGTTTCTGGGCCACCGCTGGGCTGAATCATGCTTGGGCTCTGATTGCCATTTGCTGTACTACAGCAGTAATTATAGAGGGTGTCCGACTCCTCTCCTAATCCCATTGTCCACGTACTACTGTACTACGTACGCCCTCTCTTTCACCTCACTCTCTGCCTCATTCCCTCTCTTTCTCCTTCTCTCTATTCTCTATTCATCCGTACCTCTGACATCATGGTCTGCCTTTGCTCCCTTGGCACACATCTAAATTGGCCACATCAACTGCCTCTGCTTTCATTTGCGTTCAAAGGGATTGGCACGTTTTAATCCTCATTTAAAGAAAGGACCCAGAGGGAAAACACCGCCTCGTTGCTTGTCCTCGTTACTCATTCCCAGATATTGAAATGCTCACACAGTGCCAATGAGATTTGAGAGTATGTAAGTGTGGATTTGACTCAAATTAGATGTAGTGATTAACTGTAGGGTGATTGTATCAAGCCAGGCTTGAAAGGGTACTTAAGTGATTATCTGTAAAGATTTAATTTGGCTGCAAGTCGTTTGTTCATGTCATGACTGATGTTAATGACCCAGTTATTATTTATACAACAGTTCTCTCTCTCTCTCATCAAAGTAATGGCTCAACGGATCACATGACCTCTTTCATGTAGGTGTGGGATTATGTATCGATTCAGGATGTTTGGATTACAGATTACAGCAGCGATTGGATTGTTTTAGATACAGAAATGCACTACCATGCCCTGTAAAAACAATTTCTATCCAAAGATAATCCTCCATAATTGTGGTTATGTGTGTCAAACTGTGCTGATGACAATGACCTCTTCATACAGAGACAGGAAATTCTAATATTTCAGAATAAGTGCCTTTACATGTGTTTATGCGTTTTGGATGGGGGTCAAATTTAGATTTTGTTTTAATAGTGGCCATACTGACATAAAAAGGTAAAAGGGGATACCTAGTCAGTTTTACAACTGAATGCATTCAACTGAAATGTCTTCCGCATTGAACCCAACCCCTCTGGATCAGAGAGGTGTGGGGGGGGGGGGGGCTATCTTAATCAACATCCACGTCATCGGCGCCTGGGGAACATTGTGTTAACTGCCTTGCTCGGGCAGAACGACAGATTTTTACCTTGTCAGCTCGGGGATTCGATCCAGCGACCTTTCATTTACTGAACAAGCGCTCCTTCTCGCCAGGCTACCTGCCGACATATAAGCTACATATAGACTATATAGGCTACTGCCCCTTGTCATGAAACCCTCTATTCCACGCAGGCTACTCCATAGTGGGACTGTGATGGGGGCAGGCAAGACTTGGCCTAGTCTACCATTAGAAAAACCAGATGGTTTTCCTGACTGGTCTATTATGACTAAATTTAGCACACTGACCACATCAGCAAGAAAATGGCCCCTCACTGGTAGCTTTATTTATTATTGTCACACAGGAGCTACCAATGATGGAGAACCTTCTATGGTTTCTCTTCTTTCCACAAGGCAGAACTCACAACCTCTTGGTTGACGGCGTTCCGATCGTCCCGCTACGCCACCACGTCTGTCAGTTATCAGTTAATGTGACTATTCTCTTATCAGTGATTGACTTTTTTCAGTCATTTGAGGGTTTTCTGTGTAGTTGTTTAATGTTGGTGGAGCGTATTATTTTGTTTTAATGCTTCTCCTGAATCACTATGATAAATCCAATAGTTTCTTGAGTGTACTTTCAACAGAGCTGAGATTTAAGTGCAAAGTGCAGCAATACGGGTAAAACCAGTCATTGACACAGACATGTTGGCGTAGCAGGAAGATCCAAATTCTGTTCATCAAGATGTGTTCAAATCCTAGGTGAGGACATGTTGAATAATCATTACTGTATAAATAATCATGCACAAAGTAATCATGTGTGTCAAATATGAAAGTTCAAAATGCTGTATGTTAAAGCACTGTTTGTGTGTGTGGGGGTGTCCTTAACCTTGCCAACAGACAAAAAGAGCTGTGAATGGATCAGTGGTTCACCAATCAGGGCCTTGATGGGCTCGGCAACAGTAACAAGGAGTGATGTGTAACCATCAGGTGACGTTCTAAAAACGTCTTTCCTAACTTTAATGCCAAAACATGCTAAATAGGTTCTCTGGAAGTTTTTGTCAACATCCATAGAATGTTCCCCTAACTATCGAAAAACTGGACACTCAAACATCAGGGGAACATTACGGGTAACATAACAAAAACGTCTCTCTTGCTAGAATTGTTAGCTGGGTAGCAGTATCAAACTGTAAAGAGCTGACCCAGTGACAACTTGACACACATGGTGACACATAGGGTCTCCAGGGAACAGGTGGGTGGCTGCTGCTGTCTTCACCGTAATCGACAGAGGACAGGACAGAAGGACCAAGGGGACAGCTGGATCACAGGTGGAGCAAAGCTTTAGATGAAAAATAAATGTCATAATTTGTACTGTGGCACAGTAGATGCAGTTGTCCTATCCTACACTACCAAGCTTCTGAAATATATCAGCTCTATGAGAGATGATTGTCTCTGAAAGGCATCAGTCCCCTTAGCTAGACCTTTTCAGAATCTTTCCCTCTGGCAAGCTTTAGTTCCTGATCAATATGTAGGGTGACGAGCTGGTCCAATCAGGGACTGCAGGAGACTGTCAGGGCACACCTCTTGAGGCAGTGATTTGTTGTCAGATCAGGGGTAAAGTGAGTTCACAGAAGCAATTACCAGAAGGTCAAAGGTCACTCTAGCAGCCTCAGGCATCAAAGAGAACAACTGGGGGCTAGCCTAGCCTGTTGGAGCTGAATCACAAACCCACTGCATTACTAGTCATTTCAGATGTTCACCAGAGGACCGTTTCAGTCTCTCATTTCAATGGCCATTTCGGTCTTATTTCAGTGATCGTTTCAGTCTCTAAACATCATCAGCGCTGGTGCCGGTGTCCTGTCCACGTGACATCAAGGTCTAGAAGGCATGTAGTGTAAAAGGCTTTGCCGGCCCCGGTGGATAGATGCTCCATTTTAAACCAGCAAGGCGGAGGATTAATAGTTTGTCCAGACACAAACTAATTAAAGTTGGTGAAAATTCTAAAGGGGATTAAGGCGAGGTAAGAAAGGGAGATGATAAGGCCGGGCCAGTGTTAATAAACAGAACAGTGGGCTGTAGACTGGAACAGAACAGAACAGAGCAGGGCATGATGGGAGAGCAGAGCAGTGTAATGGGGGCCATAGTACTGTACTATAGTTGAGTGGTTGCTTCTGGCTTCACCGTAGCTGGGATTAGCATTAGCGCAGTTAGCGTTAGGGTTTAAAGAAGCATTAGCGTAGCCATGGCTATAAAGCCTGAGCTGGCCAAAGGCTCTCTGGTTCTGATTAGCCTGTTGTGTGCTAACCAGAATGACAGGCAGCCATCTCCTTGCCGCTTGCCCGCCGCCCAGGCTGGTGATGTTATAACGGGATTATATTCCTCCCGCTTCCCTCGTCCAACAGCTCATTTAACCAGAGCATTAAAACCAGCGCTGGGCCTCCTGGCATCAGCTCCCAGCAGCTCCCAGCCCTCGCCAAGCACCGGGGCAGAAAACAAGACAACCTACATTTATACCATTAGCACTTGACAAGGCAAATTAGGCTCCTCTGTAGTGCTGAACATATACGATTGTCAGCTGGTTGAGTGAGTGTGGACTTCTGAAAGAGCAGGTAGCATACTATAGCATGAATCGGTCCTCTGCCTGTGGTGGGGACATACAAGTGGAGTAAGCAGTTTGAGATCTGCATGCCATTAATTAAAGGCGTGACTCCCGCCTGCCCAGCCTGCTCTGCGTTGTATGGAGGTTAATGCTATTGGCTACATTGATCTGCAGGTCATTCGACTTAAAATAGCAGTTTCATTAGGATTCAGACATTCACACTCCCACAAGAGACCTATGAAGTGTGTGTGTGTGTGTGGTGTGGTGTGTGTGTGTGTCTTGGCACAGGCGTGTGGCAGGCAGGAGCAGATCACTGTGACAGACCACTGCAGAGCAAGCAAGGGGTTTTGCTTAAGCCAATAATTAGAACGGCTATGCACAATGACAGGAGTGGAAATGAGAAGTCCCCTCTCTCTCCCTCTCTCTATCATACAGCGGCCTGTGATTGTCTGTGTGTCAGAGTGGAAGTGTGTAATCCTATGGAACAGATGGATTCTAGCCTATACAATGCACCACTATCAGGCAGAGGAGAGGGATCCGTCATTTAACAGGATCAGATTATGATAGGACACCTTTGGTGGGTGATTCAAAAGAAATATTAAATGTTTAAACGGCCTCCCGGGTGGCGCAGTGGTCTAGGGCACTGCATCGCAGTGCTAGCTGCGCCACCAGAGTCTCTGGGTTCGCGCCCAGGCTCTGTCGCAGCCGGCCGCAACCGGGAGGTCCGTGGGGCGACGCACAATTGGCATAGCGTCGTCCGGGTTAGGGAGGTGTAATGAAAATGTAAAAAAATGTAATAAAATGTATGCACTCTACTGTAAGTCGCTCTGGATAAGAGCGTCTGCTAAATGACTAAAATGTAAATGTAAAATGTTTAAAGCATCTCTCTGCTAAGGTTTGGCTTCCCTGGAGCTACAAACATGATATAGATTACTATTAGGGCCTACTCCTCAGTTAAACATTTAATTTATCTCCTTAGATGAGAAAGGGGACTGCATTCAGAGTGGAGCACATAATAAAATGAAATGGTCACAGAAAGGATAGAATGGGGAAGATATTAAGGATGAATTCATCTCTTAATAGAAGATTATCAACTGCTCAATTGAAAGTGTGTGTGTCTGTGTGTGTGTGACCACATGTTCTGGTGTAAACCCGATGTGCACTGCAGAGTCTTAACTGTTTTGGGTTTTGGTTAAAAAAAAGACAGACATTGTGAGGATGATTTCTAAATATAGCCTGATCCTTCGCTGGTCCCTGAAGCCAATTTTACGCAGTCTGGATTGGTGAACATCACAGCTACACCACATCTCTCTCTCTCTCTCTCTACCTCTCTCTACCTCTCTACCTCTCTCTACCTCTCTCTCTCTCTCTCTCTCTCTCTCTCTCTCTCTCTCTCTCTCTACCTCTCTCTCTACCTCTCTCTCTACCTCTCTCTCTCTCTCTACCTCTCTCTCTCTCTATCTCTCTCTACCTCTCTCTACCTCTCTACCTCTCTCTCTCTCTCTACCTCTCTCTCTCACTCTCTCTACCTCTCTCTCTCGCTCTGTCTTTCTCTCTCGCTCTTTGTCTTTCTCTCTACCTCGCTTTCTCTCATGCGCGGTCTCTCTCTCTCGCTCGGTCTCTCTCGTTCTCTTTCTCTCTCACTCTCTTTCTCTCAGACTCACTCGCTTGTTCTCGCTCTCTCTCTCCCTCTCTTTCTGTATCTCTCACAATCTCTTGCTCTCTCTCGCTATATCTCTCGCACTCGCTCGCTCTCTTTCTATCTCTCGCTCACTCTCTCTCGCTATATCTCTCTCACTTGCCCTCTTTCTCTCTCTCTCTCTGTCTCTCACACGTTCTCTCTCTCACTCGCCTTCTCACTTACTCTTTCACTCTTTCACTCTATCACAGCTCAGGATGAGACTCAATTGCAGACACAGGAGGCGGAAAGTTAGAATCTCAGATATTTATTATAACACAAGGGACAGGCAAAGGGCAGGTCGAGGGCAGTCAGAGGTTCGTAATCCAGGTCAAATTCGGATGAAAGCCAGGGTCCGACAGGAGCCAGGATGGCAGGTAGGTCTAGAGGAATGTGCCCATTCCAGGACCGGGGAACGGGCAGAGTCTAGGACTAACATCCCCCGGGGTCTGTCTGGGAACGCTGCGCCTTACAAACCAGGCTCTCTATACCCCAGATGACTTCAGGGAGGCAGGGAGGCTGGTCTCGGGTCAGACGGTGTAGTAGCGAGGCTATACAGGCGTGAGAGCGTATCAGGCTTCACATTCTTGTGCCTAGGGCTGTAGGAGATAGTAAAATTACAACAAGTGAATAATAAGGGCCCTTCGAGCCTGCCTTGAGTTGAGGCGCTTGGCAGTGCGGAGATATTCCAGGTTCTTATAGTCAGTCCACACTAAGAATGGATGTTCCGCCCCCTCTAACCAGTGCTTCCACTCCTCCAACGCCATCTTAACCGTGAGTAGTTCTCAGCGGGGTTAAGACGATAGGAAAGGAAAGCGCAGGGATGCAGCTTTTGGTCCTGGGTAGAACGCTGGGACAGGACGGCCCTCACTTCAAAGTCCGAGGTGTCGACCTCCAGCACAAACTGTCGGGACGGGTCCTGATGGATTAAGATGGGAGCTGTAGTGAATCGATGCTAGAGCTCCGAGAACGCCGGGTCATCTGCTGGAGACCACATGAACGGAACCTTGGGAGTGGTCAGTGCTAAGAGGGGGGAAGCCAGGGTGCCGTCGAGGTAGACAAACACGAACCGGTTCAACATGTCACGGAGCACATCATTGACCAGGGCCTGGAACACTACAGGAGCGTTGGTCAGTCCGAATGGCATCACAATGTACTCATAGTGCTCGCTAGCCATGTTGAAGTCTGTCTTCCATTCGTCTCCTTCCCGTACCAGATGCTAGGCGTTCCGAAGGTCCAACGTCGAGAAGATAGTTGCCCCCTGGAGAGGCTCGAAAGCCGAGGAGATGAGTGATTGCAGGTAACGTTTTTTAACCTTGATGTCATTAAGACCCCGGTAGTCGATACACGGGCACAGGATTTTGTCCTTCATCTCCACAAAGAAGAACCCTGTGCCGGCTGGGGAGGCAGATGGACGAATACTCTCTGCAACAAGAGATTCCTCAATGTACCTTTCCGTCGTCTTCGTCTCCAGATCCGACGGGAAATAAAGCCGCCACCAAGGTGGTGTTGTGCCCAGGAAAAGGTCAATAGCACAATCATAGGGCCGATGAGGAGGAAGAGATGTGGCGCGGGCTTTGTTGAAAACCTCCAGGAAGTCCTGGTACTCTGCGGGAACGGCGGAAAGATCGAAGGCTTTTCCCAAGCCCGCAGGAAGATGTTCCGGGGCAGGCTGCGCCAACTCTAGACAACGCATGTGGCAGAACTGGCTCCAACCCATGATGGATCCAGTAGCCCAGTCGATCAGGTGTTTGTGCGTCTGGAGCCATGAAAACCCCAAAACCACGGTTACATGAGGAGACTCGATGAGCAGGAACTGCATAGACTCACTGTGATTACCTGACACTTGCAGGTTGATAGGAAACGTATTGTGGGTGACTCTGCCAAATGAGCTCCCATCCAGCGCTCTGGCATCCATGGAAATGGAGAGGGGTTGTGTGGAGATTCCCAGCTCCGACACCAGGGTAGTGGCCATAAAGGTCTTGTCGGCCCCAGTCAATGATCACCCGGAGAGATTTGGACCGGTCACTCCACAGCCGGATGGCATGGAGAGGGGTACAAGTAATGGGAGATTGGAAACTCCACGTACGGTTCACCAGCGTACTCATACCTACTGATGAGCCTGATCTTTTGTTGGACAGGTAGATATGTAATGTCCTGTAGTTCCACAATGCAGACAGCTCTTGGTGCTGTCTGTATCAGCAGGAGACAATCTAGCCCTGCTCAATTGCATGGGCTCCCGAGGAGGCAAGTCAACAGCCCTTGGTGATTCCAGAGGGAACTCAGGTGACATCGGATTCTCCCGGTAATGTAGACACCAGGGACTTCTGGGATTCCTAGGCGGCGAGGTGGGAACCGTGGACGAGCGAGTGTGACCGGGAACAGACATCTCCCTCCTATGTTCCCGTAGCCACCCATCGATCCATATAGTCAAGGCTATGAGAGAGTCGAGGTCAGTGATTCCGGGTTCCAAGCACTCTTGGCGGCCAAAGTGCGAAAATCTAATTTGTAGTCTGCCATACTGTGGGAGTCTTGGCGCAGTTGAAGTAGCTTCCTAGCAGCCTCTCTCACGGACAACGGAGAATCTAACACCTTTTTTTTTACCTCTGCCACGTGCTCATCCAGACTGAGGCAAATGGTGGCTCGCCCAGGTGAGGGTCCTCCCTGACATCAGCGTTATCAGGTACAATGTATTTGAGTGATCCGAGGGAAATGAAGAGGGCTGCAGCTCGACGATGAGGGAGCACTGGGACAGAAACTCCCGGCAGGTTCCTGGATCTCCAGCGTAGCGCTCTGGAGGAGGTAACCGGGGTTCCCGGGAAGCCGGGGTAGGCTGGGGAGAAGCGCCGCTGGTAGCGGGGTTACTGAGAGTCTTGGAGGTTACCATTGTGACTTGCTATCTAGTAGATCATCCGCGGAATTTCTCCAGCACTGCATTGAAAGCGCGGTCATGGCATTCCGCCAAGATCTCGAGTCCTTACCGTAAGGTTTTGAAGTAACTCCTTGTGTCTTCCAATGGCGGCCACTTAAGAGGAGACAGCATTGCGGGGCTGGTCCAAGTCTACTTGGTCAGTCATGGCCAGTTTGTACTATCATGGCTCAGGATAAGAGCCAGATGCAGACACAGGAGGCGGATAGTTAGAATCTCAAATATTTATTATAACACAGGGGGTAGGCAAACGGCAGGTCGAGGGCAGACAGAGGTTTGTAATCCAGGCCAGAGTCAGGCAGGTACAGAACGGCAAGCAGACTCAGGGTCAGGACAGGCAGACTCAGGGTCAGGACAGGCAGACTCAGGGTCAGGACAGGCAGACTCAGGGTCAGGTCAGGGTCAGGACAGGCAGACTCTGGGTCAGGACAGGACATACTCTGGGTCAGGACAAGCAGACTGGGTCAGGACAAGCAGACTCTGGGTCAGGACAAGCAGACTCTGGGTCAGGACAAGCAGACTCTGGGTCAGGACAAGCAGACTCAGGGTCAGGACAGGCAGGGTCAGGAAAGGCTCAGGGTCAGGGTCAGGACAGGCAGACTCAGGGTCAGGACAGGCAGACTTAGGGTCAGGACAGGCAGACTCAGGGTCAGGACAGGACAGACTCAGGGTCAGGACAAGCAGACTCAGGGTCAGGACAGGACAGACGCAGGGTCAGGACAGGCAGACTCAGGGTCAGGACAGGCAGACTCAGGGTCAGGGCCAGGACAGGCAGACTCAGGGTCAAGACAGGCAGACTCAGGTTCAGGACAGGCAGACTCAGGGTCAGGACAGGCAGACTCAGGGTCAGGACAGGCAGACTCAGGGTCAGGTCAGGGTCAGGACAGGCAGACTCTGGGTCAGGACAGGACATACTCTGGGTCAGGACAAGCAGACTGGTTCAGGACAAGCAGACTCTGGGTCAGGACAAGCAGACTCTGGGTCAGGACAAGCAGACTCTGGGTCAGGACAAGCAGACTCAGGGTCAGGACAGGCAGGGTCAGGAAAGGCTCAGGGTCAGGGTCAGGACAGGCAGACTCAGGTTCAGGACAGGCAGACTTAGGGTCAGGACAGGCAGACTCAGGGTCAGGACAGGACAGACTCAGGGTCAGGACAGGACAGACGCAGGGTCAGGACAGGCAGACTCAGGGTCAGGACAGTCAGACTCAGGGTCAGGGCCAGGACAGGCAGACTCAGGTTCAGGACAGGCAGACTCAGGTTCAGGACAGGCAGACTCAGGGTCAGGACAAGCAGAAAGGTCAGAACCGGGAAGACTAGAAACAAATCTTGAGAACAGGAAAACGGGAAACATGCTGGTACGACCTGACAAGACAAGATGAACTGGCAACAGACAAACAGAAAACAGAGATATAAGTACACAGGGGAAAATGGGAGACACTTGGTGGGGGGTGGAGACAAGCACAAGACAGGTGAAACAGATCAGTGTGTGACACACTCATGCTCTCATGAGGGAGAGATCATTTACATAATGAGACACAGCCACGACAAGAAAGCCCAAATAAGCACAGGAGCCATCAGTCATCAGGGGCCTCTGAGGTTACTCCCTGACACACTCTCTACTGCTCTGGGGGCCACAGCAGGAACTGACACACTCATCAGGGGCCCCAGAAAGAAGGACCTTATAGAGGTAGGGGTTTCATTGGAACAGAAGGGGGCAGAGGAGGGGGAGAGGGAGGCATGGGGGTGAATGAGAAGTCCTCTAGCTCAGTGGTTCCCAAAATGTGGGGGGCATGTGTGAGGGGTCAGAAGGGGGGGTGCAGATTTCTTTTAAATGTTTTAATGGAACTCAGTCTAGCTTTCAACTTACTTTTGAAAGTTGTAATTGTAGTTTTCCTCTTGTCCTGTCTGTCATTTGCATACATTAGAGACCATTTTTAACTTGTCAGAAATGTCCAGAACAACTAGACCATGTCAGCTAATGTTTTTTAACTAGGTCTTCTAGCCCATAGATTCTATTGTAATGTATGAGTCACTCAAATATCACATGAATACACATTAGACATGGGAAATAGTAGAATTTAAGAAAATTTGCTTTAAAATTGCAACATCTCTGCAGCCCATAACAAAATGTGTAGAATTGCAGGAAATAAGCTTTAAAGCTGCACAATGTTCTCTCCACCAACAAGAGGGGTGTGAACAGTTTGTGTCATGAACAGTGCTTGTGCCCATAGAAATAGACGTGGTGCATGCGCACAGGGGGAGCCGCGGGATGTTCCCATCATTCTGGAAGGGGGGCCCCGAGTGGAAAAGTTTGGGAATCCATGCTCTAGCTCAGAAGGGGTTGGATGGGGGAATAACTCATTATATCAGAAGGTATCGCGAGTGTGGAGCGTATCAATGGCTCAGACACGAGAGGTATGTGGCAGGGTCTACAGTCAATCACGGACTATAAAAGAAAAACCAGCCCCGTCGCGGACCACGATGTCTTGCTCCCAGACAGACTAAACAACTTCTTTGCTCGCTTTGAGGACAATACAGTGCCACTGACACGGCTCGCTACCAAAACCTGCGGGCTCTCCTTCCCTACAGCCAACGTGAGTAAAACATTTAAACATGTTAACCCTCGCAAGGCTGCAGGCACAGACGGCATCCCCGGCCGCGTCCTCAGAGTATGCGCAGACCAGCTGGCTTCTACACCTGCATTGCTTGCTGTTTGGGGTTTTAGGCTGGGTTTCTGTACAGCACTTCGAGATATTAGCTGATGTACGAAGGGCTATATAAAATAAACTTGATTGATTGGTGTGTTTACGGACATATTCAATCAATCCTTATCCCAGTCTGCTGTTCCCACATGCTTCAAGAGGGCCACCATTGTTCCTGTTCCCAAGAAAGCTAAGGTAACTGAGCTAAATGACTACCGCCCTGTAGCACTCACTTCCGTCATCATGAAGTGCTTTGAGAGACTAGTCAAGGACCATATCCCCTCCACCCTCCCTGACACCCTAGACCCACTCTAATTTGCTTACCGCCCCAATAGGTCAACAGACGATGCAATCACACTGCACACTGTCCTATCCCATCTGGACAAGAGGAATACCTATGTAAGAATGATGTTCATCGATTACAGCTCAGCTTTTAACACCATAGTACCCTCCAAACTCGTCATTAAGCTCGACCCCGCCCTGTGCAACTGGATCCTGGACTTCCTGATGGGCCGCCCCCAGGTGGTGAGGGTAGGTAACAACATCTCCACCCCACTGATCCTCAACACTGGGGCCCCACAAGGGTGCGTTCTCAGCCCTCTCCTGTATTCCCTGTTCACCCACGGCTGCGTGGCCATGCACGCCTCCAACTCAATCATCAAGTTTGCAGACGACACTACAGTGGTAGGCTTGATTACCAACAACGACGAGACGGCCTACAGGGAGGAGGTGAGGGCCCTCGGAGTGTGGTGTCAGGAAAATAAACTCACACTCAATGTCAACAAAACAAAGGAGATGATCGTGGACTTCAGGAAACAGCAGAGGGAGCAGCCCCCTATCCACATTGACGGGACAGTAGTGGAGAGGGTAGAAAGTTTTAAGTTCCTCGGCGTACACATCACGGACAAACTGAAATGGTCCACCCACACAGACAGCGTGGTGAAGAATGCGCAGCAGCGCCTCTTCAACCTCAGGAGGCTGAAGAAATTCGGCTTGTCACCAAAAACACTCACAAACTTTTACAGATGCACAATCGAGAGCATCCTGTCGGGCTGTATCACCGCCTGGTACGGCAACTGCTCCGCCCATAACCGTAAGGCTCTCCAGAGGGTAGTGAGGTCTGCACAACGCATCACCGGGGGCAAACTACCTGCCCTCCAGGACACCTACACCACCCGATGTCACAGGAAGGCCAAAAAGATCATCAAGGGCAACAACCTCCCGAGCCACTGCCTGTTCACCCCGTTATCATCCAGAAGGCGAGGTTAGTACAGGTGCATCAAAGCGGGGACCGAGAGACTGAAAAACAGCTTCTATCTCAAGGCCATCAGACTGTTAAACAGCCATCACTAACATCTCCTGAGATTCTGGCTGCCATCTTGCAGTGGTATAAAGTATTTAAGTAAAACTATTTTAAAGTACTACTTAAGTAGTTTTTATGACTTTCTGTACTTTACTGTTTATATTTTTGAAAACTTTTACTTCACTACAATCCTAAGGAAAAGTATGTACTTTTTACCCCATACATTTTCCCTGACACCCAAAAGTACTCGTTACATTTTGAATGCTTAGCAGGACAGGAAAATTGTCCAATTCAAGCACTTATCAAGAGAACATCCCTGGTCACCCTTACTGCCTCTGATCTGGCAGACTCACTAAACACACATGCTTAGTTTGTAAATTATGTCTGTGTGTGCCCCTGGCTATCTGTAAATTTAATAAGAAAAGGTGCCGTCTGTTTTGCTTAATGTAACAGATTTGAAATGATTTATACTTTTACTTTTGATACTTAAGTATATTTTAGCAATTACATTTACTTTTGATACTTAAGTATATTTAAAACCAAATACTTTTTGACTTTTACTCAAGTAGAATTTTACTAAGTCATTTTCTATCAGGTTTTCTTTACTTTTACTCAAGTATGACAATTGGGTACTTTTTTCACCACTGCCATCTTGGATAATCCCTTTAACAGATAGCTCAAGCTATTTGTTTCCATTTGGTTAGAAGAAAGTGCTGTGTTTTAATAGCCAGGCGTGGATACTCAAAACTGTCACTCTCTAATCAGGAGCTGTGTTCTTGTGCTTGGTGCGCATCTCGCTGTCACTCTCCATCCCTTAACACAGTCCATCAACACACTGCAGCCATGCCACCACGTCTGTCACCTCTGTGTTGTATTATTCTGAGAAAAACACATATCTCAGCAATCTGATGAAATCCCTGCGCTGTGCTTTGTGCACTCTGAGTGTGTGTGCTGTGACCTCTACCCAAAACCTCCTTAGAGATGATTCTCATGTTCACACCGTGGCCTGTGAGTGTACAGTGTATGTCTCTCTCTCTCTGCAATGGTAATGTGGTTCCAGGAGTCTGCGCAGCCTTCTATGTCTATTGTTATCGATTATCTCCCAGTGTTCTGCTCTGTTCCTTGACCAGAATGGAAGGTACAGTTGAAGTCGGAGGTGTACATACACTTAGGTGTCATTAAAACTCGTTTTTAAACCACTCCACAAATTTCTTGTTAACAAACTATAGTTTTGGAAAGTCGGTTAGGACTTTCTAATTGTTTACAGACATATTATTTCACTTATAATTCACTGTATCACAATTCCAGTGGGTCAGAAGTTTACATACACTAAGCTGACTGTGCCTTTAAACAGCTTGGAAAATTCCAGAAAAGTATGTCATGGCTTTAGAAGCTTCTGATAGGCTAATTGACATATTTTAAGTCAATTGGGGGTGTACCTGTGGATATATTTCAAGGCCTACCTTCAAACTCAGTGCCTCTTTGCTTGACATCATGGGAAAATCTAAATAAATTGTAGACCTCCACAAGTCTGGTTCATCCAATTTCCAAATGCCTGAAGGTACCACGTTCATCTATACAAGCAATAGTACGCAAGTATAAACACCATGGGACCATGCAGTCGTCATACCGCTCAGGAAGGAGACGCGTTCTGTCTCCTGGAGATGAATGTACTTTTGTGAGAAAAGTGCAAATCAATCCCAGAACAACAGCAAAGCACCTTGTGAAGATGCTGGACGAAATAGGTACAAAAGTATCTATATCCACAGTAAAACGAGTCCTATATCGACATAACCTGAAAGGCCTTTGCAGGTTTGCAACTGCACATGGGGACAAAGATCGTACCTTTTGGAGAATTGTCCTCTGGTCTGATGAAAAAAAATAGAACTGTTTGGCCATAATGACCATCATTATGTTTGGAGGAAAGAGGGGGAAGCTTGCAAGCCGAAAACACCATCCCACCTGTGAAGCACGGGTGGCAGAATCATGTTGTGAGGCTGCTTTGCTGCAGGAGGGACTGGTGCAAATCACAAAATAGATGGCATCATGAGGCGGGAAAATGATGTGGATATATTGATGCAACATCTCAAGACATCAGTCAGGAAGTTAAAGCTTGGTCGCAAATTTGTCTTCCAAATGGACAATGACCCCAAGCATACTTCCAAAGTTGTGGCAAAATGGCTTAAGGACAACAAAGTCAAGGTATCGTAGTGGCCATCACAAAGCCCTGACCTCAATCCTATAGAAAATTTGTGGGCAGAACTGAAAAAGCTTGTGCGAGCAAGGAGGCCTACAAACCTGACTCAGTTACACCAGCTCTGTCAGGAGGAATGGGCCAAAATTCACCCAACTTATTGTGGGAAGCTTGTGAAAGGCTGCCCGAAACATTTGACCCAAGTTAAACAATTTAAAGGCAATGCTACCAAATACTAATTGAGTGTATGTAAACTTCTGACCCACTGGGAATGTGATGAAAGAAATAAAAGCTGAAATAAATCATTCTCTCTACTATTATTCTGACATTTCACATTCTTAAAATGACTGAGTTTAAATGTATTTGGCTAAGGTGTATGTAAACTTCCAACTGTAGAGTTGAAGTCGGAAGTTTACATACACCTTAGCCAAATAGATTTAGATTTGACCACAAAGACCAGGGAGGTTTTCCAATGCCTTGCAAAGAAGGGCACCTATTGGTAGATGGGTTTTTAAAAAAGTAGATATTGAATATCCCTTTGAGCATGGGGTGAAATTATGAATTACATTTTGGATGGTATATCAATATACCCAGTCACTGCAAAGATAAAGTTCTTCCTAACTCACTTCCCCGAGAGGAAGGCAACCGCTCAGGGATTTCATGAGGCCAATGGTGAGTTTAAAACAGTTACAGAGTTTAATGGCTGTGATAGGAGAAAACTGAGGATGGATCAACAACATTGTAGTTAATCCACAATTCCAGCCTAAATGACAGTGTGAAAAGAAGGAAGCCTGTACAGAATACAAATATTCCAAAACATGCATCCTGTTTGCAACAAGGCACAAAAGTAAAACGGCAAAAAATGTGGCAAAGAAACAAACTTCTTCAGGATCAGTGTCCCTTCCACGGGACGGTTGAGCTAACGTAGGCTAACGCAATTAGCATGAGGTTGTAAGTAACAAGAAGATTTCCCAGTACATAGACATATCTGATATTGATATTACAGTAAAAGAATACCATGCTATTGTTTGAGGAGAGTGCACCATTTTTTGAACATGAAAATATAAGAGGCTTTTAAAATCCAATATTGGAATATAAGGTTGGATGCATTAATATGCTTGTTACTAGTCCATATTGTAATCCCATGTTTGCTGCCTGTCTTCGCCCCTGGCTCACTAAAAAAAGAGATTCGCATCTCAATGCTACTTTGTATTATATGCTGACCTCCAGATCATCCTGCCACTTAACCATTTGGACAGGGTTCATTTAGGTGTAAGTGCAAAGCCAACTTGTAAGTAATATTGATTTCTGCTTTACAATGGGTCTAAAGCTTAGTATTTGTCCTCTTGAAGTGAAGCACAGTGTGTGTGAACTGTGAATATGTGCCATGTGATTGTTCTATAAAAGCCGTGTGTGTGTGTTTGTAAATGTGTGCAGGCATGTGTCTCCGTATGTATTAGCTGAGCATGTGAGCCTGAGCCAAGTATAGTGATGCCCCATGCGTGTATGATCTAAGTATAGTGATGCCCCATGCGTGTATGATCTAAGTATAGTGATGCCCCATGCGTGTATGATCTAAGTATAGTGATGCCCCATGCGTGTATGATCTAAGTATAGTGATGCCCCATGCGTGTATGATCTAAGTATAGTGATGCCCCATGCGTGTATGATCTAAGTATAGTGATGCCCCATGCGTGTATGATCTAAGTATAGTGATGCCCCATGCGTGTATGATCTAAGTATAGTGATGCCCCATGCGTGTATGATCTAAGTATAGTGATGCCCCATGCGTGTATGATCTAACTATAGTGATGCCCCATGCGTGTATGATCTAAGTATAGTGATGCCCCATGCGTGTATGATCTAAGTATAGTGATGCCCCATGCGTGTATGATCTAAGTATAGTGATGCCCCATGCGTGTATGATCTAAGTATAGTGATGCCCCATGCGTGTATGATCTAAGTATAGTGATGCCCCATGCGTGTATGATCTAAGTGTAGTGATGCCCCATGCGTGTATGATCTAAGTATAGTGATGCCCCATGCGTGTATGATCTAAGTATAGTGATGCCCCATGCGTGTATGATCTAAGTATAGTGATGCCCCATGCGTGTATGATCTAAGTATAGTGATGCCCCATGCGTGTATGATCTAAGTATAGTGATGCCCCATGCGTGTATGATCTAAGTATAGTGATGCCCCATGCGTGTATGATCTAAGTATAGTGATGCCCCATGCGTGTATGATCTAAGTGTAGTGATGCCCCATGCGTGTATGATCTAAGTATAGTGATGCCCCATGCGTGTATGATCTAAGTATAGTGATGCCCCATGCGTGTATGATCTAAGTATAGTGATGCCCCATGCGTGTATGATCTAAGTGTAGTGATGCCCCATGCGTGTATGATCTAAGTGTAGTGATGCCCCATGCGTGTATGATCTAAGTATAGTGATGCCCCATGCGTGTATGATCTAAGTATAGTGATGCCCCATGCGTGTATGATCTAAGTGTAGTGATGCCCCATGCGTGTATGATCTAAGTGTAGTGATGCCCCATGCGTGTATGATCTAAGTGTAGTGATGCCCCATGCGTGTATGATCTAAGTGTAGTGATGCCCCATGCGTGTATGATCTAAGTATAGTGATGCCCCATGCGTGTATGATCTAAGTATAGTGATGCCCCTCACTCACTCACTCACTCACTCACTCACTCACTCACTCACTCACTCACTCACTCACTCACTCACTCACTCACTCACTCACTCACTCACTCACTCACTCTGCCTTTGGACTCCCATTTATTTACTGTATGAGTCCATTTATTTTGTTTGGGCTTGTTTTACCCCGTGGGTGAGCGGTACCTTACTAGTTGTACCCCGTGGGTGAGCGGTACCTTACTAGTTGTACCCCGTGGGTGAGCGGTACCTTACTAGTTGTACCCCGTGGGTGAGCGGTACCTTACTAGTTGTACCCTGTGGGTGAGCGGTACCTTACTAGTTGTATCCCGTGGGTGAGCGGTACCTTACTAGTTGTACCCTGTGGGTGAGCGGTACCTTACTAGTTGTACCCCGTGGGTGAGCGGTACCTTACTAGTTGTACCCCGTGGGTGAGCGGTACCTTACTAGTTGTACCCCGTGGGTGAGCGGTACCTTACTAGTTGTACCCTGTGGGTGAGCGGTACCTTACTAGTTGTACCCCGTGGGTGAGCGGTACCTTACTAGTTGTACCCCGTGGGTGAGCGGTACCTTACTAGTTGTACCCCGTGGGTGAGCGGTACCTTACTAGTTGTACCCCGTGGGTGAGCGGTACCTTACTAGTTGTACCCCGTGGGTGAGCGGTACCTTACTAGTTGTACCCCGTGGGTGAGCGGTACCTTACTAGTTGTACCCCGTGGGTGAGCGGTACCTTACTAGTTGTACCCCGTGGGTGAGCGGTACCTTACTAGTTGTACCCCGTGGGTGAGCGGTACCTTACTAGTTGTACCCCGTGGGTGAGCGGTACCTTACTAGTTGTACCCCGTGGGTGAGCGGTACCTTACTAGTTGTACCCCGTGGGTGAGCGGTACCTTACTAGTTGTACCCCGTGGGTGAGCGGTACCTTACTAGTTGTACCCCGTGGGTGAGCGGTACCTTACTAGTTGAGTTGTACCCCGTGGGTGAGCGGTACCTTACTAGTTGTACCCTGTGGGTGAGCGGTACCTTACTAGTTGTACCCTGTGGGTGAGCGGTACCTTACTAGTTGTACCCCGTGGGTGAGCGGTACCTTACTAGTTGTACCCTGTGGGTGAGCGGTACCTTACTAGTTGTACCCCGTGGGTGAGCGGTACCTTACTAGTTGTACCCTGTGGGTGAGCGGTACCTTACTAGTTGTACCCCGTGGGTGAGCGGTACCTTACTAGTTGTACCCCGTGGGTGAGCGGTACATAACTAGTTGTACCCTGTGGGTGAGCGGTACCTTACTAGTTGTACCCTGTGGGTGAGCAGGCTGCCTACTCTCGGCCCTTTCTCACCCCTGTGTGTGTGTGTCTCCTGGCTGCAGTGTGAACATCCTGTATGTGTGTTGTGTGTCTCCTGGCTGCAGTGTGAACATCCTGTATGTGTGTTGTGTGTCTCCTGGCTGCAGTGTGAACATCCTGTATGTGTGTTGTGTTGTGTTGTGTAATCTAATCAAATCAAATCCAATTTGATTTGTCACATGCACCGGGTGTGGACCGTACCGTGAAATGCTTACTTACAAGCCCTTAACCAACTATACAGTTTTAAGAAAATAGATTTAAGAAAATATTGACAAAGTAACTAAAGTAAAAAAGTATTTTTTACAAAAGCAACACAATAAAATAACAATAATGAGGCTGTATACAGGGGGTACCGGTACCAAGTAAATGTGCGGGTCTACAGGTTAGTCGAGGTAATTTCTACATGTAGGTAGGGGTAAATTGACTATGCATAGATAATAAACAGCGAGTAGCGGGTTTTATAGCTAATCCTGTGTGTGTGTGTGTGTGTGTGTGTGTGTGTGTGTGTGTGTGTGTGTGTGTGTGTGTGTGTGTGTGTGTGTGTGTGTGTGTGTGTGTGTGTGTGTGTGTGTGCTGGCTGCAATGTGAACATCCTGTGTGTGTGTTGTGTTTTGTTGTGTGTGTGTTGTGTGTGTGCTGGCTGCAGTGTGAAGAGCCTGTATGTGTGTCTGACATGTAGAAGGCAATAAGGAATCACTTACGTGGAGACTGGAGCCTTATGATTTATTCAGAGGGAGTGGATTGAGGAGAAAAGGTTATATTCCCAGCCAGCACTGGAATTGATGACTGCTGCCCCAGCTCCATGCACACCACACTGAATTAAACCCTGCAGGCCCTGGCGTGTATGCGTGTGTGTGTTTGCCAGAGTGTGTGTGTCAGAGTGTGATAGAGAGAGAGGGGGTACTGTATGTGGAACAAGCTCTCACAGTCTCACTGCAGAATTACACGTTCATCCACGTTCTCCAAACGTCAAATTTCGAAGTTAAGGGTTACGTTTAGGTACTCATTCCGAATGGTTAACCCCTGGCCTACAATTTCCGCGCCCCGCGGAAATGTAATTGACATAATATAAAAATCCCCATAAAAATCTGTCTGTATAAGCTAGAGATATCTGTTTTTTTGTTGCATGGGCTGAGTCTCAATCCACCTCATCCGCCGATATCGCCCTTCCGCATCTGCGGCGAAAGGTGGCAGAGCTAGAGTGATGTTTGTCAGACCACAAAAACATATTTAGTGTCCAAACAAGCCTCACAAGACTCATGTTAAGGTCCAGTTTAAATAATGAATGGAAGTATATATAGAGATAGTTTAGTTCCTAAAATAAGGTGATAAATACATGTAAAAACATCAAATAAATAGTTTCCTGATCTTTATAATATCTTCAGATAAACGACAGACACATTTTTTGGGGGACTATCTTTTGTTCCACATGGTGAATCTGCTATTCAATGCGTTCTATTGGCTAATAGCAGTAATGGCAAATTCAATGTTTCATCCAATACATTTTTATATGCAGTATATTTTTGATACATTAGGGGTCTTCAAAATCAAATAGCTAAATAATCCTTGGTATGACCGTCTTAAAACAATTCCGTATGTTACCCCCGGCTTAGACAGGACACATACTAAGCTTTAGACCCCCGGCTTAGACAGGACACATACTAAGCTTTAGACCCCCGGCTTAGACAGGACACATACTAAGCTTTAGACCCCCGGCTTAGACAGGACACATACTAAGCTTTAGACCCCTGGCTTAGACAGGACACATACTAAGCTTTAGACCCCCGGCTTAGACAGGACACATACTAAGCTTTAGACCCCCGGCTTAGACAGGACACATACTAAGCTTTAGACCCCCGGCTTAGACAGGACACATACTAAGCTTTAGACCCCCGGCTTAGACAGGACACATACTAAACTTTAGCCCCCCGGCTTAGACAGGACACATACTAAGCTTTAGACCCCCGGCTTAGACAGGACACATACTAAGCTTTAGACCCCCGGCTTAGACAGGACACATACTAAGCTTTAGACCCCCGGCTTAGACAGGACACATACTTAGCTTTAGACCCCCGGCTTAGACAGGACACATACTAAGCTTTAGACCCCCGGCTTAGACAGGACACATACTAAGCTTTAGACCCCCGGCATAGACAGGACACATACTAAGCTTTAGACCCCCGGCTTAGACAGGACACATACTAAGCTTTAGACCCCCGGCTTAGACAGGACACATACTAAGCTTTAGACCCCCGGCTTAGACAGGACACATACTAAGCTTTAGACCCCCGGCTTAGACAGGACACATACTAAGCTTTAGACCCCCGGCTTAGACAGGACACATACTAAGCTTTAGACCCCCGGCTTAGACAGGACACATACTAAGCTTTAGACCCCCGGCTTAGACAGGACACATACTAAGCTTTAGACCCCCGGCATAGACAGGACACATACTAAGCTTTAGACCCCCGGCTTAGACAGGACACATACTAAGCTTTAGACCCCCGGCTTAGACAGGACACATACTAAGCTTTAGACCCCCGGCTTAGACAGGACACATACTAAGCTTTAGACCCCCGGCTTAGACAGGACACATACTAAGCTTTAGACCCCTGGCTTAGACAGGGCTTAGACTCTAGCGGGTTAAGGCAAGGGTTAAGGTTTGGGATAGGGTTAAAACCCAAAATAAAAAAACTATGTCCACAACTGGAATCGAGCAAGCAATGTTCTGATCCAGAGTCATGGGACTACGGCTATCAACAACCCTGTCCACAATGCCCTAGCAAAACTCAAACCTATTGGGCGGCAATAGTCACTGTTACCCCTAGTTGGCAGTTTTGAAGGCACATCCTGACATCCTCGGGACATGGACTCGACGTCGAATTTCAATGTCAACTTTGAACAACCTGGCTGGTACGCGTGTTGGCCTCATCCTTTTGACTCTGTCTCTCTCTCTCTGTGTGTTTACTGTGTTTTGGACTTGGAGGCAGATCCAATCCTGGGAGTGTGAGAGCAGGTTAGCAGAGAGCAGGTTAGCAGAGAGCAGGTTAGCAGAGAGCAGGTTAGCAGAGAGCAGGGCGCTTTGCTTTGTTTGCTCCTGTTTTTAACTGCCTGTCTAACTGTGTGTGAACAGGCTTTTAACACACAAGAACAGAACCATATTACTTTACTGGTCCTCTGAAGATCACATTCACAATAAACTGTCACGTTCCTGACCTGTTTTCCCTTGTTTTTGTATTTATTTAGTATGGTCAGGGCGTGAGTTGGGTGGGTTGTCGATGTGTGATTTTTATGTTGGGATTTTGTGTGTTCGGCCTGGTATGATTCTCAATCAGAGGCAGCTGTCAATCGTTGTCCCTGATTGAGAATCATACTTAGGCAGCCGGGGTTTCACGTGGTTTTTGTGGGTGTTTGTTCTTGTGTCAGTGTTTCGCCACACGGGACTGTCACGGTAGTTATTTTGTTATTTTGTATCGCATATTGTTTTGTTATATTAAATCACTATGGAAACTAACCACTCTGCGTATTGGTCCGATCCTTCTCGCCTCTCCTCGTCCGAGGAGGAGGAAGAAAATGACTATCGTTACAGAAACTCCGTCACCCTTATTGGGCATCTGATACAGAGGTTCCTCTGGTGGTTAGAGGTGCAATTGTTGTGCACTGCTTTTCAGAAGACATCTTTAGGGAAATACATTTTGTTACTTTTCTGTACTGAGTTATTTGTGCTTTCTAGAAAATTCTGAATTCCACCATAACTAGCCCCAGACAGTGATATCACTTGTCTTCCTCACAGTGAGAGCCGAAGAGGAAGCCAGAGGAGTGTGTTCCTCTGTTCCTGCTATCTCTGTCCCTAGTGAACCTCAGCCATTCTGATAATTATATCTTCCCCCTAAAACAAAAAGAGTCTAAATATAACCGGGTCCTAATTACAGGAGTGCTGATTTGATGTTATGTTGCTCGCTGCTTTCCTAAACGACGTGGAGCTGCACTTCTTAAAGACACGCTGGAGCTAATGAACTTGTTTGTCGTCGCAAAGCGTCTTTCCGCCCGCCGCGTCCCGCTAATGAGTTGTTGCATCTTCACAGCGCCCTGCCTGCCCTCTGATCACAGCGGAGGTGAAAGCGCGAGAAAGGGTCAATGGGGTCCTACAGACGGTCACTTTTCCAACAGGCAGTGGGTAGGACACCCCACACAGGCTTATTAACAGGCAGTGCCCGGTGTGAGTGTCTGGGGTCAGAGTTCCCGAGGCCCACTCTGAAGGTGTGAAGCTGTCAGAGACGAGAGAGAAAGCGACAGAGGGCATGGTGTGTGTAATAATGAAGGGTGATACAGGGACAGTGGACAGGGAGAACGGTTACTATATGACATACAGCTGTGTTAAAAGGGGAATTTATTTGTACAATATACTGAAAGCGATGTGATGGCTGTAAGTGCCAATGAGATGGGCAATGTAGCGGAATGTTATATTAATGTTATGTCAATGTTATGTCAATGTTATAACCATGTTATGGCAATGTTATGTCAATGTTATAAGCATGTTATAACCATGTTATAGCAGTGGTAAAGCCACGTCAGACTTCTGTTTTTTGAGGATGAGAAGAGATTTTCCCCACCTCCACTCCTCTTACAGTCAGGTATGAGAGTAAGACATTGTTAACATTGTTACAACTGTGTTAGAACAAAACAGGAGGTGTCTGTGATACCATGGGCATGGGGACCTTTCCATCTGGTGTGTCAGTCAGTCAGGGTGTCATACTGCATAGGTTGGCTGTTTGGTGCTCCTGACGGTCACATAATACCCACTGTGGGGGTAAGCTTGGAGCAACCAGGCATTTTTAGCCCAGGTTTGGCAACAGTTCCGGCATGAGACACCAGAGATGTGTGTTGGTGAGTCTAATTTTAGGTATGTGTGGTGGGGTGTACATTTTTAGGTGTGTGTTAGGTCACAACATGACAGAGAGCCACTCCCCTCCTTGAGTCGCTGGAAGCACAGTATTCCATGAGAAAGCGCTCTTCCCGATCACTCCAAATAAATAATGCTGTTGTTAACATTGGAAGAATCGAAGAGAGTAGAGAGAACACAGCATTAAGAGATCTAGCTCTCCACTGGACCCTGGTACTGAGGAAGAGAGAATCTGAGAACTGGGCACAGAAAACAGTACTGGCAGATTGCCACTATACCTCCCTTTTACACCGACTGACTGTCCAACTTTGACCAATAGCCAATTCCCAACAAATCCACCTAAGACAAGATAATGACTGTTTCCAAGGGGAAGCCGATTTGCAGTCTTTGTGGGGACAGTGAACGTTTCTGCCATGCATGTTTCACTGATCGTGTGTCTGGCCATGTGAGATGGACCCATGAGTGTCTGTCTGGCTTTGCGTGTCTGTCTGGCTGCAAGGTCTTTCTCTCGCCCTCTCGGTCTCTCTCTCTCTCTACAGATTGAGTGTGCCTGGGATGGGGCGCAGTCTGAGCCAGCCCCAGCCTGTGTGCTGACGAGTGTCTACACAGATAACCTGTGACTGGATTTACTGTCTGTCTGAACCCTCCTCCTTTGGCCTCTCACTCTCTCTTCCCTTCTCACGACTGAAGGATCCAAAGTCGTTCCGACCAAATGCATCTCGCTGTCCATCTTTTTGCACCTCTCTTTACTCTCCTCCCCTCTCTCTTGCGCTTTCCTTTTCTGCTGAGACCACTGAGGGGCCCAGAGTCTGCATGAGAGGGCTCTTAAACTCTTCCTCCTTCTCCTCCCCTTCCCCTTCCCGTCTCAGACAGTCTCATGTTGTAAATTGAACGGTGTCCCTTTACCCAACGAGGCCAGGAGGTTTATGGTGCCCTGTCTGTGGTATTTGCATGGGGCTTGATGGGGAGCAGTAATAACTTGAGAGGACAGCGATTGGCAGGGTGGACATTAAGATCTGCTGTCAAAGTATCAGGTCACTTTATGGAGCAGCACAGTGCGGTGGTGACCCTCTTTCTTCATCCCCCTCTCTCTTCACCCCCTCTCTCTTCATCCCCCTCTCTCTTCACGCCCCTCTCTCTTCACGCCCCTCTCTCTTCACGCCCCTCTCTCTTCATCCCCCTCTCTCTTCACGCCCCTCTCTCTTCACGCCCCTCTCTCTTCATCCCCCTCTCTCTTCACGCCCCTCTCTCTTCACGCCCCTCTCTCTTCATCCCCCTCTCTCTTCACGCCCCTCTCTCTTCACGCCCCTCTCTTTTCACGCCCCTCTCTCTTCACGCCCCTCTCTCTTCATCCCCCTCTCTCTTCATCCCCCTCTCTCTTCACACCCCTCTCTCTTCACGCCCCTCTCTCTTCATCCCCCTCTCTCTTCATCCCCCTCTCTCTTCGCGCCCCTCTCTCTTCACGCCCCTCTCTCTTCCTCCCCCTCTCTCTTCCCTCTCTCTTCCTCCCCCTCTCTCTTCACGCCCCTCTCTCATCACACCCCTCTCTCTTCATCCCCCTCTCTCTTCATCCCACTCTCTCTTCATCCCCTCTCTCTTCACACCCCTCTCTCTTCATCCCCCTCTCTCTTCATCCCACTCTCTCTTCACGCCCCTCTCTCTTCATCCCCTCTCTCTTCATCCCCTCTCTCTTCACGCCCCTCTCTCTTCATCCCCCTCTCTCTTCATCCCCCTCTCTCTTCATCCCCCTCTCTCTTCATCCCCTCTCTCTTCACGCCCCTCTCTCTTCATCCCCCTCTCTCTTCACACCCCTCTCTCTTCATCCCCCTCTCTCTTCATCCCCTCTCTCTTCACTCCCCTCTCTCTTCCTCCCCCTCTCTCCATGTTGCCTTCAGGCGGCTTGCCTCTTAGTTCTAGTGTACCTTTCTATAGAGGTGTCTTTTCTAAGAGGAGAGCAAATGGGAGAAATATTTTGAGGGAGGGAGACAGACAGACAGACAGACAGACAGACAGACAGACAGACAGACAGACAGACAGACAGACAGACAGACAGACAGACAGACAGACAGACAGACAGACAGACAGACAGACAGACAGACAGACAGACAGACAGACAGACAGACAGACAGACGGAGAGAGAGGGGGAGAGAGAGAGACATAGACAGAGAGAGAGAGACAGACAGACAGAAAGAGAGAGAAGTCCTCAAGACACATTGAATGCCTGCGCACACACACACACACTCACACACACTCACACAGTCCCTCTCCGCCCTTAAGTGCCTCTGTCGATGTGCTGCAGAGTGGGCTTCACTCATCTGACACCCAAGAGTCTGTTACCTGTCATTCTCCATCCCTCGCTCTCTCCTCTCCTCTGGGTCCTATCATCTTCAAGCCTCAGTGGCTTCTCCTGTCGTTGCCCTCTAGTTGACTTCCAAGCATTCAGAAGGTAGGTCACATGGGACACTGACATCACACCAGAGGTATGTGATCATAGGTAATTCAGGAGGAGAAGAGGTGGCGGAGGTGGCTGTTGTGAAAGGAGGAGCGGAGGGGGTGTTTCATGGTGCATTGTGAGCGCTTGAGGAAATGCTAGTATGGCGTCCCTGCTCTCTCAGCAGTGTGTTGCCAAAGTATGTCCCCTGTGGGTACGGATGGCTGCACCAAGCTGGGGCGTGACGACAGCAGCCCGGACCGGTCAACCCAGTTTAGAACAGTAGACTAAATACCAGCACATTAAAGTCCAGCTCAATAGCCCAGTACAGCCCCATCTAGTTCAGTCTAGCTCAGCTCAGTTAAGCCCCGCTAAAGTACAACCTAAGCCCTAGACCAACCCACCCTAAACTAAGCCTCTGAACTGCCTTTGAGTGGGAATCACTAGGCCACATCACCCACAGCGCTTTCGCAATTCAGCGGCTTGCGTGTTGGGCAAATTAAGTTGATGAGTGCGATGGCTGAGCCCTGTGTGGCTGACTGGGTAGCAGGGCGGGCCGCTGGGGAGGCCGGATTAACGCTGTGACACTACCTCTGAATGGGCCTCGTTAAATGTGTCGGAAAAGGAGGGCCTGACACCTCCACAGAGACAGAGGTGTTTAAAAATCCAACACGCACACACAACCCTGTTTCTACCATGCAGGTCAAAGTAGGCGGTTTACTCTGCGTGCGTGCGTGCGTGCGTGCGTGCGTGCGTGCGTGCGTGCGTGCGTGCGTGCGTGCGTGCGTGCGTGCGTGTGTATAGAAAAGGTGGACTGCATGAGGAGGGTTTGACTGGTTCAGAGTGACATCGTGGCGCATCAATAATAATGTAGATGAAATTACAGGGAGCAGGAACGCAAATAGCAGGGTTTTATTGCACACCGACACAGCAGCACACAGGGAAAGGTTGCAGGATAAAGTAATGGCGTGTGAGGTTATGTGAGTTGTCATAGGAGGTTTTGGTTCTGGGGGATACTACACATTACGCTATACACACAAAGAAAAGTGCCGTAGCTAATAGAATGTTTAAAGTATAGCTGACATGCTGACCACAACAAAGGTCATTGTCCTTTCCTGAGTTCCGTAGATATTGGGAAAGGAAGTGTTCTGAGGAATGTGTAGCATCAGAAACAGTCGGATTAGAAAGTTAGCATTATACAATTCTCCATACACAAAAGGCACTTCCTTTAGCGTCAGGTATGCGCAACAAAGGCCCATGAATAAGGACTTCAGCCACCACAAATACTTAGGACAAACAAGCTGCTTATATAGGTGAGGAAGTGAGAGGAATGGTGATTACCAGAGTGAGTTCAGGTGTGGTGAGTTGGCAGGAGAGGAGGCATGTCCGGAGGGTAATTAGGGAATTGGTGAGATGGCATGATCCTTCCGAACAGTGTGTTTTGTATATTTGTATGTGCGTGTGCACCTGTGTATGTGTACGTTCGTGCATTTGTGTGTGCTAGCGTGTGTGTGTGTGTGTGTGCCTGACTGATCCGATGCCCCTTGAGGCAGTGCTAGGATGGCGATGCAGAGAAGCTCATGTTAAATCTCACCTGTAAATTCCCAATGCATTATTAATGTGTTACATCTAAATCTGAGATGGGTTGACAAAATAGACTATTTCCAGAAACTCATTAAAATAGTGTTAAAGAATCTCTGATGTTGCCAACATCAAAGCTGAACAGCATATATATGTGTGATGTCACACTATGTCCTCAGATGGTTTTGGGGGATGGGAATTAGACAGCTGTACTCCTCAGCTCTGACTTTAGTCACTCTGAGGGTTGTTCATTGATATAGAAGAGTGTTTCTATTGAGGAAGCTGGGCTCGTTTGAAAGCCCAATCCAGCTCTGTGATCAGACACCTTGCTCTGCGACGACAGACAGTGAGATATGCGTGCTGTGGCTATGATCACTGATACGCACAGGGATTGGAAGTTTGAACCGGTCTCTCTCTCTCTCTCCCCCACCCCCCTCTCTCTCTCCCTCCCCCCGCTCTCTCCCTCCCTTTCTCTCTCTCTCTCTCTCTCTCTCCCTCCCCCCTCTCTCTCCCTTTCTCTCGCTCGCTCGCCCTCTCTCTCTCTCTCTCTCTCCCTCCCCCCCTCTCTCTCCCTTTCTCTCGCTCTCTCTCTCTCTCTCGCTCTTCCTCCCTCTTTCTCTCTCCCTCTCCCTCTCCCCCTTTCTCTCTCCCTCCCTTTCTCTCTCTCTCTCTCTCTCTCTCTCACTCTCTCTCTCTCTCTCCCTCTCTCAATTCAATTCAATTCAATTCAATTGACTTTATTGACATGGCAAGTTCATTGTTACTTACATTGTCAAAGTATACATATCGAAAAATAAAAATCAAATATATATGTATATATATACAAAATATATATATATTTATATATAAATAAATGGTGGGACCAACAGTAATAATAATAGTAGTAGTGGACATGGGATCACCATTAACAACAACTACAACAACAATATTAATCAGAACAACAATACATTAAATCAATGGTAGTAGACCAGTGTCAATATGACTTGAGAAGACATATGACCTGGTATGAAAGACAAAACAAAACTAAGCTAAATGGGAAATATTATCAACATTACTTTGCATTTTTCACTGGCTGTCCCTCAGGTTGTGGCAGGAGGACACATATTTGGCTGCCAAAACTGCACATTTTGGCTTTTCACCCAATAAATATTTGATTTTTTCTTCATCTTTTATAGTTTCAAATTCTTTGTATTGAGTTATAATTTTGGGAAAGAAATATGCTCTTAGGTCTGAGTATTTGTCACAGTGTAGTAGGAAATGCACCTCTGTCTCTACCTCTCCCCTGGAGCAGAGTGAGCACAGCCTGTCCTCTCTGGGCAGCCAGGTTTGTCTGTGACGACCGGTCTCTATAGCCAGACTGTGCTCACTGAGTCTGTACCTAGTCAATGTTTTCCTCAGTTTTCTATCAGTCACAGTGGTCAGATAGTCTGCCACCATGTACTGTCTGTTTAGAGCCAAATAGCATTGAAGTTTACTTTGATTTTTTGTGGTGTCTTTCCAATAGGTTATATATTTTTGTTTTTGTTTTGTGATGATTTGGTTGGGCCAGATTTTCTGAGGGCTGTCCCGAGGCTCTATGGGGTTGGTTTGGGTTGGTGAACTGAGCCTCAGAACCAGCTGGCTGAGGGGACTCTTCTCTGGTTTCATCTCTTGACATTGTAGAGCTGTGTGATGGAATGTTTTAGGGTCACTTGTTTTTAGATGGTTGTAAAATTTGATGGCTCTTTTTTCTATTCGAATGAGGAGGGGGTATTGGCCCAATTCTGCCCTACATGCGTTATTTGGAGTTTTTCTTTGTACTTGCAATACAGTCTTGCAAAACTCTGCATGTAATATTTCAGTTGGATGTTTGTCCCATTTAGTAAATTAATTATTAGAGAGTGGACCCCATACTTCACTGCCATATAGAGCAATTGGTTCTATAACTGATTGAAAAATGTTGAGCCAGATTCTAATTGGAATTTCAATTTTGATGTTCCTTTTAATGGCATAGAATGCTCTTCTTGCTTTGTCTCTCAGCTCATTCACAGCCATGTGAAAGCTACCTGTGTTGCTGATATTTAGTCCTAGATATGTGTAGTTTTTGGTGTGTTCTAATAGAACTGTGTCCAAATAGAATTTATATTTGTCATCCTTATTTCCCGACCTTTTTTGGAATATCATTATATTTGTTTTTTTTTAGGTTAACGGTCAGAGCCCAGGTCTGACAGAACCTGTGAAGACGATCTAGGTGCTGCTGTAACCCCTCTTTAGTGGGAGACAGCAGCACCAGGTCATCTGCGTACAGCAGACACTCTCTCTCCCTCCCTCCCTATCTCACTCTCCCTCTGTGTTTCTCTACCTCTCTCCCTCCCTTTCTGTCTCTGATGGGATCCCATGTTAACAGTAGTATGGTGGTGGTGTTTGGGAGCTGAGACGAGGTTATTCCTGCAGAATTCCTTCTCAGGCTGACTAAGGCTGAGGACTGATCCGGCCTGACAGGTGTTATGGCGAAGCGTCATATGCTGTGATTGCACTCTGAGTCACGCTCCTAATTGGCATGACTTCGCCAAAACATTTCACCACTCTGGGCCCCTGCTACAGTCACATATATGTGTCCCAAATGGCACCCTATTCCCTCTATAGTGCACTACTACCAGAGCCCATAGTCTGGTCAAAAGTAGTGCTCTATGTAGGGAATATGGTTTCATTTAGGGGGAACACACACAAATACTACAGCTAGAATCACACTACCACTCTATTCAAGTTCTCATGGTCTCTCTTGGTCTGTAGCTTCTTGTAAAACTGACCTGGTCTTGGGTTCAGGGCTGTATTTTCGGAGACCCCCTTCTGTCTCATTCGAAGGCTACTGTCTCTACTACTCATAGCTGGCGGCCATTTTGGCCATCAGCATCAAGGTCAGAGTTTGGGTGTTCACTTAGTTGTTAGTTCAAAGGTTTATTTAAGTCAGTGCAGTCACAGATCGTTCACTAAACTTTCATCATGGCCCCAGCCTTGAAGTGGGTGGGGGGTAGCCCCCGAGGTGTTGGTGGGTTCAGGAATGATGGGGCAGGATGAGTTCAATGGGGCTGCTGTGGCATATGCTCTTAGACTGTGCTTTATGGCCATTTAATCTGTGTTGTATACCTCGTTGACAGACTAGAATGACTGCAGTGTGTTTGTTTACATAGATTGAGAAACCTTCCAATAAAGATTAGTCAATGATGTTACCCAATTACAGACTTCCCTTTAGACAGAAGTAGTCTCTCTCTCCCTCGTTCCCTCTTGTCCCTCTTTCCTGTCTCTTCAAAATGAATGTATTACCTGAATGACAGCTCCTCTGCTCTTCATCCTTCCATCCCTGCTATCTTGCTGCTTTACCCACAATCCCCTGTGGATGATGTCGCCACAGGCTAGCAGGCAACAAAGGTCATGGAAAACCACTGCTTGTCATCATCGAGTTGTCTATTTTCTTAACCTTTACAATTTCACTACCCTGCACGGAAGGCCATGCTGTCTTATATAATTACACAATAGAATATAACCTTTTTCTCTCTTAGCCCCTTTTTTGACTTATATGATATTTCTGTAGATTAGAGGTTGACACGGGAGTGAAAATTCATTCCTGTCTTGTCCTGTCAATTATTTTCCTGCACCGCCCTGATTCCCGTACCAATTCTATAACCTCAGAACTTTCCTGTCCCTTCCCGATAATAATCACTCCTGCCCCGTGCCCATTTCTGGGTGCAGAAATATGTAGGCTATTGTGTTTGTTTAGAAAGTATTGAAAATGATTATATGCGACTGTGAAATGTGGTTGTGTTACCTATCTTAGTTAAATGCTCTGACTCCTGGCCTAAGTACGCAGCTCTGGATAAGAGCGTATTCTAAATGACATGAATGTAGATGGATTAAGCTGGAGGATGAGGACAGAGGATGGTCTGTCTCAGCACAGCATCTGCATAAAACTGTAGCCTACAGCTGAGCACTGAGCACCTATTCACTTTTACAACACGTTAACATTTACAACACAAACATAAAATGTTTTGTAAAAACTGAGTGGCAGTAGGCTAATGTATGTCGATCTATTTTTATTCCACTTTTCACCGCAGATGGCACTGGTCAAACAATTGTGTTTGATGGTTAAGTTGTTGTCCCGATCTCTGGTTGGTAGCCTATTTGATTAAACTGCAGCATGTTTTACAAACTGTGTACTGGTTCCTTCATTGTCAAAGACAACTCCATGAAACATTTCAAAAACATTCCTTGGTTCTAATGCTAATGTTAGTGATGGATCCTTGGTTCTAATGTTAATGTTAGTGATGGGTTCTTGGTTCTAATGTTAATGTTAGTGATGGGTCCTTGGTTCTAATGTTAATGTTAGTGATGGGTCCTTGGTTCTAATGTTAATGTTAGTGATGGATCCTTGGTTCTAATGTTGATGTTAGTGGTGGGTCCTTGGTTCTAATGTTGATGTTAGGGATGGGTCCTTGGTTCTAATGTTAATGATGGGTCCTTGGTTCTAATGTTAATGTTAATGTAGATAGACATGGCAACTGGACAGATGGTACAGAAAATCTTAGATCATTTTTACATTTACTTGACAGTTTTTTTAATGTACTGTAGGTTGGTAATCAAGTGCTACCCTGGTACTGTAGAATATACTTGGATGTTCAGCTGGGATGATATGGGACTCCTCATATCATCCCATTGTTTTATGGATGTTCAGCTGGGATGATATGGGACTCCTCATATCATCCCATTGTTTTATGGATGTTCAGCTGGGATGATATGGGACTCCTCATATCATCCCATTGTTTTATGGATGTTCAGCTGGGATGATATGGGACTCCTCATATCATCCCATTGTTTTATGATCTCTGTCTCCCCACAGGCCAATAACCAAGCAATTAACTGTGAGCCATCAAATATCTTCTGTTGTAAAAATTTCTCAGTTAAAGCTCTAAGTCTGTCTGCATAGTACCAAGTTTTTGTCATGTATATTAACCGAATATCCGGTGGTGGTATTTGGGGTTATTCTTAGAATGTGCCTTCATCTTAAAGCGGAGAAAATGGACGATGCTCTGTCGAGATGCTGTATCTCTCCCTCTGTGACATTTGCATCAAAGTGGCGGGGCAGCAACGTGGCCTTTGTGTCCAAAGTGCTCCCTGATTGTGTTTAAATTCCAAATGGCAAATGGGATGTTGTAGCAGAACTGAGTGATGAAACTGGCTAGCTCATTAGCCGCATAAAATGGCCGCCGAGACCAGACAGAACGGTGATATGATGTTTCTGTGGTGGTTGAGTGCTTGGAGATCAGTCTGCTCTCAAGTTCTAAAGCTGCCTTGTTTCCTAGATACCATCTGAACCTATATAGGACTCTGTAGTGGACTCTGTAGTGAAGCTGAGATAGAGACATACAGTATTGCACCAACACAGAACATCATGGATCCTGTCACTTTCTATAGACTTAAGGGGCCCGATTCAGACTTAGGAATTTATGCCTTTCCGACGCACTTCTCGGTAGTTGGTATTCATACTTACCTTATGAAGGTGTGTAACAGTCTTTGCAGGCATGGTTCCCTTGGACACGCTGAATATATCTAATTCAACCACTGAAAACCCTCCCACTTGCTGACCTTGTGGAGTTTTCTTAATATCTTAAGTCATCCCTTTAAATACGGTGTATATTTAATTGTTGACAGACAACAATACATTAAGAGAACAGATTCAGAAAATAGTGATTCATGAAACAAAGCCATCTAAATATATGCGTATTTGTCTCTGTTTCAACACCAACTAGTATATTTAAAAATGCCCTGATCTTGTACATTATTTAGGCACATTTTATGGTTAGGAAAGTATATATATATATATTCATAGGTAGAATAGTGTACAGTAGTAGGCTATACCCTCTGTTGCCCCGTGTGGCTCAGTTGGTAGAGCATGGCGCTTGCAACGCCAGGGTTGTGGGTTCATTCCCCACGGGGGGACCAGGATGAATATGTATGAACTTTCCAATTTGTAAGTCGCTCTGGATAAGAGCGTCTGCTAAATGACTTAAATGTAAATGTTGCCTGCACTAACCATGGAACTGTGTGATAACTACATTTGCACACAGTGTATATAGATTTTTGTACTGTGTTATTGACTGTACTTTTGTTTATCCCATGTGTAACTCTGTGTTGTTTGTGTCGCACTGCTTTGCTTTATCTTGGCCAGGTCGCAGTTGTAAATGAGAACTTGTTCTCAATTGGCCTACCTGATTAAATAAAGGTGAAATAAATAAATAAAAAACACAGCCAAGTATTGCACCATGCGTACGGTTCAAACTCTTACGTCTTGGTCTGCGCTCCGCTCCATAACGATTTAATTAGCTTACTGTTACTAATGATCCTCAGCAACAACCACATGTCCGTGATGGCATTTACAGAGAAAGCAAATTAAGGTAAACGAAACAATGTAATTAAATGGAATGATAATGTAGACTATAGGGAACTGAACAGTAAATTGACAGTTAAATGTGTGTTGTTATTAGGCCTACTGAATGTCCATACTTATAGTGACTACTATTTAACATGATCGAAAGAGGAAACAGAAGGTCGGGGAAACCTATAATTAAGACCTTCGAGAGTTCCCATCCTGCAAGTTAAGAGGCCGTACAATTTAAATTAGATATAAAACAAGTGTCATTTATATTTACAATTCCCTTATCCACAACAGATTACTCATTTATCTAGCTCTTCAATTACAGTGAATGGTGAATGCTGTTATTTCAATACAAAAAAATAAAGTAGATGCTTTTTCCACTTGGAAGCGGTAGGTTCAATTAACCTTATTCATGGTTCCTCGCGCGTAGAGTTGGTGGAATTATTAGGGAATGAAGTCAAGGTCAGAATAGGGTGTATTTGTAGACACGCTTCCACCACACCTTCATTTATTACATTTCCCCCCAAAATGAATAGAAGGTGAATAGCATGCTGTTCTCCTGCTTAAGTTCAAGGTCTGAATACACATAGAGAGAAAAGTGCATGAAAAGGGAATAACGTTGCATTTACACATGCTGAACTCGGGTCGGAATCGGGGCCTAAGCCTTTCTCTGTGAGGGGGATGGAAGAAAGAGAGAACATAGTACTGTACAAAGTACCATCTCAAGTAACAGCAGCTATCAAGACAACTGGTGAACTAAAGGCCTCATGAAATTCTATCTTCTGGTCTTTGCGACAGGCGGATACGACGATGCAGGTGCTACAGTGATTGAGTTAGTGCCCATCTTTGTCTGGACACACTACTACAAACAGCTACGTGGTGCATATTCATGAACATCAAATATTCAACATGACATAAGCAAATCTAAGCCTTTAGGGGATATTCAGAGAGCATTACGCTAACAAAGTGGTTTCAGCAAGGCCATTCTACTGCCGATGTTTGTCTATGGAGATTCCATGGCTGTGTGCTCGATTTTATGCACTTGTCAGCAACTGGTGTGGCTGAAATGGCCGAATCCACTTATTTGAAGGGGTGTCCACATACTTTTGTATATATAGTGTATTTTGCTTCTAAAGCAGGCCTGCGGTAAACGGTAGGAGGATTTGTATCTTTCTGACATGGTGTACTGTACTAGACATTGCTCCATGTAGACATGGCTATAGCCACGCTAGTTATCTACTAATGCATGTTTTTAATGATGAGCCCTCCTGGTCTCCCGGACAACCAGTCATTTGAAGAAACCAGGATGGGCTTCGGCTTTAACGTTCACCCTGTCAGTAATCATTGACAATTGAAACGCAGGCCCAGTGCGCTATACCTAATCAACAAAGAGGCACTCGAGCAGATAACTGTGATGTAGCAATTAATTCTTAATTGATAAGATTGTTCCCCATTAAATAGGTATCAACCGTTGAAGACAGCCAAAGACTCCTTGGGGAACTACCGTTGGGTTCCTCAATACTCTGACATTATCACATTTCATCACCATCCATGCACCAACGACAGCACCAGCGATCCTCACCCCTTAGCCCAGTGGCTGTTGTCATGGTGATTATCTGCAACAACTTGCAGCTGCTTGGTCACGGTTGTTCTGGCGCTTGCTCCTCCTCGTGCCAGCCTTGTTTAAACGTACACTTAGTCCCACAGCTGCGGTGAAAACACTGGTGCTGGGAACATGACGCTATGGAAAGGACTGGTTATTGGCAGGGCCGTAAAATTGTAGCGTCAAGACACTCCCTAGAGAGAACCAAGGCAGTGATCCTGTCATAGTAACACTAAGGCTGGCACTATCACTGTATAACTGACGGATATGGATGAAGACTGTCATGAAAATAAAATAACCGTTGCGTATATATATATATATATATATATATATATATATATATATACACAACGGGGGGGCGGAACTAACAGCTGACTGAGCAGTTTCCTTCCTCTCCGGCAACTGAGTTAGGAAGGACGCCTGTATCTTTGTAGTGACTGGGTGTATTGATACACCATCCGAAGTTTAATTGATAGCTTCACCATGCAAAAAGGGATATTCAATGTCTTCTTTTTAATTTTTTACCCATCTACCATTAGGTGCCCTTCTTTGCGAGTCATTGGAAAACCTCCCTGGTCTTTGTGATTAAATCTGTGTTTGAAATTCACTGCTCGACTGAGGGACCTTACAGAAAATTGTATGTGTGGGGTACAGAGATGATGTAGTCATTCAAAAATCATGTTAAACAGGGAATTGTTGATATCCAGTAAAATTCTAGGTAACTTTAACTTTAGAAAATGTGTCACAAATGCATTTTTTACGTAGAGTACATGTCTTTAGAGTTTATCCACAAAGTATTTATCCACAATCTGCTCTGAGTAAGTCCAGTCCTGAAGTTTATTAACAAAATTCAACCAAAAATATTTTATTTAATCTGGTGTCCCGAAAAATGGATTTGCCAGATATGCAAATATGCACATATTTACTGCGATATCGCTGTAGAATATTTTAGAAAAAAATGTATACAGAAAAGTGTTATGTTTGTATCTACAATCAACTGGTAAGAGCTGATTGTGATATGATTAAGAGAGAGGAAACAAATCCCTATTAGGGTGCGTTGCCTGGCCTAAACAGGAAACAGGTATAATAAAAGTCTGTAGTTCATCGTGCCCCAGGCTTAGGCGTTAGAGAGTGTTACCTACAGCACTCCTGAGAGGCTGGGCAGCAGGTACACGTGTGGTGTTCAATTACCACATTCACACGGAGGTCGCAAACCCTCGAGAACCTTCTTCTGCCAGAACTGTCTACCACTGCCAGTGAGGGCTGTCTGGCACACATATTAGCCCCTGACTTCTCACCCTTTCTTTCTCATTCCCTGTCCTTCTCTCTCTGTCTCGCTCCTTCTCTCCCCTTCCCTCTCCTTCTCTCCCCTTCTCGCTCCTTCTCTCCCCTTCTCGCTCCTTCTCTCCCCTTCTCGCTCCTTCTCTCCCCGTCTCGCTCCTTCTCTCTTCTTCCCTCTCTCTCTCTTTCTCTTCATATCTCTCCACCAGCTGGCCCTATGTGTAATATGTCTGACTCCACAATGAGAAAAAAACATTTGCTGTGAATCTTTCGGCAGCTATTTTCGGTTTTCAGGTGAAAGACAATGCAATTAGTTGCTGAACTTGCTGTAAACATGGGACCTGTATCTGTCAGCGGTGCATCAAACCTCTCTAATGTAGATTCAGTCTACGAGTCCGTGAGACACAGCCCCTCTGACATCACTGGATTGGCTCCTCAGCTGGTCAGTTACAGGAATCAGGGGGAAGCAAATGTCCTTCTGCTTCTGCCAATTAAATTACACTGACTGACAGTTGCCACGGTAACAAGTTTCTATTTCGAGGCTATGTTGTAAAGGAGGCTGTAGAAATGCTATTGTTTTCCTAGAGCTCGGGTAACATGGTGGTCATCAAGCATGGGGGTTTAACACTGCTGTTGTGATATTGCGTCAGGACGTTAAAGGGAGGAAAGGGATTGGCTTCCTGCTGTGTTGATGTTAGTTGGTCTTTTTCTTGTTGTGGTGTTGCGTAACAGGTTCGGTGTGGGTGGGACAATAACATGAAGTGTGTGTGTGTGTGTGTGTGTGTGTGTGTGTGTGTGTGTGTGTGTGTGTGTGTGTGTGTGTGTGTGTGTGGCAAGGACACACGTTAGTGACAAGGACACATACACTGCTGCTGTCTTGGGCCAGTTCTCTCTATTTATCTCAATGAGACTAACCTAGATAAATAAAGGTTTTTAAAGACACACACACACACTACCCCACCACTCCAACCCCCCCGCTGGTCCCTCTGTTGTGCTCTGATGTGTGGGTTGTCCTTTCGAAGCACCTCTCTTAAATCACAGGGCAGGACCCTGGAGAGATGAGATGAGGCGCGCTAATTTTAGCCTCAATGTTTTGGACCGGTCACTGGGGTCCTGGGGGGGCCATTTATCTAACAGATGGTGACCTCTGCCCTATTTTGACTCCTGACCCACAGAAATCCCCTAGAAAACTTGTAGTGTCCCAGGGTCAGAAATGACACCCTATTCCCTAAACAGTGCACTAGTTTTGATCAGGGCCCATAGGGCTCTGGTGAAAAGTAGTGCACTATGTAAGGTATATGGTACCATTTCGGATGCAACCAGATAGAGACTGCAGTAGTTACTGTATATCCAGACTATTATTACATTCTCAAAGCCAATCTCAGAGAAGCAGGAATTAAAGATATTCCCTTCCCTGGTTGCTCTCAGATGTCAGTTTATCATGTCTGTTAGCGGGGAACTCTGTTGAGATTCTCTCCTTCTCTCTCTCCCTTCCCCGTTCTCTGTCAGTGAGTGGCAGGAGAGCTTAGCTTAGCTCGCCGTGCTGTGTAGGGTATTCATAAAAGATACACAGCTACACGTCTGCATGGCCTGGCTGAATTATTCATGTTTAGGTGTAGAGCGAAATCCTACCCTGTTCTCTCTCTCTCTCTCCTACTCTCTCTCTTTCTCTCTCCCTCGCTCCTACTCTCTCTCTCTCTCTCTCTCTCTCTCTCTCTCTCTCTCTGTCTCTCTCTCTCCATTTCTGCATCTCTCTCTCTCTCTCTCTCTCTCTCTCTCTCTCTCTCTCTCTCTCTCTCTCTCTCTCTCTCTCTCTCTCTCTCTCTCTCTTTTTCTCTCTCCCTCGCTCCTACTCTCTCTCTCTCTCCCTCTCCCCTACTCTTTCTCTCTCTCTGTCTCTCTCTCTCCATTTCTGCATCTCTCTCTCTCTCTCTCTCTCTCTCTCTCTCTCTCTCTCTCTCTCTCTCTCTCTCTCTCTCTCTCAATTCAATTCAATTGACTTTATTGACATGGCAAGTTCATTATTACTTACATTGTCAAAGTATACATATCGAAAAATAAAAATCTAATATATATGTATATATATACAAAATATATATATATTTATATATAAATAAATGGTGGAACCAACAGTAATAATAATAGTAGTAGTGGACATGGGATCACCATTAACAGCAACTACAACAACAATATTAATCAGAACAACAATATATTAAATCAATGGTAGTAGACCAGTGTCAACATGACTTGAGAAGACATATGACCTGGTATGAAAGACAAAACAAAACTAAGCTAAATGGGAAATATTATCAACATTACTTTGCATTTTTCACTGGCTGTCCCTCAGGTTGTGGCAGGAGGACACATATTTGGCTGCCAAAACTGCACATTTTGGCTTTTCACCCAATAAATATTTGATTTTTTCTTCATCTTTTATAGTTTCAAATTCTTTGTATTGAGTTATAATTTTGGGAAAGAAATATGCTCTTAGGTCTGAGTATTTGTCACAGTGTAGTAGGAAATGCACCTCTGTCTCTACCTCTCCCCTGGAGCAGAGTGAGCACAGCCTGTCCTCTCTGGGCAGCCAGGTTTGTCTGTGACGACCGGTCTCTATAGCCAGACTGTGCTCACTGAGTCTGTACCTAGTCAATGTTTTCCTCAGTTTTCTATCAGTCACAGTGGTCAGATAGTCTGCCACCATGTACTGTCTGTTTAGAGCCAAATAGCATTGAAGTTTACTTTGATTTTTTGTGGTGTCTTTCCAATAGGTGATATATTTTTCTTTTTGTTTTGTGATGATTTGGTTGGGCCAGATTTTCTGAGGGCTGTCCCGAGGCTCTATGGGGTTGGTTTGGGTTGGTGAACTGAGCCTCAGAACTAGCTGGCTGAGGGGACTCTTCTCTGGTTTCATCTCTTGACATTGTAGAGCTGTGTGATGGAATGTTTTGGGGTCACTTGTTTTTAGATGGTTGTAATATTTGATGGCTCTTTTTTCTATTCGAATGAGGAGGGGGTATTGGCCCAATTCTGCCCTACATGCGTTATTTGGAGTTTTTCTTTGTACTTGCAATACAGTCTTGCAAAACTCTGCATGCAATATTTCAATTGGATGTTTGTCCCATTTGGTAAATTCATTATTAGAGAGTGGACCCCATACTTCACTGCCATATAGAGCAATTGGTTCTATAACTGATTGAAAAATGTTGAGCCAGATTCTAATTGGAATTTCAATTTTGATGTTCCTTTTAATGGCATAGAATGCTCTTCTTGCTTTGTCTCTCAGCTCATTCACAGCCATGTGAAAGCTACCTGTGTTGCTGATATTTAGTCCTAGATATGTGTAGTTTTTGGTGTGTTCTAATAGAACTGTGTCCAAATAGAATTTATATTTGTCATCCTTATTTCCCGACCTTTTTTGGAATATCATTATATTTGTTTTTTTTAGGTTAACGGTCAGAGCCCAGGTCTGACAGAACCTGTGAAGACGATCTAGGTGCTGCTGTAACCCCTCTTTAGTGGGAGACAGCAGCACCAGGTCATCTGCGTACAGCAGACACTTGATTTCAGTGTTGTGTAGGGTGATACCAGGTGCTGCCGATTCTTCTAATATTTTTGCCAATTCATTAATGTAGATGTTAAATAATGTTGGACTTATTGGGCAGCCCTGTTTCACTCCACGCCCCTGAGAGAAGAAGTCTGTTTGCTTGTTGCCAATTTTAACCGCACATTTGTTTTTAGTGTACATTGATTTAATAAAATCATATGTTTTCCCTCCAATACCACTTTCTATTAGTTTATAAAAAAGACCTTCGTGCCAAATTGAATCAAATGCTTTCTTGAAATCTACAAAACACGAGTAGATTTTGCCTTTGTTTTGGTTAACTTGTCTCTCTCTCTCTCTCTCTCTCTCTCTCTCTCTCTCTCTCTCTCTCTCTCTCTCTCTCTCTCTCTCTCTCTCTCTCTCTCTCTCTGTCTCTCTCTGTCTCTCTCTGTCTCTCTCTCTCTCTCTCTCTCTCTCTCTCTCTCTCTCGCTGTCTCTCTCTCTCTCTCTCTCTCTCTGGGTGCGCTATGCTCTCAAGCGGTGTAATGGATTCCATGTACCAATTCTCGGGCCGACTCTTTTCTCTGTATATATCAGTGATGTCGCTCTTCCTGCAGGTGATTCTTTGATCCACCACTACACAGACGACACCATTCTGTATACATCTGGCCCCTCTTTGGACACTGTGTTAACAAACCTCCAAACAAGCTTTAACACCATACAACACTCCTTCCTTGGCCTCCAACTGCTCTTAAATGCTTGTAAAACGAAATGCATGCTCTTCAACCGATCGTTGCCCGCACCTGCCCGGCCGACTAGCATCACTACTCTGGACGGTTCTGACTTAAAATATGTGGACAACTATAAATACCTAGGTGTCTGGCTAGACTGTAAACTCTCCTTCCAGACTCACATTAAGCATCTCCAATCCAAAGTTAAATCTAGAATCGGCTTGCTATTTCGCAACAAAGCCTCCTTCACTCATGCTGCCAAACATGCTCTCGTAAAACTGACTATCCTACCGATCCTTGACTTCAGCGATGTCATTTACAAAATAGCCTCCAACACTCTACTCAGCAAATTGGATGCAGTCCCAGTGCCATCCGTTTCGTTACCAAAGCCCCATACACTACCCACCACTGCAAACTGTATGCTCTCGTTGGTTGGTCCTCGCTACATATTCGTCGCCAAACCCACTGGCTCCAGGTCATCTATAAGTCTTTGCTAGGTAAAGCTCCGCCTTATCTCAGCTCACTGGTCACGATAACAACACCCACCCGTAGCACGCGGTCCAGCAGGTATATTTCACTGGTCATCACCAAAGCCAACACGTCCTTAGGCCGCCTTTCCTTGCAGTTCTCTGTTGCCAATGACTGGAACAAATTGCAAAAATCCGTGAAGTTGGAGACTTATATCTCCCTCACTAAACTTTAAGCGTCAGCTGTCAGAGCAGCTTACCGATCACTGCAGCTGTACACAGCCCATCTGTAAATTGCCCATCCAACCAACTACCTACCTCATCCCCATATTTGTTTTTGTTTTTCTGCTCTTTTGCACACCAGTATTTCTACTTGCACATCCTCATCTGCACATCTATCACTCCAGTGTAAATTGTAATAAATTGTAATTACTTCGCCACTATTGGCCTATTTATTGCCTTACCTCCTTACTTCATTTGCACAAACTGTATAAAGATTTTTCTGTTGTCTTATTGACTGCATGTTTGTTTATTTCATGTGTAACTCTGTGTTGTTGTTTTTGTAGAATTGCTTTGCTTTATCTTGGCCAGGTCGCAGTTGTAAATGAGAACTTGTTCTCAACTGGCCTACCTGGTTAAATAAAGGTGAAATAAATAGAAATTTAAAAAATAAAATGAAAGTGACGTGTTCCATAGCAGTGGCATCTAATGTCCCGCTCCTGCACACACAGACACACTCACAAATGCACGCACGAGCACACACACACAGTCCTCGGAGAGCCTAAACCTGGGCTGCACTTTTCCTAAACGTTCTTCTATGTAACCATGCTTTATTTATCAGGCCTTTGTCCTCCACTTCCTTCATTGCTAATTCAATGATAAGCTAGAGATAAATGACGTCATAATAACTTAACATAAGCAACAAACAGTTTCTAACTGTATAATGTGATAGGACAGGCTATATGACTGTGGTGGTCTTTCCTACGGTATAATGTGATAGGACAGGCTATATGACTGTGGTGGTCTTTCCTACGGTATAATGTGATAGGACAGGCTATATGACTGTGGTGGTCTTTCCTACGGTATAATGTGATAGGACAGGCTATATGACTGTGGTGGTCTTTCCTACGGTATAATGTGATAGGACAGGCTATATGACTGTGGTGGTCTTTCCTACGGTATAATGTGATAGGACAGGGCAGGGATCACCAACTAGATTCAGCCACGGGCCGATTTTAAGAGAATGGTCAGGGGGCTGGAACATAATTGAAAATAAATAATATTTGACTAAAACATAATAATTTCAAACCATCACGTCTCTCTATTATGCATGGAAATACTTTGGAACAAAGTCCCCAAATTATAATTGCTTTGAGCTGATTTCCTGGTGTCTTTACAGTCTTTTTTGTCCAATAATGAAAATTATAGTTTTTATTTTATTTTATTTTTTTAGAAAACTTGGGGGGGGCAAATAAAACCAGTTGGGGAACCCTGGCTATATGTCTCTGGTGCCTTTTCTTAACGTATAATGTGATGGGATAAGAGGGTAGCCTATAGGGAGGAGGTCAGAGACCTGGCCGTGTGGTGCCAAAATAACAACCGCTCCCTCAACGTAGCCAAGACTAAGGAGATGATTGTGGACTACAGGAAAAGGAGGACCGAGCACGCCCCCATACTAAATCGACGGGGCTGTAGTGGAGCAGGTTGAGAGCTTCAAGTTCCTTGGTGTCCACATCAACAACAAACTAGAATGGTCCAAACACACCAAGACAGTCGTGAAGAGGGCATGACAAAGCCTATTCCCCCACAGGAAACTAAAAAGATTTGGCATGGGTCCTGAGATCCTCAAAGGGTTCTACAGCTGCACCAGAGAGAGCATCCTGACTGGTTGCATCACTGCCTGGTACGGCAATTGCTCGGCCTCTGTCCGCAAGGCACTACAGAGGGTAGTGCGTACGGCCCAGTACATCACTGGGGCTAAGCTGCCTGCCATCCAGGACCTCTACACCAGGCGGTGTCAGAGGAGGGCACTAAAAATTGTCAAAGACCCCAGCCACCCCAGTCAAAGACTGTTCTCTCTACTACCGCATGGCAAGCGGTACCGGAGTGCCAAGTCTAGGACAAAAAGGCTTCTCAACAGTTTTTACCCGCAAGCCATAAGACTCCTGAACAGGTAATCAAATGGCTACCCGGACTATTTGCATAGTGTGCCCCCCCCCAACCCCTCTTTTACACTGCTGCTACTCTCTGTTTATCATATATGCATAGTCACTTTAACTATACATTCATGTACATACTACCTCAATTGGGCCGACCAACCAGTGCTCCTGCACATTGGCTAACCGGGCCATCTGCATTGTGTCCCACCACCCACCACCCACCACCCACCACCCACCACCCGCCAACCCCTCTTTTACGCTACTGCTACTCTCTGTTCATCATATATGCATAGTCACTTTAACCATATCTACATGTACATACTACCTCAATCAGCCTGAGTAACCGGTGTCTGTATGTAGCCTCGCTACTGTATATAGCCTCGCTACTGTATATAGCCTGTCTTTTTACTGTTGTTTTATTTCTTTACTTACCTATTGTTCACCTAACACCTTTTTTGCACTATTGGTTAGAGCCTGTAAGTAAGCATTTCACTGTAAGCTCTACACCTGTTGTATTCCGCACACGTGACAAATAAACTTTGATTTGATTTCATTTAGTGCCTCTTCTCTTCTTATCGACAAGCATTTCGCTACACTCACATTAACATCTGCTAACCATGTGTATGTGACCAATAACGTCTGATTTGATTGGATCAGCACAGTACAGTTTATCTCTCAGTATGTAGCAACAAGAACAACATTCCAGAAAAGCCATCTTTTTTAATGCAGCCATGAACATTTCTTTAACACCAGTAATCCTATAATGGCTCATTTTGGTGTGTTGCTAAAATGAAATCCCTTCCTAATTGCTATTGTTTGTTTCCGGGCAGCCCTGGGCTGTGAGGCTACTGACGACTTCATCACGCGCTCCAGTTGAGAACTAAACCCACTGCTTTGACTCAGCTCCTATTAACACTCGTCCATTCCCTGACTGAATGAGGTTGCTTTGAAGAATACCGACTAGCTCAATTATTACTATAGATGGCTTTCCTTTTCTAAACCATTTTTAGAGGTGACATGACAAATAGTGGTAATTTCGTTCTGTCAGACGTTTAGGAATATCGGTTGCATTTCTTATTTTGTCGGCTCTATTTAGCAGGGAGAGTTTCCTTCAGGCCCTAGCTATAGTCTATTGCTAGGGCCCAGAGTTGTTCTTGCAATGGTCACATGGTATATTTCTACACTCTACTAGCTACAGTATTAATGAGAATTTCTGTCTTTATTGTAAAAGTCACAACTCTGCTGTTTCTTTATGTGACAGTGTTTGTTCCAGGGTCTTGTACAACTCTGTTGTGTGACAGTGTTTGTTCCAGGGTCTTGTACAACTCTGTTGTGACAGTGTTTGTTCCAGGGTCTTGTACAACTCTGTTGTGTGACAGTGTTTGTTCCAGGGTCTTGTACAACTCTGTTGTGTGACAGTGTTTGTTCCAGGGTCTTGTACAACACTGTTGGGTGACAGTGTTTGTTCCAGGGTCTTGTACAACACTGTTGTGTGACAGTGTTTGTTCCAGGGTCTTGTACAACTCTGTTGTGTGACAGTGTTTGTTCCAGGGTCTTGTACAACTCTGTTGTGTGACAGTGTTTGTTCCAGGGTCTTGTACAACTCTGTTGGGTGACAGTGTTTGTTCCAGGGTCTTGTACAACTCTGTTGTGTGACAGTGTTTGTTCCAGGGTCTTGTACAACTCTGTTGGGTGACAGTGTTTGTTCCAGGGTCTTGTACAACACTGTTGGGTGACAGTGTTTGTTCCAGGGTCTTGTACAACTCTGTTGTGACAGTGTTTGTTCCAGGGTCTTGTACAACTCTGTTGTGTGACAGTGTTTGTTCCAGGGTCTTGTACAACTCTGTTGTGTGACAGTGTTTGTTCCAGGGTCTTGTACAACTCTGTTGTGTGACAGTGTTTGTTCCAGGGTCTTGTACAACTCTGTTGTGACAGTGTTTGTTCCAGGGTCTTGTACAACTCTGTTGTGTGACAGTGTTTGTTCCAGGGTCTTGTACAACTCTGTTGTGACAGTGTTTGTTCCAGGGTCTTGTACAACTCTGTTGTGTGACAGTGTTTGTTCCAGGGTCTTGTACAACTCTGTTGTGTGACAGTGTTTGTTCCAGGGTCTTGTACAACTCTGTTGTGTGACAGTGTTTGTTCCAGGGTCTTGTACAACTCTGTTGTGTGACAGTGTTTGTTCCAGGGTCTTGTACAACTCTGTTGTGTGACAGTGTTTGTTCCAGGGTCTTGTACAACTCTGTTGTGTGACAGTGTTTGTTCCAGGGTCTTGTACAACTCTGTTGTGTGACAGTGTTTGTTCCAGGGTCTTGTACAACACTGTTCTTAATGTTTCATGTATCTGCCTGCTGTCCCAGATGAATGCCACTCAGACAGCTAATCAAAAGCTGCTTGCAAGCCCATTACTAAAACACAGGAAGGGGAAGGAAAGAAGGTGATGTTAAGGTTTGGGGCCCATTTGAACATGACGTGCTGCTGTGCATCATTGTTGAGGTGGACAAGGTGCCACCGGTTGAGAGCAGAGGAGTCTGTCTGTCTGTCTGGCAGGGAAGCTGGGGATAGCTGGGCCAGGCTGGACTGAGATGGACACATGAACACAAACACAAACACAAACACTATGCCTGTGGAAAACACCAGTAGCCGCAGTCCATTGGTAGGCGGTCAGGTTATAACAGAAGACCCTGACACTATACAACCCACAGAGAAGGAGTATGACTGGCCTGTTCTCCTGACACTATACAACCCACAGAGAAGGAGTATGGCTGGCCTGTTCCCCTGACACTATACAACCTACAGAGAAGGAGTATGGCTGGCCTGTTCTCCTGACACTATACAACCCACAGAGAAGGAGTATGACTGGCCTGTTCTCCTGACACTATACAACCCACAGAGAAGGAGTATGACTGGCCTGTTCTCCTGACACTATACAACCCACAGAGAAGGAGTATGGTTGGCCTTTTCTCCTGACACTATACAACCCACAGAGAAGGAGTATGGCTGGCCTGTTCCCCCGACACTATACAGCCCACAGAGAAGGAGTATGGCTGGCCTGTTCCCCTGACACTATGCAACCCACAGAGAAGGAGTATGACTGGCCTGTTCTCCTGACACTATACAACCCACAGAGAAGGAGTATGGCTGGCCTGTTCTCCTGACACTATACAACCCACAGAGAAGGAGTATGGCTGGCCTGTTCTCCTGACACTATACAACCCACAGAGAATGAGTATGACTGGCCTGTTCTCCTGACACCATACAACCCACAGAGAAGGAGTATGGCTGGCCTGTTCCCCTGACACTATACAACCCACAGAGAAGGAGTATGGCTGGCCTGTTCTCCTGACACTATACAACCCACAGAGAAGGAGTATGGCTGGCCTGTTCTCCTGACACTATACAACCCACAGAGAAGGAGTATGGCTGGCCTGTTCCCCTGACACTATACAACCCACAGAGAAGGAGCAGGGCTGGCCTGTTCCCCTGACACTATACAACCCACAGAGAAGGAGTATGGCTGGCCTGTTCCCCTGACACTATACAACCCACAGAGAAGGAGTATGGCTGGCCTGTTCCCCTGACACTATACAACCCACAGAGAAGGAGTATGGCTGGCCTGTTCTCCTGGCACTGTACAACCCACAGAGAAGGAGTATGACTGGCCTGTTCTCCTGACACTATACAACCCACAGAGAAGGAGTATGGCTGGCCTGTTCCCCTGACACTATACAACCCACAGAGAAGGAGTATGGCTGGCCTGTTCTCCTGACACTATACAACCCACAGAGAAGGAGTATGGCTGGCCTGTTCCCCTGACACTATACAACCCACAGAGAAGGAGTATGGCTGGCCTGTTCTCCTGACACTATACAACCCACAGAGAAGGAGTATGGCTGGCCTGTTCTCCTGACACTATACAACCCACAGAGAAGGAGTATGACTGGCCTGTTCTCCTGACACTATACAACCCACAGAGAAGGAGTATGGCTGGCCTGTTCTCCTGACACTATACAACCCACAGAGAAGGAGTATGGCTGGCCTGTTCCCCTGACACTATACAACCCACAGAGAAGGAGTATGGCTGGCCTGTTCCCCTGACACTATACAACCTACAGAGAAGGAGTATGACTGGCCTGTTCTCCTGACACTATACAACCCACAGAGAAGGAGTATGGCTGGCCTGTTCTCCTGACACTATACAACCCACAGAGAAGGAGTATGGCTGGCCTGTTCTCCTGACACTATAGAACCCACAGAGAAGGAGCATGGCTGGCCTGTTCTCCTGACACTATACAACCCACAGAGAAGGAGTATGGCTGGCCTGTTCTCCTGACACTATACAACCCACAGAGAAGGAGTATGGCTGGCCTGTTCTCCTGACACTATACAACCCACAGAGAAGGAGTATGGCTGGCCTGTTCCCCTGACACTATACAACCCACAGAGAAGGAGTATGGCTGGCCTGTTCCCCTGACACTATACAACCCACAGAGAAGGAGCATGGCTGGCCTGTTCTCCTGACACTATACAACCCACAGAGAAGGAGTATGGCTGGCCTGTTCTCCTGACACTATACAACCCACAGAGAAGGAGTATGGCTGGCCTGTTCCCCTGACACTATACAACCTACAGAGAAGGAGTATGACTGGCCTGTTCCCCTGACACTATACAACCCACAGAGAAGGAGTATGGCTGGCCTGTTCTCCTGACACTATACAACCCACAGAGAAGGAGTATGGCTGGCCTGTTCCCCTGACACTATACAACCCACAGAGAAGGAGTATGACTGGCCTGTTCTCCTGACACTATACAACCCACAGAGAAGGAGTATGGCTGGCCTGTTCTCCTGACACTATACAACCCACAGAGAAGGAGTATGGCTGGCCTGTTCCCCTGACACTATACAACCCACAGAGAAGGAGTATGACTGGCCTGTTCTCCTGACACTATACAACCCACAGAGAAGGAGTATGGCTGGCCTGTTCTCCTGACACTATACAACCCACAGAGAAGGAGTATGGCTGGCCTGTTCCCCTGACACTATACAACCTACAGAGAAGGAGTATGACTGGCCTGTTCCCCTGACACTATACAACCCACAGAGAAGGAGTATGACTGGCCTGTTCTCCTGACACTATACAACCCACAGAGAAGGAGTATGACTGGCCTGTTCTCCTGACACTATACAACCCACAGAGAAGGAGTATGGCTGGCCTGTTCTCCTGACACTATACAACCCACAGAGAAGGAGTATGGCTGGCCTGTTCTCCTGACACTATACAACCCACAGAGAAGGAGTATGACTGGCCTGTTCTCCTGACACTATACAACCCACAGAGAAGGAGTATGGCTGGCCTGTTCTCCTGACACTATACAACCCACAGAGAAGGAGTATGGCTGGCCTGTTCCCCTGACACTATACAACCTACAGAGAAGGAGTATGACTGGCCTGTTCCCCTGACACTATACAACCCACAGAGAAGGAGTATGACTGGCCTGTTCTCCTGACACTATACAACCCACAGAGAAGGAGTATGACTGGCCTGTTCTCCTGACACTATACAACCCACAGAGAAGGAGTATGGCTGGCCTGTTCTCCTGACACTATACAACCCACAGAGAAGGAGTATGGCTGGCCTGTTCTCCTGACACTATACAACCCACAGAGAAGGAGTATGGCTGGCCTGTTCTCCTGACACTATACAACCCACAGAGAAGGAGTATGGCTGGCCTGTTCCCCTGACACTATACAACCCACAGAGAAGGAGTATGGCTGGCCTGTTCCCCTGACACTATACAACCCACAGAGAAGGAGTATGACTGGCCTGTTCTCCTGACACTATACAACCCACAGAGAAGGAGTATGGCTGGCCTGTTCTCCTGACACTATACAACCCACAGAGAAGGAGTATGGCTGGCCTGTTCTCCTGACACTATACAACCCACAGAGAAGGAGTATGGCTGGCCTGTTCTCCTGACACTATACAACCCACAGAGAAGGAGTATGGCTGGCCTGTTCTCCTGACACTATACAACCCACAGAGAAGGAGTATGGCTGGCCTGTTCCCCTGACACTATACAACCCACAGAGAAGGAGTATGGCTGGCCTGTTCCCCTGACACTATACAACCCACAGAGAAGGAGTATGACTGGCCTGTTCTCCTGACACTATACAACCCACAGAGAAGGAGCAGGGCTGGCCTGTTCTCCTGACACTATGTAACTCACAGAGAAGGAGTATGGCTGGCCTGTTCTCCTGACACTATACAACCCATAGAGAGCATGGATGGCCTGATCCTGACACTATACAACCCACAGAGAGCATGGATGGCCTGTTCCCCTGACACCATGCAATCCACAGAGAGCATGGATGGCCTGGTTTCTTACTAAGATCACCCTCAGATAGCTAAAGTCTTTTGGGAGGAGAGGAGAGGGGATGGGAGGGGAGGAGGATGGGGATGGGAGAGTCTGCCCTCTAGCTGCAGCTCTGTGTATCACTGTGGCCAATTGCTCCACCAGCTGGCCTGTCAACATGCCTAACACACTGTCCACTTGTCCCTTTCTCCTCACTGCAGGTAAAGGGTTGGCATATAAGGCTCACAATTAGCGCTGGGATTACAGTTCAGTGGGAATCAAATAAGAATCCCGTTCTCCTCTTTGAAGCATGGCAACAGCAGCAGCAATAGTCAGCTGTGTTAGTGTGTTGGGTCTGTGTGCCATGGTGTATCAGTGTACCATGGTGTCTGAATTGAAAAGGAGCAGTCTTGAATAGAGACATATGAGCCCCAGCTCTTCTCTCCTCCTCAGGCCAGTTCCCAGCTCACACGCTGAGCCATGGTCTCTCCACAGGGCCTTTCTCTTCCCAAAGCCCCTGCACAAAGGACACATTGGAGACCCTCTGAGTGCTGTTATGGAGAGCTAACCAGGCAGGAGGGACTGCATTGTGAGAGATACACACACTGACAGTCACACAAAAAAAACACTCTCAGCCATAAACACACACACACACACGTCTCCAGGTGCCCCGAGGCCCCATGGGCAGATGGACTCCCCAGTCCTCCTAGGCCGCCTGCACACGCTGCAGCTCGCCGTGCCCTGCTCTGCTCCTCCGTTATGTAAGCACATTAAACACGCAGCACGCAGCACACACGTGTGTGTGTGTGTGATGAGAGTGGCCCCTGGAAACGTGGCCGTGACATACAAGAAAGAGTGAGAGAACGACGTCGCTGTAGAGGCAGGATTGAGAAGCTAGGGATGTTGTTGTTTCAAGGAGGCTCATTGTGTTTCTGTAATGCCTCGTGCTTGGCTCTGTTTGTTCAGGGAAGGGTTTTGATATCTCTGAGATATGATAGAGAAACTACGGTGGCCATAATTGTCCTTGACCTGCTCTCTCTCTTTACTTGCGGTCTTTTCTCTCAGTGTGTATCTGTGTGTGTCAGAGTAGGGCTGAAGGCATTGGGTGGATGTTACACTGATGAGGATGGAATGGTGAGGTGATGATGTCATCTCTCACTCTCATGAGACTAGGCTGATCTGAGGTCAGTTCTGTGCTTTCCTGCTATTGGTTAAGGCTAGGATGGTGGAAGGGTAAGATAAGTTGCCTTAGCACAACGTCTACGTGGAGCACGAGGCTTGCTCTCTGAAGGAGAGTGTCCCAACTTCTTTCCCTGACAGCCTGCAAGGGGCCATTTTGTTATCCTTTGAGGCCAGTATATACACACATACGTTGGGGCTCTCATCTCTTTCCAGTCAGGGAAAATGACACAAGTGTAGGTCGAAAAACACGTACAGACATAGACATCAAGGTCAATACAGTCCCCTTTCTTTCTCATCAGTATCTGTTGGTGACCTGCTTCCTCTCCACAGCGTTTGCAGGGCACTGGGGCATTTATTGGGACCTGGACTGTTTCAGCCCTGTGTCCAGTCCAGGAATTGATGGCTCACATTGAGAGCCAACCCCAGCCTCCATCCCACCTCCCCTTAAACACAATCACCAACCAGCGGCCCTTTGTAGTGCTGCCAGCCGGGTTCCAAGTTGTCCGCAGGACTGGAGAGTCAATAGAAACCATGCATTCTGCTGCCAGGTGGGAGTGAGCAGAGCAGCGCCCGGTGATGGCCGGCCTGCAACACACACACATGCTTCCTTTTCCATTTTCATCATTTAGCAGATGCTCTTATCCAGAGTGACTTACAGGAGCAATTAGGTTTAAGTGTCTTGCTCAAGGGCACATCGACAGATTTTTCACCTTGTCGGCTCTGGGGAATCGAATCAGCAACCTTTAGGTTACTGGCCCAACTCCCGTAGCCACTAGGCCCCAGTACTGAACTCTACTGATCAACTCCACCTGGATTAGTACGATATCCCCACAGACCTGAGGAGAATGGCCCTGACTGATCATTCTTAATGATGTGCTCACCAATGTGTGTGTGTGTGTGTGTGTGTGTGTGTGTGTGTGTGTGTGTGTGTGTGTGTGTGTGTGTGTGTGTGTGTGTGTGTGTGTGTGTGTGTGTGTGTGTTTTATGCGAGTGTGTTTCTAACCCCCTAGTGGGTGAACACATGGGAGAGACGTTTGAACAGCTGGAGGGAAACTTACTGATAGGGGAGACTGGGGAGCAGCTGCCTAGGTGGCTGCTGTCTGTTTAGGGAGCATTGATAATGCATTAGACTTAGTGTGAGGGACAGACAGACAGACAGTGTATAGTACCGTACATCTTTGAGCTCAGGTCACTCTCCTCGGGTAACTAGGAGAGCTTTCTATGGATTGCTATGACAGAGGGATTATCCATTCGTCATACTCCAGAGAGGAACAGCATTTTTAGCTGATGTTTCTCTGCACCGCTTGATGTTTTTAGGTCAAAGTCAGAGGTGTCATGCCCATAGGGTGCACAAGGGGACATGCCCCCTCAGATTTTTTTTCAAATGTTAAATCATTGACTAAACGTCATTTTTAACCCAATTTTTTATCATAATTACTTAAAAAAAGATTTGTCAGTGGTATTATACTGGGCCAGGTGAAGAGTACCTCCCCCTCCCCCTTTTCTCCCTAGTAAGTGGTTTCTTCCAAGATGCACAATGGAGCGAAGATGCCCTCGGCAGGACGGAGGAGGAGAGAGAGTGTAGAGTGACACATGCAGCTTTTGATTTGATTTGAGGTGCCAGTGATGGACAGGACTTGCAGGAGGTATGTCTGTAAATTCATTTGATTAAGCTAGGTAGCCTATTGATTCCTTTCTGATGAATAAATACACCAAACATGTTTTGTTGTTTCACTGTGGTACTAGACACCTACCAATTATATGAAGTTGGCTTTAAGTTCACAATCTCTCAAAAATCAAATTAAAGTACACAGATTTGCAGATGTAATCGCAGGTGCAGCGAAATGCTTGTGTTTCTAGCTATCAGCCAATCAAGTTAGAGTAGCTTAGCTGGCATGCCTGCTGGCAAGGTTGTTGGACTTCAGAAAAGCAAGCAATGTACTGAATAAGACTCTCAATGTTTTACCCAGATTTTAGCAGAGATGCAGGGAAGCATCTATAGTTTCTTTAAAGAAAGAACCACCAGTCAGGAGGATACAGACAGTTCAAGAAGTATGCTTAGATATGCTGAAAAATACTTGGCTTAAATGTAATCTAGCACCTTATGATGTCATGATACTTGTGTATACTGTGATATTTGTGTATTAATTATTCCATGTATTGTGTTGTAATTTGGATGTAATATCCTAGGCATTTTAGTGCCATCAAGGCTCAGGCCTAATCGGTAGGTCAAGGCAGGAAAAGAGCCGTAATCAGAATCAGGCAGGTACAGGACTGCGGGCAGGATCAGGACAGGCAGGTACAGGACTGCAGGCAGGATCAGGACAGGCAGGTACAGGACTGCAGGCAGGATCAGGACAGGCAGGTACAGGACTGCAGGCAGGATCAGGACAGGCAGGTACAGGACTGCAGGCAGGATCAGGACAGGCAGGTACAGGACTGCAGGCAGGATCAGGACAGGCAGGTACAGGACTGCAGGCAGGATCAGGACAGGCAGGTACAGGACTGCAGGCAGGTACAGGACAGGCAGGTACAGGACTGCAGGCAGGATCAGGACAGGCAGGTACAGGACTGCAGGCAGGATCAGGACAGGCAGGTACAGGACTGCAGGCAGGTACAGGACAGGCAGGTACAGGACTGCAGGCAGGATCAGGACAGGCAGGTACAGGACTGCAGGCAGGATCAGGACAGGCAGGTACAGGACTGCAGGCAGGATCAGGACAGGCAGGTACAGGACTGCAGGCAGGATCAGGACAGGCAGGTACAGGACTGCAGGCAGGATCAGGACAGGCAGGTACAGGACTGCAGGCAGGATCAGGACAGGCAGGTACAGGACTGCAGGCAGGATCAGGACAGGCAGGTACAGGACTGCAGGCAGGATCAGGACAGGCAGGTACAGGACTGCGGGCAGGATCAGGACAGGCAGGTACAGGACTGCAGGCAGGATCAGGACAGGCAGGTACAGGACTGCAGGCAGGATCAGGACAGGCAGGTACAGGACTCCGGGCAGGATCAGGACAGGCAGGTACAGGACTGCAGGCAGGATCAGGACAGGCAGGTACAGGACTGCGGGCAGGATCAGGACAGGCAGGTACAGGACTGCGGGCAGGATCAGGACAGGCAGGTACAGGACTGCAGGCAGGATCAGGACAGGCAGGTACAGGACTGCAGGCAGGATCAGGACAGGCAGGTACAGGACTGCAGGCAGGATCAGGACAGGCAGGTACAGGACTGCAGGCAGGATCAGGACAGGCAGGTACAGGACTGCAGGCAGGATCAGGACAGGCAGAAAGGTCAGAACTGGAAGACTAGGAAAACTCAACTTTAGCACAGGGGAACATGTTGGTAGGACTTGACAAGACGAACTGGCAACAGACAAACAGAAAACGCAGGTATAAATACACAGGGGATAATGATGGGAGATGGGAGACACCTGGTGGGGGGTGAAGACAAGCACAAAAGACAGGTGAAACAGATCAGGGTGTGACAAGTGCAGTATATTGATTTACAACAATCAGAATGACACCCTCATTAAAATTAGAATTGATCAGGTAGATGTATGCTTAGATAACCTTTTCAGAAAAATTGACATATTTTTCACGTAGAACTAGGCATAATAATTATGGCTCTACATTTCAGGTGTTTGAAAAATGCTAAATTCTCCAACTCTCTCTGGTATGTTGTGCCCCCTCTAAAATAATGGCTGCATGACGCCAATGGTCAAAGTAACCCTCACTTCAAGCTATTTTCAATGCTCTTCAGAATGGTTCAGAATGTCAGAGAGGCATAGTTTCCTACCAAAAATCTGTTTGTTTTTGGTGTCATTGGTAATGTATGCCCGTGCCATGATGTCACTGTAACACTAGGGTTTTGTATTAAAGTAGCTGTTATGTAGAGAATTGTAGCAGGAGAAGAAAAACGCAAAATGAGGGTGTTCATGTCACTTGATTCAGAAGGACAGGGCCTTTCTCCCAGGATGACCATTGTTGAGTAACACCCACAATAGGGGAGAGAGAGAGAGAGAGAAATACAGAGAAAGAGAGAGAGAAGTACAGAGAAAGAAAGAGAGATGGAGAGAAAGGGAGGAATAGAAAGAAAGAAAGAGAGATGGAGAGAAAGAGGGAATACAGAGAGAAAGAAAGAGAGATAGAGAGAAAGAAAGAGAGATGGAGAGAAAGAAAGAGAGATGGAGAGAAAGGGGGAATACAGAGAGAAAGGAAAGAGAGATAAAGAGAGATGGAGAGAAAGAGGGAATACAGAGAGAAAGAAAGATAGATAAAGAGAGATGGAGAAAAAGAGGGAATACAGAGAGAAAGAAAGATAGATAAAGAGAGATGGAGAAAAAGAGGGAATACAGAGAGAAAGAAAGATAGATAAAGAGAGATGGAGAGAATGAGGGAATACAGAGAGAAAGAAAGAGAGATGGAGAGAGATGGAGAGAAAGAGGGAATACAGAGAGAAAGAAAGAGAGATGGAGAGAACGGGGGAATACAGAGAGATAGAGAGAAAGAAAGAGAGATGGAGAGAAAGGGGGAATACAGAGAGAAAGGAAAGAAGAGGAGTAGTGGGGCTGCTTAGCTGAAAAATCTGAAACAATTTTTTGGATAAAAGCATCAAATTTGGCACAAAGGCAGATCTATGTACCCTGAAAAGATTTCGATATTGGCAGCCTTTTTTCAAAATGGCCACCAAGGTTACCATTATTTGACAATTCAGAAGGAGAGGAATGCACCACATTTTGAGATGAAGGTAGATGTACAGACCCTGAGAAGATGGAGCTGGGAGTGTAGCGGAGGTGAGTTAGAATGCTATAGCTTTGCCTGTGACTTAAAACCACCCTCAGCCCATTATCAGGAGAAAATTCAGACTAACTACAGCTGTACCATGGGAAAATATCTCACCCATTGAGTGGAAAATTCTCTCTGTGGATAATTATTTCAAGCTGTGCCTCACATGCTGTGGACAATTCTCTCAAGCTGTGCCTCAGTCAAAACTGTGCCTGTAATCTGATCTGAGGCAACGTCAGGTTAAGGTGTCCTTGGCAAAGCTTGGCAAACCTGTATTTTGGGAGTTACTTCCATTCTTCTATGTAGATCCTCTCAATCTTTGTCAAGTTGGATGAGGAACATTGCTGCACAGCTATTTTCAGCTCTCTCTCTTCTGTTCAATCGGGTTCAAGTCCGGGCTTTGGCTGGGCCACTCAAGGACATTCAGAGACTTGTCCCGAAGCCACTCCTACAGTGTCTAGGCTGTGTGCTTAGGGTTGTTGTCCTGTTGGCAGGTGAATCTTCTCTCCAGTCTGAGGTCCTGATCGCTCTGGAGCAGGTTTTCATCAAGGATCTCTCTGTACTTTGCTCCGTTCATCTTTCCCTCGATCCTGACTAGTCTCCCAGTCCCTGCCGCTGAAAAACATCTCCACAGCATGATGCTGCCACCACCATGCGTCACCATAGGGATGGTGCCAGGTTTCCTCCAGACGTGACACTTGGCATTCAGGCCAAAGAGTTCAATCTTGATTTCATCAGACCAGAGAATATTGTTTCTCATGGTCTGAGAGTCTTTAGGTGCCTTTTGGCAAACTCCAAGCGTGCTGTCATGTGCCTTTTACTGAGGAGTGGCTTCCGTCTGGTTCTCCAATCTCCACAGATTAAACGTCCCCAAGGGGTCAAATCTGGGTTGGCTCCCAATCAAAATATTTTCAGGGTACATAGAGCTACATCTGTGCCACATTTTGCACTTTCATCACAAAATGCACAATTGTTAAGCAGGCACCACTAGAGAGACAGGTCTTTGGGAACTTTTCCAGGGTACTCCCTCCCCTTTGAATGATGTTGGACATTTGCCCCATATTGACACAACAAACAGCACCATTATGTACATTTTGTTTGGTCGGCGAAACCTCACCCCAAATGCACTACCACTAAAGTAAACACACACACACACACACACACACACACACACACACACACACACACACACACACACACACACACACACACACACACACACACACACACACACACACACACACACACACACACACACACACACACACAAACAAACAAACAAACAATGCTGATGAATGATATAGTGTCCGGGTGTCGTTTTACTGCTCCTAATCAGTGGTGGGGAAAAAATACCCAATTGTCATACTTGAGTAAAAGTAAGGATACCTTAATAGAAAATGACTCAAGTAAAAGTGACAGTCACCCAGTAAAAGTATTTGGTTAGAAATATACTTAAGAAGTAAAAGTATAAATCATTTCAAATTCCTTATATTAAGCAAACCAGGTGGCACCATTTTCTTTTTCTTTTAAAATGTATGGATAGCCAGGGCACGCTCCAACAAAACATTTGTGTTTATTGAGTCCGCCAGATCAAAGTCAATAGGGATGACCAGGGATGTTCTCTTGATAAGTTCCGGAATTGTACCATTTTCCTGTCAAAATGTAACGAGTACTTTTGGGTGTCAGGGATGGAGTAAAAAGTACATTATGGAGTAAAAAGTACATTATTTTATTTATGAATGTAGTGAAGTAAAGGTAAAAGTTGAAAAAATATAAACAGTAAAGTATAATATAAGACTCCAGCTTCAGAGATTTTTGCAATCCGTTCCAGTCATTGGTAGCAGAGAACTGGAAGGAAAGGCGGCCAAAGGAAGTGTTGGCTTTGGTGATGACCAGTGAAATATACCTGCTGGAGCGCGTGCTACGGGTGGGTGTTGCTATGGTGACCAGTGAGCTGAGATAAGGCGGGGCTTTACCTAGCAAAGACTTATAGATGATCTGGAGCCAGTGGGTTTGGCGACGAATATGTAGCGAGGACCAGCCAACGAGAGCATACAGGTCACAGTGGTGGGTAGTATATGGGGCTTTGGTGATAAAACGGATGGCACTGTGATAGACTGCATCCAATTTGCTGAGTAGAGTGTTGGAGGCTATTTTGTAAATGACATCGCTGAAGTCAAGGATTGGTAGGATAGTCAGTTGTACGAGAGTATGTTTGGCAGCATGAGTGAAGGAGGCTTTGTTGCGAAATAGGAAGCCGATTCTAGATTTCATTTTGGATTGGAGATGCTTAATGTGAGTCTGGAAGGAGAGGTTACAGTCTAACCAGACACCTAGGTATTTATAGTTGTCCACATATTCTAGGTCAGAACCGTCCAGAGTAGTGATGCTAGTCGGGCGGGCAGGTGCGGGCAGCAATCGGTTGAAGAGCATACACTTAGTTTTACTAGCATTTAAAAGCAGTTGGAGGCCACGGAAGGAGAGTTGTATGGCGTTGAAGCTCGTTTGGAGGTTTGTTAACACAGTGTCCAAAGAGGGGCCAGATGTATACAGAATGGTGTCGTCTGCGTAGAGATGGATTAGAGAATCACCAGCAGCAAGAGCGACATCATTGATATATACAGAGAAAACAGTCGGCCCGAGAATTGAACCCTGTGGCACCCCCATAGAGACTGCCAGAGTTCCGGACAACAGGCCCTCCGATTTGACACACTGAACTCTGTCTGAGAAGTAGTTGGTGAACCAGGCGAGGCAGTCATTTGAGAAGCCAAGTCTATTGAGTCTGCCGATAAGAATGCGGTGATTGACAGAGTCGAAAGCCTTGGCCAGGTCGATGAATACGGCTGCACAGTACTGTCTACATGTGTTTGTTTACTGTATATTAACAAGCGGCGGGGTTAGCTTTAATAATCTGATCTGATCTTTTTTTGATATCCTTTAGTTGGCTTCTGTGAAAAAGGCCATTATTTTAGTCCTGCTCTCTCTCGCTCCCTCTCACTCTCTCCCTCTATCTCCTTATTTTTTCCCTCGGGCTCTCTCTTGCTTTCACTGTTGAAAGTTGTCCGTGTAGCTCCCGTCTGTTAGTGTTCACTTCCACCTCGTACATATTTACCATTTGCTCGTCTTCACTCCTTCTCCTCTTTCGCCTCTCTCCTCCCTCTCTTTGCTCTGTTCTTAATGAGGTATCAGGGCAGTAAACTAACTTTATTAAAGAGTCAGAGTGTCAGACTTTGATGTCCCATCTGGGGACGTGATCTGCTTGGCTCAGGGCTGAGGTGGACTGGACATTTGCCTGCATTGAGTTCCTGCCAAAAACACTCTGATGAGTGGGTTAGTGCAGACAGGGAGGAGCAGGAGGAAATGGCCAGTGATTTGAAGAGTGAATTGCCAAATTAAGGACTGAGATGGCAATGTCTAGGAGTGACTATGTAGTAATCGTGTGAGATCATTGGACATAGGCTCTACTCTCTACATCCCTTCCTGTCTCTGAAAGGAATATAATTTCATATTTCCTTAATCATGCAATTTCCCTCATTTAATCCCTCTCCTCATTGTTACTAATTCATGAAGACACTGGTTAGACTTTCCAGTTATTTTCCTGTCAGATCAGTGGTGGTGAAGGGTGGAGGAGAGGTGGAGTTGAGGGAGAGGCGTGGGGCTGTTGAGGCCTATCAGACTCCGGCGGATGATAAAAGCCCCTGTGGTTGGACAGGGGGCTGAGGTAGTGCCAAGCAGCAGGGCTTTACAGCTCCACATTAACCTCTTAACTTATGGAGATAGATGGCCGTGAAATGGGCCTGTGTACTTAGCCATCCGTGGGCCCAGAGATCAGTAAGAGCACTGATGCCCGGTGGCAGGACGGGACAGGACAGGATAGGACAGGACGGGACAGAACAGGATAGGACAGGACGGGACAGGACAGGATAGGACGGGACAGGACAGGACGGGACAGGACAGGACAGGATAGGATAGGACAGGACGGGACAGGATAGGACAGGACGGGACAGGATAGGACAGGACGGGACAGGATAGGATAGGACAGGACGGGACAGGACAGGATAGGACAGGACAGGACAGGATAGGACAGGATAGGACGGGACAGGCTGAAGACCAGTCACCACTGCAAACAACACATCAAGGACAGTGGAGAGAAGGCACTCCCGGCTTTTCGTCCGCTACACCATTTTGTTTTCAGGAAGAAAATAGATTTTGTTATTACTCTGCTGGAAAGAATTGCAGACAGTAACAGTCCTTTTGTAATATATATGTGGAATAGTTGAATGATTGTGTCATAAGTGATTAGTCTACATTTTGTTCTGCAGTAGGATTGTTTTATTAGTGCCTCTCATCTACATTTGCTGTTACACATTCATGTAATTCGCCCATACAGTAGGTCGATCCCACATTTGATTTATACACAACTAGGCACTCACCAATGACTGATTGTCTGTTCTGTTGTGACTGGTTACCATTAATACTCCATCTGCCTGCTAGATGTTAGCGCTAGCTGTTAGCAGAGGCTGTTAGTGGTAGCTGTTAACACTAGTTGTTAGTGGAGGCTGTTAGCGCTAGCTGTTAGTGCTAGCTGTTAACGGAGGCTGTTAGTGCTAGCTGTTAACGAAATGCTGTTAGCGCTAGCTGTTAGCGAAGGTTGTCAATGGTAGCTGTTAATACTAGGCTGTTAGCGGAGGCTGTTAGCACTAGCTGTTAGCTGAGCCAGAATGTTAGTCTTAATGACCCAGTTTTCTCTCTCTGTAATATGAGACTCCGTGTCAGTCAAGAACCGACTGAGAGACAGACAAGACGTTGATATGTAGCCTAGGATGATATACACTCCATGTTGTGTTGGCATCAGCAGAGGACAGGGCTGTCTGGTATGGACAGAGGTTGAGGGCAGTGTGGATGCTAGGTGCTAGTGTCACATTTAAACCAGGTGTGGGGATGTATGCAGTATGTGTGAGAAATAGTGTGTGTGTGTGTGTGTGTGTGTGTGTGTGTGTGTGTGTGTGTGTGTGTGTGTGTGTGTGTGTGTGTGTGTGTGTGTGTGTGTGTGTGTGTGTGTGTGTGTGTGTGTGTGTGTGTGTGTGTGTGTGCGAGCGCACTACATGGTGTCATTCATGTATAGTTGACTGACTGAGTGTTCCAGTTCCGTTAACTGAGCAGAGCTAATGAGGACTATGGCAGAGCCAGTCAGCGCTGTGCTGTTGGGTTCACTCAGAGAGACAGCTCAATCTCTGGGTAATAGAAACGCTTGATTACAGATCTGCTACGGTTACTAAGAAATCACACACTTACCCTCCACCTGCCTCTTAGTGTGGATGTGTCAGAGAGGGAGAGCGGTCATGCACGTGTGGGTGTGTGTGTGTCAGAGAGAGCGAGAGAGAGAGATGTGTGAGTATGCGTATCGTAGTGTGTGCGCACATGAATGGTGTTTTTGTGTAGCGCTGAGGTGGGTACAGTAGGTGGGTATGGGTCACAGCGTGTGATTTATCCTGGACCTCAGAGAGCAGAACAGAGAGGAGAGGAAGCCCTTCTGAGATGGAGGTGAGGGAAAGAGAGAGAGAGAGAGAGAGAGAGAGAGAGAGAGAGAGAGAGAGAGAGAGAGAGAGAGAGAGAGAGAGAGAGAGAGAGAGAGAGAGAGAGACAGAGAGAGACAGACAGATAGAGAAAGCCAGAGAGAGAGCGACAGAGAGACCGAGAGAGAGAGACCGAGAGAGAGAGACCAAGACAGAGAGAGAGAGAGAGAGAGAGAGACAGAAAGAAAGAGACAGAGAGATAGAAAGAGAGAGAGACAGAGAGATAGAGAGAAAGAGGGAGAGAAAGAGACAGAGAGACAGAGACACAGACAGAAACACAGAGACAGACAGAGACACAAGACACAGACAGAGAGAGACACATACAGAGAGACACATACAGAGAGACAGAGCGAGAGAGACACAGAGAGAGAGACACAGAGAGAGAGACACAGAGAGAGAGAGACACAGAGAGAGAGACACAGAGAGAGAGAGACACAGAGAGAGACACACAGAGAGAGAGAGACACAGAGAGAGAGAGACACAGAGAGAGAGCGAGACAGACACACAGAGAGACACACAGGGAGACACAGAGAGAGAGACAGAGAAAGACACAGAGAGAAACACAGAGAGGGACACATAGAGGGACACATATAGAGACACAGAGAGAGAGCGAGACAGAGACACAGAGAGAGAGAGACGCAGAGAGAGAGACCCACAGAAAGAGAGACACAGAGAGAGAGACAGAGACAAAGACACAGAGAGAGAGACACAGAGACAAAGACACAGAGAGAGACAGAGACACAGAGAGAGACAGAGACACAGAGAGAGACAGAGACACAGAGAGAGACAGAGACACAGAGAGAGACACAGACAGAGAGATACACAGACAGAGAGAGACACAGAGAGAGACAGAGAGATAGAGAGACAGACAGAGACACAGACAAGATAGAGAGACAGAGAGAGACACAGAGACACACAGAGAGACAGGGAGAGAGAGAGAGATATACACACAGAGAGATAGAGACAGAGAGAGAAAGAGAGAGATACACAGACAGAGAGAGAGACAGAGAGACACATAGAGACACATAGAGAGACAGAGAGAGACACAGAGACACACAGAGAGACACAGACACACAGAGAGACAGAGAGAGACACATAGAGAGATATAGAGACAGAGAGAGATAGAGACACATAGAGAGACAGAGAGAGAGAGAGAGAGAGAGAGAGAGAGAGAGAGAGAGAGAGAGAGAGAGAGAGAGAGAGAGAGAGAGAGAGAGAGAGAGAGAGAGAGAGAGACAGAGAGAGACAGAGAGAGACAGAGAGAGACAGAAAGACAGAGAGAGACAGAAAGACAGAGACAGAGAGAGACACAGACACAGAGACACAGACACAGAGACAAAGACACAGAGACACAGAGACAAAGACACAGAGACAGAGAGACAGAGACACAGAGACAGAGACACAGAGACAGAGACACAGCGAGACAGAGACAGTGTCAGAGAGACAGTGAGACACAAAGACCCCTCTGATGAGAATAGGCTACCCGCTCTGTTGGGGGAGGATGCAGAGAGCTGTGGGTTGGCAGCGCACTACATTGCTGCCTGCCATAAGATGAGGGACAATGTCTGACAAACCAATCAACCTGCACATGTACTCTACTGTATGCTTATTGTTACTGTTCAATGTATGGTTATTTTGACCCTTGGTTATTGTTGTCCCGTTGACAATTTTGATTCTCATTATTTTCATATTGTAAAGATCCAAAGTAAGCTTTGGCATATGTACGTTGTTACGTCATGCCAATAAAACAAATTGAATTGAAAATTGAAAAATTGAGAGAGAGAAAGAGAGACAGGCAGAGAGAGAAAGAGAGACAGAAAGAGACAGACAGAGAGAAAGAGAGAGAGACAGAAAGAGAGAGAAAGAGAGACAGACAGAGAGAGAAAGAGAGACAGAAAGAGAGACAGACAGAGAGAGAAAGAGAGACAGAAAGAGAGACAGAGAGAGAATAAGAGAGATAGAAAGAGAGACAGAGAGAGAGACAGAGAGAGAGACAGAGAGAGAGACAGAGAGAGAGACAAAGACAGAGACAGAGACAGAGACAGAGACAGAGACAGAGACAGAAAAAGACTCATTTTGAAAGGTAAAGAAAAGAAAAAGAAAAAAAAAGTTATGAAGTCTTTTTACGTTGCATGTTGGAATATACAAGGATTGAAGTCCTCTGCTTTTGGGCTAAAGAGCAGAAACCCAGACTTCCTGAAAGAAATTGATGATGTTGATATTGTAGTACTACAGGAAACATGGTGCAGAGGTGATGTTTCCACTGGCTGTCCACTAGGTTATAGGGAGATAATCATACCATCCACTAAATTAAAAGGAATCAAACAGGGCAGAGACTCAGGGGGAATGTTAATATGGTATAAATCTGAACTAATTAATTCAATCGAATTGATCAAAACAGGAGAATCCTTTATCTGGTTAAAAATCAACAAGGAGGCTATCTTGACAGATAAAAATGTCTTCCTCTGTGCCACATACATTCCCCCCTCAGAGTCACCCTACTTCAATGAAGAAAGCTTCTCCATTCTAGAGGGGGAAATTAGTCACTTTCAGGCCCAAGGCAACGTACTGGTCTGTGGAGACCTGAATGCTAGAATAGCAGAAGAACAAGACACTATTAACAGTCATGGGGATAAACACCTACCAGGAAGCAATAACCTTTCCCTCCCCACATACCCCCACAGAAACAACTATGACAAAGTGAAAAACAAAAACGGAGTACAGCTCCTGAAGCTCTGTCGAACACTGGGTCTGTACATAGTCAATGGCAGGCTGAGAGGAGACTCTTTTGGTAGGTACACCTACAGCTCATCCCTTGGCAGCAGCACTGTAGACTACTTCCTCACCGACCTAAACCCAGAGTCTCTCAGAGCCTTCACAGTCAGCCCACTAACACCTCTCTCAGACCACAGTAAAATCACAGTGTATCTGAGAAGAGCAGAACCCAACCATGAAGCATCACGGCCCAATAAATTACATGGTACTAAACAAGCCTATAGATGGAGTGCAAACAGTACAGACATCTACCAAAAAGCAATTAGTAGCCAAAAAATACAATCTCTCCTGGACAACTTTTTAGCCTTAACATTCTCCTTCAGCAATGAAGGTGTACATTTGGCCGTTAGGAACATAAACTTTATATTTGACAAATTAGCCTCCTTGGCTAATCTAAAGAAGCATAAGAGCAAAACAAAAATAACAGATAATGAAAAATGGTTTGATAATGATTGCAAAAATCTAAGAAAGTCATTGAGAAATATATCTAATCAAAAACACAGAGAACCAGACAACAAAAATATACGCCTTCAATATGGGGAAACACTGAAGCAATACAAACGCACCCTAAGAACAAAAAAGGAACAGCACATTAGAAATCAGCTGGTTGGAATTGAGGAATCCATAGAATCAAACCACTTCTGGGAGAATTGGAATAAATTAAACAAACCTCATCATGAAGAATTGGCTATCCAAAATGGGGATATGTGGAGAAATCACTTTGCAAACCTCTACAGCAATATAACAAAGAGCCCAGAACAAAAAGATATACAAGAAAAATTACAAATCCTTGAATTAGCAGTCAAAGACTATCAGAATCCTGTGGATACCCCAATTACAGAAGAAGAATTATTGGAAAAACTATGCAATCTCCAACCCAAAAAGGCCTGTGGTGCTGATGGTATTTTAAATGAAATGATCTAATATACAGACCACAAATTCAAATTGGCTATACTCAAACTCTTCAACATTATCCTCACTGCAGGTATTTTCCCCGATATTTGGAACCAGGGATTGATCACACCAATCTATAAAAATGGAGACAAATTTGACCCAAATAATTACAGAGGAATTTGCGTTAACAGCAACTTGGGGAAAATTCTCTGCAGTATTATAAATAGCAGACTACATCATTTCCTTGACGAACACAACGTCCTGAGCAGAAGCCAGATTGGATTTCTAAAAAATTATCGTACAACAGACCACATTTACACCCTCCACACTCTAATTGATAAACAAGTTAACCAAAACAAAGGCAAAATCTACTCGTGTTTTGTAGATTTCAAGAAAGCATTTGATTCAATTTGGCACGAAGGTCTTTTTTATAAACTAATAGAAAGTGGTATTGGAGGGAAAACATATGATTTTATTAAATCAATGTACACTAAAAACAAATGTGCGGTTAAAATTGGCAACAAGCAAACAGACTTCTTCTCTCAGGGACGGGGAGTGAAACAGGGCTGCCCAATAAGTCCAACATTATTTAACATCTACATTAATGAATTGGCAAAAACATTAGAAGAATCGGCAGCACCTGGTATCACCCTACACAACACTGAAATCAAGTGTCTGCTGTACGCAGATGACCTGGTGCTGCTGTCTCCCACTAAAGAGGGGTTACAGCAGCACCTAGATTGTCTTCACAGGTTCTGTCAGACCTGGGCTCTGACCGTTAACCTAAAAAAAACAAATATAATGATATTCCAAAAAAGGTCGGGAAATAAGGATGACAAATATAAATTCTATTTGGACACAGTTCAATTAGAACACACCAAAAACTACACATATCTAGGACTAAATATCAGCAACACAGGTAGCTTTCACATGGCTGTGAATGAGCTGAGAGACAAAGCAAGAAGAGCATTCTATGCCATTAAAAGGAACATCAAAATTGAAATTCCAATTAGAATCTGGCTCAAAAATTTTCAATCAGTTATAGAACCAATTGCTCTATATGGCAGTGAAGTATGGGGTCCACTCTCTAATAATGAATTTACTAAATGGGACAAACATCCAACTGAAATATTGCATGCAGAGTTTTGCAAGACTGTATTGCAAGTACAAAGAAAAACTCCAAATAACGCATGTAGGGCAGAATTGGGCCAATACCCCCTCCTCATTCGAATAGAAAAAAGAGCCATCAAATCTTACAACCATCTAAAAACAAGTGACCCTAAAACATTCCATCACACAGCTCTACAATGTCAAGAGATGAAACCAGAGAAGAGTCCCCTCAGCCAGCTGGTTCTGAGGCTCAGTTCACCAACCCAAACCAACCCCATAGAGCCTCGTGACAGCCCTCAGAAAATCTGGCCCAACCAAATCATCACAAAACAAAAAGAAAAATATGTAACCTATTGGAAAGACACCACAAAAAATCAAAGTAAACTTCAATGCTATTTGGCTCTAAACAGACAGTACATGGTGGCAGACTATCTGACCACTGTGACTGATAGAAAACTGAGGAAAACATTGACTAGGTACAGACTCAGTGAGCACAGTCTGGCTATAGAGACCGGTCGTCACAGACAAACCTGGCTGCCCAGAGAGGACAGGCTGTGCTCACT